>NC_071669.1:21833000-22489750 GCF_028554725.1 Zeugodacus cucurbitae
AATAGTGGGTGTGACCCCGCCCCCAAATAGGTTTTTTGTATATATCTTGCAAACCAATAAAGCTATATAAACCAAACTTTCTGCAGTCGCTTTTCTTAGCCACTTCCTAATACAGTCCAGTGAAAGAAATCGGATAATAACCACGCCCACCTCCCATGCAAAGGTTAGGTTGAAAATGACTAAAAGTGCGTTAACTCACTAACGAGAAACGTCAGAAACACCAAATTTAACATAAGAAATGGCAGAAGGAAGCTGCACTGAGATTTTTTACAAAATGGAAAATGGGCGTAGCGTCGCCCACTTATGGGTCAAAAACCATATCTCAGGAACTACTCGACCGATTCGAATGAAATTCGGTATATAATATTTTCTTGGCACCCTGATAACACGGCCAAAATGGGCAAAATCGGTTCACAACAATTACTACTTTCCTTATAACTCAATTTTGAATAAAACTTTACACAATTAGTGCATATCATCTCTGGCTTCACTTGTGAAAAAATTGTCGAAAACGGACCATAACTTTTCAAGGCTCCAGATATCGAACATGTTGAACTCAGCGCCTAAGGATAAATTTTAACCGAAAATATGGGTAAATCTCTCAGATATCTCAATTTAATTCAGAGGAAATTGTTTTCTTCTAATAGTGTGTCTCTGTTCCGAAAAACATAAGATTTCCACATACCTCATTGTAGGTTTTTCAAAAGTATCTTCTCCTAGCTCCCATATACCTAATTATAGGTTTTTCAAAAATACGGTGAGCTTTATTCCGCATATATGTATTGGTTAAATTTCTTCAATAAATTGCGAGAGTATAAAATGTTCGGTTGCACCCGAACTTAGCCTTTCCTTACTTGTTAATATTCAAATTCTTCTAAGTTTCAGCAAGCGTCCATTTCGTTCGTTTCGTAGTTACCCTAATTCAAATCAAAATCATTTTTAAATTGTAACAAATTTCGTCGATCAACTCGTCTTCATTCTTATTTTCTTTCAATGTGTGTTCGTTCTACTAATTTAAGCGTCAACATTAGTATTTTCATAATCTACGTGCTCGTTTACTTTGCAATCTAAATTGGCATGAATCTTTTCACTGATGTCTTCAGTGCTATCCTCCTTCTCCATGGGTGCTTCTACTTCAGTAATTCGAACGGCTTTCTCTTGTTCGCATTTGAAGAACTCCTCAATATTATTCATAACAAGCATGTCGGTTATGAATGTCTTTGTCGCTCTCAAAACTATTTCATGTCGTCGACGAGGTCACAGTTCCGCACGATGTGTGTATAGATGATATGGCAAGCGAGATTGGTTAGTATTCCACTCCATAATTTTGAGATTTTTTGCTAGCGGTAAAAGAACAACTTTACTAAAGCTCGAAGAAAATGTGAATGTTTCTTCGTTCGACAAAGCGGCCTTTATATAGTATATCCGAGGAGATGATCAGGTAGCATTTATATTTGCCAAAGGAAAATTTGGGTTTTTCCGAAACCGAATGAAGGGCGTGATCCCTTGATTATTGTATTAATTGATTGTTTCTACCGAAAAAATATAAGAAATGACCTGAATTAGCAGTAATTAGTGTTATACAAAGAAATACTGTTTATAGAAATACTTTTTCTAGGAATGACTGTTATGAAATTCTGACAATCTACAGGCGAAAAAATCTATATTTAATATTTTTAATTATGATGTCTGCCGTCATAATATGATATGCACGAGAGTTATACCAATAATGGAATATGCCTCTACGTCAGGCCTTTCTACAAGATAACACCCCGTAACCAACATCTAAATTCATAGAAGATTATCTAAGGAAGAGCTAATAATTTGCAAACCCTTTTTTGATTCAATGAAATATATCAAAAGTTTGGGTTGAAATAAATGTATTTCTATTGCTTTTCACAGTTCTGTATATTTCAAACGAACAAGTTGTGTACAAGGTATCAACCTTGTTTCGCTATAAGCCAATGATCCAATACTATATATATTAGCATCAGAAAAGAACGAGATTTATTATAAAACTCATACATGAATTTTTTTGTTTTCCAAGCAAAATGTATGCAAAACTTCAGAGTACAGAAACAAGCACTTTGGTTCATTTTACTTCAATCAAATTATCGAAGCGTATCGAACTTCATGTCAGAAATGTTTGCAAATATATGCATGAGAAAAGGAAATAAACAAATAAGATACATATTTATAGAAACTATATATTGACAAGTCTGTAGTTGAAGCAGAAAAGGTGAAACTTTCATTGTTATTGGTCAAAACAGACTTCGTTCGTTCTCCTAGCCGCTCGCATTTACATGCTAACGTTAGTTTTTTATTAAAAAAATTTACTATTCACAATATAACCCATTACCCTCAAAACTTCGTATTTATGTATTTCGTTTGCATTCTTAGAACCTGGTGCGACCGGTGATTTTTTATGCTGCAAATTTACGAACACAGTTTATGTAAAATTTCATTCTATACTTAATTCAATTCTCAAACTACCGAAAGTTATTTTCAATATTTAATTCATAAAATTCCTATATTTAATTGTACAAAGATCTAGAGATATTTTATTTTGCTTGTCTTTATTTCAACTTAAACATTTTCGAAATCCCATAGGAACCGCTATGGGCTTATAATCTTGATCCTTTTAAATTTATTGTATTAAAGAATTGAAGGTTGCCAGATTTGTAAGAGATTTAAAAATGTTTTCAATGAATCCGCAAGATTGCGAATATGCGAGTAATAAACTTAATTATCGATAAGGTTTGCGCCGTTTCTTGTCAGGCTCCAATACTTGGTATTACTTATTGAACTTATGAAACATAAAGACAAAACTCTATAGTTTTTATTATTTTTTATATGTTAATATTTATTAGCTAACTAATATTATATCACTTTATAAGCAATATAATCTTAAAATATTCAAATAAAATTCTAATACTCAAAAATACTTTTAATCAATTTTACTTTATAAGTTAATATAATAATTGTTGAAATCTTCGAGGGCCTTATATAAATCCGCGCTTGCATCACAATTTGTGGTATTTGTGTTGGCCTCAAACTCGCTGTCATTTCGGAACACATCGTCGAGAACGATATTGAATTCGTTACAAAGTTCATCGATGTAATCCAAATCTTTGCACTCATTATCATTCCTTGTATTACTGAGGTTATTGGCAGCTTTCATTTCTTCAATCTCAATTTCTTTCCAGAAATCTTCTAGGCTCCAATTTATATTCGTGTAATTTGTGATCCCATCGTCAGCGTTCATTTTTGCATTATCTGGATTGTCGCTTAAATTCGTTATCGTGCATTCGTTATTCTTCGTTAAATTACAGTTATCGTAACTTGTGGTGTTATCGTATTTCATCATATCGCTAAAGTCCCAATTTGTATTCGTATCATTACTGCAACACTCGGCAACATACGTATATTCACAATGTTCTTTTTCGGGAAAAGTGTAGTCGGGGACAGTACTATCATCTAGCTCGATATCTACTTCAGTTATTTGAGCGGCTTCCTCTTTCTTAAGTTGGTAGAACACCTCGCTGTTATTCATAACAATGTGGTTCGTTATAGCAGTCTTTGTCGCTCTCAAGACTCCTTCACGTCGCCGACGACGTTGCAGTTCCTCACGATATAAATATAGATGATATTGCAAACGAGATTGCTTAGTACTCCACTCCATAATTTTTAGAGATTTTTTGTGATTTGTAAAGAACAACGTTAATGAAGCTCGAAGAAAATGAGACTGTTTCTCCGTTGATGATTGCGGTCTTTATATAGTCTGGCCGATGCAATGATCAGGTAGCTTGAAAAGTTTGATTACCATTGATTTAAGGCGTGTTGTATTGTTATGGTTAAGGTAGTTCTTGGGTTTTCCGAAACCGTAACGCGCAGGTAATATATAACAGTATTGTAGGATAAAAAGGGAAGATTACCTCATTTTATAAACTATTTTTTTTTTTAGAAAAAGAATATGGAAACACTTAAAATACAGATAGACAGTTCGTTTGAGTAAGGTTGAATTATATCATAAAAAGTATCACTAAATAATAGTTCTCGTCTAAAGCGGGCATAAACATATTTTGGTGTACATTTTTCGTAAACCTCTACAATAAGATGGAGCGATAATGTATGGAGGGACTGTCGACAGTCATAACTTTGGAGTTGTAGATAGTTTCGTCTACTTGGGAACCAGCATTAACAACACCAACAGTGTCAGCCTCGAAATCCAACGCAGAATCACTCTTGCCAACAGGTACTACTTTGGGCTGAGTAGGCTATTAAAAAGTAAAGTTCTCTCTCGACGAATCAAAATCAAACTCTATAAGTCGCTTATTATTCCCGTCCTGATGAATATCGCTGAAGCGTGGACGATGACAACATCAGATGAGACGACTCTTGGGGTTTTCGAGAGAAAGGTTTTGCGCAAGCTCTTAACATTGGCAACGGCGAATACCGCAGACGATGGAACGATTTATACAACGACATTGACATAGTACAGCGAATAAAAAGACAGCGGCTACGCTGGCTAGGTCATGTTGTACGAGTGGATGAAAACACTTCAGCTCTGAAAGTGTTCGATTCAGTACTCGTTGGAGGAAACCACTCCGTTGGAAAGTCCAAGTGGACAGTGACCTGGCGTCACTTGGTGTTTCCAGTTGGCTCCAAAAAGCAAAAAGGAGGAATGTGTGGCGCACTCTGTTTGCAAATATATACATGAGAAAAGGAAATGAACAAATAAAATACATATTTATAGAAACGTACAAATATATTTATAAACTATATATAGATATATAACTGTAGTATGTAGTTTTATATTCAAAATTTTTACTATTCACAGTATAACCAATTACCCTCAAAACTTCGCATTTATGTATTTCGTTTGCATTCCTAGGAACTGGTCCGCCGATTATCTTTTATGCTGAAAATTTGCTTTGTGTATTGTCTATTCTCTGTTTACGAAAACATTTTATGTATCATTTCATTATATACTTAATAGATAGATGTTCAATTCTCAAACTACCGAAAGTTATTTTCAATATTTAATTCATAAAATTCCTATATTTAATTGTACAAAGATCTAGAGATATTTTATATTGCTTGTCTTTATTTCAACTTAAACATTTTCGAAATCCCATAGAAACTGCTATGGGCACTGAGAATACCAAGGTGCTCTGAGAGAGTATTTATTTTTATTTGGATTCGAATATGAGATTATGAACAGACCTCTTATTAAAAATAGTCCGACGATATCAATATTTGTGTTAAGCCCTGCCGCCCGGGTTAAACCTAAATCTAGGGACTTGATTTGTTTCATCTAGTGATTCCTAAGAGATTTTATAAATATTAGCTTTAAAATCCACTCATCTTATTTTCTTTTGTCCGCTATTTGTTTTTACTTTGCTTCCATTTTTGTTGGTGAAATTTAGTTTGAAGTTTATTGTTAGTGTATTGTCGTTATATTATTAGTGCATAAATATTGTTTTGCAACGAAAATATTAATGTATTCGTTTGCGCATAAATTTGCATAAAAAAATGCAAAGTTATTTGAATTCGATATTTCGTCTACCTGTTGGAAGTTGGGATAAGTTGTTGAAAACAAAATCAGCAAATAAAGAGCCCCTAAGCTAAATTGAAGAATTTCATAATGGGTTAAGTAAAACTTTTCTCCTAGTGAAGGAACAGATTGATATAACAATAAACAACAGTCTAAATATATATATATAAATATATATTTACGAACTCAATAAAATTTCGAAGCTTGTGCAGTTTCTTGTCAGGCTCCAATACTTGGTATTACTTATTGAACTTATGAAACATAAAGACAAAACTCTATAGTTTTTATTATTTTCTATATTTTAATATTTATTAGCTAAATAATATAATATCACTTTTTAAGCAATGTAATCTTAAAATATTCAAATAAAATTCTAATACTCAAAAATACTATTAATCTATTTTACTTTATAAGTTAATATAATAATTGTTGAAATCTTCGAGGGCCTTATATAAATCCGCGCTTGCATCACAATTTGTGGTATTTGTGTTGGCCTCAAACTCGCTGTCATTTCGGAACACATCGTCGAGAACGATATTGAAATCGTTACAAAGTTCATCGATGTAATCCAAATCTTTGCACTCATTATCATTCCTTGTATTACTGAGGTTATTGGCAGCTTTCATTTCTTCAATCTCAATTTCTTTCCAGAAATCTTCTAGGCTCCAATTTATATTCGTGTAATTTGTGATCCCATCGTCAGCGTTCATGTTTGCATTATCTGGATTGTCGCTTAAATTCGTTATCGTGTATTCGTTATTCTTCGTTAAATTACAGTTATCGTAACTTGTGGTGTTATCGAATTTCATCTTATCGCTAAAGTCCCAATTTGTAGTCGTATCATTGCAACACTCGGCGGCATACGTATACGAGTATTCACAATGTTCTTTTTCGGTTAAAGTGCAATCGGGGGCCTTACTATCATCTAGCTCGATATCTACTTCAGTTATTTGAGCGGCTTCCTCTTTCTTAAGTTGGTAGAACTCCTCGCTGTTATTCATAACTATGTGGTTTGTTATAGCAGTCTTTGTCGCTCTCAAGACTCCTTCACGTCGCCGACGTCGTTGCAGTTCCTCACGATATAAATATAGATGATATTGCAAACGAGATTGCTTAGTACTCCACTCCATAATTTTTAGTGATTTGTTTCTAGCGTTTCTCTAAACAACGTTAATAAAGCTCGAAGAAAATTAGACTGTTTCTCCGTTGATGATTGCGGTCTTTATATAGTCCGGCCAACGCAATGATCAGGTAGCAAATTGATTACCATTGATTTAAGGCGTGATGTATTGTTATGATTAAGGTACTTTTTGGGTTTTCCGAAACCGTAACGCGCAGGTAATATATAACAGTATTGTAGTAAAAAAGCGTAGATTACCATATTTTATAAACTATTTTTTATACGGAAAAAGTATGTGGAAACACTGAAAATACTGGTAGGCAATATGTTTGAGTAAGGTTGAGTTAAATCATAAAAAGTCCTAGTCTAAAGCGTGACATAAATATATTTTGGTGTATATTTTCATAAACCTCTACAATAAGGTGGAGCGATGTATGTTTTTTCTTGTTTTTAACGGCATAGCTATGAAATGTTGCCTTATAATAAATAAAACAAACATACAAACTATCAAACCGCTAGCTTAATGTTTTTAGGTGCCCCAGTACAGTCGAAAACTCAAAGTTAGAGGTGGCACAATTATATCACAGTCTCGCCATATAAAAATGTCAGTGTAGCCTTTGGCATCGAAGTTGAATGCAGGTACTTTAAACGGTGGATTTTTTTTAGCATTCTCAGATCTTGCTTTTATAAGTCATGGATAGGCAATATCCCTATAACCTATTTGTCGTCACCAAGCATGGCAATGCGACGATTTTCTGGGTGAACAACATATCCATTTCGTTGGAATTCTTTGTCAACGATTGCTTTCATATCGGAATTCAAATAACGACTTAATGGTTTAGCACCGTTAATGCACGAGGAATTATATTTTATTGTAAACCACACTGTTCCATAAACTTTCATAACGTATGTGGCTAATACAACTAGCTTTACTTCTGGGTCAGTTTAAGTGGCATACAATCTGAGAATTCGATTAGCTATTGTTAGCCATATAGAATAATTAAGGGCTTCAGGTTTCATATAGCTAAATCAGAAGAAATATTTCAATACTGATAGCAGTCACATAGAATGGTTAAGGGCTCCAAGTTTCATATAAGTTAAATTAGAAGAAAATATACCAGTACAGATAGCGGTTATTATGTCGTATAAATACTTTTAGTCGGTACTTAGCTTTTCCCCAATTATTTCAGGTAATATTTTAGGTATGTACTGCAGTTCCATCGCACCCAACAACAGCTAATTCACTCAGCTTTTCCGACTTAGACTTCAAATGTAATAATATAGGGTTGTTAATATTTTTAGTTGTCTCGGACTCATAGGTGACATGTCCAAAATACTAGTAGCTTCTTTGATCCGATAAAATCACATAAAAATTTCCCATGTTTATCAATCCTTCCTTCCGTCAAAATACAAGCCACGAAGTATTTTATTGCAGTCCGCTTTTTGTAAAGTTGATCTGACATTAGTTCTTTCACGGCGCAAGTTTGAACGATCAACGATACAACTTAAATCGTTCAATGAAATAATACCAACATCTTTTAAAACAGAAGAATCTATAATGGCAGAATCCAGACTCTATCGGAGACTACAGAATCGGTGGCAAGGGGTAAAGGTCAGACGTGGTGATAATTTTCCCTTTACCAGTTCTTGGTCTTGCTGCTGTTTTCATTTGAAAAGTCATCAGCCAAAGAACATTGTTCTTGTTGGGCTTGCCAAAATAGTGTACCTCTGTGTGACGCGATAAACTTGTTTCTTTCCTATCTTGTTTTTTCTTATTCTTCACAGTTGCAACTATTTCAACACCGCCTATCACAATTTTTCTGGTTGAGCTTTGATCGAGTACGAAACTAAATTCCTCCTTGGGAACACGACACCCTTTTAAACAGCTACAATTCCTAATCTCTCATATATTTTAAAAACTGTCGGCTCCTTTGTTGTTTTATCGGGTTTTAATTCATATTTTATGAACAGATACCACATCATGTAGGTCGTTTGAGAAACTGGTAACTTCTCCGGCCAACCACAAAAGGACAGCTCGTCGTTTGTCGCGTTTGAACTTGAGAGTTATTTCTGCTATTAAAACAAGTAATAGGTGCTAATTACAGTTATTAACTAAGCTATATACTTACTGTAAATATCACGATTCCAGCTGTAAAATTCGATGTAACAAATAAATTGGCGGCGAACAAGAGAACTGCTGTAAGCGCGTGAGAAGTCACTATCACTCTATCGGTGGATGTAAAAAAACAATTTTGGGTTGCTTTAATAACTATTATATAATAATGAATTTGAAACTAATGCCAGGCTTTCATTATGACAAATTTACTGATGATTCACAATGCTACAACATAATTGCTTTTCTGATTATGTTCTGACTATGAATAGACAGTTGCATATTTGGCAGTTATGTATTTTCTGATTCTTCAATAAAATAAGCGAAGGAAAATAGTAACTTAAGGGGCCATCTCATGACGTCCTGTTTTTAGGATTTTTTGAATTTTTTTGCGACCAGTAATTATATAGTCAATTAGTATAAATATATATATATAGTATAAATTTTAAGCTAGAAAAATATGGTAAGTTACACCGTTCTGAACACCCCTACTCGAAAAAATGGGCTTGCACTTTCCCCATGATTCCGGCTGATTGGAACTCACCGGAACCAAAATAATTGGCGATGTTTTGATCTCTAAGCTAAAAAATTAGATTGTAGGAATGTTTGATTATTAATAGTCCACACCATGCGTTTACATGTGCTGAGTGCGCCTACGAATTTCAAACCATTCGGTCAAGCTATTTTGAAATACGATGGATGAAAATTTGAAAAAACACTGTTTTGAGAATAACGCGTTCAATTTTTAAAGATGCCAACTCAGCGCTTTGAACAGCTCCTTCTTCTGTATCTTTAAAATTACGAATTTAAAAAAATCACTTCACTACTGTTCTATAGGCATGTAGTAAAAGGATGCATATGGGATGGGCACCTTAACTCTGACCCTGATGACACTCCAATATTTCGAAGACATGATGATGAAGATGATGATTGATGTTGATTCATGTTGATGTTGATTTCGAGAAATATAATTATATTATTTTTATTTTTATATACTGATCTTAAATTATTTACATACAAATACTTTTCATATAAATACATTTGTTTTATAATATTTCCAATACTAAAATTCTTCTAAGTTTCAGCAAGCGTCCATTTCGTTCGTTTTGTAGTTACCCTAATTCAAATCATCGTCGAAGTTGATTTTGAAATTGTAACAAATTTCGTCGATCAACTCGTCTTCTGTCTTATTTTCTTTCAATGTGTGTTCGTGCTACTAATTTAAGCGTCAACATTAGTATTTTCATAATCTACGTGCTCGTTTACTTTGCAATCTAAATTGGCATGAATCTTTTGCAGTAATTCGAACGGCTTTCGCTTGTTCGCATTTGAAGAACTCGTCAATATTATTCATAACAAGCAGGTCGGTTATGAATGTCTTCGTCGCTTTCAAGACTCCTGCACGTTGTCGACGACGTCACAGTTCCGCACGATGTGTGTATAGATGATATGGCAAGGGAGAATGGTCAGTATTCCATTCCATAATTTTGAGATCTTTTGCTAGCGGTAACTGAATAACTTTACTTAGGCTCGAAGAAAATTTTAATGTTTTTTCGTTCAGGAAAGAGGCATTTATATAGTATTCACGAGGAGATTTTCAGGTAGTATTTATATTATCATCTGGTAAAAATTTGGTCTTTTCCGAAACCGGATGAGGGCGTGATCCTTTTCAGAGCCACTATTCATATCGTTAAAAGATAGTCGATTTTAAAATAAACTTTCACATTAATGATTAGTTATATTCATGATTTTTATCGATTTCCAATATTTTATCGAAACCTTCGACAATTGATCTTCCAAAGCGTTGTGTATCTGTAACATTAACTTTGCGGAACGGAATCGATCAATTTAAAATTGATTATAACTGACTTTAGACTAATATTAATAATCACAAAACTGTCATTTTTTGTGAACTTGACATGTGACTGCAATAATGACTGAATTATGATACCGTTATGAAACAGATACATTTATATTTAGTAACTCATTTACTAGGTGTTTCGTAGATTTTATTTCGGTTGAGGTAATAAGTACATACTGTGAGATATGATTCTCATCGCGGAACCAATTGAATGATGAAAGTTACATACAGCACTGTGCAAAACAAAAGGAACAAATATAGATAAAGTCCGAAAAGTTCTTCAGAAATAACGGTACTTTAAAAGTACAATAGTTATTTTACGGATGTGAAATTGATCGATGAAACGAGATAAATATTGTGATAGTCTTAAAAAAGTACGCAATAAACGATTTCCATAATGAAGTTTGTATAAGCTAAGAGTTCTTATACAAAATATGAATTTGTTGCTTTAGTTTTACACACTTCTCTATTAATTCTTAATGGTTAAATTAGAAAAATCGACAAAAATTCTTCTTGGCTTTCCTCCGGGCGGGTGTCGACTGTGCAATGGCTGGCGCTGCCTGCACTCTGTGGTCTCAAGCTGTCTATGACAAGCAAACTCAAGGTAGTACAGGCAGACGACATCTAGCTAAAGCTGATGTACTCTCCCATCATATGTAATAATGCTACATATGCAACCTCATAAGACGTTGGTGGTGCGCGTACATCAGCCATTGAGTGAGGTAGCTGGCGGTAGGTATAAAACGCTAGGGGTAGATAACTTAAAACTTAATATGGATGCCAAAGTCGAAGAACAACGGGCTGGGATATCAGCCCAAACGTCGGTGGGAGATGAGGCTGCTACCACCGCCGGGCACAGCGATTTTTCAAGGTGTGTCGCCAACGTTCACACCTCCACTGCACCGGGAGCAGGTTGCGGTGGTTGTACTGCTACTTCCAAGCCAGCTCTGCAGCGCGCGGGTGCCGCAATCCATGAAGTTTCGGACCAAGAAAGGTCCGAGCATAAATACCGAAAAGGAAGAAGAGCTTATTCGCTCTCTGCAGCATACGACCGTGGGTTCCAACTCTGGCGACAAGAGAGGGCCCCGGAAGAAGCCCAGCAAGCAGGGGATGAAAGCCAAATCGATATACAAGGCGGCGGTCGGCATTTGTATCCGACTCGAAGGCAAGACCAATCTGAGTGAAGAGAAGACGAAACGGTTGGCTTGGGCCAGAGAGGAGGTGAAATGCGATCGAGCGCACTTTGCTCACGTAGCTGGTGTAATGCCTCGAATCCAGCAATTGCTAACCGAATCGAGGAGCATATTGCTGAAAAGAGGCAACAGTCAACAGAGAGCGAACCGAAAGTAAAGAAAAGGAAGACGAAGGTCGAGACTAAGAAGCCAAAAGTTAAGCGCGCGGACGACAAGCTGACAACGTCAAGAGCAGCGGCGGCAACTAATGAGGTAGCAAAGCGGAAATTGATCGTGGGTCTCAGTGACCGCAGTAACCCGCTGGGACAGATGACGCAGGAGCGGTGGAAAGTAGTTGAAAGGAAGCTACAAGAAGCGCTCTTCTCGATGCTGACATGGGTTAAGGAAGCGGTGAGAACGCTTCCGAACATGTGCATTCCGTCGGTTTCTAAGGAGAAGTTCGTGATACCTCGCGTAGTAGACCCTACTACCGAGGTTATTTCCAAGTTATTTCCAATATTTAATATAAAGCGGTTGTTTTTTTGTACTTATAGTACAATTATAATTCAAAGGTTTATATTAAATAAATAAATATGAAACTTTCACCATATTTCCTAACCAAAATGAGTATCATAACGGCTTTGGAGCGTACTTTTGAGCCTCTTTGATATCAAAATGTAATCAACAGCAGAGAGTGGAAGACCCTCACAATGGAAATCCTTTATAGTATATCATATTTAACGAGATTAGCTCCATTTACGACCGTAATTAAGAAATGATATTTATCATACAAAATTCCTCTCTTGTAAGTCCGGGATTAATTTCTTATCTCGGATTATACAACTAAATTTGCGGTGTTATTTCTAGTTTTCTCGATAATTATGCTAAGAAGAGGAGAAATGCCTAATGACAATATAAACAAAAATAGCCGAAAGCGAGAGAAAGATGTGTAATAAAACAACAAATGCAACACATTGACAATTAATAATCTCCTTTCAGTGTAACCATTTTAAAACCTTATATATGACGGCTGACATACTATAAAAATATGAACATGTGATGAGAGAAACGATGGATTTTCATTTTTACGCTATTAAAGGTTTTGACAACTCCTATATATAATTGCTCAGAGATCTAGAGATTATTCAACTTAAACGTTCCTGAAATCCCTTAAAAAATTACTTGATCTTTTGGAAGTTTTTTTCAGGCTGTTGTATTAAAGAACATTGGGGGATGGGTTCATATGTAGAAGTTCACGCAAGTGAGGAAAGTTTTTGATTGCCATTCACTTGGGAGTGGCCAGGGACGATTCTTTTGCATATAACTCAAGCAGCTCACGACTTCCGGTTTTAGACCAAGTATCCCTTGGGTAGCCAACAGACATCCGTTTGGAGGCGAGCTAAATAGAGAAGGCGAAGCCCGCTTCTGCGGTTGTGCGTAGGGCTTGGGACCCACCACATAAAAAAATCTCCCCAATGAAAACAAACACAGAGTCTCGGATGAAACACCGCCCTTTTGATGACGACCCCTGCAAACGTTTTAAGGACAATGATTTAAGGGCATGCACCTGGAATGTCCGGACCCTTAATTGGGAAGGTGCCTCTGCCCAGCTGGTTGATGTCCTCATACAACTAAAGGCTGACATCACCACCGTCCAAGAAGTGCGATGGACGGGACAAGGACGAGACAAGGACGAGACAAGGACGGAAGAAGGTGGGTCCTTGTGACATTTACTACAGCGGCCATAAAAAGGAGCGCAAATTTGGTGTTGGATTTGTGGTGGGAGAGAGACTACGTCGCCGAGTCCTGGCATTCACCCCGGTGGATGAACGTCTTGCCACAATCCGCATCAAAGCGAGGTTCTTCAACATATCGCTGATTTGCGCCCAGGCGTCAAAGGAAGAGAAGGACGATGTGACCAAAGATGCTTTCTATGAGCGCCTAGAATGCACCTATAATCGCTGCCACGAACACGCGCAATCAAATCGATCACGTTGTGATAGACGGAAGACATGTCTCCAGTGTTTTAGACGTGCGTACGCCCGAGGACCAAACATTGACTCAGACCATTATCTAGTAGCAGCAAAGAACGCCCGTCAACAAACACAAGGAAGGTTCGACGTCGAAAAGCTGCAATCACAACCGACAGCCGAACGATTTTCTACTCGACTTGCACTCCTGCTCTCTAAGAGCACTCATCAGCATCTCGATATAAGGGAGCTGTGGAACGGCATCTCAAACTCATTGTATACCGCTGCAGCCGAAACAATTGGTCTCCGGCAACGCAAAAAAACCAGTTGGTACGATGAGAATTGTCATTCCGCAGTGGAGAGAAAACAGACTGCCTACCTCGCAACGTTGCGATCGACCACAACACGGTCGGGGTGGGATAGATAGACGCATTTGCAGACGTAAAAAGAAAGAGGCCGAAATGCGTGAGTATGAAAAGCTTGAAAAGCTGGCCGACATGGGTGATGCTCGACAATTTTATTAAAAGATGAGGCGATTTACAGAAGGTTTCAAGACCGGAGCATTATCATGTAGGGACCGAGGAGGTAATTTGGTTACGGATGTCCAGAGCATACTGGGATTATGAAGGGAACACTTCTCCGACCTGCTGAATGGCAGTGAATGTACAACACCAGGAGATGGCGAACCCGATTCCCCATCGATGACGATGAAATAGATGTTTCATTACCCGACCATGAAGAAATTCGAATAGCAATTACCCGCTTGAAGAACAACAAAGCGGCGGGGGCCGATGGATTACCGGCCGAGCTATTCAAATACGGCGGCGAAGAACTGATAAGGTGCATGCATCAGCTTCTTTGTAGAATATGGTCGGAAGAAAGCATGCCTGACGATTGGAATCTTAGTGTGCTCTGCCCAATCCATAACAAGGGAGACCCCACAATCTGCGCCAAATACCGTGGTATAAGTCTCCTCAATATCGCATATAAGGTTTTGTCGAGCGTATTGTGTGAAAGACTAAAGCCCACCGTCAACGAATTGATTGGACCTTATCAGTGTGGCTTTAGACCTGGAAAATCCACAATGGACCAGATATTCACCATGCGCCAAATATTGGAAAAGACCCGAGAGAGAAGAATCGATACTCACCATCTTTTTATCGATTTTAAAGCTGCCTTCGATAGCACGAAAAGGAGCTGCCTTTATGCCGCGATGTCTGAATTTGGTATCCCTGCAAAACTAATACGGCTATGTAGGCTGACGTTGAGCAACACAAAAGCTCCGTCAGGATCGGGAAGGACCTCTCCGAGCCGTTCGATAACAAACGAAGCTTCAGACAGGGTGACTCACTATCGTGCGACTTCTTCAATCTATTACTGGAAAAAATAATACGAGCTGCAGAGCTAAATAGAGAGGGTACAATCTTCTACAAGAGTGTACAGCTCCTGGCGTATGCCGATGATATTGATATCATCGGAAGCAACAAACGCGCCGTTTGTTTTGCGTTTTCCAGACTAGATAAAGAAGCGAAGCGAATGGGTCAGGTGGTGAATGAGGACAACTGGCGACGTAACTGTTGACAGTCATAACTTTGAAGTTGTAGATAATTTCGTTTATCTGGGAACCAGCATTAACAACACCAACAATGTCAGCCTCGAAATCCAACGCAGAATCACTCTTGCCAACAGGTGCTACTTTGGACTGAGTAGGCAATTGAAAAGTAAAGTCCTCTCTCGACGAACCAAAATCAAACTTTATAAGTCGCTCATTATTCCCGTACTGATGTATGGCAACGGCGAATACCGCAGACGATGGAACGATGAGCTGTACGATTTATACGACGGCATTGACATAGTTTAGCGAATAAAAAGACAGCGGCTACGTTGGCTAGGTCATGTTGTACGGATGGAAGAAAACACTCCAGCTCTGAAAGTATTCGATGCAGTACCCGCTGGAGGAAGCCGCGGAAGAGGACGACCTCCACTCCGGTGGAAAGACCAAGTGCAAAGTGACCTGGCTTCACTTGGTGTTTCCAGTTGGCGCCAAAAAGCAAAAAGTAGGAATGAGTGGCGCGCTCTGGTGGATTCGGCTATAATCGCTTAAAGCGGTTCCTACGCCAAATATATATATATATATGTATTAAAGAATCTGATCTAACCTAAGAGATTTAAAAATGTTTTCAATGACTCCACAGAATTGCGAAGTCATAAACTTAATTATCGACGATCGCTGTCTCTTCATTGAAAAAAATGTGAGCACATATGAAATTGTGTTAATCCTAAGCTAAATCGAAGAATTCCACAATGGGTTAAGTAAAACTTTTCTCCCATATTTCATATTATCTCAAATATGGCAGAATTTTTTTTAATGAAGGAACATATAACAATGGCAACGTATAAATATATTTATATAAAATATAAATTCTTTCATAGTTATTAGTTTTCAATACTTCCTTTCAAGGCACAATGTATAATCAACATCTACGAACTCAATAAAATTTCGAAGCTTGTGCCCTTTCTTGTCGGGCTCCAATACTTGGTATTACTTATTGAACTTATGAAGCATAAAGACAAAACTCTGCAGTTTTTTTTATTTTTTTTATTCTAATATTTATTAGCTAAATAATATTATATCACTTTTCAAGCAATGTAATCTTAAAATATTCAAATAAAAATACTAATACTCAAAAATACTATTAACCAATTTTACTTTATAAGTTAATATAATAATTGTTGAAATCTTCGAGGGTCTTATATAAATCCGCGCTTGCATCACAATTAGTGTTCATCTCCAACTCGCTGTCATTTCGGAACACACCGTCGAGAACGACATTGAATTCGTCACACAGTTCGTCGATGTAATCGTAATCGATTCACTCATTACCATTCTTTGTATTACTGAAGTTATTGCCAGTTTTCATTTCTTCATTTTCAATTTCTTTCCAGAAATCGTCTAGGCTCCAATTTATATTCGTGTAATTTGTGATCCCATCGTCAGCGTTCATTTTAGCATTATCTGGATTGTCGCTTAAATTCGTTATCGTGTATTCGTTATTCTTCGTTAAATTACAGCTGTCGTAACTTGTGGTGTTATCGAATTTCATCATATCGCTAAAGTCCCAAATTGTAGTCATATCATTATTGCAACACTCGGCAGCATACGTATATTCACAATGTTCTTTTTCGGTTAAAGTGCAATCAGGGGCCTTACTTTCATCTTGCTCGATATCTACTTCAGTTATTTGAGCGGCTTCCTCTTTCTTAAGTTGGTAGAACTCCTCGCTGTTATTCATAACTATGTGGTTTGTTATAGCAGTCTTTGTCGCTCTCAAGACTCCTTCACGTCGCCGACGACGTTGCAGTTCCTCACGATATAAATATAGATGATATTGCAAACGAGATTGCTGATTATTCCACTCCATAATTTTTAGTGATTTGTTTCTAGCGTTTCTCTAAACAACGTTAATAAAGCTCGAAGAAAATTAGACTGTTTCTCCATTGATGATTGCAGTCTTTATATAGTCTGGCCGACACAATGATCAGGTAGCTTGAAAAGTTTGATTACCATTGATTTAAGGCGTGTTGTATTGTTATGGTTAAGGTAGTTTTTGGGTTTTCCGAAATCGTAAGCAGGTAATATATAACAGTATTGTAGTAAAACAAACGAAGATTACCCCATTTTATAAACTATTTTTTGTACAGAAAAATTATATGGAAGCTCCTAAAATACTGGTAGACAGTAAGGGTTTGAGTAACGATGAATTATATATTATTGAAGTGCCACTAAATAATAGTCCTGGTCTAAAGCGGGCTATAAACATAAATATATATTTACACATCAAACTGTTTCTTGTATTGAAATAAGGCATTCGTCGATGCGATAGCAGCCTTGCCTTAAAAAACCATCTCGTTTTTCCCCTACAAACTGCACAAGATAATGACAAGATGACCAAAATATCCATTTCCTTGCCAGTTCTGGTATCGACCAAAATATCGTTTAAATACTTTTGATCGGTAATATTGTAGGTATAACGATAAATTAGACTATCGGCATTGTTTGACAAATTTGTAATTGAGATCCAATTGAAAAGCATTTAGGTCCCATAGTTTTTCCGTCTCATTTGAATGCAATTGACAGATAAACCACTGTAATGGCCTGTTGAATTCCTCCTCCATCAGCCGAATAACACCACGTTTGAAACCTGTATTCATTACAGTTTCATCGCACCCAACAACAACTAATTCACTCAGCTTTTCAGACTTCAACTTCAAATGTAATAATATAGTATTGTTAATATTTTTAGTTGTCTCCGTCTTACAGGTGACATGGCCAAAAAACTAGTTGCTTCTTTGATCCGATAAAATCACATAATGATTGCTATCTGTCGTTTTCTGTAAAATTTCCGTTGTTTATCAATATTGACCAAAGACGAAGGATAAGTCTTCCATCAAAATACAAACCACGAAGTATTTAATACCCCTGACAGACGGCGGCGTTAACTCGGAATAACTGCTTTAATCGGGGTTAATTCGAGAGTTATCTCAGTTAACTCCGTTTGCTAACTCCCATTTAATCCTCAAAATTTTAGAGAGTTAGAGTAGAGAGTACGTGTCATTTGTTTTACTTAAGTGATATGTATGCTATTAAAACAAGTAACAAGTACTAATTACCGTTATACACTAAGCTACAAGCATCATATATAATTGAATATATACTACTTACAGTAATTTTTCCGATTCCAGCTGTAAAATTCTATGTAACAAATAAATGGACGGCGAACAAGAGAACTGCTGTAAGCACGCGAAAACTATAAAAGTCACTATCACTATAGCATTTATAAAATATAATATTTGCGAATATATGAGTATTTGTGATAAATTGTCAAAACTACATGTCGATGGGGGCACCTCTAAACATAACACGATATTACTAATTTTTCTGGAGTTTAATTTTTACCTAAAACAGCAACTTTCTACAGGTATACCGAAACAAAAATCAAAAAAGTAAAATCGCTCCACCCTACTCTACAAACCTGGTTTGTAATAAGATACGTTTTAATTATAATATTTATATTATTTTTTAGACAAACAAGATAAGAACAAGGCAAGGTTCTATATAATATCTTGTCTTTATTTCCAACGTTATAAATCGATTCGATAAATTTTGGCAGTTCAGTTTATGTTTACCGGTGGGTCCCATTTTAACATAGCAATTTTCGTTCGTTCCTCAGGGAATTAAACTTTCCGAGATTGAGCGACATGGATATCTGGAGAGAAATTAGTTGCTGAGAGAGAGCAAATTATCCCGTTCTCTAGCTTCCATACAATACAAATAATTTCCACCACTAAAGAGGTTGAAACAGGTAAATTACTTGTTATGCACTCGACAGGTAGAAATTTACTCGAACTGTTTAAGGTAACTGTATATAAAGCTGACTTTCATTAATTTATATATTATTTGCGAAATGGCCACTGAATCGTCCAAATCATACTTACCTTACCATTTATGGATCTATCGTGATGAGCTCAGGTGTGATTTAGAAGATACCACATCACTGATTAAAATGAAAATTGAATTAACGGAACAATTGATCATGGATTTTTCGGACAGAATTATGTGTTGCAATAAGGAGGAATTTCTTGTTTTTAAGAGAGAGGTAATTTTCAAACAGCAGCTGATGAAACGTTTGTATACAAAAAGAAAGCGGAAAACTTCGAATAAATAAAAATAATGATGAAATGATATTTATGAATGTAATTAAAAATATTTTCTGATTTTTTTGTGGTTAGTGGCGGGGTTTTTGTGACAATCATAGTCTTTTTCATGTTCCAGACCATCTGCAATGGCTGATGAGGTTTTATGAGATTTTTTCATGGACTTCATATCCGTACTCTAGGGCGTACTATATTAGGGAGAGTTTCAGGAATTCATTACGACTTTTGAGATAATGAAAAATGTTAAATTTTTTCCTTTATCGTTCGATTTTATTATTGCAAAAGATGATTTTTAATCATAAGCTCAGAGTTAGAGCTCTGCTATAGTTTTTTTCAGGGCATAAACAAAATTTAAAATTTTACTATCGAGGCAGGATTTTAAAAGAGTTCCTCTATATCGTATGGAGTTGAGCAAAAAATATGATATTACACTCATGGATTGCATAAATCATGTAACAAAGGCATGGAATACAGACTTCAAGAGCCAAATAAAAGCAAACTTGCAACAAACAAAATTACAGAAGATATGTTTTAACGTATGTTCCTAAAACTTTATGCGAAGTAAATAAATAAAACTGTTCATAAATCTATATTTTACAACTTTTGAAAAAAAAAAATTTGTTTTAATGATAATTATATAACTCAAAGTCTCTCTTACTCGAAGTTTTTTTTGTGGATTATGGTGATTCGATTAGAGAAGTTCCACTGTATGTGAAAAAGGAAATAAACAAATAAAACAACCACATATACGTATATTTATAAACTAAATACGTATTGCACAGAGGTCTAGAGATATTCTATTTGTCTTTCTTTCAACTTAACAATTTTTGAAATTCCATAAAAAATGCTATGGTTTTATAATTTTGATCCTTTTTCAAGTTTTCTTTCAGGTTGTTGTAATAAACAATGTAATCTAAGAGATTTAAAAATGTTCGCGAAGTCATATATAAACCCAAACGATTATCCTCCTCTCGCCCAACCGACGCGTGGTCATAAAATTAATTTTCGATGATCGCTTTCTCTCTCTTCATTGAGCGGAACGTGAGCACATGTTAATAACAAACTATTCCGAGAGAGTATTTCTTTTTATTTGGCCTCTTGTTAAAAATACATAAAAATTTAAGTAAATTAATGTAATATCAATATTTGTATTAATCCCTACCGCCCCGCTTGCGCAGTTTCTTGTCAGGCTCCAATACTTGGTATTACTTATTGAACTTATGAAACATAAAGACAAAACTCTATAGTTTTTATTATTTTTTATATTTTAATATTTATTAGCTAACTAATATTATATCACTTTATAAGCAATATAATCTTAAAATATTCAAATAAAATTCTAATACTCAAAAATACTTTTAATCAATTTTACTTTATAAGTTAATATAATAATTGTTGAAATCTTCGAGGGCCTTATATAAATCCGCGCTTGCATCACAATTTGTGGTATTTGTGTTGGCCTCAAACTCGCTGTCATTTCGGAACACATCGTCGAGAACGATATTGAATTCGTTACAAAGTTCATCGATGTAATCCAAATCTTTGCACTCATTATCATTCCTTGTATTACTGAGGTTATTGGCAGCTTTCATTTCTTCAATCTCAATTTCTTTCCAGAAATCTTCTAGGCTCCAATTTATATTCGTGTAATTTGTGATCCCATCGTCAGCGTTCATGTTTGCATTATCTGGATTGTCGCTTAAATTCGTTATCGTGCATTCGTTATTCTTCGTTAAATTACACCTGTCGTAACTTGTGGTGTTATCGAATTTCATCATATCGCTAAAGTCCCAATTTGTATTCGTTAAATTACAGTTATTGTAACTTGTAATTTTATTATCGTATTTCATCATATCGCTAAAGTCCCAATTTGTAGTCGTATCATTGCAACACTCGGCGGCATACGTATACGAGTATTCACAATGTTCTTTTTCGGTTAAAGTGCAATCGGGGGCCTTACTATCATCTAGCTCGATATCTACTTCAGTTATTTGAGCGGCTTCCTCTTTCTTAAGTTGGTAGAACACCTCGCTGTTATTCATAACAATGTGGTTCGTTATAGCAGTCTTTGTCGCTCTCAAGACTCCTTCACGTCGCCGACGACGTTGCAGTTCCTCACGATATAAATATAGATGATATTGCAAACGAGATTGCTTAGTACTCCACTCCATAATTTTTAGTGATTTTTTGTGATTTGTAAAGAACAACGTTAATGAAGCTCGAAGAAAATGAGACTGTTTCTCCGTTGATGATTGCGGTCTTTATATAGTCTGGCCGATGCAATGATCAGGTAGCAAATTGATTATCATCGATTTCAGGCGTGTTGTATTGTTATGGTTAAGGTAGTTCTTGGGTTTTCCGAAACCGTAACGCGCAGGTAATATATAACAGTATTGTAGGATAAAAAGGGAAGATTACCTCATTTTATAAACTATTTTTTTTTTTTAGAAAAAGAATATGGAAACACTTAAAATACAGATAGACAGTTCGTTTGAGTAAGGTTGAAAAGTATCACTAAATAATAGTTCTCGTCTAAAGCGGGCATAAACATATTTTGGTGTACATTTTTCGTAAACCTCTACAATAAGATGGAGCGATAATGTATGGAGGGACTGTCGACAGTCATAACTTTGGAGTTGTAGATAGTTTCGTCTACTTGGGAACCAGCATTAACAACACCAACAGTGTCAGCCTCGAAATCCAACGCAGAATCACTCTTGCCAACAGGTACTACTTTGGGCTGAGTAGGCTATTAAAAAGTAAAGTTCTCTCTCGACGAATTAAAATCAAACTCTATAAGTCGCTTATTATTCCCGTCCTGATGAATATCGCTGAAGCGTGGACGATGACAACATCAGATGAGACGACTCTTGGGGTTTTCGAGAGAAAGGTTTTGCGCAAGCTCTTAACATTGGCAACGGCGAATACCGCAGACGATGGAACGATTTATACAACGACATTGACATAGTACAGCGAATAAAAAGACAGCGGCTACGCTGGCTAGGTCATGTTGTACGAGTGGATGAAAACACTTCAGCTCTGAAAGTGTTCGATGCAGTACTCGTTGGAGGAAACCCCTCCGTTGGAAAGTCCAAGTGGACAGTGACCTGGCGTCACTTGGTGTTTCCAGTTGGCTCCAAAAAGCAAAAAGGAGGAATGTGTGGCGCACTCTGTTTGCAAATAACGGGTGATTTTTTTGAGGTTAGGATTTTCATGCATTAGTATTTGACAGATCACGTGGGATTTCAGACATGGTGTCAAAGAGAAAGATGCTCAGTATGCTTTGACATTTCATCATGAATAGACTTACTAACGAGCAACGCTTGCAAATCATTGAATTTTATTACCAAAATCAGTGTTCGGTTCGAAATGTGTTTCGCGCTTTACGTCCGATTTATGGTCTACATAATCGACCAAGTGAGCAAACAATTAATGCGATTGTGACCAAGTTTCGCACTCAGTTTACTTTATTGGACATTAAACCAACCACACGAATGCGTACAGTGCGTACAGAAGAGAATATTGCGTCTGTTTCTGAGAGTGTGGCTGAAGACCGTGAAATGTCGATTCGTCGCCGTTCGCAGCAATTGGGTTTGTGTTATTCGACCACATGGAAGATTTTACGCAAAGATCTTGGTGTAAAACCGTATAAAATACAGCTCGTGCAAGAACTGAAGCCGAACGATCTGCCACAACGTCGAATTTTCAGTGAATGGGCCCTAGAAAAGTTGGCAGAAAATCCGCTTTTTTATCGACAAATTTTGTTCAGCGATGAGGCTCATTTCTGGTTGAATGGCTACGTAAATAAGCAAAATTGCCGCATTTGGGGTGAAGAGCAACCAGAAGCCGTTCAAGAACTGCCCATGCATCCCGAAAAATGCACTGTTTGGTGTGGTTTGTACGCTGGTGGAATCATTGGACCGTATTTTTTCAAAGATGCTGTTGGACGCAACGTTACGGTGAATGGCGATCGCTATCGTTCGATGCTAACAAACTTTTTGTTGCCAAAAATGGAAGAACTGAACTTGGTTGACATGTGGTTTCAACAAGATGGCGCTACATGCCACACAGCTCGCGATTCTATGGCCATTTTGAGGGAAAACTTCGGAGAACAATTCATCTCAAGAAATGGACCCGTAAGTTGGCCACCAAGATCATGCGATTTAACGCCTTTAGACTATTTTTTGTGGGGCTACGTCAAGTCTAAAGTCTACAGAAATAAGCCAGCAACTATTCCAGCTTTGGAAGACAACATTTCCGAAGAAATTCGGGCTATTCCGGCCGAAATGCTCGAAAAAGTTGCCCAAAATTGGACTTTCCGAATGGACCACCTAAGACGCAGCCGCGGTCAACATTTAAATGAAATTATCTTCAAAAAGTAAATGTCATGAACCAATCTAACGTTTCAAATAAAGAACCGATGAGATTTTGCAAATTTTATGGTTTTTTTTTTTTAAAAAGTTATCAAGCTCTTAAAAAATCACCCTTTATATACATGAGAAAAGGAAATGAACAAATAAAATACATATTTATAGAAACGTACAAATATATTTATAAACTATATATAGATATATAACTGTAGTATGTAGTTTGATATTCAAAATTTTTACTATTCACAGTATAACCCATTACCCTCAAAACTTCGCATTTATGTATTTCGTTTGCATTCCTAGGAACTGGTCCGCCGATTATCTTTTATGCTGAAAATTTGCTTTGTGTATTGTCTATTCTCTGTTTACGAAAACATTTTATGTATCATTTCATTATATACTTAATAGATAGATGTTCAATTCTCAAACTACCGAAAGTTATTTTCAATATTTAATTCATAAAATTCCTATATTTAATTGTACAAAGATCTAGAGATATTTTATTTTGCTTGTCTTTATTTCAACTTAAACATTTTCGAAATCCCATAGAAACTGCTATGGGCACTGAGAATACCAAGGTGCTCTGAGAGAGTATTTATTTTTATTTGGATTCGAATATGAGATTATGAACAGACCTCTTATTAAAAATAGTCCGACGATATCAATATTTGTGTTAAGCCCTGCCGCCCGGGTTAAACCTAAATCTGGGGACTTGATTTGTTTCATCTAGTGATTCCTAAGAGATTTTATAAATATTAGCTTTAAAATCCACTCATCTTATTTTCTTTTGTCCGCTATTTGTTTTTACTTTGCTTCCATGTTTGTTGGTGAAATTTAGTTTGAAGTTTATTGTTAGTGTATTGTCGTTATATTATTAGTGCATAAATATTGTTTTGCAACGAAAATATTAATGTATTCATTTGCGCATAAATTTGCATAAAAAAATGCAAAGTTATTTGAATTCGATATTTCGTCTACCTGTTGGAAGTTGAAATAAGTTGTTGAAAACAAAATCAGCAAATAAAGAGCCCCTAAGCTAAATTGAAGAATTTCATAATGGGTTAAGTAAAACTTTTCTCCTAGTGAAGGAACAGATTGATATAACAATAAACAACAGTCTAAATATATATATATAAATATATATTTACGAACTCAATAAAATTTCGAAGCTTGTGCAGTTTCTTGTAAGGCTCCAATACTTGGTATTACTTATTGAACTTATGAAACATAAAGACAAAACTCTATAGTTTTTATTATTTTTTATATTTTAATATTTATTAGCTAAATAATATAATATCACTTTTTAAGCAATGTAATCTTAAAATATTCAAATAAAATTCTAATACTCAAAAATACTATTAATCAATTTTACTTTATAAGTTAATATAATAATTGTTGAAATCTTCGAGGGCCTTATATAAATCCGCGCTTGCATCACAATTTGTGGTATTTGTGTTGGCCTCAAACTCGCTGTCATTTCGGAACACATCGTCGAGAACGATATTGAATTCGTTACACTCATTATCATTCCTTGTATTACTGAGGTTATTGGCAGCTTTCATTTCTTCAATCTCAATTTCTTTCCAGAAATCTTCTAGGCTCCAATTTATATTCGTGTAATTTGTGATCCCATCGTCAGCGTTCATGTTTGCATTATCTGGATTGTCGCTTAAATTCGTTATCGTGCATTCGTTATTCTTCGTTAAATTACACCTGTCGTAACTTGTGGTGTTATCGAATTTCATCATATCGCTAAAGTCCCAATTTGTAGTCGTATCATTGCAACACTCGGCGGCATACGTATACGAGTATTCACAATGTTCTTTTTCGGTTAAAGTGCAATCGGGGGCCTTACTATCATCTAGCTCGATATCTACTTCAGTTATTTGATATTTCCGTTTTCAGTTCCTCACGATATAAATATAGATGATATTGCAAACGAGATTGCTTAGTACTCCACTCCATAATTTTTAGTGATTTTTTGTTAGAGTTTAAAGAACAACGTTAATAAAGCTCGAAGAAAATTAGACTGTTTCTCCGTTGATGATTGCGGTCTTTATATAGTCCGGCCAACGCAATGATCAGGTAGCAAATTGATTACCATTGATTTAAGGCGTGATGTATTGTTATGATTAAGGTACTTTTTGGGTTTTCCGAAACCGTAACGCGCAGGTAATATATAACAGTATTGTAGTAAAAAAGCGTAGATTACCATATTTTATAAACTATTTTTTATACGGAAAAAGTATGTGGAAACACTGAAAATACTGGTAGGCAATATGTTTGAGTAAGGTTGAGTTAAATCATAAAAAGTCCTAGTCTAAAGCGTGACATAAACATATTTTGGTGTATATTTTCATAAACCTCTACAATAAGGTGGAGCGATGTATGTTTTTTCTTCAAACATACAAACTATCAAACCGCTAGCTTAATGTTTTTAGGTGCCCCAGTACAGTCGAAAACTCAAAGTTAGAGGTGGCACAATTATATCACTGTCTCGCCATATAAAAATGTCAGTGTAGCCTTTGGCATCGAAGTTGAATGCAGGTACTTTAAACGGTGGATTTTTTTTAGCATTCTCAGATCGTGCTTTTACAAGTCATGGATAGGCAATATCCCTATAACCTATTTGTCGTCACCAAGCATGGCAATGCGACGATTTTCTGGGTGAACAACATATCCATTTCGTTGGAATTCTTTGTCAACGATTGCTTTCATATCGGAATTCAAATAACGACTTAATGGTTTAGCACCGTTAATGCACGAGGAATTATATTTTATTGTAAACCACACTGTTCCATAAACTTTCATAACGTATGTGGCTAATACAACTAGCTTTACTTCTGGGTCAGTTTAAGTGGCATACAATCTGAGAATTCGATTAGCTATTGTTAGCCATATAGAATAATTAAGGGCTTCAGGTTTCATATAGCTAAATCAGAAGAAATATTTCAATACTGATAGCAGTCACATAGAATGGTTAAGGGCTCCAATTTCATATAAGTTAAATTAGAAGAAAATATACCAGTACAGATAGCGGTCATTATGTCGTATAAATACATTTAGTCGGTACTTAGCTTTTCCCCAATTATTTCAGGTAATATTTTAGGTATGTACTGCAGTTCCATCGCACCCAACAACAGCTAATTCACTCAGCTTTTCCGACTTAGACTTCAAATGTAATAATATAGGGTTGTTAATATTTTTAGTTGTCTCCGACTCATAGGTGACATGTCCAAAATACTAGTAGCTTCTTTGATCCGATAAAATCACATAATGATTTCTATCTGTCGTTTTCTGTAAAATTTCCCTTGTTTATCAATCCTTCCTTCAAAATTCAAACCACGAAGTATTTTATTGCAGTTCGCTTCTTGTAAAGTTGATCTGACCTTAGTTCTTTCACGGCGCAAGTTTGAACGATCAACGATACAACTTGAATCGTTCAATTAAATAATACCAACATCTTTTAAAACAGAAGAATCTATAATGGCAGACTCCAGACTCTATCGGAGACTACAGAATCGGTGGCAAGGGGTAAAGGTCAGACGTGGTGATAATTTTCTCTTTACCAGTTCTTGGTCTTGCTGCTGTTTTCATTTGAAAAGTCATCAGCCAAAGAACATTGTTCTTGTTGGGCTTGCCAAAATAGTGTACCTCTGTGTGACGCGATAAACTTGTTTCTTTCCTATCTTGTTTTTTTCTTATTCTTCACAGTTGCAACTATTTCAACACCGCCTATCACAATTTTTCTGGTTGAGCTTTGATCGAGTACGAAACTAAATTCCTCCTTGGGAACACGACACCCTTTTAAACAGCTACAATTCCTAATCTCTCATATATTTTAAAAACTGTCGGCTCCTTTGTTGTTTTATCGGGTTTTAATTCATATTTTATGAACAGATACCACATCATGTAGGTTGTTTGAGAAACTGGTAACTTCTCCGGCCAACCACAAAAGGACAGCTCGTCGTTTGTCGCGTTTGAACTTGAGAGTTATTTCTGCTATTAAAACAAGTAATAGGTGCTAATTACAGTTATTAACTAAGCTATATACTTACTGTAAATATCACGATTCCAGCTGTAAAATTCGATGTAACAAATAAATTGACGGCGAACAAGAGAACTGCTGTAAGCGCGTGAGAAGTCACTATCACTCGATCGGTGGATGTAAAAAAAACAATTTTGGGTTGCTTTAAAAACTATTATATAATGATGAATTTGAAACTAATGCCAAGTTTTCGATATGACAAATTTACTGATGATTCACAATGCTACAACATAATTGCTTTTCTGATTATGTTCTGACTATGAATAGACAGTTGCATATTTGGCAGTTATGTATTTTCTGATTCTTCAATAAAATAAGCGAAGGAAAATAGTAACTTAAGGGGTCATCTCATGACGTCCTGTTTTTAGGATTTTTTGAATTTTTTTTGCGACCAGTAATTATATATATAAATTTTATTTTTTAAAATATTTTATATAAATTTTAAGCTAGAAAAATATGGTAAGTTACACCGTTCTGAACACCCCTACTCGAAAAAAATGGGCTCGCACTTTCCCCATGATTCCGGCTGATTGGAACTCACCGGAACCAAAATAATTGGCGATGTTTTGATCTCTAAGCTAAAAAAATTAGATTGTAGGAATGTTTGATTATTAATAGTCCACACCATGCGTTTACATGTGCTGAGTGCGCCTAGGAATTTCAAACCATTCGGTCAAGCTATTTTGAAATACGATGGATGAAAATTTGAAAAAACACTGTTTTGAGAATAACGCGTTCAATTTTTAAAGATGCCAACTCAGCGCTTTGAACAGCTCCTTCCTCTGTATCTTTAAAATTACGAATTTAAAAAAATCACTTTACTACTGTTCTATAGGCATGTAGTAAAAGGATGCATATGGGATGGGCACCTTAACTCTGACCCTGATGACACTCCAATATTTCGAAGACATGATGATGAAGATGATGATTGATGTTGATTCATGTTGATGTTGATTTCGAGAAATATAATTATATTATTTTTATTTTTATATACTGATCTTAAATTATTTACATACAAATACTTTTCATATAAATACTTTTGTTTTATAATATTTCCAATACTAAAATTCTTCTAAGTTTCAGCAAGCGTCCATTTCGTTCGTTTCGTAGTTACCCTAATTCAAATCATCGTCGAAGTTGATTTTGAAATTGTAACAAATTTCGTCGATGAACTCGTCTTCTGTCTTATTTTCTTTTAATGTGTGTTCGTGCTACTAATTTAAGCGTCAACATTAGTATTTTCATAATCTACGTGCTCGTTTACTTTGCAATCTAAATTGGCATGAATCTTTTTCAGTAATTCGAACGGCTTTCGCTTGTTCGCATTTGAAGAACTCGTCAATATTATTCATAACAAGCAGGTCGGTTATGAATGTCTTCGTCGCTCTCAAGACTCCTGCACGTTGTCGACGACGTCACAGTTCCGCACGATGTGTGTATAGATGATATGGCAAGGGAGATTGGTCAGTATTCCATTCCATAATTTTGAGATCTTTTGCTAGCGGTAACTGAATAACTTTACTTAGGCTCGAAGAAAATTTTAATGTTTTTTCGTTCAGGAAAGAGGCATTATATAGTATTCACGAGGAGATTTTCAGGTAGTATTTATATTATCACCTGGTAAAAATTTGGTCTTTTCCGAAACCGGATGAGGGCGTGATCCTTTTCAGAGCCACTATTCATATCGTTAAAAAAGATAGTCGATTTTAAAATAAACTTTCACATTAATGATTAGTTATATTCATGATTTTTATCGATTTCCAATATTTTATCGAAACCTTCGACAATTGATCTTCCAAAGCGTTGTGTATCTGTAACATTAACTTTGCGGAACGGAATCGATCAATTTAAAATTGATTA
This sequence comes from Zeugodacus cucurbitae, assembly GCF_028554725.1. Taxonomy (NCBI): domain Eukaryota; kingdom Metazoa; phylum Arthropoda; class Insecta; order Diptera; family Tephritidae; genus Zeugodacus; species Zeugodacus cucurbitae. The sequence goes on from NC_071669.1 coordinate 21,862,787, forward strand.
TAACTGACTTTAGACTAATATTAATAATCACAAAACTGTCATTTTTTGTGAACTTGACATGTGTCTGCAATAATGACTGAATTATGATACCGTTATGAAACAGATACATTTATATTTAGTAACTCATTTACTAGGTGTTTCGTAGATTTTATTTCGGTTGAGGTAATAAGTACATACTGTGAGATATGATTCTCATCGCGGAACCAATTGAATGATGAAAGTTACATACAGCACTGTGCAAAACAAAAGGAACATATATAGATATAGCCCGAAAAGTTCGTCAGAAATAACGGTACTTTAACAGTACAATAGTTATTTTACGGATGTGAAATCGATCGATGGAACGAGATAAATATTGTGATAGTCTTAAAAAAGTACGTAATAAACGATTTCCATAATGAAGTTTGTATAAGCTAAGAGTTCTTATACAAAATATGAATTTGTTGCTTTAGTTTTACACACTTCTCTATTAATTCTTAATGGTTAAATTAGAAAAATCGACAAAAATTCTTCTTGGCTTTCCTCCGGGCGGGTGTCGACTGTGCAATGGCTGGCGCTGCCTGCACTCTGTGGTCTCAAGCTGTCTATGACAAGCAAACTCAAGGTAGTACAGGCAGACGACATCTAGCTAAAGCTGATGTACTCTCCCATCATATGTAGTAATGCTACATATGCAACCTTATAAGACGTTGGTGGTGCGCGTACAACAGCCATTGAGTGAGGTAGCTGGCGGTAGGTATAAAACGCTAGGGGTAGATAATTTAAAACTTAATATGGATGCCAAAGTCGAAGAACAACGGGCTGGGATATCAGCCCAAACGTCGGTGGGAGATGAGGCTGCTACCACCGCCGGGCACAGCGATTTTTCAAGGTGTGTCGCCAACGTTCACACCTCCACTGCACCGGGAGCAGGTTGCGGTGGTTGTACTGCTACTTCCAGGCCAGCTCTGCAGCGCGCGGGTGCCGCAATCCATGAAGTTTCGGACCAAGAAAGGTCCGAGCATAAATACCGAAAAGGAAGAAGAGCTTATTCGCTCTCTGCAGCATACGACCGAGGGTTCCAACTCTGGCGACAAGAGAGGGCCCCGGAAGAAGCCCAGCAAGCAGGGGATGAAAGCCAAATCGCTATACAAGGCGGCGGTCGGCATTTGTATCCGACTCGAAGGCAAGACCAATCTGAGTGAAGAGAAGACGAAACGGTTGGCTTGGGCCAGAGAGGAGGTGAAATGCGATCGAGCGCACTTTGCTCACGTAGCTGGTGTAATGCCTCGAATCCAGCAATTGCTAACCGAATCGAGGAGCATATTGCTGAAAAGAGGCAACGGTCAACAGAGAGCGAACCGAAAGTAAAGAAAAGGAAGACGAAGGTCGAGACTAAGAAGCCAAAAGTTAAGCGCGCGGACGACAAGCTGACAACGTCAAGAGCAGCGGCGGCAACTAATGAGGTAGCAAAGCGGAAATTGATCGTGGGTCTCAGTGACCGCAGTAACCCGCTGGGACAGATGACGCAGGAGCGGTGGAAAGTAGTTGAAAGGAAGCTACAAGAAGCGCTCTTCTCGATGCTGACATGGGTTAAGGAAGCGGTGAGAACGCTTCCGAACATGTGCATTCCGTCGGTTTCTAAGGAGAAGTTCGTGATACCTCGCGCAGTAGACCCTACTACCGAGGTTATTTCCAAGTTATTTCCAATATTTAATATAAAGCGGTTGTTTTTTTGTACTTATAGTACAATTATAATTCAAAGGTTTATATTAAATAAATAAATATGAAACTTTCACCATATTTCCTAACCAAAATGAGTATCATAACGGCTTTGGAGCGTACTTTTGAGCCTCTTTGATATCAAAATGTAATCAACAGCAGAGAGTGGAAGACCCTCACAATGGAAATCCTTTATAGTATATCATATTTACCGAGATTAGCTCCATTTACGACCGTAATTACGAAATGATATTTATCATACAAAATTCCTCTCTTGTAAGTCCGGGATTAATTTCTTATCTCGGATTATACAACTAAATTTGCGGTGTTATTTCTAGTTTTCTCGATAATTATGCTAAGAAGAGGAGAAATGCCTAATGACAATGTAAACAAAAATAGCCGAAAGCGAGAGAAAGATGTGTAATAAAACAACAAATGCAACACATTGACAATTAATAATCTCCTTTCAGTGTAACCCTTTTAAAGCCTTATATATGACGGCTGACATACTATAAAAATATGAACATGTGATGAGAGAAACGATGGATTTTCATTTTTACGCTATTAAAGGTTTTGACAACTCCTATATATAATTGCTCAGAGATCTAGAGATTATTCAACTTAAACGTTCCTGAAATCCCTTAAAAAATTACTTGATCTTTTGGAAGTTTTTTTCAGGCTGTTGTATTAAAGAACATTGGGGGATGGGTTCATATGTAGAAGTTCACGCAAGTGAGGAAAGTTTTTGATTGCCATTCACTTGGGAGTGGCCAGGGACGATTCTTTTGCATATAACTCAAGCAGCTCACGACTTCCGGTTTTAGACCAAGTATCCCTTGGGTAGCCAACAGACATCCGTTTGGAGGCGAGCTAAATAGAGAAGGCGAAGCCCGCTTCTGCGGTTGTGCGTAGGGCTTGGGACCCACCACATAAAAAAATCTCCCCAATGAAAACAAGCACAGAGTCTCGGATGAAACACCGCCCTTTTGATGACGACCCCTGCAAACGTTTTAAGGACAATGATTTAAGGGCATGCACCTGGAATGTCCGGACCCTTAATTGGGAAGGTGCCTCTGCCCAGCTGGTTGATGTCCTCATACAACTAAAGGCTGACATCACCACCGTCCAAGAAGTGCGATGGACGGGACAAGGACGAGACAAGGACGAGACAAGGACGAGACAAGGACGGAAGAAGGTGGGTCCTTGTGACATTTACTACAGCGGCCATAAAAAGGAGCGCAAATTTGGTGTTGGATTTGTGGTGGGAGAGAGACTACGTCGCCGAGTCCTGGCATTCACCCCGGTGGATGAACGTCTTGCCACAATCCGCATCAAAGCGAGGTTCTTCAACATATCGCTGATTTGCGCCCAGGCTTCAAAGGAAGAGAAGGACGATGTGACCAAAGATGCTTTCTATGAGCGCCTAGAATGCACCTATAATCGCTGCCACGAACACGCGCAATCAAATCGATCACGTTGTGATAGACGGAAGACATGTCTCCAGTGTTTTAGACGTGCGTACGCCCGAGGACCAAACATTGACTCGGACCATTATCTAGTAGCAGCAAAGAACGCCCGTCAACAAACACAAGGAAGGTTCGACGTCGAAAAGCTGCAATCACAACCGACAGCCGAACGATTTTCTACTCGACTTGCACTCCTGCTCTCTAAGAGCACTCATCAGCATCTCGATATAAGGGAGCTGTGGAACGGCATCTCAAACTCATTGTATACCGCTGCAGCCGAAACAATTGGTCTCCGGCAACGCAAAAAAACCAGTTGGTACGATGAGAATTGTCGTTCCGCAGTGGAGAGAAAACAGACTGCCTACCTCGCAACGTTGCGATCGACCACAACACGGTCGGGGTGGGATAGATAGACGCATTTGCAGACGTAAAAAGAAAGAGGCCGAAATGCGTGAGTATGAAAAGCTTGAAAAGCTGGCCAACATGGGTGATGCTCGACAATTTTATTAAAAGATGAGGCGATTTACAGAAGGTTTCAAGACCGGAGCATTATCATGTAGGGACCGAGGAGGTAATTTGGTTACGGATGTCCAGAGCATACTGGGATTATGGAGGGAACACTTCTCCGACCTGCTGAATGGCAGTGAATGTACAACACCAGGAGATGGCGAACCCGATTCCCCATCGATGACGATGAAATAGATGTTTCATTACCCGACCATGAAGAAATTCGAATAGCAATTACCCGCTTGAAGAACAACAAAGCGGCGGGGGCCGATGGATTACCGGCCGAGCTATTCAAATACGGCGGCGAAGAACTGATAAGGTGCATGCATCAGCTTCTTTGTAGAATATGGTCGGAAGAAAGCATGCCTGACGATTGGAATCTTAGTGTGCTCTGCCCAATCCATAACAAGGGAAACCCCACAATCTGCGCCAAATACCGTGGTATAAGTCTCCTCAATATCGCATATAAGGTTTTGTCGAGCGTATTGTGTGAAAGACTAAAGCCCACCGTCAACGAACTGATTGGACCTTATCAGTGTGGCTTTAGACCTAGAAAATTCACAATGGACCAGATATTCACCATGCGCCAAATATTGGAAAAGACCCGAGAGAGAAGAATCGATACTCACCATCTTTTTATCGATTTTAAAGCTGCCTTCGATAGCACGAAAAGGAGCTGCCTTTATGCCGCGATGTCTGAATTTGGTATCCCTGCAAAACTAATACGGCTATGTAGGCTGACGTTGAGCAACACAAAAGCTCCGTCAGGATCGGGAAGGACCTCTCCGAGCCGTTCGATAACAAACGAAGCTTCAGACAGGGTGACTCACTATCGTGCGACTTCTTCAATCTATTACTGGAAAAAATAATACGAGCTGCAGAGCTAAATAGAGAGGGTACAATCTTCTACAAGAGTGTACAGCTCCTGGCGTATGCCGATGATATTGATATCATCGGAAGCAACAAACGCGCCGTTTGTTTTGCGTTTTCCAGACTAGATAAAGAAGCGAAGCGAATGGGTCAGGTGGTGAATGAGGACAAGACGAAATATCTCCTGTCGTCAAACAAACAGTCAGCGCATTCGCGTCTTGGCGACGTAACTGTTGACAGTCATAACTTTGAAGTTGTAGATAATTTCGTTTATCTGGGAACCAGCATTAACAACACCAACAATGTCAGCCTCGAAATCCAACGCAGAATCACTCTTGCCAACAGGTGCTACTTTGGACTGAGTAGGCAATTGAAAAGTAAAGTCCTCTCTCGACGAACCAAAATCAAACTCTATAAGACGCTCATTATTCCCGTACTGATGTATGGCAACGGCGAATACCGCAGACGATGGAACGATGAGCTGTACGATTTATACGACGGCATTGACATAGTTTAGCGAATAAAAAGACAGCGGCTACGCTGGCTAGGTCATGTTGTACGGATGGAAGAAAACACTCCAGCTCTGAAAGTATTCGATGCAGTACCCGCTGGAGGAAGCCGCGGAAGAGGACGACCTCCACTCCGGTGGAAAGACCAAGTGCAAAGTGACCTGGCTTCACTTGGTGTTTCCAGTTGGCGCCAAAAAGCAAAAAGTAGGAATGAGTGGCGCGCTCTGGTGTATTCGGATATAATCGCTTAAAGCGGTTCCTACGCCAAATATATATATATGTATTAAAGAATCTGATCTAACCTAAGAGATTTAAAAATGTTTTCAATGACTCCACAGAATTGCGAAGTCATAAACTTAAATATCGACGATCGCTGTCTCTTCATTGAAAAAAATGTGAGCACATATGAAATTGTGTTAATCCTAAGCTAAATCGAAGAATTCCACAATGGGTTAAGTAAAACTTTTCTCCCATATTTCATATTATCTCAAATATGGCAGAATTTTTTTAATGAAGGAACATATAACAATGGCAACGTATAAATATATTTATATAAAATATAAATTAAAAATTCTTTCATAGTTATTAGTTTTCAATACTTCCTTTCAAGGCACAATGTATAATCAACATCTACGAACTCAATAAAATTTCGAAGCTTGTGCCCTTTCTTGTCGGGCTCCAATACTTGGTATTACTTATTGAACTTATGAAACATAAAGACAAAACTCTATAGTTTTTATTATTTTTTTTATTCTAATATTTATTAGCTAAATAATATTATATCACTTTTCAAGCAATGTAATCTTAAAATATTCAAATAAAAATACTAATACTCAAAAATACTATTAACCAATTTTACTTTATAAGTTAATATAATAATTGTTGAAATCTTCGAGGGTCTTATATAAATCCGCGCTTGCATCACAATTAGTGTTCATCTCCAACTCGCTGTCATTTCGGAACACACCGTCGAGAACGACACTGAATTCGTCACACAGTTCGTCGATGTAATCGTAATCGATTCACTCATTACCATTCTTTGTATTACTGAAGTTATTGCCAGTTTTCATTTCTTCATTTTCTTTCCAGAAATCGTCTAGGCTCCAATTTATATTCGTGTAATTTGTGATCCCATCGTCAGCGTTCATTTTAGCATTATCTGGATTGTCGCTTAAATTCGTTATCGTGCATTCGTTATTCTTCGTTAAATTACAGCTGTCGTAACTTGTGGTGTTATCGAATTTCATCATATCGCTAAAGTCCCAAATTGTAGTCATATCATTATTGCAACACTCGGCAGCATACGTATATTCACAATGTTCTTTTTCGGTTAAAGTGCAATCAGGGGCCTTACTTTCATCTTGCTCGATATCTACTTCAGTTATTTGAGCGGCTTCCTCTTTGGTAGAACTCCTCGCTGTTATTCATAACTATGTGGTTTGTTATAGCAGTCTTTGTCGCTCTCAAGACTCCTTCACGTCGCCGACGACGTTGCAGTTCCTCACGATATAAATATAGATGATATTGCAAACGAGATTGCTGATTATTCCACTCCATAATTTTTAGTGATTTGTTTCTAGCGTTTCTCTAAACAACGTTAATAAAGCTCGAAGAAAATTAGACTGTTTCTCCATTGATGATTGCAGTCTTTATATAGTCTGGCCGACACAATGATCAGGTAGCTTGAAAAGTTTGATTACCATTGATTTAAGGCGTGTTGTATTGTTATGGTTAAGGTAGTTTTTGGGTTTTCCGAAATCGTAAGCAGGTAATATATAACAGTATTGTAAAAAACAAACAAACGAATTGGGGTAATCCATTTTATAAACTATTTTTTGTACAGAAAAATTATATGGAAGCTCCTAAAATACTGGTAGACAGTAAGGGTTTGAGTAACGATGAATTATATATTATTGAAGTGCCACTAAATAATAGTCCTGGTCTAAAGCGGGCTATAAACATAAATATATATTTACACATCAAACTGTTTCTTGTATTGAAATAAGGCATTCGTCGATGCGATAGCAGCCTTGCCTTAAAAAACCATCTCGTTTTTCCCCTACAAACTGCACAAGATAATGACAAGATGACCAAAATATCCATTTCCTTGCCAGTTCTGGTATCGACCAAAATATCGTTTAAATACTTTTGATCGGTAATATTGTAGGTATAACGATAAATTAGACTATCGGCATTGTTTGACAAATTTGTAATTGAGATCCAATTGAAAAGCATTTAGGTCCCATAGTTTTTCCGTCTCATTTGAATGCAATTGACAGATAAACCACTGTAATGGCCTGTTGAATTCCTCCTCCATCAGCCGAATAACACCACGTTTGAAACCTGTATTCATTACAGTTTCATCGCACCCAACAACAACTAATTCACTCAGCTTTTCAGACTTCAACTTCAAATGTAATAATATAGTATTGTTAATATTTTTAGTTGTCTCCGTCTTACAGGTGACATGGCCAAAAAACTAGTTGCTTCTTTGATCCGATAAAATCACATAATGATTGCTATCTGTCGTTTTCTGTAAAATTTCCGTTGTTTATCAATATTGACCAAAGACGAAGGATAAGTCTTCCATCAAAATACAATCCACGAAGTATTTAATACCCCTGACAGACGGCGGCGTTAACTCGGAATAACTGCTTTAATCGGGTTTAATTCGAGAGTTATCTCAGTTAACTCCGTTTGCTAACTCCCATTTAATCCTCAAAATTTTAGAGAGTTAGAGTAGAGAGTACGTGTCATTTGTTTTACTTGAGAGATATGTATGCCATTAAAACAAGTAACAAGTACTAATTACCGTTATACACTAAGCTACAAGCATCATATATAATTGAATATATACTACTTACAGTAATTTTTCCGATTCCAGCTGTAAAATTCTATGTAACAAATAAATGGACGGCGAACAAGAGAACTGCTGTAAGCACGCGAAAACTATAAAAGTCACTATCACTATAGCATTTATAAAATATAATATTTGCGAATATATGAGTATTTGTGATAAATTGTCAAAACTACATGTCGATGGGGGCACCTCTGAACATAACACGATATTACTAATTTTTCTGGAGTTTAATTTTTACCTAAAACAGCAACTTTCTACAGGTATACCGAAACAAAAATCAAAAAAGTAAAATCGCTCCACCCTACTCTACAAACCTGGTTTGTAATAAGATACGTTTTAATAATAATATTTATATTATTTTTTAGACAAACAAGATAAGAACAAGGCAAGGTTCTATATAATATCTTGTCTTTATTTCCAACGTTATAAATCGATTCGATAAATTTTGGCAGTTTAGTTTATGTTTACCGGTGGGTCCCATTTTAACATAGCAATTTTCGTTCGTTCCTCAGGGAATTAAACTTTCCGAGATTGAGCGACATGGATATCTGGAGAGAAATTAGTTGCTGAGAGAGAGCAAATTATCCCGTTCTCTAGCTTCCATACAATACAAATAATTTCCACCACTAAAGAGGTTGAAACAGGTAAATTACTTGTTATGCACTCGACAGGTAGAAATTTACTCGAACTGTTTAAGGTAACTGTATAGAAAGCTGACTTTCATTAATTTATATATTATTTGCGAAATGGCCACTGAATCGTCCAAATCATACTTACCTTACCATTTATGGATCTATGGTGATGAGCTCAGGCGTGATTTAGAAGATACCACATCACTGATTAAAATGAAAATTGAATTAACGGAACAATTGATCATGGATTTTTCGGACAGAATTATGTGTTGCAATAAGGAGGAATTTCTTGTTTTTAAGAGAGAGGTAATTTTCAAACAGCAGCTGATGAAACGTTTGTATACAAAAAGAAAGCGGAAAACTTCGAATAAATAAAAATAATGATGAAATGATATTTATGAATGTAATTAAAAATATTTTCTGATTTTTTTGTGGTTAGTGGCGGGGTTTTTGTGACAATCATAGTCTTTTTCATGTTCCAGGCCATCTGCAATGGCTGATGAGGTTTTATGAGATTTTTTCATGGACTTCATATCAGTACTCTAGGGCGTACTATATTAGGGAGAGTTTCAGGAATTCATTACGACTTTTGAGATAATGAAAAATGTTAAATTTTTTCCTTTATCGTTCGATTTTATTATTGCAAAAGATGATTTTTAATCATAAGCTCAGAGTTAGAGCTCTGCTATAGTTTTTTTCAGGGCATAAACAAAATTTAAAATTTTACTATCGAGGCAGGATTTTAAAAGAGTTCCTCTATATCGTATGGAGTTGAGCAAAAAATATGATATTACACTCATGGATTGCATAAATCATGTAACAAAGGCATGGAATACAGACTTCAAGAGCCAAATAAAAGCAAACTTGCAACAAACAAAATTACAGAAGATATGTTTTAACGTATGTTCCTAAAACTTTATGCGAAGTAAATAAATAAAACTGTTCATAAATCTATATTTTACAACTTTTGAAAAAAAAAAATTTGTTTTAATGATAATTATATAACTCAAAGTCTCTCTTACTCGAAGTTTGTTTTGTGGATTATGGTGATTCGATTAGAGAAGTTCCACTGTATGTGAAAAAGGAAATAAACAAATAAAACAACCACATATACGTATATTTATAAACTATATACGTATTGCACAGAGGTCTAGAGATATTCTATTTGTCTTTCTTTCAACTTAACAATTTTTGAAATTCCATAAAAAATGCTATGGTTTTATAATTTTGATCCTTTTTCAAGTTTTTTTTTCAGGTTGTTGTAATAAACAATGTAATCTAAGAGATTTAAAAATGTTCGCGAAGTCATATATAAACCCAAACGATTATCCTCCTCTCGCCCAACCGACGCGTGGTCATAAAATTAATTTTCGACGATCGCTTTCTCTCTCTTCATAGAGCGGAACGTGAGCACATGTTAATAACAAACTATTCCGAGAGAGTATTTCTTTTTATTTGGCCTCTTGTTAAAAATACATAAAAATTTAAGTAAATTAATGTAATATCAATATTTGCATTAATCCCTACCGCCCCGCTTGCGCAGTTTCTTGTCAGGCTCCAATACTTGGTATTACTTATTGAACTTATGAAACATAAAGACAAAACTCTATAGTTTTTATTATTTTTTATATTTTAATATTTATTAGCTAACTAATATTATATCACTTTTTAAGCAATGTAATCTTAAAATATTCAAATAAAGTTCTAATACTCAAAAATACTATTAATCAATTTTACTTTATAAGTTAATATAATAATTGTTGAAATCTTCGAGGGCCTTATATAAATCCGCGCTTGCATCACAATTTGTGGTATTTGTGTTGGCCTCAAACTCGCTGTCATTTCGGAACACATCGTCGAGAACGATATTGAATTCGTTACAAAGTTCATCGATGTAATCCAAATCTTTGCACTCATTATCATTTTTTGTATTACTTAAGTTATTGGCAGTTTTCATTGCTTCATTCTTAATTTCTTTCCAGAAATCTTCTAGGCTCCAATTTATATTCGTGTAATTTGTGATCCCATCGTCAGCGTTCATGTTTGCATTATCTGGATTGTCGCTTAAATTCGTTATCGTGCATTCGTTATTCTTCGTTAAATTACAGTTATTGCAACTTGTAATTTTATTATCGTATTTCATCATATCGCTAAAGTCCCAATTTGTAGTCGTATCATTGCAACACTCGGCGGCATACGTATATGAGTATTCACAATGTTCTTTTTCGGTTAAAGTGCAATCGGGGGCCTTACTATCATCTAGCTCGATATCTACTTCAGTTATTTGAGCGGCTTCCTCTTTCTTAAGTTGGTAGAACTCCTCGCTGTTATTCATAACTATGTGGTTTGTTATAGCAGTCTTTGTCGCTCTCAAGACTCCTTCACGTCGCTGACGACGTTGCAGTTCCTCACGATATAAATATAGATGATATTGCAAACGAGATTGCTTAGTACTCCACTCCATAATTTTTAGTGATTTGTTTCTAGCGTTTCTCTAAACAACGTTAATAAAGCTCGAAGAAAATTAGACTGTTTCTCCGTTGATGATTGCGGTCTTTATATAGTCCGGCCAACGCAATGATCAGGTAGCAAATTGATTACCATTGATTTAAGGCGTGATGTATTGTTATGATTAAGGTACTTTTTGGGTTTTCCGAAACCGTAACGCGCAGGTAATATATAACAGTATTGTAGTAAAAAAGCGTAGATTACCATATTTTATAAACTATTTGTTATACGGAAAAAGTATGTGGAAACACTGAAAATACTGGTAGGCAATATGTTTGAGTAAGGTTGAGTTAAATCATAAAAGGTCCTAGTCTAAAGCGTGACATAAACATATTTTGGTGTATATTTTCATAAACCTCTACAATAAGGTGGAGCGATGTATGTTTTTTCTTGTTTTTAACGGCATAGCTATGAAATGTTGCCTTATAATAAATAAAACAAACATAAAAACTATCAAACCGCTAGCTTAATGTTTTTAGGTGCCCCAGTACAGTCGAAAACTCAAAGTTAGAGGTGGCACAATTATATCACAGTCTCGCCATATAAAAATGTCAGTGTAGCCTTTGGCATCGAAGTTGAATGCAGGTACTTTAAACGGTGGATTTTTTTTAGCATTCTCAGATCTTGCTTTTACAAGTCATGGATAGGCAATATCCCTATAACCTATTTGTCGTCACCAAGCATGGCAATGCGACGATTTTCTGGGTGAACAACATATCCATTTCGTTGGAATTCTTTGTCAACGATTGCTTTCATATCGGAATTCAAATAACGACTTACAATCTGAGAATTCGATTAGCTATTGTTAGCCATATAGAATAATTAAGGGCTTCAGGTTTCATATAGCTAAATCAGAAGAAATATTTCAATACTGATAGCAGTCACATAGAATGGTTAAGGGCTCCAAGTTTCATATAAGTTAAATTAGAAGAAAATATACCAGTACAGATAGTGTAATGATAATGACCGCATTATGTCGTATAAATACTTTTAGTCGGTACTTAGCTTTTCCCCAATTATTTCAGGTAATATTTTAGGTATGTACTGCAGTTCCATCGCACCCAAAAACAGCTAATTCACTCAGCTTTTCCGACTTAGACTTCAAATGTAATAATATAGTGTTGTTAATATTTTGAGTTGTCTCCGACTCATACGAGACATGAGATCATAGCTTCTTTGATCCGATTAAATCACATAATGATTTCTATCTGTCGTTTTCTGTAAAATTTCCCTTGTTTATCAATCCTTCCTTCAAAATTCAAACCACGAAGTATTTTATTGCAGTTCGCTTCTTGTAAAGTTGATCTGACCTTAGTTCTTTCACGGCGCAAGTTTGAACGATCAACGATACAACTTGAATCGTTCAATTAAATAATACCAATATCTTTTAAAACAGAAGAATCTATAATGGCAGACTCCAGACTCCATCGGAGACTACAAAATCGGTCGCAAGGGGTAAAGGTCAGACGTGGTGATAATTTTCCCTTTACCAGTTCTTGGTCTTTTTGGTTAGGCCTACAAGAAAGCTATCACATGACCTGCTGTTTTCATTTGAAAAGTCATCAGCCAAAGAACATTGTTCTTGTTGGGCTTGCCAAAATAGTGTACCTCTGTGTGACGCGATAAACTTGTTTCTTTCCTATCTTGTTTTTTCTTATTCTTCACAGTTGCAACTATTTCAACACCGCCTATCACAATTTTTCTGGTTGAGCTTTGATCGAGTACGAAACTAAATTCCTCCTTGGGAACACGACACCCTTTTAAACAGCTACAATTCCTAATCTCTCATATATTTTAAAAACTGTCGGCTCCTTTGTTGTTTTATCGGGTTTTAATTCATATTTTATGAACAGATACCACATCATGTAGGTTGTTTGAGAAACTGGTAACTTCTCCGGCCAACCACAAAAGGACAGCTCGTCGTTTGTCGCGTTTGAACTTGAGAGTTATTTCTGCTATTAAAACAAGTAATAGGTGCTAATTACAGTTATTAACTAAGCTATATACTTACTGTAAATATCACGATTCCAGCTGTAAAATTCGATGTAACAAATAAATTGACGGCGAACAAGAGAACTGCTGTAAGCGCGTGAGAAGTCACTATCACTCGATCGGTGGATGTAAAAAAAACAATTTTGGGTTGCTTTAAAAACTATTATATAATGATGAATTTGAAACTAATGCCAAGTTTTCGATATGACAAATTTACTGATGATTCACAATGCTACAACATAATTGCTTTTCTGATTATGTTCTGACTATGAATAGACAGTTGCATATTTGGCAGTTATGTATTTTCTGATTCTTCAATAAAATAAGCGAAGGAAAATAGTAACTTAAGGGGTCATCTCATGACGTCCTGTTTTTAGGATTTTTTGAATTTTTTTTGCGACCAGTAATTATATAGTCAATTAGTATAAATATATATATATAGTATAAATTTTAAGCTAGAAAAATATGTTAAGTTACACCGTTCTGAACACCCCTACTCGAAAAAATGGGCTTGCACTTTCCCCATGATTCCGGCTGATTGGAACTCACCGGAACCAAAATAATTGGCGATGTTTTGATCTCTAAGCTAAAAAATTAGATTGTAGGAATGTTTGATTATTAATAGTCCACACCATGCGTTTACATGTGCTGAGTGCGCCTACGAATTTCAAACCATTCGGTCAAGCTATTTTGAAATACGATGGATGAAAATTTGAAAAACACTGTTTTGAGAATAACGCGTTCAATTTTTAAAGATGCCAACTCAGCGCTTTGAACAGCTCCTTCTTCTGTATCTTTAAAATTACGAATTAAAAAAAATCACTTTACTACTGTTCTATAGGCATGTAGTAAAAGGATGCATATGGAATGGGCACCTTAACTCTGACCCTGATGACACTCCAATATTTCGAAGACATGATGATGAAGATGATGATTGATGTTGATTCATGTTGATGTTGATTTCGAGAAATATAATTATATTATTTTTATTTTTATATACTGATCATAAATTATTTACATACAAATACTTTTCATATAAATACATTTGTTTTATAATATTTCCAATACTAAAATTCTTCTAAGTTTCAGCATTTCGTTCGTTTCGTAGTTACCCTAATTCAAATCATCGTCGAAGTTGATTTTGAAATTGTAACAAATTTCGTCGATCAACTCGTCTTCTGTCTTATTTTCTTTCAATGTGTGTTCGTGCTACTAATTTAAGCGTCAACATTAGTATTTTCATAATCTACGTGCTCGTTTACTTTGCAATCTAAATTTGCATGAATCTTTTTCAGTAATTCGAACGGCTTTCGCTTGTTCGCATTTGAAGAACTCCTCAATATTATTCATAACAAGCAGGTCGGTTATGAATGTCTTCGTCGCTTTCAAGACTCCTGCACGTTGTCGACGACGTCACAGTTCCGCACGATGTGTGTATAGATGATATGGCAAGCGAGATTGGTCAGTATTCCATTCCATAATTTTGAGATCTTTTGCTAGCGGTAACTGAATAACTTTACTTAGGCTCGAAGAAAATTTTAATGTTTTTTCGTTCAGGAAAGAGGCATTTATATAGTATTCACGAGGAGATTTTCAGGTAGTATTTATATTATCACCTGGTAAAAATTTGGTCTTTTCCGAAACCGGATGAGGGCGTGATCCTTTTCAGAGCCACAATTCATATCGTTAAAAAAGATAGTCGATTTTAAAATAAACTTTCACATTAATGATTAGTTATATTCATGATTTTTATCGATTTCCAATATTTTATCGAAACCTTCGACAATTGATCTTCCAAAGCGTTGTGTATCTGTAACATTAACTTTGCGGAACGGAATCGATCAATTTAAAATTGATTATAACTGACTTTAGACTAATATTAATAATCACAAAACTGTCATTTTTTGTGAACTTGACATGTGACTGCAATAATGACTGAATTATGATACTGTTATGAAACAGATACATTTATATTTAGTAACTCATTTACTAGGTGTTTCGTAGATTTACTTTCGGTTGAGGTAATAAGTACATACTGTGAGATATGATTCTCATCGCGGAACCAATTGAATGATGAAAGTTACATACAGCACTGTGCAAAACAAAAGGAACAAATATAGATAAAGTCCGAAAAGTTCTTCAGAAATAACGGTACTTTAAAAGTACAATAGTTATTTTACGGATGTGAAATTGATCGATGAAACGAGATAAATATTGTGATAGTCTTAAAAAAGTACGCAATAAACGATTTCCATAATGAAGTTTGTATAAGCTAAGAGTTCTTGTACAAAATATGAATTTGTTGCTTTAGTTTTACACACTTCTCTATTAATTCTTAATGGTTAAATTAGAAAAATCGACAAAAATTCTTCTTGGCTTTCCTCCGGGCGGGTGTCGACTGTGCAATGGCTGGCGCTGCCTGCACTCTGTGGTCTCAAGCTGTCTATGACAAGCAAACTCAAGGTAGTACAGGCAGACGACATCTAGCTAAAGCTGATGTACTCTCCCATCATATGTAGTAATGCTACATATGCAACCTCATAAGACGTTGGTGGTGCGCGTACATCAGCCATTGAGTGAGGTAGCTGGCGGTAGGTATAAAACGCTAGGGGTAGATAACTTAAAACTTAATATGGATGCCAAAGTCGAAGAACAACGGGCTGGGATATCAGCCCAAACGTCGGTGGGAGATGAGGCTGCTACCACCGCCGGGCACAGCGATTTTTCAAGGTGTGTCGCCAACGTTCACACCTCCACTGCACCGGGAGCAGGTTGCGGTGGTTGTACTGCTACTTCCAGGCCAGCTCTGCAGCGCGCGGGTGCCGCAATCCATGAAGTTTCGGACCAAGAAAGGTCCGAGCATAAATACCGAAAAGGAAGAAGAGCTTATTCGCTCTCTGCAGCATACGACCGAGGGTTCCAACTCTGGCGACAAGAGAGGGCCCCGGAAGAAGCCCAGCAAGCAGGGGATGAAAGCCAAATCGCTATACAAGGCGGCGGTCGGCATTTGTATCCGACTCGAAGGCAAGACCAATCTGAGTGAAGAGAAGACGAAACGGTTGGCTTGGGCCAGAGAGGAGGTGAAATGCGATCGAGCGCACTTTGCTCACGTAGCTGGTGTAATGCCTCGAATCCAGCAATTGCTAACCGAATCGAGGAGCATATTGCTGAAAAGAGGCAACGGTCAACAGAGAGCGAACCGAAAGTAAAGAAAAGGAAGACGAAGGTCGAGACTAAGAAGCCAAAAGTTAAGCGCGCGGACGACAAGCTGACAACGTCAAGAGCAGCGGCGGCAACTAATGAGGTAGCAAAGCGGAAATCGATCGTGGGTCTCAGTGACCGCAGTAACCCGCTGGGACAGATGACGCAGGAGCGGTGGAAAGTAGTTGAAAGGAAGCTACAAGAAGCGCTCTTCTCGACGCTGACATGGGTTAAGGAAGCGGTGAGAACGCTTCCGAACATGTGCATTCCGTCGGTTTCTAAGGAGAAGTTCGTGATACCTCGCGTAGTAGACCCTACTACCGAGGTTATTTCCAAGTTATTTCCAATATTTAATATAAAGCGGTTGTTTTTTTGTACTTATAGTACAATTATAATTCAAAGGTTTATATTAAATAAATAAATATGAAACTTTCACCATATTTCCTAACCAAAATGAGTATCATAACGGCTTTGGAGCCTCTTTGATATCAAAATGTAATCAACAGCAGAGAGTGGAAGACCCTCACAATGGAAATCCTTTATAGTATATCATATTTAACGAGATTAGCTCCATTTACGACCGTAATTAAGAAACGATATTTATCATACAAAATTCCTCTCTTGTAAGTCCGGGATTAATTTCTTATCTCGGATTATACAACTAAATTTGCGGTGTTATTTCTAGTTTTCTCGATAATTATGCTAAGAAGAGGAGAAATGCCTAATGACAATGTAAACAAAAATAGCCGAAAGCGAGAGAAAGATGTGTAATAAAACAACAAATGCAACACATTGACAATTAATAATCTCCTTTCAGTGTAACCCTTTTAAAGCCTTATATATGACGGCTGACATACTATAAAAATATGAACATGTGATGAGAGAAACGATGGATTTTCATTTTTACGCTATTAAAGGTTTTGACAACTCCTATATATAATTGCTCAGAGATCTAGAGATTATTCAACTTAAACGTTCCTGAAATCCCTTAAAAAATTACTTGATCTTTTGGAAGTTTTTTTCAGGCTGTTGTATTAAAGAACATTGGGGGATGGGTTCATATGTAGAAGTTCACGCAAGTGAGGAAAGTTTTTTATTGCCATTCACTTCGGAGTGGCCAGGGACGATTCTTTTGCATATAACTCAAGCAGCTCACGACTTCCGGTTTTAGACCAAGTATCCCCTGGGTAGCTAACAGACATCCGTTTGGAGGCGAGCTAAAGTGAGAAGGCGAAGCCCGCTTCTGCGGTTGTGCGTAGGGCTTGGGACCCACCACATAAAAAAATCTCCCCAATGAAAACAAACACAGAGCCTCGGATGAAACACCGCCCTTTTGATGACGACCCCTGCAAACGTTTTAAGGATAATGATTTAAGGGCATGCACCTGGAATGTCCGGACCCTTAATTGGGAAGGTGCCTCTGCCCAGCTGGTTGATGTCCTCATACAACTAAAGGCTGACATCACCACCGTCCAAGAAGTGCGATGGACGGGACAAGGACGGAAGAAGGTGGGTCCTTGTGACATCTACTACAGCGGCCATATAAAGGAGCGCAAATTTGGTGTTGGATTTGTGGTGGGAGAGAGACTACGTCGCCGAGTCCTGGCATTCACCCCGGTGGATGAACGTCTTGCCACAATCCGCATCAAAGCGAGGTTCTTCAACATATCGCTGATTTGCGCCCATGCTTCAAAGGAAGAGAAGGACGATGTGACCAAAGATGCTTTCTATGAGCGCCTAGAATGCACCTATAATCGCTGCCACGAACACGCGCAATCAAATCGATCACGTTGTGATAGACGGAAGACATGTCTCCAGTGTTTTAGACGTGCGTACGCCCGAGGACCAAACATTGACTCGGACCATTATCTAGTTGCAGCAAAGATATGCACTCGCCTCTGTGCAGCAAAGAACGCCCGTCAACAAACACAAGGAAGGTTCGACGTCGAAAAGCTGCAATCACAACCGACAGCCGAACGATTTTCTACTCGACTTGCACTCCTGCTCTCTGAGAGCATCTCAAACTCATTGTATACCGCTGCAGCCGAAACAATTGGTCTCCGGCAACGCAAAAAAACCAGTTGGTACGATGAGAATTGTCGTTCCGCAGTGGAGAGAAAACAGACTGCCTACCTCGCAACGTTGCGATCGACCACAACACGGTCGGGGTGGGATAGATAGACGCATTTGCAGACGTAAAAAGAAAGAGGCCGAAATGCGTGAGTATGAAAAGCTTGAAAAGCTGGCCGACATGGGTGATGCTCGCAAATTTTATGAAAAGATGAGGCGATTTACAGAAGGTTTCAAGACCGGAGCATTATCATGTAGGGACCGAGGAGGTAATCTGGTTACAGAGCATACTGGGATTATGGAGGGAACACTTCTCCGACCTGCTGAATGGCAGTGAAAGTACAACACCAGGAGATGGCGAACCCGATTCCCCAATCGATGACGATGGAATAGATGTTTCATTACCCGACCATGAAGAAATTCGAATAGCAATTACCCGCTTGAAGAACAACAAAGCGGCGGGGGCCGATGGATTACCGGCCGAGCTATTCAAATACGGCGGCGAAGAACTGATAAGGTGCATGCATCAGCTTCTTTGTAGAATATGGTCGGAAGAAAGCATGCCTGACGATTGGAATCTTAGTGTGCTCTGCCCAATCCATAAGAAGGGAGACCCCACAATCTGCGCCAAATACCGTGGTATAAGTCTCCTCAATATCGCATATAAGGTTTTGTCGAGCGTATTGTGTGAAAGACTAAAGCCCACCGTCAACGAACTGATTGGACCTTATCAGTGTGGCTTTAGACCTGGAAAATCCACAATGGACCAGATATTCACCATGCGCCAAATATTGGAAAAGACCCGAGAGAGAAGAATCGATACTCACCATCTTTTTATCGATTTTAAAGCTGCCTTCGATAGCACGAAAAGGAGCTGCCTTTATGCCGCGATGTCTGAATTTGGTATCCCTGCAAAACTAATACGGCTATGTAGGCTGACGTTGAGCAACACAAAAAGCTCCGTCAGGATCGGGAAGGACCTCTCCGAGCCGTTCGATAACAAACGAAGCTTCAGACAGGGTGACTCACTATCGTGCGACTTCTTCAATCTATTACTGGAAAAAATAATACGAGCTGCAGAGCTAAATAGAGAGGGTAAAATCTTCTACAAGAGTATACAGCTCCTGGCGTATACCGATGATATTGATATCATCGGAAGCAACAAACGCGCCGTTTGTTTTGCGTTTTCCAGACTAGATAAAGAAGCGAAGCGAATGGGTCAGGTGGTGAATGAGGACAAGACGAAATATCTCCTGTCGTCAAACAAACAGTCAGCGCATTCGCGTCTTGGCGACGTAACTGTTGACAGTCATAACTTTGAAGTTGTAGATAATTTCGTTTATCTGGGAACCAGCATTAACAACACCAACAATGTCAGCCTCGAAATCCAACGCAGAATCACTCTTGCCAACAGGTGCTACTTTGGACTGAGTAGGCAATTGAAAAGTAAAGTCCTCTCTCGACGAACCAAAATCAAACTCTATAAGTCGCTCATTATTCCCGTACTGATGTATGGCAACGGCGAATACCGCAGACGATGGAACGATGAGCTGTACGATTTATACGACGGCATTGACATAGTTTAGCGAATAAAAAGACAGCGGCTACGCTGGCTAGGTCATGTTGTACGGATGGAAGAAGACACTCCAGCTCTGAAAGTATTCGATGCAGTACCCGCTGGAGGAAGCCGCGGAAGAGGACGACCTCCACTCCGTTGGAAAGTCCAAGTGGACCGTGACCTGGCTTCGCTTGGTGTTTCCAGTTGGCTCCAAAAAGCAAAAAGTAGGAATGAGTGGCGCGCTCTGGTGTATTCGGATATAATCGCTTAAAGCGGTTCCTACGCCAAATATATATATATATGTATTAAAGAATCTGATCTAACCTAAGAGATTTAAAAATGTTTTCAATGACTCCACAGAATTGCGAAGTCATAAACTTAATTATCGACGATCGCTGTCTCTTCATTGAAAAAAATGTGAGCACATATGAAATTGTGTTAATCCTAAGCTAAATCGAAGAATTCCACAATGGGTTAAGTAAAACTTTTCTCCCATATTTCTTATTATCTCAAATATGACAGAATTTTTTTAATGAAGGAACATATAACAATAGACAACGTATAAATATATTTATATAAAATATTAATTAAAAATTCTTTCATAGTTATTAGTTTTCAATACTTCCTTTCAAGGCACAATGTATAATCAACATCTATGAACTCAATAAAATTTCGAAGCTTGTGCCCTTTCTTGTCGGGCTCCAATACTTGGAACTTATTGAACTTATGAAGCATAAAGGCAAAACTCTGCAGTTTTTAGTATTTTTTTTTATTCTAATATTTATTAGCTAAATAATATTATATCACTTTTCAAGCAATGTAATCTTAAAATATTCAAATAAAAATACTAATACTCAAAAATACTATTAACCAATTTTACTTTATAAGTTAATATAATAATTGTTGAAATCTTCGAGGGTCTTATATAAATCCGCGCTTGCATCACAATTAGTGTTCATCTCCAACTCGCTGTCATTTCGGAACACACCGTCGAGAACGACACTGAATTCGTCACACAGTTCGTCGATGTAATCGTAATCGATTCACTCATTACCATTCTTTGTATTACTGAAGTTATTGCCAGTTTTCATTTCTTCATTCTCAATTTCTTTCCAGAAATCGTCTAGGCTCCAATTTATATTCGTGTAATTTGTGATCCCATTGTCAGCGTTCATTTTAGCATTATCTGGATTGTCGTTTAAATTCGTTATCGTGTATTCGTTATTCTTCGTTAAATTACAGCTGTCGTAACTTGTGGTGTTATCGAATTTCATCATATCGCTAAAGTCCCAAATTGTAGTCATATCATTATTGCAACACTCGGCAGCATACGTATATTCACAATGTTCTTTTTCGGTTAAAGTGCAATCAGGGGCCTTACTTTCATCTTGCTCGATATCTACTTCAGTTATTTGAGCGGTTTCCTCTTTCTTAAGTTGGTAGAACTCCTCGCTGTTATTCATAACTATGTGGTTTGTTATAGCAGTCTTTGTCGCTCTCAAGACTCCTTCACGTCGCCGACGACGTTGCAGTTCCTCACGATATAAATATAGATGATATTGCAAACGAGATTGCTGATTATTCCACTCCATAATTTTTAGTGATTTGTTTCTAGCGTTTCTCTAAACAACGTTAATAAAGCTCGAAGAAAATTAGACTGTTTCTCCGTTGATGATTGCAGTCTTTATATAGTCTGGCCGACACAATGATCAGGTAGCTTGAAAAGTTTGATTACCATTGATTTAAGGCGTGTTGTATTGTTATGGTTAAGGTAGTTTTTGGGTTTTCCGAAATCGTAAGCAGGTAATATATAACAGTATTGTAGTAAAACAAACGAAGATTACCGCATTTTATAAACTATTTTTTATACAGAAAAATTATAGGGAAGCACCTAAAATACTGGTAGACAGTAAGGGTTTGAGTAAGGATGAATTATATATTATTGAAGTGCCACTAAATAATAGTCCTGGTCTAAAGCGGGCTATGAACATAAAAATATATTTACACATCAAACTGTATTTTGTATTGAAATAAAGCATTCGTCGACGCGATAGCAGCCTTGCCTTAAAAAACCATCTCGTTTTTCCCCTACAAACTGCACAAGATAATGACAAGATGACCAACATATCTATTTCCTTGCCAGTTCTGGTATCGACCAAAATATCGTTTAAATACTTTTGATCGGTAATATTGTAGGTATAACGATAAATTAGACTATCGGCATTGTTTGACAAATTTGTAATTGAGATCCAATTGAAAAGCATTTAGGTCCTGTAGTTTTTCCGTCTCATTTGAATGCAATTGACAGATAAACCACTGTAATGGCCTGTTGAATTCCTCCTCCATCAGCCGAATAACACCACGTTTGAAACCTGTATTCATTACAGTTTCATCGCACCCAACAACAACTGTAACAAATAAATGGACGGCGAACAAGAGAACTGCTGTAAGCACGCGAAAACTATAAAAGTCACTATCACTATAGCATTTATAAAATATAATATTTGCGAATATATGAGTATTTGTGATAAATTGTCAAAATTGTATTTCTTTTTATTTGGCCTCTTGTTAAAAATACATAAAAATTTAAGTAAATTAATGTAATATCAATATTTGTATTAATCCCTACCGCCCCGCTTGCGCAGTTTCTTGTCAGGTTTCAATACTTATTACTTATTGAACTTATGAAACTAAGACAACTGAAGACAAAACTCTGTAGTTTTTATTATTTTTTATATTTTAATATTTATTAGCTAAATAATGTAATATCACTTTTTAAGCAATATAATCTTAAAATATTCAAATAAAATTCTAATACTCAAAAATACTATTAATCAATTTTACTTTATAAGTTAATATAATAATTGTTGTAATCTTCGAGGGCCTTATATAAATCCGCGCTTGCATCACAATTAGTGTTCATCTCCAACTCATTGCCATTTCGGAACTCACCGTCGAGAACGATATTGAAATCGTTACAAAGTTCATCGATGTAATCCAAATCTTTGCACTCATTATCATTATTTGTATTACTGAAATTATTGCCAGTTTTCATTTTTTCATTCTCAATTTCTTTCCAGAAATCGTCTAGGCTCCAATTTATATTCGTGTAATTTGTGATCCCATCGTCAGCGTTCATGTTTGCATTATCTGGATTGTCGCTTAAATTCGTTATCGTGCATTCGTTATTCTTCGTTAAATTACACCTGTCGTAACTTGTGGTGTTATCGAATTTCATCATATCGCTAAAGTCCCAATTTGTATTCGTTAAATTACAGTTATTGTAACTTGTAATTTTATTATCGTATTTCATCATGTCCCAATTTGTAGTCGTATCATTGCAACACTCGGCGGCATACGTATACGAGTATTCACAATGTTCTTTTTCGGTTAAAGTGCAATCGGGGGCCTTACTATCATCTAGCTCGATATCTACTTCAGTTATTTGAGCGGCTTCCTCTTTCTTAAGTTGGTAGAACTCCTCGCTGTTATTCATAACTATGTGGTTTGTTATAGCAGTCTTTGTCGCTCTCAAGACTCCTTCACGTCGCCGACGACGTTGCAGTTCCTCACGATATAAATATAGATGATATTGCAAACGAGATTGCTTAGTACTCCACTCCATAATTTTTAGTGATTTGTTTCTAGCGTTTCTCTAAACAACGTTAATAAAGCTCGAAGAAAATTAGACTGTTTCTCCGTTGATGATTGCGGTCTTTATATAGTCCGGCCAACGCAATGATCAGGTAGCAAATTGATTACCATTGATTTAAGGCGTGATGTATTGTTATGATTAAGGTACTTTTTGGGTTTTCCGAAACCGTAACGCGCAGGTAATATATAACAGTATTGTAGTAAAAAAGCGTAGATTACCATATTTTATAAACTATTTTTTATACGGAAAAAGTATGTGGAAACACTGAAAATACTGGTAGGCAATATGTTTGAGTAAGGTTGAGTTAAATCATAAAAAGTCCTAGTCTAAAGCGTGACATAAACATATTTTGGTGTATATTTTCATAAACCTCTACAATAAGGTGGAGCGATGTATGTTTTTTCTTGTTTTTAACGGCATAGCTATGAAATGTTGCCTTATAATAAATAAAACAAACATACAAACTATCAAACCGCTAGCTTAATGTTTTTAGGTGCCCCAGTACAGTCGAAAACTCAAAGTTAGAGGTGGCACAATTATATCACAGTCTCGCCATATAAAAATGTCAGTGTAGCCTTTGGCATCGAAGTTGAATGCAGGTACTTTAAACGGTGGATTTTTTTTAGCATTCTCAGATCTTGCTTTTACAAGTCATGGATAGGCAATATCCCTATAACCTATTTGTCGTCACCAAGCATGGCAATGCGACAATTTTCTGGGTGAACAACATATCCATTTCGTTGGAATTCTTTGTCAACGATTGCTTTCTTATCGGAATTCAAATAACGACTTAATGGTTTAGCACCGTTAATGCACGAGGAATTATATTTTATTGTAAACCACACTGTTCCATAAACTTTCATAACGTATGTGGCTAATACAACTAGCTTTACTTCTGGGTCAGTTTAAGTGGCATACAATCTGAGAATTCGATTAGCTATTGTTAGCCATATAGAATAATTAAGGACTTCAGGTTTCATATAGCTAAATCAGAAGAAATATTTCAATACTGATAGCAGTCACATAGAATGGTTAAGGGCTCCAAGTTTCATATAAGTTAAATTAGAAGAAAATATCATTATGGTCATTAGCGGTCATTATGTCGTATAAATACTTTTAGTCGGTACTAAGCTCTTCCCCAATTATTTCAGGTAATATTTTAGGTATGTACTGCAGTTCCATCGCACCCAACAACAGCTAATTGACTCAGCTTTTCCGACTTAGACTTCAAATGTAATAATATAGTGTTGTTAATATTTTGAGTTGTCTCCGACTCATAGGTGACATGTCCAAAATACTAGTAGCTTCTTTGATCCGATAAAATCACATAATGATTTCTAACTGTCGTTTTCTGTAAAATTTCCCTTGTTTATCAATCCTTCCTTCCGACAAAATACAAGCCACGAAGTATTTTATTGCAGTCCGCTTTTTGTAAAGTTGATCTGACATTAGTTCTTTCACGGCGCAAGTTTGAACGATCAACGATACAACTTGAATCGTTCAATTAAATAATACCAACATCTTTTAAAACAGAAGAATCTATAATGGCAGAATCCAGACTCTATCGGAGACTACAGAATCGGTGGCAAGGCAAGGTAAAGGTCAGACAAAGAACATTGTTCTTGTTGGGCTTGCCAAAATAGTGTACCTCTGTGTGACGCGATAAACTTGTTTCTTTCCTATCTTGTTTTTTCTTATTCTTCACAGTTGCAACTATTTCAACACCGCCTATCACAATTTTTCTGGTTGAGCTTTGATCGAGTACGAAACTAAATTCCTCCTTGGGAACACGACACCCTTTTAAACAGCTACAATTCCTAATCTCTCATATATTTTAAAAACTGTCGGCTCCTTTGTTGTTTTATCGGGTTTTAATTCATATTTTATGAACAGATACCACATCATGTAGGTTGTTTGAGAAACTGGTAACTTCTCCGACCAACCACAAAAGGACAGCTCGTCGTTTGTCGCGTTTGAACTTGAGAGTTATTTCTGCTATTAAAACAAGTAATAGGTGCTAATTACAGTTATTAACTAAGCTATATACTTACTGTAAATATCACGATTCCAGCTGTAAAATTCGATGTAACAAATAAATTGACGGCGAACAAGAGAACTGCTGTAAGCGCGTGAGAAGTCACTATCACTCGATCGGTGGATGTAAAAAAAACAAAACTTTAAACTTAAAACTACTTTAAAAACTATTATATAATGATGAATTTGAAACTAATGCCAGGTTTTCGATATGACAAATTTACTGATGATTCACAATGCTACAACATAATTGCTTTTCTGATTATGTTCTGACTATGAATAGACAGTTGCATATTTGGCAGTTATGTATTTTCTGATTCTTCAATAAAATAAGCGAAGGAAAATAGTAACTTAAGGGGTCATCTCATGACGTCCTGTTTTTAGGATTTTTTTAATTTTTTTGCGACCAGTAATTATATAGTCAATTAGTATAAATATATATATATAGTATAAATTTTAAGCTAGAAAAATATGGTAAGTTACACCGTTCTGAACACCCCTACTCGAAAAAATGGGCTTGCACTTTCCCCATGATTCCGGCTGATTGGAACTCACCGGAACCAAAATAATTGCCGATGTTTTGATCTCTAAGCTAAAAAATTAGATTGTAGGAATGTTTGATTATTAATAGTCCACACCATGCGTTTACATGTGCTGAGTGCGCCTACGAATTTCAAACCATTCGGTCAAGCTATTTTGAAATACGATGGATGAAAATTTGAAAAAACACTGTTTTGAGAATAACGCGTTCAATTTTTAAAGATGCCAACTCAGCGCTTTGAACAGCTCCTTCTTCTGTATCTTTAAAATTACGAATTTAAAAAAATCACTTTACTACTGTTCTATAGGCATGTAGTAAAAGGATGCATATGGAATGGGCACCTTAACTCTGACCCTGATGACACTCCAATATTTCGAAGACATGATGATGAAGATGATGATTGATGTTGATTCATGTTGATGTTGATTTCGAGAAATATAATTATATTATTTTTATTTTTATATACTGATCTTAAATTATTTACATACAAATACTTTTCATATAAATACATTTGTTTTATAATATTTCCAATACTAAAATTCTTCTAAGTTTCAGCAAGCGTCCATTTCGTTCGTTTCGTAGTTACCCTAATTCAAATCATCGTCGAAGTTGATTTTGAAATTGTAACAAATTTCGTCGATCAACTCGTCTTCTGTCTTATTTTCTTTCAATGTGTGTTCGTGCTACTAATTTAAGCGTCAACATTAGTATTTTCATAATCTACGTGCTCGTTTACTTTGCAATCTAAATTGGCATGAATCTTTTGCAGTAATTCGAACGGCTTTCGCTTGTTCGCATTTGAAGAACTCGTCAATATTATTCATAACAAGCAGGTCGGTTATGAATGTCTTCGTCGCTTTCAAGACTCCTGCACGTTGTCGACGACGTCACAGTTCCGCACGATGTGTGTATAGATGATATGGCAAGGGAGATTGGTCAGTATTCCATTCCATAATTTTGAGATCTTTTGCTAGCGGTAACTGAATAACTTTACTTAGGCTCGAAGAAAATTTTAATGTTTTTTCGTTCAGGAAAGAGGCATTTATATAGTATTCACGAGGAGATTTTCAGGTAGTATTTATATTATCATCTGGTAAAAATTTGGTCTTTTCCGAAACCGGATGAGGGCGTGATCCTTTTCAGAGCCACTATTCATATCGTTAAAAAAGATAGTCGATTTTAAAATAAACTTTCACATTAATGATTAGTTATATTCATAATTTTTATCGATTTCCAATATTTTATCGAAACCTTCGACAATTGATCTTCCAAAGCGTTGTGTATCTGTAACATTAACTTTGCGGAACGGAATCGATCAATTTAAAATTGATTATAACTGACTTTAGACTAATATTAATAATCACAAAACTGTCATTTTTTGTGAACTTGATATGTGACTGCAATAATGACTGAATTATGATACCGTTATGAAACAGATACATTTATATTTAGTAACTCATTTACTAGGTGTTTCGTAGATTTTATTTCGGTTGAGGTAATAAGTACATACTGTGAGATATGATTCTCATCGCGGAACCAATTGAATGATGAAAGTTACATACAGCACTGTGCAAAACAAAAGGAACAAATATAGATAAAGTCCGAAAAGTTCTTCAGAAATAACGGTACTTTAAAAGTACAATAGTTATTTTACGGATGTGAAATTGATCGATGAAACGAGATAAATATTGTGATAGTCTTAAAAAAGTACGCAATAAACGATTTCCATAATGAAGTTTGTATAAGCTAAGAGTTCTTATACAAAATATGAATTTGTTGCTTTAGTTTTACACACTTCTCTATTAATTCTTAATATGGATGCCAAAGTCGAAGAACAACGGGCTGGGATATCAGCCCAAACGTCGGTGGGAGATGAGGCTGCTACCACCGCCGGGCACAGCGATTTTTCAAGGTGTGTCGCCAACGTTCACACCTCCACTGCACCGGGAGCAGGTTGCGGTGGTTGTACTGCTACTTCCAAGCCAGCTCTGCAGCGCGCGGGTGCCGCAATCCATGAAGTTTCGGACCAAGAAAGGTCCGAGCATAAATACCGAAAAGGAAGAAGAGCTTATTCGCTCTCTGCAGCATACGACCGTGGGTTCCAACTCTGGCGACAAGAGAGGGCCCCGGAAGAAGCCCAGCAAGCAGGGGATGAAAGCCAAATCGCTATACAAGGCGGCGGTCGGCATTTGTATCCGACTCGAAGGCAAGACCAATCTGAGTGAAGAGAAGACGAAACGGTTGGCTTGGGCCAGAGAGGAGGTGAAATGCGATCGAGCGCACTTTGCTCACGTAGCTGGTGTAATGCCTCGAATCCAGCAATTGCTAACCGAATCGAGGAGCATATTGCTGAAAAGAGGCAACGGTCAACAGAGAGCGAACCGAAAGTAAAGAAAAGGAAGACGAAGGTCGAGACTAAGAAGCCAAAAGTTAAGCGCGCGGACGACAAGCTGACAACGTCAAGAGCAGCGGCGGCAACTAATGAGGTAGCAAAGCGGAAATTGATCGTGGGTCTCAGTGACCGCAGTAACCCGCTGGGACAGATGACGCAGGAGCGGTGGAAAGTAGTTGAAAGGAAGCTACAAGAAGCGCTCTTCTCGATGCTGACATGGGTTAAGGAAGCGGTGAGAACGCTTCCGAACATGTGCATTCCGTCGGTTTCTAAGGAGAAGTTCGTGATACCTCGCGTAGTAGACCCTACTACCGAGGTTATTTCCAAGTTATTTCCAATATTTAATATAAAGCGGTTGTTTTTTTGTACTTATAGTACAATTATAATTCAAAGGTTTATATTAAATAAATAAATATGAAACTTTCACCATATTTCCTAACCAAAATGAGTATCATAACGGCTTTGGAGCGTACTTTTGAGCCTCTTTGATATCAAAATGTAATCAACAGCAGAGAGTGGAAGACCCTCACAATGGAAATCCTTTATAGTATATCATATTTAACGAGATTAGCTCCATTTACGACCGTAATTAAGAAATGATATTTATCATACAAAATTCCTCTCTTGTAAGTCCGGGATTAATTTCTTATCTCGGATTATACAACTAAATTTGCGGTGTTATTTCTAGTTTTCTCGATAATTATGCTAAGAAGAGGAGAAATGCCTAATGACAATGTAAACAAAAATAGCCGAAAGCGAGAGAAAGATGTGTAATAAAACAACAAATACAACACATTGACAATTAATAATCTCCTTTCAGTGTAACCCTTTTAAAGCCTTATATATGACGGCTGACATACTATAAAAATATGAACATGTGATGAGAGAAACGATGGATTTTCATTTTTACGCTATTAAAGATTTTGACAACTCCTATATATAATTGCTCAGAGATCTAGAGATTATTCAACTTAAACGTTCCTGAAATCCCTTAAAAAATTACTTGATCTTTTGGAAGTTTTTTTCAGGCTGTTGTATTAAAGAACATTGGGGGATGGGTTCATATGTAGAAGTTCACGCAAGTGAGGAAAGTTTTTGATTGCCATTCACTTGGGAGTGGCCAGGGACGATTCTTTTGCATATAACTCAAGCAGCTCACGACTTCCGGTTTTAGACCAAGTATCCCTTGGGTAGCCAACAGACATCCGTTTGGAGGCGAGCTAAATAGAGAAGGCGAAGCCCGCTTCTGCGGTTGTGCGTAGGGCTTGGGACCCACCACATAAAAAAATCTCCCCAATGAAAACAAACACAGAGTCTCGGATGAAACACCGCCCTTTTGATGACGACCCCTGCAAACGTTTTAAAGACAATGA
Organism: Zeugodacus cucurbitae; assembly: GCF_028554725.1. Lineage (NCBI taxonomy): Eukaryota > Metazoa > Arthropoda > Insecta > Diptera > Tephritidae > Zeugodacus > Zeugodacus cucurbitae. The sequence goes on from NC_071669.1 coordinate 21,892,656, forward strand.
TTTAAGGGCATGCACCTGGAATGTCCGGACCCTTAATTGGGAAGGTGCCTCTGCCCAGCTGGTTGATGTCCTCATACAACTAAAGGCTGACATCACCACCGTCCAAGAAGTGCGATGGACGGGACAAGGACGAGACAAGGACGAGACAAGGACGGAAGAAGGTGGGTCCTTGTGACATTTACTACAGCGGCCATATAAAGGAGCGCAAATTTGGTGTTGGATTTGTGGTGGGAGAGAGACTACGTCGCCGAGTCCTGGCATTCACCCCGGTGGATGAACGTCTTGCCACAATCCGCATCAAAGCGAGGTTCTTCAACATATCGCTGATTTGCGCCCATGCTTCAAAGGAAGAGAAGGACGATGTGACCAAAGATGCTTTCTATGAGCGCCTAGAATGCACCTATAATCGCTGCCACGAACACGCGCAATCAAATCGATCACGTTGTGATAGACGGAAGACATGTCTCCAGTGTTTTAGACGTGCGTACGCCCGAGGACCAAACATTGACTCGGACCATTATCTAGTAGCAGCAAAGAACGCCCGTCAACAAACACAAGGAAGGTTCGACGTCGAAAAGCTGCAATCACAACCGACAGCCGAACGATTTTCTACTCGACTTGCACTCCTGCTCTCTAAGAGCACTCATCAGCATCTCGATATAAGGGAGCTGTGGAACGGCATCTCAAACTCATTGTATACCGCTGCAGCCGAAACAATTGGTCTCCGGCAACGCAAAAAAACCAGTTGGTACGATGAGAATTGTCGTTCCGCAGTGGAGAGAAAACAGACTGCCTACCTCGCAACGTTGCGATCGACCACAACACGGTCGGGGTGGGATAGATAGACGCATTTGCAGACGTAAAAAGAAAGAGGCCGAAATGCGTGAGTATGAAAAGCTTGAAAAGCTGGCCGACATGGGTGATGCTCGACAATTTTATTAAAAGATGAGGCGATTTACAGAAGGTTTCAAGACCGGAGCATTATCATGTAGGGACCGAGGAGGTAATTTGGTTACGGATGTCCAGAGCATACTGGGATTATGGAGGGAACACTTCTCCGACCTGCTGAATGGCAGTGAATGTACAACACCAGGAGATGGCGAACCCGATTCCCCATCGATGACGATGAAATAGATGTTTCATTACCCGACCATGAAGAAATTCGAATAGCAATTACCCGCTTGAAGAACAACAAAGCGGCGGGGGCCGATGGATTACCGGCCGAGCTATTCAAATACGGCGGCGAAGAACTGATAAGGTGCATGCATCAGCTTCTTTGTAGAATATGGTCGGAAGAAAGCATGCCTGACGATTGGAATCTTAGTGTGCTCTGCCCAATCCATAACAAGGGAGACCCCACAATCTGCGCCAAATACCGTGGTATAAGTCTCCTCAATATCGCATATAAGGTTTTGTCGAGCGTATTGTGTGAAAGACTAAAGCCCACCGTCAACGAACTGATTGGACCTTATCAGTGTGGCTTTAGACCTGGAAAATCCACAATGGACCAGATATTCACCATGCGCCAAATATTGGAAAAGACCCGAGAGAGAAGAATCGATACTCACCATCTTTTTATCGATTTTAAAGCTGCCTTCGACAGCACGAAAAGGAGCTGCCTTTATGCCGCGATGTCTGAATTTGGTATCCCTGCAAAACTAATACGGCTATGTAGGCTGACGTTGAGCAACACAAAAGCTCCGTCAGGATCGGGAAGGACCTCTCCGAGCCGTTCGATAACAAACGAAGCTTCAGACAGGGTGACTCACTATCGTGCGACTTCTTCAATCTATTACTGGAAAAAATAATACGAGCTGCAGAGCTAAATAGAGAGGGTACAATCTTCTACAAGAGTGTACAGCTCCTGGCGTATGCCGATGATATTGATATCATCGGAAGCAACAAACGCGCCGTTTGTTTTGCGTTTTCCAGACTAGATAAAGAAGCGAAGCGAATGGGTCAGGTGGTGAATGAGGACAACTGGCGACGTAACTGTTGACAGTCATAACTTTGAAGTTGTAGATAATTTCGTTTATCTGGGAACCAGCATTAACAACACCAACAATGTCAGCCTCGAAATCCAACGCAGAATCACTCTTGCCAACAGGTGCTACTTTGGACTGAGTAGGCAATTGAAAAGTAAAGTCCTCTCTCGACGAACCAAAATCAAACTTTATAAGTCGCTCATTATTCCCGTACTGATGTATGGCAACGGCGAATACCGCAGACGATGGAACGATGAGCTGTACGATTTATACGACGGCATTGACATAGTTTAGCGAATAAAAAGACAGCGGCTACGTTGGCTAGGTCATGTTGTACGGATGGAAGAAAACACTCCAGCTCTGAAAGTATTCGATGCAGTACCCGCTGGAGGAAGCCGCGGAAGAGGACGACCTCCACTCCGGTGGAAAGACCAAGTGCAAAGTGACCTGGCTTCACTTGGTGTTTCCAGTTGGCGCCAAAAAGCAAAAAGTAGGAATGAGTGGCGCGCTCTGGTGTATTCGGATATAATCGCTTAAAGCGGTTCCTACGCCAAATATATATATATATATGTATTAAAGAATCTGATCTAACCTAAGAGATTTAAAAATGTTTTCAATGACTCCACAGAATTGCGAAGTCATAAACTTAATTATCGACGATCGCTGTCTCTTCATTGAAAAAAATGTGAGCACATATGAAATTGTGTTAATCCTAAGCTAAATCGAAGAATTCCACAATGGGTTAAGTAAAACTTTTCTCCCATATTTCATATTATCTCAAATATGGCAGAATTTTTTTATTGAAGGAACATATAACAATGGCAACGTATAAATATATTTATATAAAATATAAATTCTTTCATAGTTATTAGTTTTCAATACTTCCTTTCAAGGCACAATGTATAATCAACATCTACGAACTCAATAAAATTTCGAAGCTTGTGCCCTTTCTTGTCGGGCTCCAATACTTGGTATTACTTATTGAACTTATGAAGCATAAAGACAAAACTCTGCAGTTTTTATTATTTTTTTTTTTATTCTAATATTTATTAGCTAAATAATATTATATCACTTTTCAAGCAATGTAATCTTAAAATATTCAAATAAAAATACTAATACTCAAAAATACTATTAACCAATTTTACTTTATAAGTTAATATAATAATTGTTGAAATCTTCGAGGGTCTTATATAAATCCGCGCTTGCATCACAATTAGTGTTCATCTCCAACTCTCTGTCATTTCGGAACACACCGTCGAGAACGACATTGAATTCGTCACACAGTTCGTCGATGTAATCGTAATCGATTCACTCATTACCATTCTTTGTATTACTGAAGTTATTGCCAGTTTTCATTTCTTCATTCTCAATTTCTTTCCAGAAATCCAATTTATATTCGTGTAATTTGTGATCCCATCGTCAGCGTTCATTTTAGCATTATCTGGATTGTCGCTTAAATTCGTTATCGTGCATTCGTTATTCTTCGTTAAATTACAGCTGTCGTAACTTGTGGTGTTATCGAATTTCATCATATCGCTAAAGTCCCAAATTGTAGTCATATCATTATTGCAACACTCGGCAGCATACGTATATTCACAATGTTCTTTTTCGGTTAAAGTGCAATCAGGGGCCTTACTTTCATCTTGCTCGATATCTACTTCAGTTATTTGAGCGGCTTCCTCTTTCTTAAGTTGGTAGAACTCCTCGCTGTTATTCATAACTATGTGGTTTGTTATAGCAGTCTTTGTCGCTCTCAAGACTCCTTCACGTCGCCGACGACGTTGCAGTTCCTCACGATATAAATATAGATGATATTGCAAACGAGATTGCTGATTATTCCACTCCATAATTTTTAGTGATTTGTTTCTAGCGTTTCTCTAAACAACGTTAATAAAGCTCGAAGAAAATTAGACTGTTTCTCCATTGATGATTGCAGTCTTTATATAGTCTGGCCGACACAATGATCAGGTAGCTTGAAAAGTTTGATTACCATTGATTTAAGGCGTGTTGTATTGTTATGGTTAAGGTAGTTTTTGGGTTTTCCGAAATCGTAAGCAGGTAATATATAACAGTATTGTAGTAAAACAAACGAAGATTACCCCATTTTATAAACTATTTTTTGTACAGAAAAATTATATGGAAGCTCCTAAAATACTGGTAGACAGTAAGGGTTTGAGTAACGATGAATTATATATTATTGAAGTGCCACTAAATAATAGTCCTGGTCTAAAGCGGGCTATAAACATAAAAATATATTTACACATCAAACTGTATTTTGTATTGAAATAAGGCATTCGTCGATGCGATAGCAGCCTTGCCTTAAAAAACCATCTCGTTTTTCCCCTACAAACTGCACAAGATAATGACAAGATGACCAAAATATCCATTTCCTTGCCAGTTCTGGTATCGACCAAAATATCGTTTAAATACTTTTGATCGGTAATATTGTAGGTATAACGATAAATTAGACTATCGGCATTGTTTGACAAATTTGTAATTGAGATCCAATTGAAAAGCATTTAGGTCCCATAGTTTTTCCGTCTCATTTGAATGCAATTGACAGATAAACCACTGTAATGGCCTGTTGAATTCCTCCTCCATCAGCCGAATAACACCACGTTTGAAACCTGTATTCATTACAGTTTCATCGCACCCAACAACAACTAATTCACTCAGCTTTTCAGACTTCAACTTCAAATGTAATAATATAGTATTGTTAATATTTTTAGTTGTCTCCGTCTTACAGGTGACATGGCCAAAAAACTAGTTGCTTCTTTGATCCGATAAAATCACATAATGATTGCTATCTGTCGTTTTCTGTAAAATTTCCGTTGTTTATCAATATTGACCAAAGACGAAGGATAAGTCTTCCATCAAAATACAAACCACGAAGTATTTAATACCCCTGACAGACGGCGGCGTTAACTCGGAATAACTGCTTTAATCGGGGTTAATTCGAGAGTTATCTCAGTTAACTCCGTTTGCTAACTCCCATTTAATCCTCAAAATTTTAGAGAGTTAGAGTAGAGAGTACGTGTCATTTGTTTTACTTGAGAGATATGTATGCTATTAAAACAAGTAACAAGTACTAATTACCGTTATACACTAAGCTACAAGCATCATATATAATTGAATATATACTACTTACAGTAAGTTTTCCGATTCCAGCTGTAAAATTCTATGTAACAAATAAATGGACGGCGAACAAGAGAACTGCTGTAAGCACGCGAAAACTATAAAAGTCACTATCACTATAGCATTTATAAAATATAATATTTGCGAATATATGAGTATTTGTGATAAATTGTCAAAACTAAATGTCGATGGGGGCACCTCTAAACATAACACGATATTACTAATTTTTCTGGAGTTTAATTTTTACCTAAAACAGCAACTTTCTACAGGTATACCGAAACAAAAATCAAAAAAGTAAAATCGCTCCACCCTACTCTACAAACCTGGTTTGTAATAAGATACGTTTTAATAATAATGTTTATATTATTTTTTAGACAAACAAGATAAGAACAAGGCAAGGTTCTATATAATATCTTGTCTTTATTTCCAACGTTATAAATCGATTCGATAAATTTTGGCAGTTCAGTTTATGTTTACCGGTGGGTCCCATTTTAACATAGCAATTTTCGTTCGTTCCTCAGGGAATTAAACTTTCCGAGATTGAGCGACATGAATATCTGGAGAGAAATTAGTTGCTGAGAGAGAGCAAATTATCCCGTTCTCTAGCTTCCATACAATACAAATAATTTCCACCACTAAAGAGGTTGAAACAGGTAAATTACTTGTTATGCACTCGACAGGTAGAAATTTACTCGAACTGTTTAAGGTAACTGTATATAAAGCTGACTTTCATTAATTTATATATTATTTGCGAAATGGTCACTGAATCGTCCAAATCATACTTACCTTACCATTTATGGATCTATCGTGATGAGCTCAGGCGTGATTTAGAAGATACCACATCACTGATTAAAATGAAAATTGAATACACGGAACAATTGATCATGGATTTTTCGGACAGAATTATGTGTTGCAATAAGGAGGAATTTCTTGTTTTTAAGAGAGAGGTAATTTTCAAACAGCAGCTGATGAAACGTTTCTATACAAAAAGAAAGCGGAAAACTTCGAATAAATAAAAATAATGATGAAATGATATTTATGAATATAATTAAAAATATTTTCTGATTTTTTTGTGGTTAGTGGCGGGGTTTTTGTGACAATCATAGTCTTTTTCATGTTCCAGACCATCTGCAATGGCTGATGAGGTTTTATGAGATTTTTTCATGGACTTCATATCAGTACTCTAGGGCGTACTATATTAGGGAGAGTTTCAGGAATTCATTACGACTTTTGAGATAATGAAAAATGTTAAATTTTTTCCTTTATCGTTCGATTTTATTATTGCAAAAGATGATTTTTAATCATAAGCTCAGAGTTAGAGCTCTGCTATAGTTTTTTTCAGGGCATAAACAAAATTTAAAATTTTACTATCGAGGCAGGATTTTAAAAGAGTTCCTCTATATCGTATGGAGTTGAACAAAAAATATGATATTACACTCATGGATTGCATAAATCATGTAACAAAGGCATGGAATACAGACTTCAAGAGCCAAATAAAAGCAAACTTGCAACAAACAAAATTACAGAAGATATGTTTTAACGTATGTTCCTAAAACTTTATGCGAAGTAAATAAATAAAACTGTTCATAAATCTATATTTTACAACTTTTGAAAAAAAAAATTGTTTTAATGATAATTATATAACTCAAAGTCTCTCTTACTCGAAGTTTTTTTTGTGGATTATGGTGATTCGATTAGAGAATTTCCACTGTATGTGAAAAAGGAAATAAACAAATAAAACAACCACATATACGTATATTTATAAACTAAATACGTATGGCACAGAGGTCTAGAGATATTCTATTTGTCTTTCTTTCAACTTAACAATTTTTGAAATTCCATAAAAAATGCTATGGTTTTATAATTTTGATCCTTTTTCAAGTTTTTTTTCAGGTTGTTGTAATAAACAATGTAATCTAAGAGATTTAAAAATGTTCGCGAAGTCATATATAAACCCAAACGATTATCCTCCTCTCGCCCAACCGACGCGTGGTCATAAAACTAATTTTCGATGATCGCTTTCTCTCTCTTCATTGAGCGGAACGTGAGCACATGTTAATAACAAACTATTCCGAGAGAGTATTTCTTTTTATTTGGCCTCTTGTTAAAAATACATAAAAATTTAAGTAAATTAATGTAATATCAATATTTGTATTAATCCCTACCGCCCCGGTTGCGCAGTTTCTTGTCAGGCTTCAATACTTATTACTCATTGAACTTATGAAACTAAGACAACTGAAGACAAAACTCTATACTTTTTATTATTTTTTATATTTTAATATTTATTAGCTAAATAATGTAATATCACTTTTTAAGCAATATAATCTTAAAATATTCAAATAAAATTCTAATACTCAAAAATACTATTAATCAATTTTACTTTATAAGTTAATATAATAATTGTTGCAATCTTCGAGGGCCTTATATAAATCCGCGCTTGCATCACAATTAGTGTTCATCTCCAACTCATTGCCATTTCGGAACTCACCGTCGAGAACGATATTGAAATCGTTACAAAGTTCGTCGATGTAATCTTTGCACTCATTATCATTATTTGTATTACTGAAATTATTGGCAGTTTTCATTTCTTCAATCTCAATTTCTTTCCAGAAATCTTCTAGGATCCAATTTATATTCGTATAATTTGTGATCCTATCGTCAGCGTTCATTTTTGCAATATCTGGATTGTCGCTTAAATTCGTTATCGTGCATTCGTTATTCTTCGTTAAATTACACCTGTCGTAACTTGTGGTGTTACCGAATTTCATCATATCGCTAAAGTCCCAATTTGTATTCGTTAAATTACAGTTATTGTAACTTGTAATTTTATTATCGTATTTCATCATATCGCTAAAGTCCCAATTTGTAGTCGTATCATTGCAACACTCGGCGGCATACGTATACGAGTATTCACAATGTTCTTTTTCGGTTAAAGTGCAATCGGGGGCCTCACTATCATCTAGCTCGATATCTACTTCAGTTATTTGAGCGGCTTCCTCTTTCTTAAGTTGGTAGAACTCCTCGCTGTTATTCATAACTATGTGGTTTGTTATAGCAGTCTTTGTCGCTCTCAAGACTCCTTCACGTCGCCGACGACGTTGTAGTTCCTCACGATATAAATATAGATGATATTGCAAACGAGATTGCTTAGTACTCCACTCCATAATTTTTAGTGATTTGTTTCTAGCGTTTCTCTAAACAACGTTAATAAAGCTCGAAGAAAATTAGACTGTTTCTCCGTTGATGATTCCGGTCTTTATATAGTCCGGCCGACGCAATGATCAGGTAGCAAATTAATTACCATTGATTTAAGGCGTGATGTATTGTTATGATTAAGGTACTTTTTGGGTTTTCCGAAACCGTAACGCGCAGGTAATATATAACAGTATTGTAGTAAAAAAGCGTAGATTACCATATTTTATAAACTATTTTTTATACGGAAAAAGTATGTGGAAACACTGAAAATACTGGTAGGCAATATGTTTGAGTAAGGTTGAGTTAAATCATAAAAAGTCCTAGTCTAAAGCGTGACATAAACATATTTTGGTGTATATTTTCATAAACCTCTACAATAAGGTGGAGCGATGTATGTTTTTTCTTGTTTTTAACGGCATACAAACTATCAAACCGCTAGCTTAATGTTTTTAGGTGCCCCAGTACAGTCGAAAACTCAAAGTTAGAGGTGGCACAATTATATCACAGTCTCGCCATATAAAAATGTCAGTGTAGCCTTTGGCATCGAAGTTGAATGCAGGTACTTTAAACGGTGGATGTTTTTTAGCATTCTCAGATCTTGCTTTTACAAGTCATGGATAGGCAATATCCCTATAACCTATTTGTCGTCACCAAGCATGGCAATGCGACGATTTTCTGGGTGAACAACATATCCATTTCGTTGGAATTCTTTGTCAACGATTGCTTTCATATCGGAATTCAAATAACGACTTAATGGTTTAGCACCGTTAATGCACGAGGAATTATATTTTATTGTAAACCACACTGTTCCATAAACTTTCATAACGTATGTGGCTAATACAACTAGCTTTACTTCTGGGTCAGTTTAAGTGGCATACAATCTGAGAATTCGATTAGCTATTGTTAGCCATATAGAATAATTAAGGGCTTCAGGTTTCATATAGCTAAATCAGAAGAAATATTTCAATACTGATAGCAGTCACATAGAATGGTTAAGGGCTCCAAGTTTCATATAAGTTAAATTAGAAGAAAATATACCAGTACAGATAGCGGTCATTATGTCGTATAAATACTTTTAGTCGGTACTTAGCTTTTCCCCAATTATTTCAGGTAATATTTTAGGTATGTACTGCAGTTCCATCGCACCCAACAACAGCTAATTCACTCAGCTTTTCCGACTTAGACTTCAAATGTAATAATATAGTGTTGTTAATATTTTGAGTTGTCTCCGACTCATACGAGACATGAGATCATAGCTTCTTTGATCCGATTAAATCACATAATGATTTCTATCTGTCGTTTTCTGTAAAATTTCCCTTGTTTATCAATCCTTCCTTCAAAATTCAAACCACGAAGTATTTTATTGCAGTTCGCTTCTTGTAAAGTTGATCTGACCTTAGTTCTTTCACGGCGCAAGTTTGAACGATCAACGATACAACTTGAATCGTTCAATTAAATAATACCAACATCTTTTAAAACAGAAGAATCTATAATGGCAGACTCCAGACTCCATCGGAGACTACAGAATCGGTCGCAAGGGGTAAAGGTCAGACGTGGTGATAATTTTCCCTTTACCAGTTCTTGGTCTTTTTGGTTAGGCCTACAAGAAAGCTATCACATGACCTGCTGTTTTCAATTGAAAAGTCATCAGCCAAAGAACAAGAATAACAGGGCTTGCCAAAATAGTGTACCTCTGTGTGACGAGATAAACTTGTTTCTTTTCTATCTTGTTTTTTCTTATTCTTCACAGTTGCAACTATTTCAACACCGCCTATCACAATTTTCCTGGTTGAGCTTTGATCGAGTACGAAACTAAATTCCTCCTTGGGAACACGACACCCTTTTAAACAGCTACAATTCCTAATCTCTCATATATTTTAAAAACTGTCGGCTCCTTTGTTGTTTTATCGGGCTTTAATTCATGTTTTATGAACAGATACCATTTGATGTAGGTATTTGAGAAACTGGTAACTTCTCCGGTCAACCACAAAAGGACAGCTCGTCGTTTGTCGCGTTTGAACTTGAAAGTTATTTCTGCTATTACAACAAGTAAGGCTAATTACAGTTATTAACTAAGTTACAAGTATCACATATACATAAAAAATACTACTTTCTGTAAATATCACGATTCCAGCTGTAAAATTCGATGTAACAAATAAATTGACGGCGAACAAGAGAACTGCTGTAAGCGCGTGAGAAGTCACTATCACTCTATCGGTGGATGTAAAAAAACAATTTTGGGTTGCTTTAATAACTATTATATAATGATGAATTTGAAACTAATGCCAGGCTTTCATTATGACAAATTTACTGACGATTCACAATGCTAAAACATAATTGCTTTTCTGATTATGTTCTGACTATGAATAGACAGTTGCATATTTGGCAGTTATGTGTTTTCTGATTCTTCAATAAAATAAGCGAAGGAAAATAGTAACTTAAGGGGGTCATCTCATGACGTCCCGTTTTTAAGGATTTTTTGATTTTTTTTTGCGACTAGTAAATATATAGTCAATTAGTATAAATATATATATATATATATATAGTATAAATTTTAAGCTAGAAATATGGTAAATTACACCGTTCTGAACACCCCTACTCGGAAAAATGGGCTCGCACTTTCCCCATGATTCCGGCTGATTGGAACTCACCGGAACCAAAATAATTGGCGATGTTTTGATCTCTAAGCTAAAAAATTAGATTGTAGGAATGTTTGATTAATAATAGTCCACACCATTCGTTTACATGTGCTGAGTGCACCGTTCGGTCAAGCTATTTTGAGATACGACGGAGGAAAGTTTGAAAAAGACACAGTTTTGAGAATAACGCGTTCAAAGTAAAAAAATTCCAACTCAGCGCTTTGAACAGCTCCTTCTTCTGTATCTTTAAAATGACGAGTTTTAAAAAATCCCTTTACTACCGTACTACAGTACATATGGGATGGGTCCCTTAACTCTGACCCTGATGACACGCCAATATTTCGAAGACAGATGTTGATGATTGATGTTGATTTAAATAAATTTCGAGAAATATAAATATAATATTTTTATAATCTCGCAACAAAAGTTGCTAAAGAGAGTATTATAGTTTTGTCCACATAACGGTTGTTTGCAAGTCCTAAAACTAAACGAGTTATATATAGTGTTATATATACCAAAGTGATCAGGGTGACGAGTAAAGTTCAAATCCGGATGTCTGTCTGTCCGTCCGTGCAAGCTGTAACTTGAGTAAAAATTGAGATATCTTAATGAAACTTGGAACACGTATTCCTTGGCACCATAAAAAGGTTAAGTTCGAAAATGGGCGGAATCGGACCACTGCCACGCCCACAAAATGGCGTTAACCAAAAACACATAAAGAGATATAACTAAGCCATAAGTAAAGTTATGAAAATAAAATTTGGAACATAGGATCGCATTAGAGAGGGGCACATTCGAATGTAATTTCTTTGGAATAGTGGGTGTGACCCCGCCCCCAAATAGGTTTTTTGTATATATCTTGCAAACCAATAAAGCTATATAAACCAAACTTTCTGCAGTCGCTTTTCTTAGCCACTTCCTAATACAGTCCAGCAGTGAAAAAAATCGGATAATAACCACGCCCACCTCCCATACAAAGGTTAGGTTGAAAATGACTAAAAGTGCGTTAACTCACTAACGAGAAACGTCAGAAACACCAAATTTAACATAAGAAATGGCAGAAGGAAGCTGCACTGAGATTTTTTACAAAATGGAAAATGGGCGTAGCGTCGCCCACTTATGGGTCAAAAACCATATCTCAGGAACTACTCGACCGATTCGAATGAAATTCGGTATATAATATTTTCTTGGCACCCTGATAACACGGCCAAAATGGGCAAAAACGGTTCACAACAACTACTACTTTCCTTATAACTTAATTTTGAATAAAACTTTACACAATTAGTGCATATCATCTCTGGCTTCACTTGTCCTCAGTGCTATCTTCCTGCTCCATTGGTGCTTCTACTTCAGTAATTCGAACGGCTTTCTCTTGTTCGCATTTGAAGAACTCCTCAATATTATTCATATTGAGTAGGTCGGTTATGAATGTCTTCGTCGCTTTCAAGACTCCAGCACGCCGGCGACGACGTCTCAGTTCTGCACGATGTGTGTATAGATGATATGGCAAGCGAGATTGGTTAGTATTCCACTCCATAATTTTGAGATTTTTTGCTAGCGGTAAAAGAACAACTTTACTAAAGCTCGAAGAAAATGTGAATGTTTCTTCGTTCGACAAAGCGGCCTTTATATAGTATATCCGAGGAGATGATCAGGTAGCATTTATATTTGCCAAAGGAAAATTTGGGTTTTTCCGAAACCGAATGAAGGGCGTGATCCCTTGATTATTGTATTAATTGATTGTTTCTACCGATAAAATATAAGAAATGACCTGAATTAGCAGTAATTAGTGTTATACAAAGAAATACTGTTTATAGAAATACTTTTTCTAGGAATGACTGTTATGAAATTCTGACAATCTACAGGCGAAAAAATCTATATTTAATATTTTTAATTATGATGTCTGCCGTCATAATATGATATGCACGAGAGTTATACCAATAATGGAATATGCTCCTACGTCAGGCCTTTCGACAAGATAACACCCCGTAACCAACATCTAAATTCATAGAAGATTATCTAAGGAAGAGCTAATAATTTGCAAACCCTTTTTTGATTTAATGAAATATATCAAAAGTTTGGGTTGAAATAAATGTATTTCTATTGCTTTTCACAGTTCTGTATATTTCAAACGAACAAGTTGTGTACAAGGTATCAACCTTGTTTCGCTATAAGCCAATGATCCAATACTATATATATTAGCATCAGAAAAGAACGAGATTTATTATAAAACTCATACATGAATTTTTTTGTTTTCCAAACAAAATGTATGCAAAACTTCAGAGTACAGAAACAAGCACTTTGGTTCATTTTACTTCAATCAAATTATCGAAGCGTATCGAACTTCATGTCAGAAATGTTTGCAAATATATGCATGAGAAAAGGAAATAAACTAATAAGATACATATTTATAGAAACTATATATTGACAAGTCTGTAGTTGAAGCAGAAAAGGTGAAACTTTCATTGTTATTGGTCAAAACAGACTTCGTTCGTTCTCCTAGCCGCTCGCATTTACATGCTAACGTTAGTTTGTTATTAAAAAATTTTACTATTCACAATATAACCCATTAGCCTCAAAACTTCGTATTTCTGTATTTCGTTTGCATTCTTAGAACCTGGTGCGACCGGTGATTTTTTATGCTGCAAATTTATGAACACAGTTATTGTAAAATTTCATTATATACTTAATTCAATTCTCAAACTACCGAAAGTTATTTTCAATATTTAATTCATAAAATTCCTATATTTAATTGTACAAAGATCTAGAGATATTTTATTTTGCTTGTCTTTATTTCAACTTAAACATTTTCGAAATCCCATAGGAACCGCTATGGGCTTATAATCTTGATCCTTTTAAATTTATTGTATTAAAGAATTGAAGGTTGCCAGATTTGTAAGAGATTTAAAAATGTTTTCAATGAATCCACAAGATTGCGAATATGCGAGTAATAAACTTAATTATCGATAAGGTTTGCGCCGTTTCTTGTCAGGCTCCAATACTTGGTATTACTTATTGAACTTATGAAACATAAAGACAAAACTCTATAGTTTTTTATTATTTTTTATATTTTAATATTTATTAGCTAACTAATATTATATCACTTTATAAGCAATATAATCTTAAAATATTCAAATAAAATTCTAATACTCAAAAATACTTTTAATCAATTTTACTTTATAAGTTAATATAATAATTGTTGAAATCTTCGAGGGCCTTATATAAATCCGCGCTTGCATCACAATTTGTGGTATTTGTGTTGGCCTCAAACTCGCTGTCATTTCGGAACACATCGTCGAGAACGATATTGAATTCGTTACAAAGTTCATCGATGTAATCCAAATCTTTGCACTCATTATCATTCCTTGTATTACTGAGGTTATTGGCAGCTTTCATTTCTTCAATCTCAATTTCTTTCCAGAAATCTTCTAGGCTCCAATTTATATTCGTGTAATTTGTGATCCCATCGTCAGCGTTCATTTTTGCATTATCTGGATTGTCGCTTAAATTCGTTATCGTGCATTCGTTATTCTTCGTTAAATTACAGTTATCGTAACTTGTGGTGTTATCGTATTTCATCATATCGCTAAAGTCCCAATTTGTATTCGTATCATTACTGCAACACTCGGCAGCATACGTATATTCACAATGTTCTTTTTCGGGAAAAGTGTAGTCGGGGACAGTACTATTATCTAGCTCGATATCTACTTCAGTTATTTGAGCGGCTTCCTCTTTCTTAAGTTGGTAGAACACCTCGCTGTTATTCATAACTATGTGGTTTGTTATAGCAGTCTTTGTCGCTCTCAAGACTCTTTCACGTCGCCGACGACGTTGCAGTTCCTCACGATATAAATATAGATGATATTGCAAACGAGATTGCTTAGTACTCCACTCCATAATTTTTAGTGATTTTTTGTGATTTGTAAAGAACAACGTTAATGAAGCTCGAAGAAAATGAGACTGTTTCTCCGTTGATGATTGCGGTCTTTATATAGTCTGGCCGATGCAATGATCAGGTAGCAAATTGATTATCATCGATTTCAGGCGTGATGTATGTTATGGTTAAGGTAATTCTTGGGTTTTCCGAAACCGTAACGCGCAGGTAATATATAACAGTATTGTAGGATAAAAAGGGAAGATTACCTCATTTTATAAACTATTTTTTTTTTTAGAAAAAGAATATGGAAACACTTAAAATACAGATAGACAGTTCGTTTGAGTAAGGTTGAAAAGTATCACTAAATAATAGTTCTCGTCTAAAGCGGGCATAAACATATTTTGGTGTACATTTTTCGTAAACCTCTACAATAAGATGGAGCGATAATGTATGGAGGGACTGTCGACAGTCATAACTTTGGAGTTGTAGATAGTTTCGTCTACTTGGGAACCAGCATTAACAACACCAACAGTGTCAGCCTCGAAATCCAACGCAGAATCACTCTTGCCAACAGGTACTACTTTGGGCTGAGTAGGCTATTAAAAAGTAAAGTTCTCTCTCGACGAATCAAAATCAAACTCTATAAGTCGCTTATTATTCCCGTCCTGATGAATATCGCTGAAGCGTGGACGATGACAACATCAGATGAGACGACTCTTGGGGTTTTCGAGAGAAAGGTTTTGCGCAAGCTCTTAACATTGGCAACGGCGAATACCGCAGACGATGGAACGATTTATACAACGACATTGACATAGTACAGCGAATAAAAAGACAGCGGCTACGCTGGCTAGGTCATGTTGTACGAGTGGATGAAAACACTTCAGCTCTGAAAGTGTTCGATTCAGTACTCGTTGGAGGAAACCACTCCGTTGGAAAGTCCAAGTGGACAGTGACCTGGCGTCACTTGGTGTTTCCAGTTGGCTCCAAAAAGCAAAAAGGAGGAATGTGTGGCGCACTCTGTTTGCAAATATATACATGAGAAAAGGAAATGAACAAATAAAATACATATTTATAGAAACGTACAAATATATTTATAAACTATATATAGATATATAACTGTAGTATGTAGTTTGATATTCAAAATTTTTACTATTCACAGTATAACCCATTACCCTCAAAACTTCGCATTTATGTATTTCATTTGCATTCCTAGGAACTGGTCCGCCGATTATCTTTTATGCTGAAAATTTGCTTTGTGTATTGTCTATTCTCTGTTTACGAAAACATTTTATGTATCATTTCATTATATACTTAATAGATAGATGTTCAATTCTCAAACTACCGAAAGTTATTTTCAATATTTAATTCATAAAATTCCTATATTTAATTGTACAAAGATCTAGAGATATTTTATTTTGCTTCTCTTTATTTCAACTTAAACATTATCGAAATCCCATAGGAACCGCTATGGGCACTGAGAATACCAAGGTGCTCTGAGAGAGTATTTATTTTTATTTGGATTCGAATATGAGATTATGAACAGACCTCTTATTAAAAATAGTCCGACGATATCAATATTTGTGTTAAGCCCTGCCGCCCGGGTTAAACCTAAATCTAGGGACTTGATTTGTTTCATCTAGTGATTCCTAAGAGATTTTATAAATATTAG
The DNA here is from genome assembly GCF_028554725.1 of Zeugodacus cucurbitae. NCBI lineage: Eukaryota > Metazoa > Arthropoda > Insecta > Diptera > Tephritidae > Zeugodacus > Zeugodacus cucurbitae. The sequence continues at coordinate 21,909,156 of NC_071669.1, forward strand.
CTTTAAAATCCACTCATCTTATTTTCTTTTGTCCGCTATTTGTTTTTACTTTGCTTCCATGTTTGTTGGTGAAATTTAGTTTGAAGTTTATTGTTAGTGTATTGTCGTTATATTATTAGTGCATAAATATTGTTTTGCAACGAAAATATTAATGTATTCGTTTGCGCATAAATTTGCATAAAAAAATGCAAAGTTATTTGAATTCGATATTTCGTCTACCTGTTGGAAGTTGGGATAAGTTGTTGAAAACAAAATCAGCAAATAAAGAGCCCCTAAGCTAAATTGAAGAATTTCATAATGGGTTAAGTAAAACTTTTCTCCTACTGAAGGAACAGATTGATATAACAATAAACAACAGTCTAAATATATATATATAAATATATATTTACGAACTCAATAAAATTTCGAAGCTTGTGCAGTTTCTTGTCAGGCTCCAATACTTGGTATTACTTATTGAACTTATGAAACATAAAGACAAAACTCTATAGTTTTTATTATTTTTTATATTTTAATATTTATTAGCTAAATAATATAATATCACTTTTTAAGCAATGTAATCTTAAAATATTCAAATAAAATTCTAATACTCAAAAATACTATTAATCTATTTTACTTTATAAGTTAATATAATAATTGTTGAAATCTTCGAGGGCCTTATATAAATCCGCGCTTGCATCACAATTTGTGGTATTTGTGTTGGCCTCAAACTCGCTGTCATTTCGGAACACATCGTCGAGAACGATATTGAAATCGTTACAAAGTTCATCGATGTAATCCAAATCTTTGCACTCATTATCATTCCTTGTATTACTGAGGTTATTGGCAGCTTTCATTTCTTCAATCTCAATTTCTTTCCAGAAATCTTCTAGGCTCCAATTTATATTCGTGTAATTTGTGATCCCATCGTCAGCGTTCATGTTTGCATTATCTGGATTCGTTATCTTGTATTCGTTATTCTTCGTTAAATTACAGTTATCGTAACTTGTGGTGTTATCGAATTTCATCATATCGCTAAAGTCCCAATTTGTAGTCGTATCATTGCAACACTCGGCGGCATACGTATACGAGTATTCACAATGTTCTTTTTCGGTTAAAGTGCAATCGGGGGCCTTACTATCATCTAGCTCGATATCTACTTCAGTTATTTGAGCGGCTTCCTCTTTCTTAAGTTGGTAGAACTCCTCGCTGTTATTCATAACTATGTGGTTTGTTATAGCAGTCTTTACCGCTCTCAAGACTCCTTCACGTCGCCGACGTCGTTGCAGTTCCTCACGATATAAATATAGATGATATTGCAAACGAGATTGCTTAGTACTCCACTCCATAATTTTTAGTGATTTGTTTCTAGCGTTTCTCTAAACAACGTTAATAAAGCTCGAAGAAAATTAGACTGTTTCTCCGTTGATGATTGCGGTCTTTATATAGTCCGGCCAACGCAATGATCAGGTAGCAAATTGATTACCATTGATTTAAGGCGTGATGTATTGTTATGATTAAGGTACTTTTTGGGTTTTCCGAAACCGTAACGCGCAGGTAATATATAACAGTATTGTAGTAAAAAAGCGTAGATTACCATATTTTATAAACTATTTTTTATACGGAAAAAGTATGTGGAAACACTGAAAATACTGGTAGGCAATATGTTTGAGTAAGGTTGAGTTAAATCATAAAAAGTCCTAGTCTAAAGCGTGACATAAATATCTTTTGGTGTATATTTTCATAAACCTCTACAATAAGGTGGAGCGATGTATGTTTTTTCTTGTTTTTAACGGCATAGCTATGAAATGTTGCCTTATAATAAATAAAACAAACATACAAACTATCAAACCGCTAGCTTAATGTTTTTAGGTGCCCCAGTACAGTCGAAAACTCAAAGTTAGAGGTGGCACAATTATATCACAGTCTCGCCATATAAAAATGTCAGTGTAGCCTTTGGCATCGAAGTTGAATGCAGGTACTTTAGACGGTGGATTTTTTTAGCATTCTCAGATCTTGCTTTTACAAGTCATGGATAGGCAATATCCCTATAACCTATTTGTCGTCACCAAGCATGGCAATGCGACGATTTTCTGGGTGAACAACATATCCATTTCGTTGGAATTCTTTGTCAACGATTGCTTTCATATCGGAATTCAAATAACGACTTAATGGTTTAGCACCGTTAATGCACGAGGAATTATATTTTATTGTAAACCACACTGTTCCATAAACTTTCATAACGTATGTGGCTAATACAACTAGCTTTACTTCTGGGTCAGTTTAAGTGGCATACAATCTGAGAATTCGATTAGCTATTGTTAGCCATATAGAATAATTAAGGACGTCAGGTTTCATATAGCTAAATCAGAAGAAATATTTCAATACTGATAGCAGTCACATAGAATGGTTAAGGGCTCCAAGTTTCATATAAGTTAAATTAGAAGAAAATATCATTATGGTCATTAGCGGTCATTATGTCGTATAAATACTTTTAGTCGGTACTTAGTTTTTCCCCAATTATTTCAGGTAATATTTTAGGTATGTACTGCAGTTCCATCGCACCCAACAACAGCTAATTCACTCAGCTTTTCCGACTTAGACTTCAAATGTAATAATATAGGGTTGTTAATATTTTTAGTTGTCTCCGACTCATAGGTGACATGTCCAAAATACTAGTAGCTTCTTTGATCCGATAAAATCACATAATGATTTCTATCTGTTTATCAATCCTTCCTTCCGACAAAATACAAGCCACGAAGTATTTTATTGCAGTCCGCTTTTTGTAAAGTTGATCTGACATTAGTTCTTTCACGGCGCAAGTTTGAACGATCAACGATACAACTGAAATAATACCAACATCTTTTAAAACAGAAGAATCTATAATGGCAGAATCCAGACTCTATCGGAGACTACAGAATCGGTGGCAAGGGGTAAAGGTCAGACGTGGTGATAATTTTCCCTTTACCAGTTCTTGGTCTTGCTGCTGTTTTCATTTGAAAAGTCATCAGCCAAAGAACATTGTTCTTGTTGGGCTTGCCAAAATAGTGTACCTCTGTGTGACGCGATAAACTTATTTCTTTCCTATCTTGTTTTTTCTTATTCTTCACAGTTGCAACTATTTCAACACCGCCTATCACAATTTTTCTGGTTGAGCTTTGATCGAGTACGAAACTAAATTCCTCCTTGGGAACACGACACCCTTTTAAACAGCTACAATTCCTAATCTCTCATATATTTTAAAAACTGTCGGCTCCTTTGTTGTTTTATCGGGTTTTAATTCATATTTTATGAACAGATACCACATCATGTAGGTTGTTTGAGAAACTGGTAACTTCTCCGGCCAACCACAAAAGGACAGCTCGTCGTTTGTCGCATTTGAACTTGAGAGTTATTTCTGCTATTAAAACAAGTAATAGGTGCTAATTACAGTTATTAACTAAGCTATATACTTACTGTAAATATAACGATTCCAGCTGTAAAATTCGATGTAACAAATAAATTGACGGCGAACAAGAGAACTGCTGTAAGCGCGTGAGAAGTCACTATCACTCGATCGGTGGATGTAAAAAAAACAAAACTTTAAACTTAAAACTACTTTAAAAACTATTATATAATGATGAATTTGAAACTAATGCCAGGTTTTCGATATGACAAATTTACTGATGATTCACAATGCTACAACATAATTGCTTTTCTGATTATGTTCTGACTATGAATAGACAGTTGCATATTTGGCAGTTATGTATTTTCTGATTCTTCAATAAAATAAGCGAAGGAAAATAGTAACTTAAGGGGTCATCTCATGACGTCCTGTTTTTAGGATTTTTTGAATTTTTTTTGCGACCAGTAATTATATATATAAATTTTATTTTTTAAAATATTTTATATAAATTTTAAGCTAGAAAAATATGGTAAGTTACACCGTTCTGAACACCCCTACTCGAAAAAAATGGGCTCGCACTTTCCCCATGATTCCGGCTGATTGGAACTCACCGGAACCAAAATAATTGGCGATGTTTTGATCTCTAAGCTAAAAAATTAGATTGTAGGAATGTTTGATTATTAATAGTCCACACCATGCGTTTACATGTGCTGAGTGCGCCTACGAATTTCAAACCATTCGGTCAAGCTATTTTGAAATACGATGGATGAAAATTTGAAAAAACACTGTTTTGAGAATAACGCGTTCAATTTTTAAAGATGCCAACTCAGCGCTTTGAACAGCTCCTTCTTCTGTATCTTTAAAATTACGAATTTAAAAAAATCACTTTACTACTGTTCTATAGGCATGTAGTAAAAGGATGCATATGGAATGGGCACCTTAACTCTGACCCTGATGACACTCCAATATTTCGAAGACATGATGATGAAGATGATGGTTGATGTTGCTTCATGTTGAGGTTGATTTCGAGAAATATAATTATATTATTTTTATTTTTATATACTGATCTTAAATTATTTACATACAAATACTTTTCATATAAATACATTTGTTTTATAATATTTCCAATACTAAAATTCTTCTAAGTTTCAGCAAGCGTCCATTTCGTTCGTTTCGTAGTTACCCTAATTCAAATCATCGTCGAAGTTGATTTTGAAATTGTAACAAATTTCGTCGATCAACTCGTCTTCTGTCTTATTTTCTTTCAATGTGTGTTCGTGCTACTAATTTAAGCGTCAACATTAGTATTTTCATAATCTACGTGCTCGTTTACTTTGCAATCTAAATTGGCATGAATCTTTTGCAGTAATTCGAACGGCTTTCGCTTGTTCGCATTTGAAGAACTCGTCAATATTATTCATAACAAGCAGGTCGGTTATGAATGTCTTCGTCGCTTTCAAGACTCCTGCACGTTGTCGACGACGTCACAGTTCCGCACGATGTGTGTATAGATGATATGGCAAGGGAGAATGGTCAGTATTCCATTCCATAATTTTGAGATCTTTTGCTAGCGGTAACTGAATAACTTTACTTAGGCTCGAAGAAAATTTTAATGTTTTTTCGTTCAGGAAAGAGGCATTTATATAGTATTCACGAGGAGATTTTCAGGTAGTATTTATATTATCATCTGGTAAAAATTTGGTCTTTTCCGAAACCGGATGAGGGCGTGATCCTTTTCAGAGCCACTATTCATATCGTTAAAAAAGATAGTCGATTTTAAAATAAACTTTCACATTAATGATTAGTTATATTCATGATTTTTATCGATTTCCAATATTTTATCGAAACCTTCGACAATTGATCTTCCAAAGCGTTGTGTATCTGTAACATTAACTTTGCGGAACGGAATCGATCAATTTAAAATTGATTATAACTGACTTTAGACTAATATTAATAATCACAAAACTGTCATTTTTTGTGAACTTGACATGTGACTGCAATAATGACTGAATTATGATACCGTTATGAAACAGATACATTTATATTTAGTAACTCATTTACTAGGTGTTTCGTAGATTTTATTTCGGTTGAGGTAATAAGTACATACTGTGAGATATGATTCTCATCGCGGAACCAATTGAATGATGAAAGTTACATACAGCACTGTGCAAAACAAAAGGAACAAATATAGATAAAGTCCGAAAAGTTCTTCAGAAATAACGGTACTTTAAAAGTACAATAGTTATTTTACGGATGTGAAATTGATCGATGAAACGAGATAAATATTGTGATAGTCTTAAAAAAGTACGCAATAAACGATTTCCATAATGAAGTTTGTATAAGCTAAGAGTTCTTATACAAAATATGAATTTGTTGCTTTAGTTTTACACACTTCTCTATTAATTCTTAATGGTTAAATTAGAAAAATCGACAAAAATTCTTCTTGGCTTTCCTCCGGGCGGGTGTCGACTGTGCAATGGCTGGCGCTGCCTGCACTCTGTGGTCTCAAGCTGTCTATGACAAGCAAACTCAAGGTAGTACAGGCAGACGACATCTAGCTAAAGCTGATGTACTCTCCCATCATATGTAGTAATGCTACATATGCAACCTCATAAGACGTTGGTGGTGCGCGTACATCAGCCATTGAGTGAGGTAGCTGGCGGTAGGTATAAAACGCTAGGGGTAGATAACTTAAAACTTAATATGGATGCCAAAGTCGAAGAACAACGGGCTGGGATATCAGCCCAAACGTTGGTGGGAGATGAGGCTGCTACCACCGCCGGGCACAGCGATTTTTCAAGGTGTGTCGCCAACGTTCACACCTCCACTGCACCGGGAGCAGGTTGCGGTGGTTGTACTGCTACTTCCAAGCCAGCTCTGCAGCGCGCGGGTGCCGCAATCCATGAAGTTTCGGACCAAGAAAGGTCCGAGCATAAATACCGAAAAGGAAGAAGAGCTTATTCGCTCTCTGCAGCATACGACCGTGGGTTCCAACTCTGGCGACAAGAGAGGGCCCCGGAAGAAGCCCAGCAAGCAGGGGATGAAAGCCAAATCGCTATACAAGGCGGCGGTCGGCATTTGTATCCGACTCGAAGGCAAGACCAATCTGAGTGAAGAGAAGACGAAACGGTTGGCTTGGGCCAGAGAGGAGGTGAAATGCGATCGAGCGCACTTTGCTCACGTACCTGGTGTAATGCCTCGAATCCAGCAATTGCTAACCGAATCGAGGAGCATATTGCTGAAAAGAGGCAACGGTCAACAGAGAGCGAACCGAAAGTAAAGAAAAGGAAGACGAAGGTCGAGACTAAGAAGCCAAAAGTTAAGCGCGCGGACGACAAGCTGACAACGTCAAGAGCAGCGGCGGCAACTAATGAGGTAGCAAAGCGGAAATTGATCGTGGGTCTCAGTGACCGCAGTAACCCGCTGGGACAGATGACGCAGGAGCGGTGGAAAGTAGTTGAAAGGAAGCTACAAGAAGCGCTCTTCTCGATGCTGACATGGGTTAAGGAAGCGGTGAGAACGCTTCCGAACATGTGCATTCCGTCGGTTTCTAAGGAGAAGTTCGTGATACCTCGCGCAGTAGACCCTACTACCGAGGTTATTTCCAAGTTATTTCCAATATTTAATATAAAGCGGTTGTTTTTTTGTACTTATAGTACAATTATAATTCAAAGGTTTATATTAAATAAATAAATATGAAACTTTCACCATATTTCCTAACCAAAATGAGTATCATAACGGCTTTGGAGCGTACTTTTGAGCCTCTTTGATATCAAAATGTAATCAACAGCAGAGAGTGGAAGACCCTCACAATGGAAATCCTTTATAGTATATCATATTTAACGAGATTAGCTCCATTTACGACCGTAATTAAGAAATGATATTTATCATACAAAATTCCTCCCTTGTAAGTCCGGGATTAATTTCTTATCTCGGATTATACAACTAAATTTGCGGTGTTATTTCTAGTTTTCTCGATAATTATGCTAAGAAGAGGAGAAATGCCTAATGACAATGTAAACAAAAATAGCCGAAAGCGAGAGAAAGATGTGTAATAAAACAACAAATGCAACACATTGACAATTAATAATCTCCTTTCAGTGTAACCCTTTTAAAGCCTTATATATGACGGCTGACATACTATAAAAATATGAACATGTGATGAGAGAAACGATGGATTTTCATTTTTACGCTATTAAAGGTTTTGACAACTCCTATATATAATTGCTCAGAGATCTAGAGATTATTCAACTTAAACGTTCCTGAAATCCCTTAAAAAATTACTTGATCTTTTGGAAGTTTTTTTCAGGCTGTTGTATTAAAGAACATTGGGGGATGGGTTCATATGTAGAAGTTCACGCAAGTGAGGAAAGTTTTTGATTGCCATTCACTTGGGAGTGGCCAGGGACGATTCTTTTGCATATAACTCAAGCAGCTCACGACTTCCGGTTTTAGACCAAGTATCCCTTGGGTAGCCAACAGACATCCGTTTGGAGGCGAGCTAAATAGAGAAGGCGAAGCCCGCTTCTGCGGTTGTGCGTAGGGCTTGGGACCCACCACATAAAAAAATCTCCCCAATGAAAACAAACACAGAGTCTCGGATGAAACACCGCCCTTTTGATGACGACCCCTGCAAACGTTTTAAGGAGAATGATTTAAGGGCATGCACCTGGAATGTCCGGACCCTTAATTGGGAAGGTGCCTCTGCCCAGCTGGTTGATGTCCTCATACAACTAAAGGCTGACATCACCACCGTCCAAGAAGTGCGATGGACGGGACAAGGACGGGACAAGGACGGAAGAAGGTGGGTCCTTGTGACATCTACTACAGCGGCCATAAAAAGGAGCGCAAATTTGGTGTTGGATTTGTGGTGGGAGAGAGACTACGTCGCCGAGTCCTGGCATTCACCCCGGTGGATGAACGTCTTGCCACAATCCGCATCAAAGCGAGGTTCTTCAACATATCGCTGATTTGCGCCCAGGCTTCAAAGGAAGAGAAGGACGATGTGACCAAAGATGCTTTCTATGAGCGCCTAGAATGCACCTATAATCGCTGCCACGAACACGCGCAATCAAATCGATCACGTTGTGATAGACGGAAGACATGTCTCCAGTGTTTTAGACGTGCGTACGCCCGAGGACCAAACATTGACTCGGACCATTATCTAGTAGCAGCAAAGAACGCCCGTCAACAAACACAAGGAAGGTTCGACGTCGAAAAGCTGCAATCACAACCGACAGCCGAACGATTTTCTACTCGACTTGCACTCCTGCTCTCTAAGAGCGCTCATCAGCATCTCGATATAAGGGAGCTGTGGAACGGCATCTCAAACTCATTGTATACCGCTGCAGCCGAAACAATTGGTCTCCGGCAACGCAAAAAAACCAGTTGGTACGATGAGAATTGTCGTTCCGCAGTGGAGAGAAAACAGACTGCCTACCTCGCAACGTTGCGATCGACCACAAGACGGTCGGGGTGGGATAGATAGACGCATTTGCAGACGTAAAAAGAAAGAGGCCGAAATGCGTGAGTATGAAAAGCTTGAAAAGCTGGCCGACATGGGTGATGCTCGACAATTTTATTAAAAGATGAGGCGATTTACAGAAGGTTTCAAGACCGGAGCATTATCATGTAGGGACCGAGGAGGTAATTTGGTTACGGATGTCCAGAGCATACTGGGATTATGGAGGGAACACTTCTCCGACCTGCTGAATGGCAGTGAATGTACAACACCAGGAGATGGCGAACCCGATTCCCCATCGATGACGATGAAATAGATGTTTCATTACCCGACCATGAAGAAATTCGAATAGCAATTACCCGCTTGAAGAACAACAAAGCGGCGGGGGCCGATGGATTACCGGCCGAGCTATTCAAATACGGCGGCGAAGAACTGATAAGGTGCATGCATCAGCTTCTTTGTAGAATATGGTCGGAAGAAAGCATGCCTGACGATTGGAATCTTAGTGTGCTCTGCCCAATCCATAACAAGGGAGACCCCACAATCAGCGCCAAATACCGTGGTATAAGTCTCCTCAATATCGCATATAAGGTTTTGTCGAGCGTATTGTGTGAAAGACTAAAGCCCACCGTCAACGAACTGATTGGACCTTATCAGTGTGGCTTTAGACCTGGAAAATCCACAATGGACCAGATATTCACCATGCGCCAAATATTGGAAAAGACCCGAGAGAGAAGAATCGATACTCACCATCTTTTTATCGATTTTAAAGCTGCCTTCGATAGCACGAAAAGGTGCTGCCTTTATGCAGCGATGTCTGAATTTGGTATCCCTGCAAAACTAATACGGCTATGTAGGCTGACGTTGAGCAACACAAAAGCTCCGAGCTCTTCATTGAAAAAAATGTGAGCACATATGAAATTGTGTTAATCCTAAGCTAAATCGAAGAATTCCACAATGGGTTAAGTAAAACTTTTCTCCCATATTTCATATTATCTCAAATATGGCAGAATTTTTTTTAATGAAGGAACATATAACAATGGCAACGTATAAATATATTTATATAAAATATAAATTCTTTCATAGTTATTAGTTTTCAATACTTCCTTTCAAGGCACAATGTATAATCAACATCTACGAACTCAATAAAATTTCGAAGCTTGTGCCCTTTCTTGTCGGGCTCCAATACTTGGTATTACTTATTGAACTTATGAAGCATAAAGACAAAACTCTGCAGTTTTTATTATTTTTTTTTATTCTAATATTTATTAGCTAAATAATATTATATCACTTTTCAAGCAATGTAATCTTAAAATATTCAAATAAAAATACTAATACTCAAAAATACTATTAACCAATTTTACTTTATAAGTTAATATAATAATTGTTGAAATCTTCGAGGGTCTTATATAAATCCGCGCTTGCATCACAATTAGTGTTCATCTCCAACTCGCTGTCATTTCGGAACACACCGTCGAGAACGACATTGAATTCGTCACACAGTTCGTCGATGTAATCGTAATCGATTCACTCATTACCATTCTTTGTATTACTGAAGTTATTGCCAGTTTTCATTTCTTCATTTTCAATTTCTTTCCAGAAATCGTCTAGGCTCCAATTTATATTCGTGTAATTTGTGATCCCATCGTCAGCGTTCATTTTAGCATTATCTGGATTGTCGCTTAAATTCGTTATCGTGTATTCGTTATTCTTCGTTAAATTACAGCTGTCGTAACTTGTGGTGTTATCGAATTTCATCATATCGCTAAAGTCCCAAATTGTAGTCATATCATTATTGCAACACTCGGCAGCATACGTATATTCACAATGTTCTTTTTCGGTTAAAGTGCAATCAGGGGCCTTACTTTCATCTTGCTCGATATCTACTTCAGTTATTTGAGCGGCTTCCTCTTTCTTAAGTTGGTAGAACTCCTCGCTGTTATTCATAACTAGGTGGTTTGTTATAGCAGTCTTTGTCGCTCTCAAGACTCCTTCACGTCGCCGACGACGTTGCCGTTCCTCACGATATAAATATAGATGATATTGCAAACGAGATTGCTGATTATTCCACTCCATAATTTTTAGTGATTTGTTTCTAGCGTTTCTCTAAACAACGTTAATAAAGCTCGAAGAAAATTAGACTGTTTCTCCATTGATGATTGCAGTCTTTATATAGTCTGGCCGACACAATGATCAGGTAGCTTGAAAAGTTTGATTACCATTGATTTAAGGCGTGTTGTATTGTTATGGTTAAGGTAGTTTTTGGGTTTTCCGAAATCGTAAGCAGGTAATATATAACAGTATTGTAGTAAAACAAACGAAGATTACCCCATTTTATAAACTATTTTTTGTACAGAAAAATTATATGGAAGCTCCTAAAATACTGGTAGACAGTAAGGGTTTGAGTAACGATGAATTATATATTATTGAAGTGCCACTAAATAATAGTCCTGGTCTAAAGCGGGCTATAAACATAAATATATATTTACACATCAAACTGTTTCTTGTATTGAAATAAGGCATTCGTCGATGCGATAGCAGCCTTGCCTTAAAAAACCATCTCGTTTTTCCCCTACAAACTGCACAAGATAATGACAAGATGACCAAAATATCCATTTCCTTGCCAGTTCTGGTATCGACCAAAATATCGTTTAAATACTTTTGATCGGTAATATCGGTAATATTGTAGGATAAATTAGACTATCGGCATTGTTTGACAAATTTGTAATTGAGATCCAATTGAAAAGCATTTAGGTCCCATAGTTTTTCCGTCTCATTTGCATGCAATTGACAGATAAACCACTGTAATGGCCTGTTGAATTCCTCCTCCATCAGCCGAATAACACCACGTTTGAAACCTGTATTCATTACAGTTTCATCGCACCCAACAACAACTAATTCACTCAGCTTTTCAGACTTCAACTTCAAATGTAATAATATAGTATTGTTAATATTTTTAGTTGTCTCCGTCTTACAGGTGACATGGCCAAAAAACTAGTTGCTTCTTTGATCCGATAAAATCACATAATGATTGCTATCTGTCGTTTTCTGTAAAATTTCCGTTGTTTATCAATATTGACCAAAGACGAAGGATAAGTCTTCCATCAAAATACAAACCACGAAGTATTTAATACCCCTGACAGACGGCGGCGTTAACTCGGAATAACTGCTTTAATCGGGGTTAATTCGAGAGTTGTCTCAGTTAACTCCGTTTGCTAACTCCCATTTAATCCTCAAAATTTTAGAGAGTTAGAGTAGAGAGTACGTGTCATTTGTTTTACTTAAGTGATATGTATGCTATTAAAACAAGTAACAAGTACTAATTACCGTTATACACTAAGCTACAAGCATCATATATAATTGAATATATACTATTTACAGTAATTTTTCCGATTCCAGCTGTAAAATTCTATGTAACAAATAAATGGACGGCGAACAAGAGAACTGCTGTAAGCACGCGAAAACTATAAAAGTCACTATCACTATAGCATTTATAAAATATAATATTTGCGAATATATGAGTATTTGTGATAAATTGTCAAAACTACATGTCGATGGGGGCACCTCTAAACATAACACGATATTACTAATTTTTCTGGATTTTAATTTTTACCTAAAACAGCAACTTTCTACAGGTATACCGAAACAAAAATCAAAAAAGTAAAATCGCTCCACCCTACTCTACAAACCTGGTTTGTAATAAGATACGTTTTAATTATAATATTTATATTATTTTTTAGACAAACAAGATAAGAACAAGGCAAGGTTCTATATAATATCTTGTCTTTATTTCCAACGTTATAAATCGATTCGATAAATTTTGGCAGTTCAGTTTATGTTTACCGGTGGGTCCCATTTTAACATAGCAATTTTCGTTCGTTCCTCAGGGAATTAAACTTTCCGAGATTGAGCGACATGGATATCTGGAGAGAAATTAGTTGCTGAAAGAGAGCAAATTATCCCGTTCTCTAGCTTCCATACAATACAAATAATTTCCACCACTAAAGAGGTTGAAACAGGTAAATTACTTGTTATGCACTCGACAGGTAGAAATTTACTCGAACTGTTTAAGGTAACTGTATATAAAGCTGACTTTCATTAATTTATATATTATTTGCGAAATGGCCACTGAATCGTCCAAATCATACTTACCTTACCATTTATGGATCTATCGTGATGAGCTCAGGCGTGATTTAGAAGATACCACATCACTGATTAAAATGAAAATTGAATTAACGGAACAATTGATCATGGATTTTTCGGACAGAATTATGTGTTGCAATAAGGAGGAATTTCTTGTTTTTAAGAGAGAGGTAATTTTCAAACAGCAGCTGATGAAACGTTTGTATACAAAAAGAAAGCGGAAAACTTCGAATAAATAAAAATAATGATGAAATGATATTTATGAATGTAATTAAAAATATTTTCTGATTTTTTTGTGGTTAGTGGCGGGGTTTTTGTGACAATCATAGTCTTTTTCATGTTCCAGGCCATCTGCAATGGCTGATGAGGTTTTATGAGATTTTTTCATGGACTTCATATCAGTACTCTAGGGCGTACTATATTAGGGAGAGTTTCAGGAATTCATTACGACTTTTGAGATAATGAAAAATGTTAAATTTTTTCCTTTATCGTTCGATTTTATTATTGCAAAAGATGATTTTTAATCATAAGCTCAGAGTTAGAGCTCTGCTATAGTTTTTTTCAGGGCATAAACAAAATTTAAAATTTTACTATCGAGGCAGGATTTTAAAAGAGTTCCTCTATATCGTATGGAGTTGAGCAAAAAATATGATATTACACTCATGGATTGCATAAATCATGTAACAAAGGCATGGAATACAGACTTCAAGAGCCAAATAAAAGCAAACTTGCAACAAACAAAATTACAGAAGATATGTTTTAACGTATGTTCCTAAAACTTTATGCGAAGTAAATAAATAAAACTGTTCATAAATCTATATTTTACAACTTTTGAAAAAAAAAAAATTTGTTTTAATGATAATTATATAACTCAAAGTCTCTCTTACTCGAAGTTTTTTTTGTGGATTATGGTGATTCGATTAGAGAAGTTCCACTGTATGTGAAAAAGGAAATAAACAAATAAAACAACCACATATACGTATATTTATAAACTAAATACGTATTGCACAGAGGTCTAGAGATATTCTATTTGTCTTTCTTTCAACTTAACAATTTTTGAAATTCCATAAAAAATGCTATGGTTTTATAATTTTGATCCTTTTTCAAGTTTTCTTTCAGGTTGTTGTAATAAACAATGTAATCTAAGAGATTTAAAAATGTTCGCGAAGTCATATATAAACCCAAACGATTATCCTCCTCTCGCCCAACCGACGCGTGGTCATAAAATTAATTTTCGATGATCGCTTTCTCTCTCTTCATTGAGCGGAACGTGAGCACATGTTAATAACAAACTATTCCGAGAGAGTATTTCTTTTTATTTGGCCTCTTGTTAAAAATACATAAAAATTTAAGTAAATTAATGTAATATCAATATTTGTATTAATCCCTACCGCCCCGCTTGCGCAGTTTCTTGTCAGGCTCCAATACTTGGTATTACTTATTGAACTTATGAAACATAAAGACAAAACTCTTTAGTTTTTATTATTTTTTATATTTTAATATTTATTAGCTAACTAATATTATATCACTTTTTAAGCAATGTAATCTTAAAATATTCAAATAAAATTCTAATACTCAAAAATACTATTAATCAATTTTACTTTATAAGTTAATATAATAATTGTTGCAATCTTCGAGGGCCTTATATAAATCCGCGCTTGCATCACAATTAGTGTTCATCTCCAACTCATTGCCATTTCGGAACTCACCGTCGAGAACGATATTGAAATCGTTACAAAGTTCGTCGATGTAATCTTTGCACTCATTATCATTATTTGTATTACTGAAATTATTGGCAGTTTTCATTTCTTCAATCTCAATTTCTTTCCAGAAATCTTCTAGGATCCAATTTATATTCGTATAATTTGTGATCCCATCGTCAGCGTTCATTTTAGCATTATCTGGATTGTCGCTTAAATTCGTTATCGTGCATTCGTTATTCTTCGTTAAATTACACCTGTCGTAACTTGTGGTGTTACCGAATTTCATCATATCGCTAAAGTCCCAATTTGTATTCGTTAAATTACAGTTATTGTAACTTGTAATTTTATTATCGTATTTCATCATATCGCTAAAGTCCCAATTTGTAGTCGTATCATTGCAACACTCGGCGGCATACGTATACGAGTATTCACAATGTTCTTTTTCGGTTAAAGTGCAATCGGGGGCCTTACTATCATCTAGCTCGATATCTACTTCAGTTATTTGAGCGGCTTCCTCTTTCTTAAGTTGGTAGAACACCTCGCTGTTATTCATAACAATGTGGTTTGTTATAGCAGTCTTTACCGCTCTCAAGACTCCTTCACGTCGCCGACGTCGTTGCAGTTCCTCACGATATAAATATAGATGATATTGCAAACGAGATTGCTTAGTACTCCACTCCATAATTTTTAGTGATTTGTTTCTAGCGTTTCTCTAAACAACGTTAATAAAGCTCGAAGAAAATTAGACTGTTTCTCCGTTGATGATTGCGGTCTTTATATAGTCCGGCCAACGCAATGATCAGGTAGCAAATTGATTACCATTGATTTAAGGCGTGATGTATTGTTATGATTAAGGTACTTTTTGGGTTTTCCGAAACCGTAACGCGCAGGTAATATATAGCAGTATTGTAGTAAAAAAGCGTAGATTACCATATTTTATAAACTATTTGTTATACGGAAAAAGTATGTGGAAACACTGAAAATACTGGTAGGCAATATGTTTGAGTAAGGTTGAGTTAAATCATAAAAGGTCCTAGTCTAAAGCGTGACATAAACATATTTTGGTGTATATTTTCATAAACCTCTACAATAAGGTGGAGCGATGTATGTTTTTTCTTGTTTTTAACGGCATAGCTATGAAATGTTGCCTTATAATAAATAAAACAAACATACAAACTATCAAACCGCTAGCTTAATGTTTTTAGGTGCCCCAGTACAGTCGAAAACTCAAAGTTAGAGGTGGCACAATTATATCACAGTCTCGCCATATAAAAATGTCAGTGTAGCCTTTGGCATCGAAGTTGAATGCAGGTACTTTAAACGGTGGATTTTTTTTAGCATTCTCAGATCTTGCTTTTACAAGTCATGGATAGGCAATATCCCTATAACCTATTTGTCGTCACCAAGCATGGCAATGCGACGATTTTCTGGGTGAACAACATATCCATTTCGTTGGAATTCTTTGTCAACGATTGCTTTCATATCGGAATTCAAATAACGACTTAATGGTTTAGCACCGTTAATGCACGAGGAATTATATTTTATTGTAAACCACACTGTTCCATAAACTTTCATAACGTATGTGGCTAATACAACTAGCTTTACTTCTGGGTCAGTTTAAGTGGCATACAATCTGAGAATTCGATTAGCTATTGTTAGCCATATAGAATAATTAAGGGCTTCAGGTTTCATATAGCTAAATCAGAAGAAATATTTCAATACTGATAGCAGTCACATAGAATGGTTAAGGGCTCCAAGTTTCATCAGAATCTATAATGGCAGACTCCAGACTCCATCGGAGACTACAGAATCGGTCGCAAGGGGTAAAGGTCAGACGTGGAGATAATTTTCCCTTTACCAGTTCTTGGTCTTTTTGGTTAAGCCTACAAGAAAGCTATCACATGACCTACTGTTTTCAATTGAAAAGTCATCAGCCAAAGAACAAGAATAACAGGGCTTGCCAAAATAGTGTACCTCTGTGTGACGAGATAAACTTGTTTCTTTTCTATCTTGTTTTTTCTTATTCTTCACAGTTGCAACTATTTCAACACCGCCTATCACAATTTTCCTGGTTGAGCTTTGATCGAGTACGAAACTAAATTCCTCCTTGGGAACACGACACCCTTTTAAACAGGTACAATTCCTAATCTCTCATATATTTTAAAAACTGTCGGCTCCTTTGATGACAGCTCGTCGTTTGTCGCGTTTGAACTTGAAAGTTATTTCTGCTATTACAACAAGTAAGGCTAATTACAGTTATGAACTAAGCTACAAGTATCACATATACATAAAAAATACTACTTTCTGTAAATATCACGATTCCAGCTGTAAAATTCGATGTAACAAATAAATTGACGGCGAACAAGAGAACTGCTGTAAGCGCGTGAGAAGTCACTATCACTCGATCGGTGGATGTAAAAAAAACAAAACTTTAAACTTAAAACTACTTTAAAAACTATTATATAATGATGAATTTGAAACTAATGCCAGGCTTTCATTATGACAAATTTACTGACGATTCACAATGCTAAAACATAATTGCTTTTCTGATTATGTTCTGAATATGAATAGACAGTTGCATATTTGGCAGTTATGTGTTTTCTGATTCTTCAATAAAATAAGCGAAGGAAAATAGTAACTTAAGGGGGTCATCTCATGACGTCCCGTTTTTAAGGATTTTTTGAATTTTTTTTTGTGACTAGTAAATATATAGTCAATTAGTATAAATATATATATATATATAGTATAAATTTTAAGCTAGAAATATGGTAAGTTACACCGTTCTGAACACCCCTACTCTGAAAAATGGGCTCGCACTTTCCCCATGATTCCGGCTGATTGGAACTCACCGGAACCAAAATAATTGGCGATGTTTTGATATCTAAGCTAAAATGTAGGATTGTTTGATTAATAATAGTCCACACCATTCGTTTACATGTGCTGAGTGCACCTAAGAATTTCAAACCGTTCGGTCAAGTTATTTTGAGATACGACGGAGGAAAGTTTGAAAAAGACACAGTTTTGAGAATAACGAGTTCAAAGTTAATCTGTATCTTTAAAATGACGAGTTTTAAAAAATCCCTTTACTACCGTACTACAGTACATATACGGATACATATGGGATGGGTCCCTTAACTCTGACCCTGATGACACTCCAATATTTCGAAGACAGATGTTGATGATTGATGTTGATTTAAATAAATTTCGAGAAATATAAATATAATATTTTTATAATCTCGCAACAAAAGTTGCTAAAGAGAGTATTATAGTTTTGTCCACATAACGGTTGTTTTCAAGTCCTAAAACTAAACGAGTTATATATAGTGTTATATATACCAAAGTGATCAGGGTGACGAGTAAAGTTCAAATCCGGATGTCTGTCTGTCCGTCCGTCTGTCCATCCGTGCAAGCTGTAACTTGAGTAAAAATTGAGATATCTTAATGAAACTTGGAACACGTATTCCTTGGCACCATAAAAAGGTTAAGTTCGAAAATGGGCGGAATCGGACCACTGCCACGCCCACAAAATGGCGTTAACCAAAAACACATAAAGAGATATAACTAAGCCATAAGTAAAGTTATGAAAATAAAATTTGGAACATAGGATCGCATTAGAGAGGGGCACATTCGAATGTAATTTCTTTGGAATAGTGGGTGTGACCCCGCCCCCAAATAGGTTTTTTGTATATATCTTGCAAACCAATAAAGCTATATAAACCAAACTTTCTGCAGTCGCTTTTCTTAGCCACTTCCTAATACAGTCCAGTGAAAGAAATCGGATAATAACCACGCCCACCTCCCATACAAAGGTTAGGTTGAAAATGACTAAAAGTGCGTTAACTCACTAACGAGAAACGTCAGAAACACCAAATTTAACATAAGAAATGGCAGAAGGAAGCTGCACTGAGATTTTTTACAAAATGGAAAATGGGCGTAGCGTCGCCCACTTATGGGTCAAAAACCATATCTCAGGAACTACTCGACCGATTCGAATGAAATTCGGTATATAATATTTTCTTGGCACCCTGATAACACGGCCAAAATGGGCAAAATCGGTTCACAACAACTACTACTTTCCTTATAACTCAATTTTGAATAAAACTTTACACAATTAGTGCATATCATCTCTGGCTTCACTTGTGAAAAAATTGTCGAAAACGGACCATAACTTTTCAAGGCTCCAGATATCGAACATGTTGAACTCAGCGCCTAAGGATAAATTTTAACCGAAAATATGGGTAAATCTCTCAGATATCTCAATTTAATTCAGAGGAAATTGTTTTCTTCTAATAGTGTGTCTCTGTTCCAAAAAACATAACATTTCCACATACCTCATTGTAGGTTTTTCAAAAGTATCTTCTCCTAGCTCCCATATACCTAATTATATGTTTTTCAAAAATACGGTGAGCTTTATTCCGCATATATGTATTGGTTAAATTTCTTCAATAAATTGCGAGAATATAAAATGTTCGGTTGCACCCGAACTTAGCCTTTCCTTACTTGTTAATATTCAAATTCTTCTAAGTTTCAGCAAGCGTCCATTTCGTTCGTTTCGTAGTTACCCTAATTCAAATCAAAATCATTTTTAAATTGTAACAAATTTCGTCGATCAACTCGTCTTCATTCTTATTTTCTTTCAATGTGTGTTCGTTCTACTAATTTAAGCGTCAACATTAGTATTTTCATAATCTACGTGCTCGTTTACTTTGCAATCTAAATTGGCATGAATCTTTTCATTGATGTCTTCAGTGCTATCCTCCTTCTCCATGGGTGCTTCTACTTTAGTAATTCGAACGGCTTTCTCTTGTTCGCATTTGAAGAACTCCTCAATATTATTCATAACAAGCATGTCGGTTATGAATGTCTTTGTCGCTCTCAAAACTATTTCATGTCGTCGACGACGTCACAGTTCCGCACGATGCGTGTATAGATGATATGGCAAGCGAGATTGGTTAGTATTCCACTTCATAATTTTGAGATTTTTTGCTAGCGGTAAAATAACAACTTTACTAAAGCTCGAAGAAAATGTGAATGTTTCTTCGTTCGACAAACCGACCGAATGAAGGGCGTGATCCCTTGATTATTGTATTAATTGATTGTTTCTACCGAAAAAATATAAGAAATGACCTGAATTAGCAGTAATTAGTGTTATACAAAGAAATACTGTTTATAGAAATACTTTTTCTAGGAATGACTGTTATGAAATTCTGACAATCTACAGGCGAAAAAATCTATATTTAATATTTTTAATTATGATGTCTGCCGTCATAATATGATATGCACGAGAGTTATACCAATAATGGAATATGCTCCTACGTCAGGCCTTTCGACAAGATAACACCCCGTAACCAACATCTAAATTCATAGAAGATTATCTAAGGAAGAGCTAATAATTTGCAAACCCTTTTTTGATTCAATGAAATATATCAAAAGTTTGGGTTGAAATAAATGTATTTCTATTGCTTTTCACAGTTCTGTATATTTCAAACGAACAAGTTGTGTACAAGGTATCAACCTTGTTTCGCTATAAGCCAAAGATTCAATACTATATATATTAGCATCAGAAAAGAACGAGATTTATTATAAAACTCATACATGAATTTTTTTGTTTTCCAAGCAAAATGTATGCAAAACTTCAGAGTACAGAAACAAGCACTTTGGTTCATTTTACTTCAATCAAATTATCGAAGCGTATCGAACTTCATGTCAGAAATGTTTGCAAATATATGCATGAGAAAAGGAAATAAACAAATAAGATACATATTTATAGAAACTATATATTGACAAGTCTGTAGTTGAAGCAGAAAAGGTGAAACTTTCATTGTTATTGGTCAAAACAGACTTCGTTCGTTCTCCTAGCCGCTCGCATTTACATGCTAACGTTAGTTTTTTATTAAAAAAATTTACTATTCACAATATAACCCATTACCCTCAAAACTTCGTATTTATGTATTTCGTTTGCATTCTTAGAACCTGGTGCGACCGGTGATTTTTTATGCTGGAAATTTACGAACACAGTTATTGTAAAATTTCATTATATACTTAATTCAATTCTCAAACTACCGAAAGTTATTTTCAATATTTAATTCATAAAATTCCTATATTTAATTGTACAAAGATCTAGAGATATTTTATTTTGGTTGTCTTTATTTCAACTTAAACATTTTCGAAATCCCATAGGAACCGCTATGGGCTTATAATCTTGATCCTTTTAAATTTATTGTATTAAAGAATTGAAGGTTGCCAGATTTGTAAGAGATTTAAAAATGTTTTCAATGAATCCGCAAGATTGCGAATATGCGAGTAATAAACTTAATTATCGATAAGGTTTGCGCCGTTTCTTGTCAGGCTCCAATACTTGGTATTACTTATTGACTTTATGAAACATAAAGACAAAACTCTATAGTTTTTATTATTTTTTATATGTTAATATTTATTAGCTAACTAATATTATATCACTTTATAAGCAATATAATCTTAAAATATTCAAATAAAATTCTAATACTCAAAAATACTTTTAATCAATTTTACTTTATAAGTTAATATAATAATTGTTGAAATCTTCGAGGGCCTTATATAAATCCGCGCTTGCATCACAATTTGTGGTATTTGTGTTGGCCTCAAACTCGCTGTCATTTCGGAACACATCGCCGAGAACGATATTGAATTCGTTACAAAGTTCATCGATGTAATCCAAATCTTTGCACTCATTATCATTCCTTGTATTACTGAGGTTATTGGCAGCTTTCATTTCTTCAATCTCAATTTCTTTCCAGAAATCTTCTAGGCTCCAATTTATATTCGTGTAATTTGTGATCCCATCGTCAGCGTTCATGTTTGCATTATCTGGATTGTCGCTTAAATTCGTTATCGTGCATTCGTTATTCTTCGTTAAATTACAGTTATCGTAACTTGTGGTGTTATCGTATTTCATCATATCGCTAAAGTCCCAATTTGTATTCGTATTTTTACTGCAACACTCGGCAACATACGTATATTCACAATGTTCTTTTTCGGGAAAAGTGTAGTCGGGGACAGTACTATCATCTAGCTCGATATCTACTTCAGTTATTTGAGCGGCTTCCTCTTTCTTAAGTTGGTAGAACACCTCGCTGTTATTCATAACAATGTGGTTCGTTATAGCAGTCTTTGTCGCTCTCAAGACTCCTTCACGTCGCCGACGACGTTGCAGTTCCTCACGATATAAATATAGATGATATTGCAAACGAGATTGCTTAGTACTCCACTCCATAATTTTTAGAGATTTTTTGTGATTTGTAAAGAACAACGTTAATGAAGCTCGAAGAAAATGAGACTGTTTCTCCGTTGATGATTGCGGTCTTTATATAGTCTGGCCGATGCAATGATCAGGTAGCAAATTGATTATCATCGATTTCAGGCGTGATGTATGTTATGGTTAAGGTAGTTCTTGGGTTTTCCGAAACCGTAACGCGCAGGTAATATATAACAGTATTGTAGGATAAAAAGGGAAGATTACCTCATTTTATAAACAATTTTTTTTTTAGAAAAAGAATATGGAAACACTTAAAATACAGATAGACAGTTCGTTTGAGTAAGGTTGAATTATATCATAAAAAGTATCACTAAATAATAGTTCTCGTCTAAAGCGGGCATAAACATATTTTGGTGTACATTTTTCGTAAACCTCTACAATAAGATTGAGCGATAATGTATGGAGGGACTGTCGACAGTCATAACTTTGGAGTTGTAGTTAGTTTCGTCTACTTGGGAACCAGCATTAACAACACCAACAGTGTCAGCCTCGAAATCCAACGCAGAATCACTCTTGCCAACAGGTACTACTTTGGGCTGAGTAGGCTATTAAAAAGTAAAGTTCTCTCTCGACGAGTCAAAATCAAACTCTATAAGTCGCTGATTATTCCCGTCCTGATGAATATCGCTGAAGCGTGGACGATGACAACATCAGATGAGACGACTCTTGGGGTTTTCGAGAGAAAGGTTTTGCGCAAGCTCTTAACATTGGCAACGGCGAATACCGCAGACGATGGAACGATTTATACAACGACATTGACATAGTACAGCGAATAAAAAGACAGCGGCTACGCTGGCTAGGTCATGTTGTACGAGTGGATGAAAACACTTCAGCTCTGAAAGTGTTCGATGCAGTACTCGTTGGAGGAAACCACTCCGTTGGAAAGTCCAAGTGGCTCCAAAAGCAAAAAGGAGGAATGTGTGGCGCACTCTGTTTGCAAATATATACATGAGAAAAGGAAATGAACAAATAAAATACATATTTATAGAAACGTACAAATATATTTATAAACTATATATAGATATATAACTGTAGTATGTAGTTTGATATTCAAAATTTTTACTATTCACAGTATAACCCATTACCCTCAAAACTTCGCATTTATGTATTTCATTTGCATTCCTAGGAACTGGTCCGCCGATTATCTTTTATGCTGAAAATTTGCTTTGTGTATTGTCTATTCTCTGTTTACGAAAACATTTTATGTATCATTTCATTATATACTTAATAGATAGATGTTCAATTCTCAAACTACCGAAAGTTATTTTCAATATTTAATTCATAAAATTCCTATATTTAATTGTACAAAGATCTAGAGATATTTTATTTTGCTTGTCTTTATTTCAACTTAAACATTTTCGAAATCCCATAGAAACTGCTATGGGCACTGAGAATACCAAGGTGCTCTGAGAGAGTATTTATTTTTATTTGGATTCGAATATGAGATTATGAACAGACCTCTTATTAAAAATAGTCCGACGATATCAATATTTGTGTTAAGCCCTGCCGCCCGGGTTAAACCCAAATCTAGGGACTTGATTTGTTTCATCTAGTGATTCCTAAGAGATTTTATAAATATTAGCTTTAAAATCCACTCATCTTATTTTCTTTTGTCCGCTATTTGTTTTTACTTTGCTTCCATGTTTGTTGGTGAAATTTAGTTTGAAGTTTATTGTTAGTGTATTGTCGTTATATTATTAGTGCATAAATATTGTTTTGCAACGAAAATATTAATGTATTCGTTTGCGCATAAATTTGCATAAAAAAATGCAAAGTTATTTGAATTCGATATTTCGTCTACCTGTTGGAAGTTGGGATAAGTTGTTGAAAACAAAATCAGCAAATAAAGAGCCCCTAAGCTAAATTGAAGAATTTCATAATGGGTTAAGTAAAACTTTTCTCCTAGTGAAGGAACAGATTGATATAACAATAAACAACAGTCTAAATATATATTTACGAACTCAATAAAATTTCGAAGCTTGTGCAGTTTCTTGTCAGGCTCCAATACTTGGTATTACTTATTGAACTTATGAAACATAAAGACAAAACTCTATAGTTTTTATTATTTTTTATATTTTAATATTTATTAGCTAAATAATATTATATCACTTTTTAAGCAATGTAATCTTAAAATATTCAAATAAAATTCTAATACTCAAAAATACTATTAATCTATTTTACTTTATAAGTTAATATAATAATTGTTGAAATCTTCGAGGGCCTTATATAAATCCGTGCTTGCATCACAATTTGTGGTATTTGTGTTGGCCTCAAACTCGCTGTCATTTCGGAACACATCGTCGAGAACGATATTGAATTCGTTACAAAGTTCATCGATGTAATCCAAATCTTTGCACTCATTATCATTCCTTGTATTACTGAGGTTATTGGCAGCTTTCATTTCTTCAATCTCAATTTCTTTCCAGAAATCTTCTAGGCTCCAATTTATATTCGTGTAATTTGTGATCCCATCGTCAGCGTTCATGTTTGCATTATCTGGATTGTCGCTTAAATTCGTTATCGTGCATTCGTTATTCTTCGTTAAATTACACCTGTCGTAACTTGTGGTGTTATCGAATTTCATCATATCGCTGAAGTCCCAATTTGTAGTCGTATCATTGCAACACTCGGCGGCATACGTATACGAGTATTCACAATGTTCTTTTTCGGTTAAAGTGCAATCGGGGGCCTTACTATCATCTAGCTCGATATCTACTTCAGTTATTTGAGCGGCTTCCTCTTTCTTAAGTTGGTAGAACTCCTCGCTGTTATTCATAACTAGGTGGTTTGTTATAGCAGTCTTTGCCGCTCTCAAGACTCCTTCACGTCGCCGACGTCGTTGCAGTTCCTCACGATATAAATATAGATGATATTGCAAACGAGATTGCTTAGTACTCCACTCCATAATTTGTAGTGATTTGTTTCTAGCGTTTCTCTAAACAACGTTAATAAAGCTCGAAGAAAATTAGACTGTTTCTCCGTTGATGATTGCGGTCTTTATATAGTCCGGCCAACGCAATGATCAGGTAGCAAATTGATTACCATTGATTTAAGGCGTGATGTATTGTTATGATTAAGGTACTTTTTGGGTTTTCCGAAACCGTAACGCGCAGGTAATATATAACAGTATTGTAGTAAAAAAGCGTAGATTACCATATTTTATAAACTATTTTTTATACGGAAAAAGTATGTGGAAACACTGAAAATACTGGTAGGCAATATGTTTGAGTAAGGTTGAGTTAAATCATAAAAAGTCCTAGTCTAAAGCGTGACATAAACATATTTTGGTGTATATTTTCATAAACCTCTACAATAAGGTGGAGCGATGTATGTTTTTTCTTGTTTTTAACGGCATAGCTATGAAATGTTGCCTTATAATAAATAAAACAAACATACAAACTATCAAACCGCTAGCTTAATGTTTTTAGGTGCCCCAGTACAGTCGAAAACTCAAAGTTAGAGGTGGCACAATTATATCACAGTCTCGCCATATAAAAATGTCAGTGTAGCCTTTGGCATCGAAGTTGAATGCAGGTACTTTAAACGGTGGATTTTTTTAGCATTCTCAGATCTTGCTTTTACAAGTCATGGATAGGCAATATCCCTATAACCTATTTGTCGTCACCAAGCATAGCAATGCGACGATTTTCTGGGTGAACAACATATCCATTTCGTTGGAATTCTTTGTCAACGATTGCTTTCATATCGGAATTCAAATAACGACTTAATGGTTTAGCACCGTTAATGCACGAGGAATTATATTTTATTGTAAACCACACTGTTCCATAAACTTTCATAACGTATGTGGCTAATACAACTAGCTTTACTTCTGGGTCAGTTTAAGTGGTATACAATCTGAGAATTCGATTAGCTATTGTTAGCCATATAGAATAATTAAGGACTTTAGGTTTCATATAGCTAAATCAGAAGAAATATTTCAATACTGATAGCAGTCACATAGAATGGTTAAGGGCTCCAAGTTTCATATAAGTTAAATTAGAAGAAAATATACCAGTACAGATAGCGGTCATTATGTCGTATAAATACTTTTAGTCGGTACTTAGCTTTTCCCCAATTATTTCAGGTAATATTTTAGGTATGTACTGCAGTTCCATCGCACCCAACAACAGCTAATTCACTCAGCTTTTCCGACTTAGACTTCAAATGTAATAATATAGTGTTGTTAATATTTTTAGTTGTCTCCGACTCATAGGTGACATGTCCAAAATACTAGTAGCTTCTTTGATCCGATAAAATCACATAATGATTTCTATCTGTCGTTTTGTGTAAAATTTCCCAAGTTTATCAATCCTTCCTTCCGACAAAATACAAGCCACGAAGTATTTTATTGCAGTCCGCTTTTTGTAAAGTTGATCTGACATTAGTTCTTTCACGGCGCAAGTTTGAACGATCAACGATACAACTTGAATCGTTCAATGAAATAATACCAACATCTTTTAAAACAGAAGAATCTATAATGGCAGAATCCAGACTCTATCGGAGACTACAGAATCGGTGGCAAGGGGTAAAGGTCAGACGTGGTGATAATTTTCTCTTTACCAGTTCTTGGTCTTGCTGCTGTTTTCATTTGAAAAGTCATCAGCCAAAGAACATTGTTCTTGTTGGGCTTGCCAAAATAGTGTACCTCTGTGTGACGCGATAAACTTGTTTCTTTCCTATCTTGTTTTTTCTTATTCTTCACAGTTGCAATTATTTCAACACCGCCTATCACAATTTTTCTGGTTGAGCTTTGATCGAGTACGAAACTAAATTCCTCCTTGGGAACACGACACCCTTTTAAACAGCTACAATTCCTAATCTCTCATATATTTTAAAAACTGTCGGCTCCTTTGTTGTTTTATCGGGTTTTAATTCATATTTTATGAACAGATACCACATCATGTAGGTTGTTTGAGAAACTGGTAACTTCTCCGGCCAACCACAAAAGGACAGCTCGTCGTTTGTCGCGTTTGAACTTGAGAGTTATTTCTGCTATTAAAACAAGTAATAGGTGCTAATTACAGTTATTAACTAAGCTATATACTTACTGTAAATATCACGATTCCAGCTGTAAAATTCGATGTAACAAATAAATTGACGGCGAACAAGAGAACTGCTGTAAGCGCGTGAGAAGTCACTATCACTCGATCGGTGGATGTACAAAAAACAATTTTGGGTTGCTTTAAAAACTATTATATAATGATGAATTTGAAACTAATGCCAGGTTTTCGATATGACAAATTTACTGATGATTCACAATGCTACAACATAATTGCTTTTCTGATTAAGTTCTGACTATGAATAGACAGTTGCATATTTGGCAGTTATGTATTTTCTGATTCTTCAATAAAATAAGCGAAGGAAAATAGTAACTTAAGGGGTCATCTCATGACGTCCTGTTTTTAGGATTTTTTGAATATTTTTTGCGACCAGTAATTATATAGTCAATTAGTATAAATATATATATATAGTATAAATTTTAAGCTAGAAAAATATGGTAAGTTACACCGTTCTGAATACCCCTACTCGAAAAAATGGGCTTGCACTTTCCCCATGATTCCGGCTGATTGGAACTCACCGGAACCAAAATAATTGCCGATGTTTTGATCTCTAAGCTAAAAAATTAGATTGTAGGAATGTTTGATTATTAATAGTCCACACCATGCGTTTACATGTGCTGAGTGCGCCTACGAATTTCAAACCATTCGGTCAAGCTATTTTGAAATACGATGGATGAAAATTTGAAAAAACACTGTTTTGAGAATAACGCGTTCAATTTTTAAAGATGCCAACTCAGCGCTTTGAACAGCTCCTTCTTCTGTATCTTTAAAATTACGAATTTAAAAAAATCACTTTACTACTGTTCTATAGGCATGTAGTAAAAGGATGCATATGGAATGGGCACCTTAACTCTGACCCTGATGACACTCCAATATTTCGAAGACATGATGATGAAGATGATGATTGATGTTGATTCATGTTGATGTTGATTTCGAGAAATATAATTATATTATTTTTATTTTTATATACTGATCTTAAATTATTTACATACAAATACTTTTCATATAAATACATTTGTTTTATAATATTTCCAATACTAAAATTCTTCTAAGTTTCAGCAAGCGTCCATTTCGTTCGTTTCGTAGTTACCCTAATTCAAATCATCGTCGAAGTTGATTTTGAAATTGTAACAAATTTCGTCGATCAACTCGTCTTCTGTCTTATTTTCTTTCAATGTGTGTTCGTGCTACTAATTTAAGCGTCAACATTAGTATTTTCATAATCTACGTGCTCGTTTACTTTGCAATCTAAATTGGCATGAATCTTTTGCAGTAATTCGAACGGCTTTCGCTTGTTCGCATTTGAAGAACTCGTCAATATTATTCATAACAAGCAGGTCGGTTATGAATGTCTTCGTCGCTTTCAAGACTCCTGCACGTTGTCGACGACGTCACAGTTCCGCACGATGTGTGTATAGATGATATGGCAAGGGAGATTGGTCAGTATTCCATTCCATAATTTTGAGATCTTTTGCTAGCGGTAACTGAATAACTTTACTTAGGCTCGAAGAAAATTTTAATGTTTTTTCGTTCAGGAAAGAGGCATTTATATAGTATTCACGAGGAGATTTTCAGGTAGTATTTATATTATCATCTGGTAAAAATTTGGTCTTTTCCGAAACCGGATGAGGGCGTGATCTTTTTCAGAGCCACTATTCATATCGTTAAAAAAGATAGTCGATTTTAAAATAAACTTTCACATTAATGATTAGTTATATTCATGATTTTTATCGATTTCCAATATTTCATCGAAACCTTCGACAATTGATCTTCCAAAGCGTTGTGTATCTGTAACATTAACTTTGCGGAACGGAATCGATCAATTTAAAATTGATTATAACTGACTTTAGACTAATATTAATAATCACAAAACTGTCATTTTTTGCGAACTTGACATGTGACTGCAATAATGACTGAATTATGATACCGTTATGAAACAGATACATTTATATTTAGTAACTCATTTACTAGGTGTTTCGTAGATTTTATTTCGGTTGAGGTAATAAGTACATACTGTGAGATATGATTCTCATCGCGGAACCAATTGAATGATGAAAGTTACATACAGCACTGTGCAAAACAAAAGGAACATATATAGATATAGCCCAAAAAGTTCGTCAGAAATAACGGTACTTTAACAGTACAATAGTTATTTTACGGATGTGAAATCGATCGATGGAACGAGATAAAAATTGTGATAGTCTTAAAAAAGTACGCAATAAACGCACCACAATAAACAGCACTGTGCAAAACAAAAGGAACATATATAGATATAGCCCGAAAAGTTCGTCAGAAATAACGGTACTTTAACAGTACAATAGTTATTTTACGGATGTGAAATCGATCGATGGAACGAGATAAATATTGTGATAGTCTTAAAAAAGTACGCAATAAACGATTTCCATAATGAAGTTTGTATAAGCTAAGAGTTCTTATACAAAATATGAATTTGTTGCTTTAGTT
Organism: Zeugodacus cucurbitae; assembly: GCF_028554725.1. Taxonomy (NCBI): domain Eukaryota; kingdom Metazoa; phylum Arthropoda; class Insecta; order Diptera; family Tephritidae; genus Zeugodacus; species Zeugodacus cucurbitae. Next base: position 21,938,641 of record NC_071669.1, read on the forward strand.
TTACACACTTCTCTATTAATTCTTAATGGTTAAATTAGAAAAATCGACAAAAATTCTTCTTGGCTTTCCTCCGGGCGGGTGTCGACTGTGCAATGGCTGGCGCTGCCTGCACTCTGTGGTCTCAAGCTGTCTATGACAAGCAAACTCAAGGTAGTACAGGCAGACGACATCTAGCTAAAGCTGATGTACTCTCCCATCCCAGACGTTGGTGGTGCGCGTACATCAGCCATTGAAAGAGGTAGCTGGCGGTAGGTATAAAACGCTAGGGGTGGATAACTTAAAACTTAATATGGATGCCAAAGTCGAAGAACAACGGGCTGGGATATCAGCCCAAACGTCGGTGGGAGATGAGGCTGCTACCACCGCCGGGCACAGCGATTTTTCAAGGTGTGTCGCCAACGTTCACACCTCCACTGCACCGGGAGCAGGTTGCGGTGGTTGTACTGCTACTTCCAGGCCAGCTCTGCTGCGCGCGGGTGCCGCAATCCATTAAGTTTCGGACCAAGAAAGGTCCGAGCATAAATACCGAAAAGGAAGAAGAGCTTATTCGCTCTCTGCAGCATACGACCGAGGGTTCCAACTCTGGCGACAAGAGAGGGCCCCGGAAGAAGCCCAGCAAGCAGGGGATGAAAGCCAAATCGCTATACAAGGCGGCGGTCGGCATTTGTATCCGACTCGAAGGCAAGACCAATCTGAGTGAAGAGAAGACGAAACGGTTGGCTTGGGCCAGAGAGGAGGTGAAATGCGATCGAGCGCACTTTGCTCACGTACCTGGTGTAATGCCTCGAATCCAGCAATTGCTAACCGAATCGAGGAGCATATTGCTGAAAAGAGGCAACGGTCAACAGAGAGCGAACCGAAAGTAAAGAAAAGGAAGACGAAGGTCGAGACTAAGAAGCCAAAAGTTAAGCGCGCGGACGACAAGCTGACAACGTCAAGAGCAGCGGCGGCAACTAATGAGGTAGCAAAGCGGAAATTGATCGTGGGTCTCAGTGACCGCAGTAACCCGCTGGGACAGATGACGCAGGAGCGGTGGAAAGTAGTTGAAAGGAAGCTACAAAAAGCGCTCTTCTCGACGCTGACATGGGTTAAGGAAGCGGTGAGAACGCTTCCGAACATGTGCATTCCGTCGGTTTCTAAGGAGAAGTTCGTGATACCTCGCGTAGTAGACCCTACTACCGAGGTTATTTCCAAGTTATTTCCAATATTTAATATAAAGCGGTTGTTTTTTTGTACTTATAGTACAATTATAATTCAAAGGTTTATATTAAATAAATAAATATGAAACTTTCACCATATTTCCTAACCAAAATGAGTATCATAACGGCTTTGGAGCGTACTTTTGAGCCTCTTTGATATCAAAATGTAATCAACAGCAGAGAGTGGAAGACCCTCACAATGGAAATCCTTTATAGTATATCATATTTAACGAGATTAGCTCCATTTACGACCGTAATTAAGAAACGATATTTATCATACAAAATTCCTCTCTTCTAAGTCCGGGATTAATTTCTTATCTCGGATTATACAACTAAATTTGCGGTGTTATTTCTAGTTTTCTCGATAATAATGCTAAGAAGAGGAGAAATGCCTAATGACAATGTAAACAAAAATAGCCGAAAGCGAGAGAAAGATGTGTAATAAAACAACAAATGCAACACATTGACAATTAATAATCTCCTTTCAGTGTAACCCTTTTAAAGCCATATATATGACGGCTGACATACTATAAAAATATGAACATGTGATAAGAGAAACGATGGATTTTCATTTTTACGCTATTAAAGGTTTTGACAACTCCTATATATAATTGCTCAGAGATCTAGAGATTATTCAACTTAAACGTTCCTGAAATCCCTTAAAAAATTACTTGATCTTTTGCAAGTTTTTTTCAGGCTGTTGTATTAAAGAACATTGGGGGGTGGGTTCATATGTAGAAGTTCAAGCAAGTGAGGAAAGTTTTTGATTGCCATTCACTTGGGAGTGGCCAGGAACGATTCTTTTGCATATAACTCAAGCAGCTCACGACTTCCGGTTTTAGACCACGTATCCCCTGGGTAGCTAACAGACATCCGTTTGGAGGCGAGCTAAAGTGAGAAGGCGAAGCCCGCTTCTGCGGTTGTGCGTAGGGCTTGGGACCCACCACATAAAAAAATCTCCCCAATGAAAACAAACACAGAGCCTCGGATGAAACACCGCCCTTTTGATGACGACCCCTGCAAACGTTTTAAGGATAATGATTTAAGGGCATGCACCTCGAATGTCCGGACCCTTAATTGGGAAGGTGCCTCTGCCCAGCTGGTTGATGTCCTCATACAACTAAAGGCTGACATCACCACCGTCCAAGAAGTGCGATGGACTGGACAAGGACGGGACAAGGACGGAAGAAGGTGGGTCCTTGTGACATCTACTACAGCGGCCATATAAAGGAGCGCAAATTTGATGTTGGATTTGTGGTGGGAGAGAGACTACGTCGCCGAGTCCTGGCATTCACCCCGGTGGATGAACGTCTTGCCACAATCCGCATCAAAGCGAGGTTCTTCAACATATCGCTGATTTGCGCCCACGCCCCAACGGAAGAGAAGGACGATGTGACCAAAGATGCTTTCTATGAGCGCCTAGAACGCACCTATGAGCGCTGCCCCCGCCACGATGTCAAAATCGTGCTTGGCGATTTTAACGCCAGGGTGGGTAAAGAAGGTGTCTTTGGCACAACAGTCGGAAAATTCAGCCTCCATGACGAAACATCGCCAAACGGCCTGACGCTGATCGACTTCGCTGGGGCCCGAAATATGGTCGTCTGTAGTACCAGATTCCAGCATAAGAAAATACATCAAGCTACTTGGCTGTCTCCTGATCGAAACACGCGCAATCAAATCGATCACGTTGTGATAGACGGAAGACATGTCTCCAGTGTTTTAGACGTGCGTACGCTCCGAGGACCAAACATTGACTCGGACCATTATCTAGTAGCAGCAAAGATACGCACTCGCCTCTGTGCAGCAAAGAACGCCCGTCAACAAACACAAGGAAGGTTCGACGTCGAAAAGCTGCAATCACAACCGACAACCGAACGATTTTCTACTCGACTTGCACTCCTGCTCTCTGAGAGCACTCATCAGCATCTCGATATAAGGGAGCTGTGGAACGGCATCTCAAACTCATTGCATACCGCTGCAGCCGAAACAATTGGTCTCCGGCAACGCCAAAAAACCAGTTGGTACGATGAGAATTGTCGTTCCGCAGTGGAGAGAAAACAGACTGCCTACCTCGCAACGTTGCGATCGACCACAACACGTTCGGGGTGGGATAGATATCTAGAACTGAAGAGGGAAGCGAGACGCATTTGCAGACGAAAAAGAAAGAGGCCGAAATGCGTGAGTATGAAAAGCTTGAAAAGCTGGCCGACATGGGTAATGCTCGAAAATTTTATAAAAGATGAGGCTATTAACAGAAGGTTTCAAGACCGGAGCATTATCATGTAGGGACCGAGAAGGTAATCTGGTAACGGATGTCCAGAGCACACTGGGATTATGGAGGGAACACTCTCCGACCTGCTCAATGGCAGTGAAAGTACAACACCAGGAGATTGCGAACCCGATTCCCCAATCGATGACGATGGAATAGATGTTCCATTACCCGGCCATGAAGAAGCTCGAATAGCAATTACCCGCTTGAAGAACAACAAAGCGGCGGGGGCCGATGAATTACCGGCCGAGCTATTCAAATACGGCGGCGAAGAACTGATAAGGTGCATGCATCAGTTTCTTTGTAGAATATGGTCGGAAGAAAGCATGCCTGACGATTGGAATCTTAGTGTGCTCTGCCCAATCAATAAGAAGGGAGGCCCCACAATCTGCGCCAACTACCGTGGTATAAGTCTCCTCAATATCGCATATAAGGTTTTGTCGAGCGTATTGTGTGAAAGACTAAAGCCCACCGTCAACGAACTGATTGGACCTTATCAGTGTGGCTTTAGACCTGGAAAATCCACAATGGACCAGATATTCACCATGCGCCAAATATTGGAAAAGACCCGAGGGAGAAGAATCGATACTCACCATCTTTTTATCGATTTTAAAGCTGCCTTCGATAGCACGAAAAGGAGCTGCCTTTATGCCGCGATGTCTAAATTTGGTATCCCTGCAAAACTAATACGGCTATGTAGGCTGACGTTGAGCAACACAAAAGCTCCGTCAGGATCGGGAAGGACCTCTCCGAGCCGTTCGATAACAAACGAAGCTTCAGACAGGGTGACTCACTATCGTGCGACTTCTTCAATCTATTACTGGAAAAAATAATACGAGCTGCAGAGCTAAATAGAGAGGGTACAATCTTCTACAAGAGTGTACAGCTCCTGGCGTATGCCGATGATATTGATATCATCGGAAGCAACAAACGCGCCGTTTGTTTTGCGTTTTTCAGACTAGATAAAGAAGCGAAGCGAATGGGTCAGGTGGTGAATGAGGACAAGACGAAATATCTCCTGTCGTCAAACAAACAGTCAGCGCATTCGCGTCTTGGCGACGTAACTGTTGACAGTCATAACTTTGAAGTTGTAGATAATTTCGTTTATCTGGGAACCAGCATTAACAACACCAACAATGTCAGCCTCGAAATCCAACGCAGAATCACTCTTGCCAACAGGTGCTACTTTGGACTGAGTAGGCAATTGAAAAGTAAAGTCCTCTCTCGACGAACCAAAATCAAACTCTATAAGTCGCTCATTATTCCCGTACTGATGTATGGCAACGGCGAATACCGCAGACGATGGAACGATGAGCTGTACGATTTATACGACGGCATTGACATAGTTTAGCGAATAAAAAGACAGCGGCTACGCTGGCTAGGTCATGTTGTACGGATGGAAGAAAACACTCCAGCTCTGAAAGTATTCGATGCAGTACCCGCTGGAGGAAGCCGCGGAAGAGGACGACCTCCACTCCGTTGGAAAGTCCAAGTGGACCGTGACCTGGCTTCGCTTGGTGTTTCCAGTTGGCTCCAAAAAGCAAAAAGTAGGAATGAGTGGCGCGCTCTGGTGTATTCGGATATAATCGCTTAAAGCGGTTCCTACGCCAAATATATATATATATGTATTAAAGAATCTGATCTAACCTAAGAGATTTAAAAATGTTTTCAATGACTCCACAGAATTGCGAAGTCATAAACTTAATTATCGACGATCGCTGTCTCTTCATTGAAAAAAATGTGAGCACATATGAAATTGTGTTAATCCTAAGCTAAATCGAAGAATTCCACAATGGGTTAAGTAAAACTTTTCTCCCATTTTTCATATTATCTCAAATATGGCAGAATTTTTTTAATGAAGGAACATATAACAATAGACAACGTATAAATATATTTATATAAAATATAAATTAAAAATTCTTTCATAGTTATTAGTTTTCAATACTTCCTTTCAAGGCACAATGTATAATCAACATCTACGAACTCAATAAAATTTCGAAGCTTGTGCCCTTTCTTGTCGGGCTCCAATACTTGGTATTACTTATTGAACTTATGAAACATAAAGACAAAACTCTATAGTTTTTATTATTTTTTATATTTTAATATTTATTAGCTAACTAATATTATATCACTTTATAAGCAATATAATCTTAAAATATTCAAATAAAATTCTAATACTCAAAAATACTTTTAATCGATTTTACTTTATAAGTTAATATAATAATTGTTGAAATCTTCGAGGGCCTTATATAAATCCGCGCTTGCATCACAATTAGTGTTCATCTTCAACTCGCTGTCATTTCGGAACACCAAAAAATAAAAAAATTAAAAAAAAAATAAAATAAAAATTAAAATTAAAAAAAATTAGAAAAATAATAAAAAATAGAAACATTTAAAATTAAGAAAAATATAAAAACAATTAACTTAATTTAAAATTGAAAACATTAAGCATTGTGCGCACAATTTTATAGAAATCCTGCCAATAACGGTTATCGGCCACAATCGATTCACTCATTACCATTCTTTGTATTACTGAAGTTATTGCCAGTTTTCATTTCTTCATTCTCAATTTCTTTCCAGAAATCGTCTAGGCTCCAATTTATATTCGTGTAATTTGTGATCCCATTGTCAGCGTTCATTTTAGCATTATCTGGATTGTCGTTTAAATTCGTTATCGTAAATAAATAAATATGAAACTTTCACCATATTTCCTAACCAAAATGAGTATCATAACGGCTTTGGAGCGTACTTTTGAGCCTCTTTGATATCAAAATGTAATCAACAGCAGAGAGTGGAAGACCCTCACAATGGAAATCCTTTATAGTATATCATATTTAACGAGATTAGCTCCATTTACGACCGTAATTAAGAAACGATATTTATCATACAAAATTCCTCTCTTCTAAGTCCGGGATTAATTTCTTATCTCGGATTATACAACTAAATTTGCGGTGTTATTTCTAGTTTTCTCGATAATAATGCTAAGAAGAGGAGAAATGCCTAATGACAATGTAAACAAAAATAGCCGAAAGCGAGAGAAAGATGTGTAATAAAACAACAAATGCAACACATTGACAATTAATAATCTCCTTTCAGTGTAACCCTTTTAAAGCCATATATATGACGGCTGACATACTATAAAAATATGAACATGTGATAAGAGAAACGATGGATTTTCATTTTTACGCTATTAAAGGTTTTGACAACTCCTATATATAATTGCTCAGAGATCTAGAGATTATTCAACTTAAACGTTCCTGAAATCCCTTAAAAAATTACTTGATCTTTTGCAAGTTTTTTTCAGGCTGTTGTATTAAAGAACATTGGGGGGTGGGTTCATATGTAGAAGTTCAAGCAAGTGAGGAAAGTTTTTGATTGCCATTCACTTGGGAGTGGCCAGGAACGATTCTTTTGCATATAACTCAAGCAGCTCACGACTTCCGGGTTTAGACCACGTATCCCCTGGGTAGCTAACAGACATCCGTTTGGAGGCGAGCTAAAGTGAGAAGGCGAAGCCCGCTTCTGCGGTTGTGCGTAGGGCTTGGGACCCACCACATAAAAAAATCTCCCCAATGAAAACAAACACAGAGCCTCGGATGAAACACCGCCCTTTTGATGACGACCCCTGCAAACGTTTTAAGGATAATGATTTAAGGGCATGCACCTCGAATGTCCGGACCCTTAATTGGGAAGGTGCCTCTGCCCAGCTGGTTGATGTCCTCATACAACTAAAGGCTGACATCACCACCGTCCAAGAAGTGCGATGGACTGGACAAGGACGGGACAAGGACGGAAGAAGGTGGGTCCTTGTGACATCTACTACAGCGGCCATATAAAGGAGCGCAAATTTGATGTTGGATTTGTGGTGGGAGAGAGACTACGTCGCCGAGTCCTGGCATTCACCCCGGTGGATGAACGTCTTGCCACAATCCGCATCAAAGCGAGGTTCTTCAACATATCGCTGATTTGCGCCCACGCCCCAACGGAAGAGAAGGACGATGTGACCAAAGATGCTTTCTATGAGCGCCTAGAACGCACCTATGAGCGCTGCCCCCGCCACGATGTCAAAATCGTGCTTGGCGATTTTAACACCAGGGTGGGTAAAGAAGGTGTCTTTGGCACAACAGTCGGAAAATTCAGCCTCCATGACGAAACATCGCCAAACGGCCTGACGCTGATCGACTTCGCTGGGGCCCGAAATATGGTCGTCTGTAGTACCAGATTCCAGCATAAGAAAATACATCAAGCTACTTGGCTGTCTCCTGATCGAAACACGCGCAATCAAATCGATCACGTTGTGATAGACGGAAGACATGTCTCCAGTGTTTTAGACGTGCGTACGCTCCGAGGACCAAACATTGACTCGGACCATTATCTAGTAGCAGCAAAGATACGCACTCGCCTCTGTGCAGCAAAGAACGCCCGTCAACAAACACAAGGAAGGTTCGACGTCGAAAAGCTGCAATCACAACCGACAACCGAACGATTTTCTACTCGACTTGCACTCCTGCTCTCTGAGAGCACTCATCAGCATCTCGATATAAGGGAGCTGTGGAACGGCATCTCAAACTCATTGCATACCGCTGCAGCCGAAACAATTGGTCTCCGGCAACGCCAAAAAACCAGTTGGTACGATGAGAATTGTCGTTCCGCAGTGGAGAGAAAACAGACTGCCTACCTCGCAACGTTGCGATCGACCACAACACGTTCGGGGTGGGATAGATATCTAGAACTGAAGAGGGAAGCGAGACGCATTTGCAGACGAAAAAGAAAGAGGCCGAAATGCGTGAGTATGAAAAGCTTGAAAAGCTGGCCGACATGGGTAATGCTCGAAAATTTTATAAAAGATGAGGCTATTAACAGAAGGTTTCAAGACCGGAGCATTATCATGTAGGGACCGAGAAGGTAATCTGGTAACGGATGTCCAGAGCACACTGGGATTATGGAGGGAACACTCTCCGACCTGCTCAATGGCAGTGAAAGTACAACACCAGGAGATTGCGAACCCGATTCCCCAATCGATGACGATGGAATAGATGTTCCATTACCCGGCCATGAAGAAGCTCGAATAGCAATTACCCGCTTGAAGAACAACAAAGCGGCGGGGGCCGATGAATTACCGGCCGAGCTATTCAAATACGGCGGCGAAGAACTGATAAGGTGCATGCATCAGTTTCTTTGTTGAATATGGTCGGAAGAAAGCATGCCTGACGATTGGAATCTTAGTGTGCTCTGCCCAATCAATAAGAAGGGAGGCCCCACAATCTGCGCCAACTACCGTGGTATAAGTCTCCTCAATATCGCATATAAGGTTTTGTCGAGCGTATTGTGTGAAAGACTAAAGCCCACCGTCAACGAACTGATTGGACCTTATCAGTGTGGCTTTAGACCTGGAAAATCCACAATGGACCAGATATTCACCATGCGCCAAATATTGGAAAAGACCCGAGGGAGAAGAATCGATACTCACCATCTTTTTATCGATTTTAAAGCTGCCTTCGATAGCACGAAAAGGAGCTGCCTTTATGCCGCGATGTCTAAATTTGGTATCCCTGCAAAACTAATACGGCTATGTAGGCTGACGTTGAGCAACACAAAAGCTCCGTCAGGATCGGGAAGGACCTCTCCGAGCCGTTCGATAACAAACGAAGCTTCAGACAGGGTGACTCACTATCGTGCGACTTCTTCAATCTATTACTGGAAAAAATAATACGAGCTGCAGAGCTAAATAGAGAGGGTACAATCTTCTACAAGAGTGTACAGCTCCTGGCGTATGCCGATGATATTGATATCATCGGAAGCAACAAACGCGCCGTTTGTTTTGCGTTTTTCAGACTAGATAAAGAAGCGAAGCGAATGGGTCAGGTGGTGAATGAGGACAAGACGAAATATCTCCTGTCGTCAAACAAACAGTCAGCGCATTCGCGTCTTGGCGACGTAACTGTTGACAGTCATAACTTTGAAGTTGTAGATAATTTCGTTTATCTGGGAACCAGCATTAACAACACCAACAATGTCAGCCTCGAAATCCAACGCAGAATCACTCTTGCCAACAGGTGCTACTTTGGACTGAGTAGGCAATTGAAAAGTAAAGTCCTCTCTCGACGAACCAAAATCAAACTCTATAAGTCGCTCATTATTCCCGTACTGATGTATGGCAACGGCGAATACCGCAGACGATGGAACGATGAGCTGTACGATTTATACGACGGCATTGACATAGTTTAGCGAATAAAAAGACAGCGGCTACGCTGGCAAGGTCATGTTGTACGGATGGAAGAAAACACTCCAGCTCTGAAAGTATTCGATGCAGTACCCGCTGGAGGAAGCCGCGGAAGAGGACGACCTCCACTCCGTTGGAAAGTCCAAGTGGACCGTGACCTGGCTTCGCTTGGTGTTTCCAGTTGGCTCCAAAAAGCAAAAAGTAGGAATGAGTGGCGCGCTCTGGTGTATTCGGATATAATCGCTTAAAGCGGTTCCTACGCCAAATATATATATATATGTATTAAAGAATCTGATCTAACCTAAGAGATTTAAAAATGTTTTCAATGACTCCACAGAATTGCGAAGTCATAAACTTAATTATCGACGATCGCTGTCTCTTCATTGAAAAAAATGTGAGCACATATGAAATTGTGTTAATCCTAAGCTAAATCGAAGAATTCCACAATGGGTTAAGTAAAACTTTTCTCCCATTTTTCATATTATCTCAAATATGGCAGAATTTTTTTAATGAAGGAACATATAACAATAGACAACGTATAAATATATTTATATAAAATATAAATTAAAAATTCTTTCATAGTTATTAGTTTTCAATACTTCCTTTCAAGGCACAATGTATAATCAACATCTACGAACTCAATAAAATTTCGAAGCTTGTGCCCTTTCTTGTCGGGCTCCAATACTTGGTATTACTTATTGAACTTATGAAACATAAAGACAAAACTCTATAGTTTTTATTATTTTTTATATTTTAATATTTATTAGCTAACTAATATTATATCACTTTATAAGCAATATAATCTTAAAATATTCAAATAAAATTCTAATACTCAAAAATACTTTTAATCGATTTTACTTTATAAGTTAATATAATAATTGTTGAAATCTTCGAGGGCCTTATATAAATCCGCGCTTGCATCACAATTAGTGTTCATCTTCAACTCGCTGTCATTTCGGAACACCAAAAAATAAAAAAATTAAAAAAAAAATAAAATAAAAATTAAAATTAAAAAAAATTAGAAAAATAATAAAAAATAGAAACATTTAAAATTAAGAAAAATATAAAAACAATTAACTTAATTTAAAATTGAAAACATTAAGCATTGTGCGCACAATTTTATAGAAATCCTGCCAATAACGGTTATCGGCCACAATCGATTCACTCATTACCATTCTTTGTATTACTGAAGTTATTGCCAGTTTTCATTTCTTCATTCTCAATTTCTTTCCAGAAATCGTCTAGGCTCCAATTTATATTCGTGTAATTTGTGATCCCATTGTCAGCGTTCATTTTAGCATTATCTGGATTGTCGTTTAAATTCGTTATCGTGTATTCGTTATTCTTCGTTAAATTACAGCTGTCGTAACTTGTGGTGTTATCGAATTTCATCATATCGCTAAAGTCCCAAATTGTAGTCATATCATTATTGCAACACTCGGCAGCATACGTATATTCACAATGTTCTTTTTCGGTTAAAGTGCAATCAGGGGCCTTACTTTCATCTTGCTCGATATCTACTTCAGTTATTTGAGCGGCTTCCTCTTTCTTAAGTTGGTAGAACTCCTCGCTGTTATTCATAACTATGTGGTTTGTTATAGCAGTCTTTGTCGCTCTCAAGACTCCTTCACGTCGCCGACGTCGTTGCAGTTCCTCACGATATAAATATAGATGATATTGCAAACGAGATTGCTGGTTATTCCACTCCATAATTTTTAGTGATTTGTTTCTAGCGTTTCTCTAAACAACGTTAATAAAGCTCGAAGAAAATTAGACTGTTTCTCCGTTGATGATTGCAGTCTTTATATAGTCTGGCCGACACAATGATCAGGTAGCTTGAAAAGTTTGATTACCATTGATTTAAGGCGTGTTGTATTGTTATGGTTAAGGTAGTTTTTGGGTTTTCCGAAATCGTAAGCAGGTAATATATAACAGTATTGTAGTAAAACAAACGAAGATTACCGTATTTTATAAACTATTTTTTATACAGAAAAATTATAGGGAAGCACCTAAAATACTGGTAGACAGTAAGAGTTTGAGTAAGGATGAATTATATATTATTGAAGTGCCACTAAATAATAGTCCTGGTCTAAAGCGGGCTATGAACATAAATATATATTTACACATCAAACTGTATTTTGTATTGAAATAAGGCATTCGTCGATGCGATAGCAGCCTTGCCTTAAAAAACCATCTCGTTTTTCCCCTACAAACTGCACAAGATAATGACAAGATGACCAAAATATCCATTTCCTTGCCAGTTCTGGTATCGACCAAAATATCGTTTAAATACTTTTGATCGGTAATATTGTAAGTATAACGATAAATTAGACTATCGGCATTGTTTGACAAATTTGTAATTGAGATCCAATTGAAAAGCATTTAGGTCCTATAGTTTTTCCGTCTCATTTGAATGCAATTGACAGATAAACCACTGTAATGGCCTGTTGAATTCCTCCTCCATCAGCCGAATAACACCACGTTTGAAACCTGTATTCATTACAGTTTCATCGCACCCAACAACAACTAATTCACTCAGCTTTTCAGACATCAACTTCAAATGTAATAATATAGTGTTGTTAATATTTTTAGTTGTCTCCGTCTTACAGGTGACATGGCCAAAAAACTAGTTGCTTCTTTGATCCGATAAAATCACATAATGATTGCTATCTGTCGTTTTCTGTAAAATTTCCGTTGTTTATCAAAATTGACCAAAGACGAAGGATAAGTCTTCCATCAAAATACAAACCACGAAGTATTTAATACCCCTGACAGACGGCGGCGTTAACTCGGAATAACTGCTTTAATCGGGGTTAATTCGAGAGTTATCTTAGTTAACTCCGTTTGCTAACTCCCATTTAATCCTCAAAATTTTAGAGAGTTAGAGTAGAGAGTACGTGTCATTTGTTTTACTTGAGAGATATGTATGCTATTAAAACAAGTAACAAGTACTAATTACCATTATACACTAAGCTACAAGCATCATATATAATTGAATATATACTACTTACAGTAATTTTTCCGATTCCAGCTGTAAAATTCACGCGAAAACTATAAAAGTCACTATCACTATAGCATTTATAAAATATAAAATTTGGGAATATATGAGTATTTGTGATAAATTGTCAAAACTACATGTCGATGGGGGCACCTCTAAACATAACACGATATTACTAATTTTTCTGGAGTTTAATTTTTACCTAAAACAACAACTTTCTACAGGTATACCGAAACAAAAATCAAAAAAGTAAAATCGCTCCATCCTACTCTACAAACCTGGTTTGTAATAAGATACGTTTTAATAATAATATTTATATTATTTTTTAGACAAACAAGATAAGAACAAGACAAGGTTCTATATAATATCTTGTCTTTATTTCCAACGTTATAAATCGATTCGATAAATTTTGGCAGTTTAGTTTATGTTTACCGGTGGGACCCATTTTAACATAACAATTTTCGTTCGTTCCTCAGGGAATTAAACTTTCCGAGATTGAGCGACATGGATATACGGAGAGAATTTGGTTGCTGAGAGAGCTTCCATACAATACAAATAATTTCCACGAATTACCACTTACTCTAAAGAGATTGAAACAGGCAAATTACTTGTTATGCACTCGACAGGTAGAAATTTACTCGAACTGTTTAAGGTAACTGTATATAAAGCTGACTTTCATTAATTTATATATTATTTGCGAAATGGCCACTGAATCGTCCAAATCATACTTACCTTACCATTTATGGATCTATCGTGATGAGCTCAGGCGTGATTTAGAAGATACCACATCACTGATTAAAATGAAAATTGAATTAACGGAACAATTGATCATGGATTTTTCGGAAAGAATTATGTGTTGCAATAAGGAGGAATTTATGGTTTTTAAGAGAGAGGTAATTTTCAAACAGCAGCTGATGAAACGTTTGTATACAAAAAGAAAGCGGAAAACTTCGAATAAATAAAAATAATGATGAAATGATATTTATGAATATAATTAAAAATATTTTCTGATTTTTTTGTGGTTAGTGGCGGGGTTTTTGTGACAATCATAGTCTTTTTCATGCTCCAGACCATCTGCAATGGCTGATGAGGTTTTATGAGATTTTTTCATGGACTTCATATCAGTACTCTAGGGCGTACTATATTAGGGAGAGTTTCAGGAATTCATTACGACTTTTGAGATAATGAAAAATGTTAAATTTTTTCCTTTATCGTTCGATTTTATTATTGCAAAAGATGATTTTTAATCATAAGCTCAGAGTTAGAGCTCTGCTATAGTTTTTTTCAGGGCATAAACAAAATTTAAAATTTTACTATCGAGGCAGGATTTTAAAAGAGTTCCTCTATATCGTATGGAGTTGAGCAAAAAATATGATATTACACTCATGGATTGCATAAATCATGTAACAAAGGCATGGAATACAGACTTCAAGAGCCAAATAAAAGCAAACTTGCAACAAACAAAATTACAGAAGATATGTTTTAACGTATGTTCCTAAAACTTTATGCGAAGTAAATAAATAAAACTGTTCATAAATCTATATTTTACAACTTTTGAAAAAAAAAAATTTGTTTTAATGATAATTATATAACTCAAAGTCTCTCTTACTCGAAGTTTGTTTTGTGGATTATGGTGATTCGATTAGAGAAGTTCCACTGTATGTGAAAAAGGAAATAAACAAATAAAACAACCACATATACGTATATTTATAAACTATATACGTATTGCACAGAGGTCTAGAGATATTCTATTTGTCTTTCTTTCAACTTAACAATTTTTGAAATTCCATAAAAAATGCTATGGTTTTATAATTTTGATCCTTTTTCAAGTTTTTTTTTTTCAGGTTGTTGTAATAAACAATGTAATCTAAGAGATTTAAAAATGTTCGCGAAGTCATATATAAACCCAAACGATTATCCTCCTCTCGCCCAACCGACGCGTGGTCATAAAATTAATTTTCGACGATCGCTTTCTCTCTCTTCATAGAGCGGAACGTGAGCACATGTTAATAACAAACTATTCCGAGAGAGTATTTCTTTTTATTTGGCCTCTTGTTAAAAATACATAAAAATTTAAGTAAATTAATGTAATATCAATATTTGTATTAATCCCTACCGCCCCGCTTGCGCAGTTTCTTGTCAGGCTCCAATACTTGGTATTACTTATTGAACTTATGAAACATAAAGACAAAACTCTATAGTTTTTATTATTTTTTATATTTTAATATTTATTAGCTAACTAATATTATATCACTTTTTAAGCAATGTAATCTTAAAATATTCAAATAAAGTTCTAATACTCAAAAATACTATTAATCAATTTTACTTTATAAGTTAATATAATAATTGTTGAAATCTTCGAGGGCCTTATATAAATCCGCGCTTGCATCACAATTTGTGGTATTTGTGTTGGCCTCAAACTCGCTGTCATTTCGGAACACATCGTCGAGAACGATATTGAATTCGTTACAAAGTTCATCGATGTAATCCAAATCTTTGCACTCATTATCATTTTTTGTATTACTTAAGTTATTGGCAGTTTTCATTGCTTCATTCTCAATTTCTTTCCAGAAATCTTCTAGGCTCCAATTTATATTCGTGTAATTTGTGATCCCATCGTCAGCGTTCATGTTTGCATTATCTGGATTGTCGCTTAAATTCGTTATCGTGCATTCGTTATTCTTCGTTAAATTACAGTTATTGCAACTTGTAATTTTATTATCGTATTTCATCATATCGCTAAAGTCCCAATTTGTAGTCGTATCATTGCAACACTCGGCGGCATACGTATATGAGTATTCACAATGTTCTTTTTCGGTTAAAGTGCAATCGGGGGCCTTACTATCATCTAGCTCGATATCTACTTCAGTTATTTGAGCGGCTTCCTCTTTCTTAAGTTGGTAGAACTCCTCGCTGTTATTCATAACTATGTGGTTTGTTATAGCAGTCTTTGTCGCTCTCAAGACTCCTTCACGTCGCTGACGACGTTGCAGTTCCTCACGATATAAATATAGATGATATTGCAAACGAGATTGCTTAGTACTCCACTCCATAATTTGTAGTGATTTGTTTCTAGCGTTTCTCTAAACAACGTTAATAAAGCTCGAAGAAAATTAGACTGTTTCTCCGTTGATGATTGCGGTCTTTATATAGTCCGGCCAACGCAATGATCAGGTAGCAAATTGATTACCATTGATTTAAGGCGTGATGTATTGTTATGATTAAGGTACTTTTTGGGTTTTCCGAAACCGTAACGCGCAGGTAATATATAACAGTATTGTAGTAAAAAAGCGTAGATTACCATATTTTATAAACTATTTGTTATACGGAAAAAGTATGTGGAAACACTGAAAATACTGGTAGGCAATATGTTTGAGTAAGGTTGAGTTAAATCATAAAAGGTCCTAGTCTAAAGCGTGACATAAACATATTTTGGTGTATATTTTCATAAACCTCTACAATAAGGTGGAGCGATGTATGTTTTTTCTTGTTTTTAACGGCATAGCTATGAAATGTTGCCTTATAATAAATAAAACAAACATACAAACTATCAAACCGCTAGCTTAATGTTTTTAGGTGCCCCAGTACAGTCGAAAACTCAAAGTTAGAGGTGGCACAATTATATCACAGTCTCGCCATATAAAAATGTCAGTGTAGCCTTTGGCATCGAAGTTGAATGCAGGTACTTTAAACGGTGGATTTTTTTAGCAGTCTCAGATCTTGCTTTTACAAGTCATGGATAGGCAATATCCCTATAACCTATTTGTCGTCACCAAGCATGGCAATGCGACGATTTTCTGGGTGAACAACATATCCATTTCGTTGGAATTCTTTGTCAACGATTGCTTTCATATCGGAATTCAAATAACGACTTAATGGTTTAGCACCGTTAATGCACGAGGAATTATATTTTATTGTAAACCACACTGTTCCATAAACTTTCATAACGTATGTGGCTAATACAACTAGCTTTACTTCTGGGTCAGTTTAAGTGGCATACAATCTGAGAATTCGATTAGCTATTGTTAGCCATATAGAATAATTAAGGGCTTCAGGTTTCATATAGCTAAATCAGAAGAAATATTTCAATACTGATAGCAGTCACATAGAATGGTTAAGGGCTCCAAGTTTCATATAAGTTAAATTAGAAGAAAATATACCAGTACAGATAGCGGTCATTATGTCGTATAAATACTTTTAGTCGGTACTTAGCTCTTCCCCAATTATTTCAGGTAATATTTTAGGTATGTACTGCAGTTCCATCGCACCCAACAACAGCTAATTCACTCAGCTTTTCCGACTTAGACTTCAAATGTAATAATATAGTGTTGTTAATATTTTTAGTTGTCTCCGACTCATAGGTGACATGTCCAAAATACTAGTAGCTTCTTTGATCCGATAAAATCACATAATGATTTCTATCTGTCGTTTTCTGTAAAATTTCCCTTGTTTATCAATCCTTCCTTCAAAATTCAAACCACGAAGTATTTTATTGCAGTTCGCTTCTTGTAAAGTTGATCTGACCTTAGTTCTTTCACGGCGCAAGTTTGAACGATCAACGATACAACTGAAATAATACCAACATCTTTTAAAACAGAAGAATCTATAATGGCCGACTCCAGACTCCATCGGAGACTACAGAATCGGTCGCAAGGGGTAAAGGTCAGACGTGGAGATAATTTTCCCTTTACCAGTTCTTGGTCTTTTTGGTTAAGCCTACAAGAAAGCTATCACATGACCTACTGTTTTCAATTGAAAAGTCATCAGCCAAAGAACAAGAATAACAGGGCTTGCCAAAATAGTGTACCTCTGTGTGACGAGATAAACTTGTTTCTTTTCTATCTTGTTTTTTCTTATTCTTCACAGTTGCAACTATTTCAACACCGCCTATCACAATTTTTCTGGTTGAGCTTTGATCGAGTACGAAACTAAATTCCTCCTTGGGAACACCCTTTTAAACAGCTACAATTCCTAATCTCTCATATATTTTAAAAACTGTCGGCTCCTTTGTTGTTTTATCGGGTTTTAATTCATATTTTATGAACAGATACCACATCATGTAGGTTGTTTGAGAAACTGGTAACTTCTCCGGCCAACCACAAAAGGACAGCTCGTCGTTTGTCGCGTTTGAACTTGAGAGTTATTTCTGCTATTAAAACAAGTAATAGGTGCTAATTACAGTTATTAACTAAGCTATATACTTACTGTAAATATCACGATTCCAGCTGTAAAATTCGATGTAACAAATAAATTGACGGCGAACAAGAGAACTGCTGTAAGCGCGTGAGAAGTCACTATCACTCGATCGGTGGATGTAAAAAAAACAAAACTTTAAACTTAAAACTACTTTAAAAACTATTATATAATGATGAATTTGAAACTAATGCCAGGCTTTCATTATGACAAATTTACTGACGATTCACAATGCTAAAACATAATTGCTTTTCTGATTATGTTCTGAATATGAATAGACAGTTGCATATTTGGCAGTTATGTGTTTTCTGATTCTTCAATAAAATAAGCGAAGGAAAATAGTAGCTTAAGGGGGTCATCTCATGACGTCCCGTTTTTAAGGATTTTTTGAATTTTTTTTTGTGACTAGTAAATATATAGTCAATTAGTATAAATATATATATATATATAGTATAAATTTTAAGCTAGAAATATGGTAAGTTACACCGTTCTGAACACCCCTACTCTGAAAAATGGGCTCGCACTTTCCCCATGATTCCGGCTGATTGGAACTCACCGGAACCAAAATAATTGGCGATGTTTTGATATCTAAGCTAAAATGTAGGAATGTTTGATTAATAATAGTCCACACCATTCGTTTACATGTGCTGAGTGCACCTAAGAATTTCAAACCGTTCGGTCAAGCTATTTTGAGATACGACGGAGGAAAGTTTGAAAAAGACACAGTTTTGAGAATAACGAGTTCAAAGTTAAAAAATTCCAACTCAGCGCTTTGAACAGCTCCTTCTTCTGTATCTTTAAAATGACGAGTTTTAAAAAATCCCTTTACTACCGTACTACAGTACATATACGGATACATATGGGATGGGTCCCTTAACTCTGACCCTGATGACACTCCAATATTTCGAAGACAGATGTTGATGATTGATGTTGATTTAAATAAATTTCGAGAAATATAAATATAATATTTTTATAATCTCGCAACAAAAGTTGCTAAAGAGAGTATTATAGTTTTGTCCACATAACGGTTGTTTGCAAGTCCTAAAACTAAACGAGTTATATATAGTGTTATATATACCAAAGTGATCAGGGTGACGAGTAAAGTTCAAATCCGGATGTCTGTCTGTCCGTCCGTGCAAGCTGTAACTTGAGTAAAAATTGAGATATCTTAATGAAACTTGGAACACGTATTCCTTGGCACCATAAAAAGGTTAAGTTCGAAAATGGGCGGAATCGGACCACTGCCACGCCCACAAAATGGCGTTAACCAAAAACACATAAAGAGATATAACTAAGCCATAAGTAAAGTTATGAAAATAAAATTTGGAACATAGGATCGCATTAGAGAGGGGCACATTCGAATGTAATTTCTTTGGAATAGTGGGCGTGACCCCGCCCCCAAATAGGTTTTTTGTATATATCTTGCAAACCAATAAAGCTATATAAACCAAACTTTCTGCAGTCGCTTTTCTTAGCCACTTCCTAATACAGTCCAGTGAAAGAAATCGGATAATAACCACGCCCACCTCCCATACAAAGGTTAGGTTGAAAATGACTAAAAGTGCGTTAACTCACTAACGAGAAACGTCAGAAACACCAAATTTAACATAAGAAATGGCAGAAGGAAGCTGCACTGAGATTTTTTACAAAATGGAAAATGGGCGTAGCGTCGCCCACTTATGGGTCAAAAACCATATCTCAGGAACTACTCGACCGATTCGAATGAAATTCGGTATATAATATTTTCTTGGCACCCTGATAACACGGCCAAAATGGGCAAAATCGGTTCACAACAACTACTACTTTCCTTATAACTCAATTTTGAATAAAACTTTACACAATTAGTGCATATCATCTCTGGCTTCACTTGTGAAAAAATTGTCGAAAACGGACCATAACTTTTCAAGGCTCCAGATATCGAACATGTTGAACTCAGCGCCTAAGGATAAATTTTAACCGAAAATATGGGTAAATCTCTCAGATATCTCAATTTAATTCAGAGGAAATTGTTTTCTTCTAATAGTGTGTCTCTGTTCCAAAAAACATAACATTTCCACATACCTCATTGTAGGTTTTTCAAAAGTATCTTCTCCTAGCTCCCATATACCTAATTATATGTTTTTCAAAAATACGGTGAGCTTTATTCCGCATATATGTATTGGTTAAATTTCTTCAATAAATTGCGAGAATATAAAATGTTCGGTTGCACCCGAACTTAGCCTTTCCTTACTTGTTAATATTCAAATTCTTCTAAGTTTCAGCAAGCGTCCATTTCGTTCGTTTCGTAGTTACCCTAATTCAAATCAAAATCATTTTTAAATTGTAACAAATTTCGTCGATCAACTCGTCTTCATTCTTATTTTCTTTCAATGTGTGTTCGTTCTACTAATTTAAACGTCAACATTAGTATTTTCATAATCTACGTGCTCGTTTACTTTGCAATCTAAATTGGCATGAATCTTTTCATTGATGTCTTCAGTGCTATCCTCCTTCTCCATGGGTGCTTCTACTTTAGTAATTCGAACGGCTTTCTCTTGTTCGCATTTGAAGAACTCCTCAATATTATTCATAACAAGCATGTCGGTTATGAATGTCTTTGTCGCTCTCAAAACTATTTCATGTCGTCGACGACGTCACAGTTCCGCACGATGCGTGTATAGATGATATGGCAAGCGAGATTGGTTAGTATTCCACTCCATAATTTTGAGATTTTTTGCTAGCGGTAAAATAACAACTTTACTAAAGCTCGAAGAAAATGTGAATGTTTCTTCGTTCGACAAACCGACCGAATGAAGGGCGTGATCCCTTGATTATTGTATTAATTGATTGTTTCTACCGAAAAAATATAAGAAATGACCTGAATTAGCAGTAATTAGTGTTATACAAAGAAATACTGTTTATAGAAATACTTTTTCTAGGAATGACTGTTATGAAATTCTGACAATCTACAGGCGAAAAAATCTATATTTAATATTTTTAATTATGATGTCTGCCGTCATAATATGATATGCACGAGAGTTATACCAATAATGGAATATGCTCCTACGTCAGGCCTTTCGACAAGATAACACCCCGTAACCAACATCTAAATTCATAGAAGATTATCTAAGGAAGAGCTAATAATTTGCAAACCCTTTTTTGATTCAATGAAATATATCAAAAGTTTGGGTTGAAATAAATGTATTTCTATTGCTTTTCACAGTTCTGTATATTTCAAACGAACAAGTTGTGTACAAGGTATCAACCTTGTTTCGCTATAAGCCAAAGATTCAATACTATATATATTAGCATCAGAAAAGAACGAGATTTATTATAAAACTCATACATGAATTTTTTTGTTTTCCAAGCAAAATGTATGCAAAACTTCAGAGTACAGAAACAAGCACTTTGGTTCATTTTACTTCAATCAAATTATCGAAGCGTATCGAACTTCATGTCAGAAATGTTTGCAAATATATGCATGAGAAAAGGAAATAAACTAATAAGATACATATTTATAGAAACTATATATTGACAAGTCTGTAGTTGAAGCAGAAAAGGTGAAACTTTCATTGTTATTGGTCAAAACAGACTTCGTTCGTTCTCCTAGCCGCTCGCATTTACATGCTAACGTTAGTTTGTTATTAAAAAATTTTACTATTCACAATATAACCCATTAGCCTCAAAACTTCGTATTTCTGTATTTCGTTTGCATTCTTAGAACCTGGTGCGACCGGTGATTTTTTATGCTGCAAATTTACGAATACAGTTATTGTAAAATTTCATTATATACTTAATTCAATTCTCAAACTACCGAAAGTTATTTTCAATATTTAATTCATAAAATTCCTATATTTAATTGTACAAAGATCTAGAGATATTTTATTTTGCTTGTCTTTATTTCAACTTAAACATTTTCGAAATCCCATAGAAACTGCTATGGGCACTGAGAATACCAAGGTGCTCTGAGAGAGTATTTATTTTTATTTGGATTCGAATATGAGATTATGAACAGACCTCTTATTAAAAATAGTCCGACGATATCAATATTTGTGTTAAGCCCTGCCGCCCGGGTTAAACCTAAATCTAGAGACTTGATTTGTTTCATCTAGTGATTCCTAAGAGATTTTATAAATATTAGCTTTAAAATCCACTCATCTTATTTTCTTTTGTCCGCTATTTGTTTTTACTTTGCTTCCATTTTTGTTGGTGAAATTTAGTTTGAAGTTTATTGTTAGTGTATTGTCGTTATATTATTAGTGCATAAATATTGTTTTGCAACGAAAATATTAATGTATTCGTTTGCGCATAAATTTGCATAAAAAAATGCAAAGTTATTTGAATTCGATATTTCGTCTACCTGTTGGAAGTTGGGATAAGTTGTTGAAAACAAAATCAGCAAATAAAGAGCCCCTAAGCTAAATTGAAGAATTTCATAATGGGTTAAGTAAAACTTTTCTCCTAGTGAAGGAACAGATTGATATAACAATAAACAACAGTCTAAATATATATTTACGAACTCAATAAAATTTCGAAGCTTGTGCAGTTTCTTGTCAGGCTCCAATACTTGGTATTACTTATTGAACTTATGAAACATAAAGACAAAACTCTATAGTTTTTATTATTTTTTATATTTTAATATTTATTAGCTAAATAATATTATATCACTTTTTAAGCAATGTAATCTTAAAATATTCAAATAAAATTCTAATACTCAAAAATACTATTAATCTATTTTACTTTATAAGTTAATATAATAATTGTTGAAATCTTCGAGGGCCTTATATAAATCCGTGCTTGCATCACAATTTGTGGTATTTGTGTTGGCCTCAAACTCGCTGTCATTTCGGAACACATCGTCGAGAACGATATTGAATTCGTTACAAAGTTCATCGATGTAATCCAAATCTTTGCACTCATTATCATTCCTTGTATTACTGAGGTTATTGGCAGCTTTCATTTCTTCAATCTCAATTTCTTTCCAGAAATCTTCTAGGCTCCAATTTATATTCGTGTAATTTGTGATCCCATCGTCAGCGTTCATTTTTGCATTATCTGGATTGTCGCTTAAATTCGTTATCGTGCATTCGTTATTCTTCGTTAAATTACACCTGTCGTAACTTGTGGTGTTATCGAATTTCATCATATCGCTAAAGTCCCAATTTGTAGTCGTATCATTGCAACACTCGGCGGCATACGTATACGAGTATTCACAATGTTCTTTTTCGGTTAAAGTGCAATCGGGGGCCTTACTATCATCTAGCTCGATATCTACTTCAGTTATTTGAGCGGCTTACTCTTTCTTAAGTTGGTAGAACTCCTCGCTGTTATTCATAACTAGGTGGTTTGTTATAGCAGTCTTTGCCGCTCTCAAGACTCCTTCACGTCGCCGACGTCGTTGCAGTTCCTCACGATATAAATATAGATGATATTGCAAACGAGATTGCTTAGTACTCCACTTCATAATTTTTAGTGATTTTTTGTTAGAGTTTAAAGAACAACGTTAATAAAGCTCGAAGAAAATTAGACTGTTTCTCCGTTGATGATTGCGGTCTTTATATAGTCCGGCCAACGCAATGATCAGGTAGCAAATTGATTACCATTGATTTAAGGCGTGATGTATTGTTATGATTAAGGTACTTTTTGGGTTTTCCGAAACCGTAACGCGCAGGTAATATATAACAGTATTGTAGTAAAAAAGCGTAGATTACCATATTTTATAAACTATTTTTTATACGGAAAAAGTATGTGGAAACACTGAAAATACTGGTAGGCAATATGTTTGAGTAAGGTTGAGTTAAATCATAAAAAGTCCTAGTCTAAAGCGTGACATAAACATATTTTGGTGTATATTTTCATAAACCTCTACAATAAGGTGGAGCGATGTATGTTTTTTCTTGTTTTTAACGGCATAGCTATGAAATGTTGCCTTATAATAAATAAAACAAACATACAAACTATCAAACCGCTAGCTTAATGTTTTTAGGTGCCCCAGTACAGTCGAAAACTCAAAGTTAGAGGTGGCACAATTATATCACAGTCTCGCCATATAAAAATGTCAGTGTAGCCTTTGGCATCGAAGTTGAATGCAGGTACTTTAAACGGTGGATTTTTTTAGCATTCTCAGATCTTGCTTTTACAAGTGATGGATAGGCAATATCCCTATAACCTATTTGTCGTCACCAAGCATGGCAATGCGACGATTTTCTGGGTGAACAACATATCCATTTCGTTGGAATTCTTTGTCAACGATTGCTTTCATATCGGAATTCAAATAACGACTTAATGGTTTAGCACCGTTAATGCACGAGGAATTATATTTTATTGTAAACCACACTGTTCCATAAACTTTCATAACGTATGTGGCTAATACAACTAGCTTTACTTCTGGGTCAGTTTAAGTGGCATACAATCTGAGAATTCGATTAGCTATTGTTAGCCATATAGAATAATTAAGGACTTTAGGTTTCATATAGCTAAATCAGAAGAAATATTTCAATACTGATAGCAGTCAGATAGAATGGCTAAGGGCTCCAAGTTTCATATAAGTTAAATTAGAAGAAAATATACCAGTACAGATAGCGGTCATTATGTCGTATAAATACTTTTAGTCGGTACTTAGCTTTTCCCCAATTATTTCAGGTAATATTTTAGGTATGTACTGCAGTTCCATCGCACCCAACAACAGCTAATTCACTCAGCTTTTCCGACTTAGACTTCAAATGTAATAATATAGTGTTGTTAATATTTTTAGTTGTCTCCGACTCATAGGTGACATGTCCAAAATACTAGTAGCTTCTTTGATCCGATAAAATCACATAATGATTTCTATCTGTCGTTTTGTGTAAAATTTCCCAAGTTTATCAATCCTTCCTTCCGACAAAATACAAGCCATGAAGTATTTTATTGCAGTCCGCTTTTTGTAAAGTTGATCTGACATTAGTTCTTTCACGGCGCAAGTTTGAACGATCAACGATACAACTTGAATCGTTCAATGAAATAATACCAACATCTTTTAAAACAGAAGAATCTATAATGGCAGACCCAGACTCCATCGGAGACTACAGAATCGGTCGCAAGGGGTAAAGGTCAGACGTGGTGATAATTTTCCCTTTACCAGTTCTTGGTCTTTTTGGTTAGGCCTACAAGAAAGCTATCACATGACCTGCTGTTTTCAATTGAAAAGTCATCAGCCAAAGAACAAGAATAACAGGGCTTGCCAAAATAGTGTACCTCTGTGTGACGAGATAAACTTGTTTCTTTTCTATCTTGTTTTTTCTTATTCTTCACAGTTGCAACTATTTCAACACCGCCTATCACAATTTTCCTGGTTGAGCTTTGATCGAGTACGAAACTAAATTCCTCCTTGGGAACACGACACCCTTTTAAACAGCTACAATTCCTAATCTCTCATATATTTTAAAAACTGTCGGCTCCTTTGTTGTTTTATCGGGTTTTAATTCATATTTTATGAACAGATACCACATCATGTAGGTTGTTTGAGAAACTGGTAACTTCTCCGGCCAACCACAAAAGGACAGCTCGTCGTTTGTCGCGTTTGAACTTGAGAGTTATTTCTGCTATTAAAACAAGTAATAGGTGCTAATTACAGTTATTAACTAAGCTATATAAATACTTACTGTAAATATCACGATTCCAGCTGTAAAATTCGATGTAACAAATAAATTGACGGCGAACAAGAGAACTGCTGTAAGCGCGTGAGAAGTCACTATCACTCGATCGGTGGATGTACAAAAAACAATTTTGGGTTGCTTTAAAAACTATTATATAATGATGAATTTGAAACTAATGCCAGGTTTTCGATATGACAAATTTACTGATGATTCACAATGCTACAACATAATTGCTTTTCTGATTAAGTTCTGACTATGAATAGACAGTTGCATATTTGGCAGTTATGTATTTTCTGATTCTTCAATAAAATAAGCGAAGGAAAATAGTAACTTAAGGGGTCATCTCATGACGTCCTGTTTTTAGGATTTTTTGAATTTTTTTGCGACCAGTAATTATATAGTCAATTAGTATAAATATATATATATAGTATAAATTTTAAGCTAGAAAAATATGGTAAGTTACACCGTTCTGAACACCCCTACTCGAAAAAATGGGCTTGCACTTTCCCCATGATTCCGGCTGATTGGAACTCACCGGAACCAAAATAATTGCCGATGTTTTGATCTCTAGGCTAAAAAATTAGATTGTAGGAATGTTTGATTATTAATAGTCCACACCATGCGTTTACATGTGCTGAGTGCGCCTACTAATTTCAAACCATTCGGTCAAGCTATTTTGAAATACGATGGATGAAAATTTGAAAAAACACTGTTTTGAGAATAACGCGTTCAATTTTTAAAGATGCCAACTCAGCGCTTTGAACAGCTCCTTCTTCTGTATCTTTAAAATTACGAATTTAAAAAAATCACTTTACTACTGTTCTATAGGCATGTAGTAAAAGGATGCATATGGAATGGGCACCTTAACTCTGACCCTGATGACACTCCAATATTTCGAAGACATGATGATGAAGATGATGATTGATGTTGATTCATGTTGATGTTGATTTCGAGAAATATAATTATATTATTTTTATTTTTATATACTGATCTTAAATTATTTACATACAAATACTTTTCATATAAATACATTTGTTTTATAATATTTCCAATACTAAAATTCTTTTAAGTTTCAGCATTTCGTTCGTTTCGTAGTTACCCTAATTCAAATCATCGTCGAAGTTGATTTTGAAATTGTAACAAATTTCGTCGATCAACTCGTCTTCTGTCTTATTTTCTTTCAATGTGTGTTCGTGCTACTAATTTAAGCGTCAACATTAGTATTTTCATAATCTACGTGCTCGTTTACTTTGCAATCTAAATTGGCATGAATCTTTTTCAGTAATTCGAACGGCTTTCGCTTGTTCGCATTTGAAGAACTCGTCCATATTATTCATAACAAGCAGGTCGGTTATGAATGTCTTCGTCGCTTTCAAGACTCCTGCACGTTGTCGACGACGTCACAGTTCCGCACGATGTGTGTATAGATGATATGGCAAGCGAGATTGGTTAGTATTCCATTCCATAATTTTGAGATCTTTTGCTAGCGGTAACTGAATAACTTTACTTAGGCTCGAAGAAAATTTTAATGTTTTTTCGTTCAGGAAAGAGGCATTTATATAGTATTCACGAGGAGATTTTCAGGTAGTATTTATATTATCATCTGGTAAAAATTTGGTCTTTTCCGAAACCGGATGAGGGCGTGATCCTTTTCAGAGCCACTATTCATATCGTTAAAAAAGATAGTCGATTTTAAAATAAACTTTCACATTAATGATTAGTTATATTCATGATTTTTATCGATTTCCAATATTTTATCGAAACCTTCGACAATTGATCTTCCAAAGCGTTGTGTATCTGTAACATTAACTTTGCGGAACGGAATCGATCAATTTAAAATTGATTATAACTGACTTTAGACTAATATTAATAATCACAAAACTGTCATTTTTTGTGAACTTGACATGTGACTGCAATAATGACTGAATTATGATACCGTTATGAAACAGATACATTTATATTTAGTAACTCATTTACTAGGTGTTTCGTAGATTTTATTTCGGTTGAGGTAATAAGTACATACTGTGAGATATGATTCTCATCGCGGAACCAATTGAATGATGAAAGTTACATACAGCACTGTGCAAAACAAAAGGAACATATATAGATATAGCCCGAAAAGTTCGTCAGAAATAACGGTACTTTAACAGTACAATAGTTATTTTACGGATGTGAAATCGATCGATGGAACGAGATAAATATTGTGATAGTCTTAAAAAAGTACGAAATAAAAGCACCGCAATAAACAGCACTGTGCAAAACAAAAGGAACATATATAGATATAGCCCGAAAAGTTCGTCAGAAATAACGGTACTTTAACAGTACAATAGTTATTTTACGGATGTGAAATCGATCGATGGAACGAGATAAATATTGTGATAGTCTTAAAAAAGTACGCAATAAACGATTTCCATAATGAAGTTTGTATAAGCTAAGAGTTCTTATACAAAATATGAATTTGTTGCTTTAGTTTTACACACTTCTCTATTAATTCTTAATGGTTAAATTAGAAAAATCGACAAAAATTCTTCTTGGCTTTCCTCCGGGCGGGTGTCGACTGTGCAATGGCTGGCGCTGCCTGCACTCTGTGGTCTCAAGCTGTCTATGACAAGCAAACTCAAGGTAGTACAGGCAGACGACATCTAGCTAAAGCTGATGTACTCTCCCATCCCAGACGTTGGTGGTGCGCGTACATCAGCCATTGAATGAGGTAGCTGGCGGTAGGTATAAAACGCTAGGGGTGGATAACTTAAAACTTAATATGGATGCCAAAGTCGAAGAACAACGGGCTGGGATATCAGCCCAAACGTCGGTGGGAGATGAGGCTGCTACCACCGCCGGGCACAGCGATTTTTCAAGGTGTGTAGCCAACGTTCACACCTCCACTGCACCGGGAGCAGGTTGCGGTGGTTGTACTGCTACTTCCAGGCCAGCTCTGCTGCGCGCGGGTGCCGCAATCCATTAAGTTTCGGACCAAGAAAGGTCCGAGCATAAATACCGAAAAGGAAGAAGAGCTTATTCGCTCTCTGCAGCATACGACCGAGGGTTCCAACTCTGGCGACAAGAGAGGGCCCCGGAAGAAGCCCAGCAAGCAGAGGATGAAAGCCAAATCGCTATACAAGGCGGCGGTCGGCATTTGTATCCGACTCGAAGGCAAGACCAATCTGAGTGAAGAGAAGACGAAACGGTTGGCTTGGGCCAGAGAGGAGGTGAAATGCGATCGAGCGCACTTTGCTCACGTACCTGGTGTAATGCCTCGAATCCAGCAATTGCTAACCGAATCGAGGAGCATATTGCTGAAAAGAGGCAACGGTCAACAGAGAGCGAACCGAAAGTAAAGAAAAGGAAGACGAAGGTCGAGACTAAGAAGCCAAAAGTTAAGCGCGCGGACGACAAGCTGACAACGTCAAGAGCAGCGGCGGCAACTAATGAGGTAGCAAAGCGGAAATTGATCGTGGGTCTCAGTGACCGCAGTAACCCGCTGGGACAGATGACGCAGGAGCGGTGGAAAGTAGTTGAAAGGAAGCTACAAAAAGCGCTCTTCTCGACGCTGACATGGGTTAAGGAAGCGGTGAGAACGCTTCCGAACATGTGCATTCCGTCGGTTTCTAAGGAGAAGTTCGTGATACCTCGCGTAGTAGACCCTACTACCGAGGTTATTTCCAAGTTATTTCCAATATTTAATATAAAGCGGTTGTTTTTTTGTACTTATAGTACAATTATAATTCAAAGGTTTATATTAAATAAATAAATATGAAACTTTCACCATATTTCCTAACCAAAATGAGTATCATAACGGCTTTGGAGCGTACTTTTGAGCCTCTTTGATATCAAAATATAATCAACAGCAGAGAGTGGAAGACCCTCACAATGGAAATCCTTTATAGTATATCATATTTAACGAGATTAGCTCCATTTACGACCGTAATTAAGAAACGATATTTATCATACAAAATTCCTCTCTTCTAAGTCCGGGATTAATTTCTTATCTCGGATTATACAACTAAATTTGCGGTGTTATTTCTAGTTTTCTCGATAATAATGCTAAGAAGAGGAGAAATGCCTAATGACAATGTAAACAAAAATAGCCGAAAGCGAGAGAAAGATTTGTAATAAAACAACAAATGCAACACATTGACAATTAATAATCTCCTTTCAGTGTAACCCTTTTAAAGCCATATATATGACGGCTGACATACTATAAAAATATGAACATGTGATAAGAGAAACGATGGATTTTCATTTTTACGCTATTAAAGGTTTTGACAACTCCTATATATAATTGCTCAGAGATCTAGAGATTATTCAACTTAAACGTTCCTGAAATCCCTTAAAAAATTACTTGATCTTTTGCAAGTTTTTTTCAGGCTGTTGTATTAAAGAACATTGGGGGGTGGGTTCATATGTAGAAGTTCAAGCAAGTGAGGAAAGTTTTTGATTGCCGTTCACTTGGGAGTGGCCAGGAACGATTCTTTTGCATATAACTCAAGCAGCTCACGACTTCCGGTTTTAGACCACGTATCCCCTGGGTAGCTAACAGACATCCGTTTGGAGGCGAGCTAAAGTGAGAAGGCGAAGCCCGCTTCTGCGGTTGTGCGTAGGGCTTGGGACCCACCACATAAAAAAATCTCCCCAATGAAAACAAACACAGAGCCTCGGATGAAACACCGCCCTTTTGATGACGACCCCTGCAAACGTTTTAAGGATAATGATTTAAGGGCATGCACCTGGAATGTCCGGACCCTTAATTGGGAAGGTGCCTCTGCCCAGCTGGTTGATGTCCTCATACAACTAAAGGCTGACATCACCACCGTCCAAGAAGTGCGATGGACGGGACAAGGACGGAAGAAGGTGGGTCCTTGTGACATCTACTACAGCGGCCATATAAAGGAGCGCAAATTTGATGTTGGATTTGTGGTGGGAGAGAGACTACGTCGCCGAGTTCTGGCATTCACCCCGGTGGATGAACGTCTTGCCACAATCCGCATCAAAGCGAGGTTCTTCAACATATCGCTGATTTGCGCCCACGCCCCAACGGAAGAGAAGGACGATGTGACCAAAGATGCTTTCTATGAGCGCCTAGAACGCACCTATGAGCGCTGCCCCCGCCACGATGTCAAAATCGTGCTTGGCGATTTTAACGCCAGGGTGGGTAAAGAAGGTGTCTTTGGCACAACAGTCGGAAAATTCAGCCTCCATGACGAAACATCGCCAAACGGCCTGACGCTGATCGACTTCGCTGGGGCCCGAAATATGGTCGTCTGTAGTACCAGATTCCAGCATAAGAAAATACATCAAGCTACTTGGCTGTCTCCTGATCGAAACACGCGCAATCAAATCGATCACGTTGTGATAGACGGAAGACATGTCTCCAGTGTTTTAGACGTGCGTACGCTCCGAGGACCAAACATTGACTCGGACCATTATCTAGTAGCAGCAAAGATACGCACTCGCCTCTGTGCAGCAAAGAACGCCCGTCAACAAACACAAGGAAGGTTCGACGTCGAAAAGCTGCAATCACAACCGACAACCGAACGATTTTCTACTCGACTTGCACTCCTGCTCTCTGAGAGCACTCATCAGCATCTCGATATAAGGGAGCTGTGGAACGGCATCTCAAACTCATTGCATACCGCTGCAGCCGAAACAATTGGTCTCCGGCAACGCCAAAAAACCAGTTGGTACGATGAGAATTGTCGTTCCGCAGTGGAGAGAAAACAGACTGCCTACCTCGCAACGTTGCGATCGACCACAACACGTTCGGGGTGGGATAGATATCTAGAACTGAAGAGGGAAGCGAGACGCATTTGCAGACGAAAAAGAAAGAGGCCGAAATGCGTGAGTATGAAAAGCTTGAAAAGCTGGCCGACATGGGTAATGCTCGAAAATTTTATAAAAGATGAGGCTATTAACAGAAGGTTTCAAGACCGGAGCATTATCATGTAGGGACCGAGAAGGTAATCTGGTAACGGATGTCCAGAGCACACTGGGATTATGGAGGGAACACTCTCCGACCTGCTCAATGGCAGTGAAAGTACAACACCAGGAGATTGCGAACCCGATTCCCCAATCGATGACGATGGAATAGATGTTCCATTACCCGGCCATGAAGAAGCTCGAATAGCAATTACCCGCTTGAAGAACAACAAAGCGGCGGGGGCCGATGGATTACCGGCCGAGCTATTCAAATACGGCGGCGAAGAACTGATAAGGTGCATGCATCAGTTTCTTTGTAGAATATGGTCGGAAGAAAGCATGCCTGACGATTGGAATCTTAGTGTGCTCTGCCCAATCAATAAGAAGGGAGGCCCCACAATCTGCGCCAACTACCGTGGTATAAGTCTCCTCAATATCGCATATAAGGTTTTGTCGAGCGTATTGTGTGAAAGACTAAAGCCCACCGTCAACGAACTGATTGGACCTTATCAGTGTGGCTTTAGACCTGGAAAATCCACAATGGACCAGATATTCACCATGCGCCAAATATTGGAAAAGACCCGAGGGAGAAGAATCGATACTCACCATCTTTTTATCGATTTTAAAGCTGCCTTCGATAGCACGAAAAGGAGCTGCCTTTATGCCGCGATGTCTAAATTTGGTATCCCTGCAAAACTAATACGGCTATGTAGGCTGACGTTGAGCAACACAAAAGCTCCGTCAGGATCGGGAAGGACCTCTCCGAGCCGTTCGATAACAAACGAAGCTTCAGACAGGGTGACTCACTATCGTGCGACTTCTTCAATCTATTACTGGAAAAAATAATACGAGCTGCAGAGCTAAATAGAGAGGGTACAATCTTCTACAAGAGTGTACAGCTCCTGGCGTATGGCGATGATATTGATATCATCGGAAGCAACAAACGCGCCGTTTGTTTTGCGTTTTTCAGACTAGATAAAGAAGCGAAGCGAATGGGTCAGGTGGTGAATGAGGACAAGACGAAATATCTCCTAACAGTCAGCGCATTCGCGTCTTGGCGACGTAACTGTTGACAGTCATAACTTTGAAGTTGTAGATAATTTCGTTTATCTGGGAACCAGCATTAACAACACCAACAATGTCAGCCTCGAAATCCAACGCAGAATCACTCTTGCCAACAGGTGCTACTTTGGACTGAGTAGGCAATTGAAAAGTAAAGTCCTCTCTCGATGAACCAAAATCAAACTCTATAAGTCGCTCATTATTCCCGTACTGATGTATGGCAACGGCGAATACCGCAGACGATGGAACGATGAGCTGTACGATTTATACGACGGCATTGACATAGTTTAGCGAATAAAAAGACAGCGGCTACGCTGGCTAGGTCATGTTGTACGGATGGAAGAAAACACTCCAGCTCTGAAAGTATTCGATGCAGTACCCGCTGGAGGAAGCCGCGGAAGAGGACGACCTCCACTCCGTTGGAAAGTCCAAGTGGACCGTGACCTGGCTTCACTTGGTGTTTCCAGTTGGCTCCAAAAAGCAAAAAGTAGGAATGAGTGGCGCGCTCTGGTGTATTCGGATATAATCGCTTAAAGCGGTTCCTACGCCAAATATATAAATATATGTATTAAAGAATCTGATCTAACCTAAGAGATTTAAAAATGTTTTCAATGACTCCACAGAATTGCGAAGTCATAAACTTAATTATCGACGATCGCTGTCTCTTCATTGAAAAAAATGTGAGCACATATGAAATTGTGTTAATCCAAAGCTAAATCGAAGAATTCCACAATGGGTTAAGTAAAACTTTTCTCCCATTTTTCATATTATCTCAAATATGGCAGAATTTTTTTAATGAAGGAACATAAAACAATAGACAACGTATAAATATATTTATATAAAATATAAATTAAAAATTCTTTCATAGTTATTAGTTTTCAATACTTCCTTTCAAGGCACAATGTATAATCAACATCTACGAACTCAATAAAATTTCGAAGCTTGTGCCCTTTCTTGTCGGGCTCCAATACTTGGTATTACTTATTGAACTTATGAAACATAAAGACAAAACTCTATAGTTTTTATTATTTTTTATATTTTAATATTTATTAGCTCACTAATATTATATCACTTTATAAGCAATATAATCTTAAAATATTCAAATAAAATTCTAATACTCAAAAATACTTTTAATCGATTTTACTTTATAAGTTAATATAATAATTGTTGAAATCTTCGAGGGCCTTATATAAATCCGCGCTTGCATCACAATTAGTGTTCATCTTCAACTCGCTGTCATTTCGGAACACACCGTCGAGAACGACATTGAATTCGTCACACAGTTCGTCGATGTAATCGTAATCGATTCACTCATTACCATTCTTTGTATTACTGAAGTTATTGCCAGTTTTCATTTCTTCATTCTCAATTTCTTTCCAGAAATCGTCTAGGCTCCAATTTATATTCGTGTAATTTGTGATCCCATTGTCAGCGTTCATTTTAGCATTATCTGGATTGTCGTTTAAATTCGTTATCGTGTATTCGTTATTCTTCGTTAAATTACAGCTGTCGTAACTTGTGGTGTTATCGAATTTCATCATATCGCTAAAGTCCCAAATTGTAGTCATATCATTATTGCAACACTCGGCAGCATACGTATATTCACAATGTTCTTTTTCGGTTAAAGTGCAATCAGGGGCCTTACTTTCATCTTGCTCGATATCTACTTCAGTTATTTGAGCGGCTTCCTCTTTCTTAAGTTGGTAGAACTCCTCGCTGTTATTCATAACTATGTGGTTTGTTATAGCAGTCTTTGTCGCTCTCAAGACTCCTTCACGTCGCCGACGACGTTGCAGTTCCTCACGATATAAATATAGATGATATTGCAAACGAGATTGCTGGTTATTCCACTCCATAATTTTTAGTGATTTGTTTCTAGCGTTTCTCTAAACAACGTTAATAAAGCTCGAAGAAAATTAGACTGTTTCTCCGTTGATGATTGCAGTCTTTATATAGTCTGGCCGACACAATGATCAGGTAGCTTGAAAAGTTTGATTACCATTGATTTAAGGCGTGTTGTATTGTTATGGTTAAGGTAGTTTTTGGGTTTTCCGAAATCGTAAGCAGGTAATATATAACAGTATTGTAGTAAAACAAACGAAGATTACTGTATTTTATAAACTATTTTTTATACAGAAAAATTATAGGGAAGCACCTAAAATACTGGTAGACAGTAAGAGTTTGAGTAAGGATGAATTATATATTATTGAAGTGCCACTAAATAATAGTCCTGGTCTAAAGCGGGCTATGAACATAAATATATATTTACACATCAAACTGTATTTTGTATTGAAATAAGGCATTCGTCGATGCGATAGCAGCCTTGCCTTAAAAAACCACCTCGTTTTTCCCCTACAAACTGCACAAGATAATGACAAGATGACCAAAATATCCATTTCCTTGCCAGTTCTGGTATCGACCAAAATATCGTTTAAATACTTTTGATCGGTAATATTGTAAGTATAACGATAAATTAGACTATCGGCATTGTTTGACAAATTTGTAATTGAGATCCAATTGAAAAGCATTTAGGTCCTATAGTTTTTCCGCCTCATTTGAATGCAATTGACAGATAAACCACTGTAATGGCCTGTTGAATTCCTCCTCCATCAGCCGAATAACACCACGTTTGAAACCTGTATTCATTACAGTTTCATCGCACCCAACAACAACTAATTCACTCAGCTTTTCAGACATCAACTTCAAATGTAATAATATAGTGTTGTTAATATTTTTAGTTGTCTCCGTCTTACAGGTGACATGGCCAAAAAACTAGTTGCTTCTTTGATCCGATAAAATCACATAATGATTGCTATCTGTCGTTTTCTGTAAAATTTCCGTTGTTTATCAAAATTGACCAAAGACGAAGGATAAGTCTTCCATCAAAATACAAACCACGAAGTATTTAATACCCCTGACAGACGGCGGCGTTAACTCGGAATAACTGCTTTAATCGGGGTTAATTCGAGAGTTATCTTAGTTAACTCCGTTTGCTAACTCCCATTTAATCCTCAAAATTTTAGAGAGTTAGAGTAGAGAGTACGTGTCATTTGTTTTACTTGAGAGATATGTATGCTATTAAAACAAGTAACAAGTACTAATTACCGTTATACACTAAGCTACAGGCATCATATATAATTGAATATATACTACTTACAGTAATTTTTCCGATTCCAGCTGTAAAATTCACGCGAAAACTATAAAAGTCACTATCACTATAGCATTTATAAAATATAAAATTTGGGAATATATGAGTATTTGTGATAAATTGTCAAAACTACATGTCGATGGGGGCACCTCTAAACATAACACGATATTACTAATTTTTCTGGAGTTTAATTTTTACCTAAAACAACAACTTTCTACAGGTATACCGAAACAAAAATCAAAAAAGTAAAATCGCTCCATCCTACTCTACAAACCTGGTTTGTAATAAGATACGTTTTAATAATAATATTTATATTATTTTTTAGACAAACAAGATAAGAACAAGACAAGGTTCTATATAATATCTTGTCTTTATTTCCAACGTTATAAATCGATTCGATAAATTTTGGCAGTTTAGTTTATGTTTACCGGTGGGACCCATTTTAACATAACAATTTTCGTTCGTTCCTCAGGGAATTAAACTTTCCGAGATTGAGCGACATGGATATACGGAGAGAATTTGGTTGCTGAGAGAGCTTCCATACAATACAAATAATTTCCACGAATTACCCCTTACTCTAAAGAGATTGAAACAGGTAAATTACTTGTTATGCACTCGACAGGTAGAAATTTACTCGAACTGTTTAAGGTAACTGTATATAAAGCTGACTTTCATTAATTTATATATTATTTGCGAAATGGCCACTGAATCGTCCAAATCATACTTACCTTACCATTTATGGATCTATCGTGATGAGCTCAGGCGTGATTTAGAAGATACCACATCACTGATTAAAATGAAAATTGAATTAACGGAACAATTGATCATGGATTTTTCGGAAAGAATTATGTGTTGCAATAAGGAGGAATTTATGGTTTTTAAGAGAGAGGTAATTTTCAAACAGCAGCTGATGAAACGTTTGTATACAAAAAGAAAGCGGAAAACTTCGAATAAATAAAAATAATGATGAAATGATATTTATGAATATAATTAAAAATATTTTCTGATTTTTTTGTGGTTAGTGGCGGGGTTTTTGTGACAATCATAGTCTTTTTCATGCTCCAGACCATCTGCAATGGCTGATGAGGTTTTATGAGATTTTTTCATGGACTTCATATCAGTACTCTAGGGCGTACTATATTAGGGAGAGTTTCAGGAATTCATTACGACTTTTGAGATAATGAAAAATGTTAAATTTTTTCCTTTATCGTTCGATTTTATTATTGCAAAAGATGATTTTTAATCATAAGCTCAGAGTTAGAGCTCTGCTATAGTTTTTTTCAGGGCATAAACAAAATTTAAAATTTTACTATCGAGGCAGGATTTTAAAAGAGTTCCTCTATATCGTATGGAGTTGAGCAAAAAATATGATATTACACTCATGGATTGCATAAATCATGTAACAAAGGCATGGAATACAGACTTCAAGAGCCAAATAAAAGCAAACTTGCAACAAACAAAATTACAGAAGATATGTTTTAACGTATGTTCCTAAAACTTTATGCGAAGTAAATAAATAAAACTGTTCATAAATCTATATTTTACAACTTTTGAAAAAAAAAAATTTGTTTTAATGATAATTATATAACTCAAAGTCTCTCTTACTCGAAGTTTGTTTTGTGGATTATGGTGATTCGATTAGAGAAGTTCCACTGTATGTGAAAAAGGAAATAAACAAATAAAACAACCACATATACGTATATTTATAAACTATATACGTATTGCACAGAGGTCTAGAGATATTCTATTTGTCTTTCTTTCAACTTAACAATTTTTGAAATTCCATAAAAAATGCTATGGTTTTATAATTTTGATCCTTTTTCAAGTTTTTTTTTCAGGTTGTTGTAATAAACAATGTAATCTAAGAGATTTAAAAATGTTCGCGAAGTCATATATAAACCCAAACGATTATCCTCCTCTCGCCCAACCGACGCGTGGTCATAAAATTAATTTTCGACGATCGCTTTCTCTCTCTTCATAGAGCGGAACGTGAGCACATGTTAATAACAAACTATTCCGAGAGAGTATTTCTTTTTATTTGGCCTCTTGTTAAAAATACATAAAAATTTAAGTAAATTAATGTAATATCAATATTTGCATTAATCCCTACCGCCCCGCTTGCGCAGTTTCTTGTCAGGCTCCAATACTTGGTATTACTTATTGAACTTATGAAACATAAAGACAAAACTCTATAGTTTTTATTATTTTTTATATTTTAATATTTATTAGCTAACTAATATTATATCACTTTATAAGCAATATAATCTTAAAATATTCAAATAAAATTCTAATACTCAAAAATACTTTTAATCAATTTTACTTTATAAGTTAATATAATAATTGTTGAAATCTTCGAGGGCCTTATATAAATCCGCGCTTGCATCACAATTTGTGGTATTTGTGTTGGCCTCAAACTCGCTGTCATTTCGGAACACATCGTCGAGAACGATATTGAATTCGTTACAAAGTTCATCGATGTAATCCAAATCTTTGCACTCATTATCATTTTTTGTATTACTTAAGTTATTGGCAGTTTTCATTGCTTCATTCTCAATTTCTTTCCAGAAATCTTCTAGGCTCCAATTTATATTCGTGTAATTTGTGATCCCATCGTCAGCGTTCATGTTTGCATTATCTGGATTGTCGCTTAAATTCGTTATCGTGCATTCGTTATTCTTCGTTAAATTACAGTTATTGCAACTTGTAATTTTATTATCGTATTTCATCATATCGCTAAAGTCCCAATTTGTAGTCGTATCATTGCAACACTCGGCGGCATACGTATATGAGTATTCACAATGTTCTTTTTCGGTTAAAGTGCAATCGGGGGCCTTACTATCATCTAGCTCGATATCTACTTCAGTTATTTGAGCGGCTTCCTCTTTCTTAAGTTGGTAGAACTCCTCGCTGTTATTCATAACTATGTGGTTTGTTATAGCAGTCTTTGTCGCTCTCAAGACTCCTTCACGTCGCTGACGACGTTGCAGTTCCTCACGATATAAATATAGATGATATTGCAAACGAGATTGCTTAGTACTCCACTCCATAATTTTTAGTGATTTGTTTCTAGCGTTTCTCTAAACAATGTTAATAAAGCTCGAAGAAAATTAGACTGTTTCTCCGTTGATGATTGCGGTCTTTATATAGTCCGGCCAACGCAATGATCAGGTAGCAAATTGATTACCATTGATTTAAGGCGTGATGTATTGTTATGATTAAGGTACTTTTTGGGTTTTCCGAAACCGTAACGCGCAGGTAATATATAACAGTATTGTAGTAAAAAAGCGTAGATTACCATATTTTATAAACTATTTTTTATACGGAAAAAGTATGTGGAAACACTGAAAATACTGGTAGGCAATATGTTTGAGTAAGGTTGAGTTAAATCATAAAAAGTCCTAGTCTAAAGCGTGACATAAACATATTTTGGTGTATATTTTCATAAACCTCTACAATAAGGTGGAGCGATGTATGTTTTTTCTTGTTTTTAACGGCATACAAACTATCAAACCGCTAGCTTAATGTTTTTAGGTGCCCCAGTACAGTCGAAAACTCAAAGTTAGAGGTGGCACAATTATATCACAGTCTCGCCATATAAAAATGTCAGTGTAGCCTTTGGCATCGAAGTTGAATGCAGGTACTTTAAACGGTGGATTTTTTTAGCATTCTCAGATCTTGCTTTTACAAGTCATGGATAGGCAATATCCCTATAACCTATTTGTCGTCACCAAGCATGGCAATGCGACGATTTTCTGGGTGAACAACATATCCATTTCGTTGGAATTCTTTGTCAACGATTGCTTTCATATCGGAATTCAAATAACGACTTAATGGTTTAGCACCGTTAATGCACGAGGAATTATATTTTATTGTAAATATAAATATGTACAATCTGAGAATTCGATTAGCTATTGTTAGCCATATAGAATAATTAAGGGCTTCAGGTTTCATATAGCTAAATCAGAAGAAATATTTCAATACTGATAGCAGTCAGATAGAATGGTTAAGGGCTCCAAGTTTCATATAAGTTAAATTAGAAGAAAATATCATTATGGTCATTAGCGGTCATTATGTCGTATAAATACTTTTAGTCGGTACTAAGCTCTTCCCCAATTATTTCAGGTAATATTTTAGGTATGTACTGCAGTTCCATCGCACCCAACAACAGCTAATTCACTCAGCTTTTCCGACTTAGACTTCAAATGTAATAATATAGTGTTGTTAATATTTTGAGTTGTCTCCGACTCATAGGTGACATGTCCAAAATACTAGTAGCTTCTTTGATCCGATAAAATCACATAATGATTTCTATCTGTCGTTTTCTGTAAAATTTCCCATGTTTATCAATCCTTCCTTCCGACAAAATACATGCCACGAAGTATTTTATTGCAGTCCGCTTTTTGTAAAGTTGATCTGACATTAGTTCTTTCACGGCGCAAGTTTGAACGATCAACGATACAACTTGAATCGTTCAATGAAATAATACCAACATCTTTTAAAACAGAAGAATCTATAATGGCAGAATCCAGACTCTATCGGAGACTACAGAATCGGTGGCAAGGGGTAAAGGTCAGACGTGGTGATAATTTTCCCTTTACCAGTTTTTGGTCTTGCTGCTGT
Organism: Zeugodacus cucurbitae; assembly: GCF_028554725.1. Classification (NCBI taxonomy): domain Eukaryota; kingdom Metazoa; phylum Arthropoda; class Insecta; order Diptera; family Tephritidae; genus Zeugodacus; species Zeugodacus cucurbitae. Next base: position 21,978,882 of record NC_071669.1, read on the forward strand.
TTTCATTTGAAAAGTCATCAGCCAAAGAACATTGTTCTTGTTGGGCTTGCCAAAATAGTGTACCTCTGTGTGACGCGATAAACTTGTTTCTTTCCTATCTTGTTTTTTCTTATTTTTCACAGTTGCAACTATTTCAAAACCGCCTATTACAATTTTTCTGGTTGAGCTTTGATCGAGTACGAAACTAAATTCCTCCTTGGGAACACCCTTTTAAACAGCTACAATTCCTAATCTCTCATATATTTTAAAAACTGTCGGCTCCTTTGTTGTTTTATCGGGTTTTAATTCATATTTTATGAACAGATACCACATCATGTAGGTTGTTTGAGAAACTGGTAACTTCTCCGGCCAACCACAAAAGGACAGCTCGTCGTTTGTCGCGTTTGAACTTGAGAGTTATTTCTGCTATTAAAACAAGTAATAGGTGCTAATTACAGTTATTAACTAAGCTATATACTTACTGTAAATATCACGATTCCAGCTGTAAAATTCGATGTAACAAATAAATTGACGGCGAACAAGAGAACTGCTGTAAGCGCGTGAGAAGTCACTATCACTCGATCGGTGGATGTACAAAAAACAATTTTGGGTTGCTTTAAAAACTATTATATAATGATGAATTTGAAACTAATGCCAGGTTTTCGATATGACAAATTTACTGATGATTCACAATGCTACAACATAATTGCTTTTCTGATTATGTTCTGACTATGAATAGACAGTTGCATATTTGGCAGTTATGTATTTTCTGATTCTTCAATAAAATAAGCGAAGGAAAATAGTAACTTAAGGGGTCATCTCATGACGTCCTGTTTTTAGGATTTTTTGAATATTTTTTGCGACCAGTAATTATATAGTCAATTAGTATAAATATATATATATAGTATAAATTTTAAGCTAGAAAAATATGGTAAGTTACACCGTTCTGAATACCCCTACTCGAAAAAATGGGCTTGCACTTTCCCCATGATTCCGGCTGATTGGAACTCACCGGAACCAAAATAATTGGCGATGTTTTGATCTCTAAGCTAAAAAATTAGATTGTAGGAATGTTTGATTATTAATAGTCCACACCATGCGTTTACATGTGCTGAGTGCGCCTACGAATTTCAAACCATTCGGTCAAGCTATTTTGAAATACGATGGATGAAAATTTGAAAAAACACTGTTTTGAGAATAACGCGTTCAATTTTTAAAGATGCCAACTCAGCGCTTTGAACAGCTCCTTCTTCTGTATCTTTAAAATTACGAATTTAAAAAAATCACTTTACTACTGTTCTATAGGCATGTAGTAAAAGGATGCATATGGAATGGGCACCTTAACTCTGACCCTGATGACACTCCAATATTTCGAAGACATGATGATGAAGATGATGATTGATGTTGATTCATGTTGATGTTGATTTCGAGAAATATAATTATATTATTTTTATTTTTATATACTGATCTTAAATTATTTACATACAAATACTTTTCATATAAATACATTTGTTTTATAATATTTCCAATACTAAAATTCTTCTAAGTTTCAGCAAGCGTCCATTTCGTTCGTTTCGTAGTTACCCTAATTCAAATCATCGTCGAAGTTGATTTTGAAATTGTAACAAATTTCGTCGATCAACTCGTCTTCTGTCTTATTTTCTTTCAATGTGTGTTCGTGCTACTAATTTAAGCGTCAACATTAGTATTTTCATAATCTACGTGCTCGTTTACTTTGCAATCTAAATTGGCATGAATCTTTTTCAGTAATTCGAACGGCTTTCGCTTGTTCGCATTTGAAGAACTCGTCAATATTATTCATAACAAGCAGGTCGGTTATGAATGTCTTCGTCGCTTTCAAGACTCCTGCACGTTGTCGACGACGTCACAGTTCCGCACGATGTGTGTATAGATGATATGGCAAGCGAGATTGGTTAGTATTCCATTCCATAATTTTGAGATCTTTTGCTAGCGGTAACTGAATAACTTTACTTAGGCTCGAAGAAAATTTTAATGTTTTTTCGTTCAGGAAAGAGGCATTTATATAGTATTCACGAGGAGATTTTCAGGTAGTATTTATATTATCATCTGGTAAAAATTTGGTCTTTTCCGAAACCGGATGAGGGCGTGATCCTTTTCAGAGCCACTATTCATATCGTTAAAAAAGATAGTCGATTTTAAAATAAACTTTCACATTAATGATTAGTTATATTCATAATTTTTATCGATTTCCAATATTTTATCGAAACCTTCGACAATTGATCTTCCAAAGCGTTGTGTATCTGTAACATTAACTTTGCGGAACGGAATCGATCAATTTAAAATTGATTATAACTGACTTTAGACTAATATTAATAATCACAAAACTGTCATTTTTTGTGAACTTGATATGTGACTGCAATAATGACTGAATTATGATACCGTTATGAAACAGATACATTTATATTTAGTAACTCATTTACTAGGTGTTTCGTAGATTTAATTTCGGTTGAGGTAATAAGTACATACTGTGAGATATGATTCTCATCGCGGAACCAATTGAATGATGAAAGTTACATACAGCACTGTGCAAAACAAAAGGAACATATATAGATATAGCCCGAAAAGTTCGTCAGAAATAACGGTACTTTAACGGTACAATAGTTATTTTACGGATGTGAAATCGATCGATGGAACGAGATAAATATTGTGAAAGTCTTAAAAAAGTACGCAATAAACGATTTCCATAATGAAGTTTGTATAAGCTAAGAGTTCTTATACAAAATATGAATTTGTTGCTTTAGTTTTACACACTTCTCTATTAATTCTTAATGGTTAAATTAGAAAAATCGACAAAAATTCTTCTTGGCTTTCCTCCGGGCGGGTGTCGACTGTGCAATGGCTGGCGCTGCCTGCACTCTGTGGTCTCAAGCTGTCTATGACAAGCAAACTCAAGGTAGTACAGGCAGACGACATCTAGCTAAAGCTGATGTACTCTCCCATCCCAGACGTTGGTGGTGCGCGTACATCAGCCATTGAAAGAGGTAGCTGGCGGTAGGTATAAAACGCTAGGGGTGGATAACTTAAAACTTAATATGGATGCCAAAGTCGAAGAACAACGGGCTGGGATATCAGCCCAAACGTCGGTGGGAGATGAGGCTGCTACCACCGCCGGGCACAGCGATTTTTCAAGGTGTGCCGCCAACGTTCACACCTCCACTGCACCGGGAGCAGGTTGCGGTGGTTGTACTGCTACTTCCAGGCCAGCTCTGCTGCGCGCGGGTGCCGCAATCCATTAAGTTTCGGACCAAGAAAGGTCCGAGCATAAATACCGAAAAGGAAGAAGAGCTTATTCGCTCTCTGCAGCATACGACCGAGGGTTCCAACTCTGGCGACAAGAGAGGGCCCCGGAAGAAGCCCAGCAAGCAGGGGATGAAAGCCAAATCGCTATACAAGGCGGCGGTCGGCATTTGTATCCGACTCGAAGGCAAGACCAATCTGAGTGAAGAGAAGACGAAACGGTTGGCTTGGGCCAGAGAGGAGGTGAAATGCGATCGAGCGCACTTTGCTCACGTACCTGGTGTAATGCCTCGAATCCAGCAATTGCTAACCGAATCGAGGAGCATATTGCTGAAAAGAGGCAACGGTCAACAGAGAGCGAACCGAAAGTAAAGAAAAGGAAGACGAAGGTCGAGACTAAGAAGCCAAAAGTTAAGCGCGCGGACGACAAGCTGACAACGTCAAGAGCAGCGGCGGCAACTAATGAGGTAGCAAAGCGGAAATTGATCGTGGGTCTCAGTGACCGCAGTAACCCGCTGGGACAGATGACGCAGGAGCGGTGGAAAGTAGTTGAAAGGAAGCTACAAGAAGCGCTCTTCTCGACGCTGACATGGGTTAAGGAAGCGGTGAGAACGCTTCCGAACATGTGCATTCCGTCGGTTTCTAAGGAGAAGTTCGTGATACCTCGCGTAGTAGACCCTACTACCGAGGTTATTTCCAAGTTATTTCCAATATTTAATATAAAGCGGTTGTTTTTTTGTACTTATAGTACAATTATAATTCAAAGGTTTATATTAAATAAATAAATATGAAACTTTCACCATATTTCCTAACCAAAATGAGTATCATAACGGCTTTGGAGCGTACTTTTGAGCCTCTTTGATATCAAAATGTAATCAACAGCAGAGAGTGGAAGACCCTCACAATGGAAATCCTTTATAGTATATCATATTTAACGAGATTAGCTCCATTTACGACCGTAATTAAGAAACGATATTTATCATACAAAATTCCTCTCTTGTAAGTCCGGGATTAATTTCTTATCTCGGATTATACAACTAAATTTGCGGTGTTATTTCTAGTTTTCTCGATAATTATGCTAAGAAGAGGAGAAATGCCTAATGACAATGTAAACAAAAATAGCCGAAAGCGAGAGAAAGATGTGTAATAAAACAACAAATGCAACACATTGACAATTAATAATCTCCTTTCAGTGTAACCCTTTTAAAGCCTTATATATGACGGCTGACATACTATAAAAATATGAACATGTGATGAGAGAAACGATGGATTTTCATTTTTACGCTATTAAAGGTTTTGACAACTCCTATATATAATTGCTCAGAGATCTAGAGATTATTCAACTTAAACGTTCCTGAAATCCCTTAAAAAATTACTTGATCTTTTGGAAGTTTTTTTCAGGCTGTTGTATTAAAGAACATTGGGGGATGGGTTCATATGTAGAAGTTCACGCAAGTGAGGAAAGTTTTCGATTGCCATTCACTTTGGAGTGGCCAGGGACGATTCTTTTGCATATAACTCAAGCAGCTCACGACTTCCGGTTTTAGACCAAGTATCCCCTGGGTAGCCAACAGACATCCGTTTGGAGGCGAGCTAAAGTGAGAAGGCGAAGCCCGCTTCTGCGGTTGTGCGTAGGGCTTGGGACCCACCACATAAAAAAATCTCCCCAATGAAAACAAACACAGAGCCTCGGACGAAACACCGCCCTTTTGATGACGACGCCTGCAAACGTTTTAAGGATAATGATTTAAGGGCATGCACCTGGAATGTCCGGACCCTTAATTGGGAAGGTGCCTCTGCCCAGCTGGTTGATGTCCTCATACAACTAAAGGCTGACATCACCACCGTCCAAGAAGTGCGATGGACGGGACAAGGACGGAAGAAGGTGGGTCCTTGTGACATCTACTACAGCGGCCATATAAAGGAGCGCAAATTCGGTGTTGGATTTGTGGTGGGAGAGAGACTACGTCGCCGAGCCCTGGCATTCACCCCGGTGGATGAACGTCTTGCCACAATCCGCATCAAAGCGAGGTTCTTCAACATATCGCTGATTTGCGCCCAGGCTTCAAAGGAAGAGAAGGACGATGTGACCAAAGATGCTTTCTATGAGCGCCTAGAATGCACCTGTAATCGCTGCCACGAACACGCACGACATGTCTCCAGTGTTTTAGACGTGCGTGCGCCCGAGGACCAAACATTGACTCGGACCATTATCTAGTAGCAGCAAAGATACGCACTCGCCTCTGTGCAGCAAAGAACGCCCGTCAACAAACACAAGGAAGGTTCGACGTCGAAAAGCTGCAATCACAACCGACATCCGAACGATTTTCTACTCGACTTGCACTCCTGTTCTCTAAGACCACTCATCAGCATCTCGATATAAGGGAGCTGTGGAACGGCATCTCAAACTCATTGTATACCGCTGCAGCCGAAACAATTGGTCTCCGGCAACGCAAAAAAACCAGTTGGTACGATGAAAATTGTCGTTCCGCAGTAGAGAGAAAACAGACTGCCTACCTCGCAACGTTGCGATCGACCGCAACACCGTCGGGGTGGGATAGATAGACGCATTTGCAGACGTAAATGCGTGAGTATGAAAAGCTTGAAAAGCTGGCCGACATGGGTAATGCTCGAAAATTTTATAAAAGATGAGGCTATTAACAGAAGGTTTCAAGACCGGAGCATTATCATGTAGGGACCGAGAAGGTAATCAGGTAACGGATGTCCAGAGCACACTGGGATTATGGAGGGAACACTTCTCCGACCTGCTCAATGGCAGTGAAAGTACAACACCAGGAGATGGCGAACCCGATTCCCCAATCGATGACGATGGAATAGATGTTCCATTACCCGGCCATGAAGAAATTCGAATAGCAATTACCCGCTTGAAGAACAACAAAGCGGCGGGGGCCGATGGATTACCGGCCGAGCTATTCAAATACGGCGGCGAAGAACTGATAAGGTGCATGCATCAGCTTCTTTGTAGAATATGGTCGGAAGAAAGCATGCCTGACGTTTGGAATCTTAGTGTGCTCTGCCCAATCAATAAGAAGGGAGACCCCACAATCTGCGCCAACTACCGTGGTATAAGTCTCCTCAATATCGCATATAAGGTTTTGTCGAGCGTATTGTGTGAAAGACTAAAGCCCACCGTCAACGAACTGATTGGACCTTATCAGTGTGGCTTTAGACCTGGAAAATCCACAATGGACCAGATATTCACCATGCGCCAAATATTGGAAAAGACCCGAGAGAGAAGAATCGATACTCACCATCTTTTTATCGATTTTAAAGCTGCCGTCGATAGCACGAAAAGGAGCTGCCTTTATGCCGCGATGTCTGAATTTGGTATCCCTGCAAAACTAATACGGCTATGTAGGCTGACGTTGAGCAACACCAAAAGACCCGTCAGGATCGGGAAGGACCTCTCCGAGCCGTTCGATACCAAACGAAGCTTCAGACAGGGTGACTCACTATCGTGCGACTTCTTCAATCTATTACTGGAAAAAATAATACGAGCTGCAGAGCTAAATAGAGAGGGTACAATCTTCTACAAGAGTGTACAGCTCCTGGCGTATGCCGATGATATTGATATCATCGGAAGCAACAAACGCGCCGTTTGTTCTGCGTTTTCCAGACTAGATAAAGAAGCGAAGCGAATGGGTCAGGTGGTGAATGAGGACAAGACGAAATATCTCCTAACAGTCAGCGCATTCGCGTCTTGGCGACGTCACTGTTGACAATCATAACTTTGAAGTTGTAGATAATTTCGTTTATCTGGGAACCAGCATTAACAACACCAACAATGTCAGCCTCGAAATCCAACGCAGAATCACTCTTGCCAACAGGTGCACCTTTGGACTGAGTAGGCAATTGAAAAGTAAAGTCCTCTCTCGACGAACCAAAATCAAACTTTATAAGTCGCTCATTATTCCCGTACTGATGTATGGCAACGGCGAATACCGCAGACGATGGAACGATGAGCTGTACGATTTATACGACGGCATTGACATAGTTTAGCGAATAAAAAGACAGCGGCTACGCTGGCTAGGTCATGTTGTACGGATGGAAGAAAACACTCCATCTCTGAAAGTATTCGATGCAGTACCCGCTGGAGGAAGCCGCGGAAGAGGACGACCTCCACTCTGGTGGAAAGACCAAGTGCAAAGTGACCTGGCTTCACTTGGTGTTTCCTGGTGGCGCCAAAAAGCAAAAAGTAGGAATGAGTGGCGCGCTCTGGTGTATTCGGATATAATCGCTTAAAGCGGTTCCTACGCCAAATATATATATATATGTATTAAAGAATCTGATCTAACCTAAGAGATTTAAAAATGTTTTCAATGACTCCACAGAATTGCGAAGTCATAAACTTAATTATCGACGATCGCTGTCTCTTCATTGAAAAAAATGTGAGCACATATGAAATTGTGTTAATCCAAAGCTAAATCGAAGAATTCCACAATGGGTTAAGTAAAACTTTTCTCCCATTTTTCATATTATCTCAAATATGGCAGAATTTTTTTAATGAAGGAACATATAACAATGGCAACGTATAAATATATTTATATAAAATATAAATTCTTTCATAGTTATTAGTTTTCAATACTTCCTTTCAAGACACAATGTATAATCAACATCTACGAACTCAATAAAATTTCGAAGCTTGTGCCCTTTCTTGTCGGGCTCCAATACTTGGTATTACTTATTGAACTTATGAAGCATAAAGACAAAACTCTGCAGTTTTTATTATTTTTTTTTTATTCTAATATTTATTAGCTAAATAATATTATATCACTTTTCAAGCAATGTAATCTTAAAATATTCAAATAAAAATACTAATACTCAAAAATACTATTAACCAATTTTACTTTATAAGTTAATATAATAATTGTTGAAATCTTCGAGGGTCTTATATAAATCCGCGCTTGCATCACAATTAGTGTTCATCTTCAACTCGCTGTCATTTCGGAACACACCGTCGAGAACGACATTGAATTCGTCACACAGTTCGTCGATGTAATCGTAATCGATTCACTCATTACCATTCTTTGTATTACTGAAGTTATTGCCAGTTTTTATTTCTTCATTCTCAATTTCTTTCCAGAAATCGTCTAGGCTCCAATTTATATTCGTGTAATTTGTGATCCCATCGTCAGCGTTCATTTTAGCATTATCTGGATTGTCGCTTAAATTCGTTATCGTGTATTCGTTATTCTTCGTTAAATTACAGCTGTCGTAACTTGTGGTGTTATCGAATTTCATCATATCGCTAAAGTCCCAAATTGTAGTCATATCATTATTGCAACACTCGGCAGCATACGTATATTCACAATGTTCTTTTTCGGTTAAAGTGCAATCAGGGGCCTTACTTTCATCTTGCTCGATATCTACTTCAGTTATTTGAGCGGCTTCCTCTTTCTTAAGTTGGTAGAACTCCTCGCTGTTATTCATAACTATGTGGTTTGTTATAGCAGTCTTTGTCGCTCTCAAGACTCCTTCACGTCGCCGACGACGTTGCAGTTCCTCACGATATAAATATAGATGATATTGCAAACGAGATTGCTGATTATTCCACTCCATAATTTTTAGTGATTTGTTTCTAGCGTTTCTCTAAACAACGTTAATAAAGCTCGAAGAAAATTAGACTGTTTCTCCGTTGATGATTGCAGTCTTTATATAGTCTGGCCGACACAATGATCAGGTAGCTTGAAAAGTTTGATTACCATTGATTTAAGGCGTGTTGTATTGTTATGGTTAAGGTAGTTTTTGGGTTTTCCGAAATCGTAAGCAGGTAATATATAACACTATTGTAGTAAAACAAACGAAGATTACCGCATTTTATAAACTATTTTTTATACAGAAAAATTATAGGGAAGCACCTAAAATACTGGTAGACAGTAAGGGTTTGAGTAAGGATGAATTATATATTATTGAAGTGCCACTAAATAATAGTCCTGGTCTAAAGCGGGCTATGAACATAAAAATATATTTACACATCAAACTGTATTTTGTATTGAAATAAGGCATTCGTCGACGCGATAGCAGCCTTGCCTTAAAAAACCATCTCGTTTTTCCCCTACAAACTGCACAAGATAATGACAAGATGACCAACATATCTATTTCCTTGCCAGTTCTGGTATCGACCAAAATATCGTTTAAATACTTTTGATCGGTAATATTGTAGGTATAACGATAAATTAGACTATCGGCATTGTTTGACAAATTTGTAATTGAGATCCAATTGAAAAGCATTTAGGTCCTGTAGTTTTTCCGTCTCATTTGAATGCAATTGACAGATAAACCACTGTAATGGCCTGTTGAATTCCTCCTCCATCAGCCGAATAACACCACGTTTGAAACCTGTATTCATTACAGTTTCATCGCACCCAACAACAACTAATTCACTCAGCTTTTCAGACTTCAACTTCAAATGTAATAATATAGTGTTGTTAATATTTTTAGTTGTCTCCGTCTTACAGGTGACAATGCCAAAAAACTAGTTGCTTCTTTGATCCGATAAAATCACATAATGATTGCTATCTGTCGTTTTCTGTAAAATTTCCGTTGTTTATCAATATTGACCAAAGACGAAGGATAAGTCTTCCATCAAAATACAAACCACGAAGTATTTAATACCCCTGACAGACGGCGGCGTTAACTCGGAATAACTGCTTTAATCGGGGTTAACTCGAGAGTTATCTCAGTTAACTCCGTTTGCTAACTCCCATTTAATCCTCAAAATTTTAGAGAGTTAGAGTAGAGAGTACGTGTCATTTGTTTTACTTGAGAGATATGTATGCTATTAAAACAAGTAACAAGTACTAATTACCGTTATACACTAAGCTACAAGCATCATATATAATTGAATATATACTACTTACAGTAATTTTTCCGATTCCAACTGTAAAATTCACGCGAAAACTATAAAAGTCACTATCACTATAGCATTTATAAAATATAAAATTTGGGAATATATGAGTATTTGTGATAAATTGTCAAAACTACATGTCGATGGGGGCACCTCTAAACATAACACGATATTACTAATTTTTCTGGAGTTTAATTTTTACCTAAAACAGCAACTTGCTACAGGTATACCGAAACAAAAATCAAAAAAGTAAAATCGCTCCACCCTACTCTACAAACCTGGTTTGTAATAAGATACGTTTTAATTATAATATTTATATTATTTTTTAGACAAACAAGATAAGAACAAGACAAGGTTCTATATAATATCTTGTCTTTATTTCCAACGTTATAAATCGATTCGATAAATTTTGGCAGTTTAGTTTATGTTTACCGGTGGGTCCCATTTTAACATAGCAATTTTCGTTCGTTCCTCAGGGAATTAAACTTTCCGAGATTGAGCGACATGGATATCCGGAGAGAATTTGGTTGTTGAGAGAGCTTCCATACAATACAAATAATTTCCACGAATTACCCCTTACTCTAAAGAGATTGAAACAGGTAAATTACTTGTTATGCACTCGACAGGTAGAAATTTACTCGAACTGTTTAAGGTAACTGTATATAAAGCTGACTTTCATTAATTTATATATTATTTGCGAAATGGCCACTGAATCGTCCAAATCATACTTACCTTCCCATTTATGGATCTATCGTGATGAGCTCAGGCGTGATTTAGAAGATACCACATCACTGATTAAAATGAAAATTGAATTAACGGAACAATTGATCATGGATTTTTCGGACAGAATTATGTGTTGCAATAAGGAGGAATTTCTTGTTTTTAAGAGAGAGGTAATTTTCAAACAGCAGCTGATGAAACGTTTGTATACAAAAAGAAAGCGGAAAATTTCGAATAAATAAAAATCATGATGAAATGATATTTATGAATATAATTAAAAATGTTTTCTGATTTTTTAGTGGTAATCATAGTCTTTAGGAGTCATATCATAGGAGGATGGAGTCATATGTAGAAGTTCACGTAAGTGAGGAAAGTTTCTGACTGCCATTCACTTGGGAGTGGCCAGGAACGATTCTTTTACATGTGGCTCAAGCAGCTCACAACTTCCGGTCTTAGACCAAGTATCCTCTGGGTAGCCAACAGACATCCGTCTGGAAGCGAGCTAAAGTGAGAAGGCGAATCCCGCTTATGCGGTTGTGCGTAGGGCTTGGGACCCACCACATAAAAACGAATAACCAGTGAATAAGAAACACAGGCCTCGGATGAGAAACCCCCCTTTTGATGACGACCACGGCAAACGTATAAAGGACTATGATTTAAGGGCATGCACCTGGAATGTCCGGACCCTTAATTGGGAAGGTGCCTCTGCCCAGCTGGTTGATGTCCTCGTAAGAGTAAAGGCTGACATCACCGCAATCCAAGAAATGCGATGGACGGGACAAGGACGGAAGAAGGTGGGTCCTTGTGACATCTACTACAGCGGCCATATAAAGGAGCGCAAATTCGGTGTGGGATTCGTGGTGGGAGAGAGACTCCGTCGTCGAGTCCTGGCATTCACTCCGGTGGATGAACGTCTAGCCACAATCCGCATCAAAGCGAGGTTCTTCAACATATCGCTGATTTGCGCCCACGCCCCGACGGAAGAGAAGGACGATGTGACCAAAGATACCTTCTATGAGCGCCTAGAACGTACCTATGAGCGCTGCCCCCGCCACGATGTCAAAATCGTGCTTGGCGATTTCAACGCTAGGGTGGGTAAAGAAGGTGTCTTTGGCACAACAGTCGGAAAATTCAGCCTCCATGACGAAACATCACCAAACGGTCTGAGGCTGATCGACTTCGCCGGGGCCCGAAATATGGTCATCTGTAGCACTAGATTCCAGCATAAGAAAATCCATCAAGCTACTTGGCTGTCCCCGGATCGAATCACTCGCAACCAGATCGATCATGTTGTGATAGATGGACGACATGTCTCCAGTGTTTTTGATGTGCGTACGCTTCGTGGTCCCAACATCGACTCGGACCACTATCTTGTAGCAGCTAAGATACGCACCCGCCTCTGTGTAGAAAAGCGCACACGTCAACAAACACAAGGAAGGTTCGACATCGAGAAGCTGCAATCACAACCGACAGCCGAACGATTTTCTACTCGACTTGCACTCCTGCTCTCTGAGAGCACTCATCAGCATCTCGGTATAAGGGAGCTGTGGGACGGCATATCAAACTCCTTACGTACAGCTGCAACCGAAACCATTGGCTTTCGGAAAAGCCAAAAAAACAGCTGGTATGATGAGGATTGTCGTCTCGCAGTGGAGAGAAAACAGACTGCCTACCTCGCAATGTTGCGATCGACCGCAACACGAGCGGGATGGGAAAGATACCGAGAGCTGAAGAGGGAAGCGAGACGCATTTGCAGAAAAAGAAAGAAAGAGGCAGAAATGCGTGAGTATGACGAGCTTGACAAGCTGGCCGACAGGGGTAATGCTCGAAAATTTTACGAAAAGATCCGGCGACTAACTGAAGGTTTCAAGACCGGAGCACACTCCTGTAGGACCCCCAGCGGTGATCTAGTGGTTGATGACCAGAGTATACTGTGTTTGTGGAGGGAACACTTCTCCAGCCTGCTGAATGGCAGTGAAAGTACAACACCAGGAGATGGCGAACCCGATTCCCCAATCGACGACGATGGAACAGATGTTCCATTGCCCGACCGTGAAGAAATTAGAATAGCAATTACCCGCTTGAAGAACAACAAGGCGGCGGGGGCCGATGGATTGCCGGCCGAGCTATTCAAATACGGCGGCGAAGAGCTGATAAGGTGCATGCATCAGCTTCTTTGCGAAATATGGTCGGAAGAAAGCATGCCCGACGATTGGAATCTCAGTGTACTCTGCCCAATCCACAAAAAGGGAGACCCCACAATCTGCGCCAACTATCGTGGGATAAGCCTCCTTAACATCGCTTATAAGGTTCTATCGAGCGTACTGTGTGAAAGACTAAAGCCCACCGTCAACAAACTGATTGGACCTTATCAGTGTGGCTTTAGACCTGGAAAATCAACAACTGACCAGATATTCACCATGCGCCAAATCTTGGAGAAGACCCGTGAAAAAAGGATCGACACACACCATCTATTTGTCGACTTTAAAGCTGCTTTCGACAGCACGAAAAGGAGCTGCCTTTATGCCGCGATGTCTGAATTTGGTATCCCCGCAAAACTAATACGGCTGTGTAAGTTGACGTTGAGCAACACCAAAAGCTCCGTCAGGATCGGGAAGGACCTCTCCGAGCCGTTCGATACCAAACGAGGTTTCAGACAAGGTGACTCGCTATCGTGCGACTTCTTTAACTTGATGCTGGAGAAAATTATAAGAGCTGCAGAGCTAAATAGAGAAGGTACAATCTTCTACAAGAGTGTACAGCTACTGGCGTACGCCGATGATATTGATATCATCGGAAACAACACCCGCGCCGTTAGTTCTGCTTTTTCCCGCCTGGATAAGGAAGCGAAGCGAATGGGTCTGGTGGTGAACGAGGACAAGACGAAATATCTCCTGTCATCAAACAAACAGTCAGCGCATTCGCGTCTTGGCTCCCACGTCACTGTTGACAGTCATAACTTTGAAGTTGTAGATAATTTCGTATATCTAGGAACCAACATTAACACCGATAATAATGTCAGCCTTGAAATCCAACGCAGAATCACTCTTGCCAACAGGTGCTACTATGGACTGAGTAGGCAATTGAAAAGTAAAGTCCTCTCTCGACGAACAAAAACTAAACTCTACAAGTCCCTCATCATTCCCGTCCTACTTTATGGTGCAGAAGCGTGGACGGTGTCAACATCCGATGAGACGGCACTAGGAGTTTTCGAGAGAAAGGTTTTGCGGAAGATTTACGGTCCCTTAAACATTGGCAACGGCGAATACCGCAGAAGATGGAATGATGAGCTGTATGTGTTGTTCGACGACATAGACATAGTCCAGCGAATAAAAAGACAGCGGCTACGCTGGCTGGGTCATGTTGTTCGAATGGATGAAAGTGCCCCAGCTCTGAAAGTTTTCGATGCAGTACCCGCTGGTGGAAGCCGAGGAAGAGGGAGACCTCCACTCCGGTGGAAGGACCAGGTGGAGAAGGACCTGTCTTCACTTGGTATTACCAATTGGCGCCAAACCGCCAAAAGGAGAGATGCGTGGCGCACTGTTGTGGACTCGGCTATAACCGCGTAAGCGGTTTCTACGCCAGTTAAGAAGAAGAAGAAGAATCATAGTCTTTTACATGTTTTACACTATCTCCAATGGCTGATGAGGTTTTATGAGATTTTTTCATGGACTTCATATCAGTACTCTAGGGCGTACTATATTAGTTTACTATGGAGAGTTTCAGGAATTCATTACAACTTTTGAGATAATGAAAAATGTTAAATTTTTTCCTTTATCGTTCGAATTTATTATTGAAAAAGACGATTTTTAATCTAAGCTCAGAGTTAGAGCTCTGCTATAGTTTTTTTCTTTTTAGGTAGAAAAAACTCAAAACCTTTTTCTCTTTTCTGAGATTATTGGCTCACTATTTTAATCATTCATTAAAAGCAAAAAAATTTCTTCTTATATTTGATGGACTAAATGCTCTGGGAATAGTGTTCTTTGATGTATGTCCAAGTGTCCAAATTATAAGGGTATCCAACTTTATAGGTTTTACTGTATATGTATATTCATATATGTATCTATATATTGAAGAGTTATTCTTCAAAATTTATGCTAAAACTTCTACCTTTAATGACATTGTTTCTGTTCAGCGGTAGATGTTGAACTTGTGGAACACTTTGCATCTCAATTTTAAAATAGTTAATTTACTGACGTTTCTTCAAATAAGATGTTGAATTTACGGAATTTTGAAATAGGAACTTGAATCTTGTTTGATCAAATAATGATTATTATATTTATTTTTATAATTTGAATGTCCTGGTTTTGCTGTATTGACATTTCCAAACCAAAGCAATTCAAAGTTGATTTCAAAACAAATAAAGATACATTTCATATTTCTTCAAATACGCAAAGTAATAACGTACTCAAATGCGATAAAACTCAATTTCATCGAAATCTATCAATCTAAGGCACACTTATGGACAATGACTCGTATAAACATTGCATGCAATCGAGAAGGAAGGAGCAAAACAAGTTGACAATTGCCAACAAAAATAAAAAATAATATAATAATGGACTTCTAAAATAAGCTCGAATAAAGGATAATAACATATGGAAATAGATTTTGCATTGCATATATCTGGGAGCAGTATATTTGTTTGCTCGAAATAAGCTTGTGGTGTATTAAGAAAATGCAGAGAGAGAAAATACGAATGAATTCACAAAAATAAATTAAAATAAAATATGATATTTGGAAATAAATAAATACGTACTTACTTGAATATTGATACGAAATAAATTGTTATGCAGTGCTCGAATTCGATAATCCATTTGCAATTGAGAAAATATTGCTGCTACAATGAAGTAATAGAAATATGTCGACAGAAATTTCAGAAATATTTATGAATGTATTTGTGCACAATGCACCGGTGTGTTAGTCTACTATTGTGCGCAAAGCACTATACTCATATAAAGCATACTAATGCATTGGCTGCAAGTGAAGGCGAGGCAATCTTGCAATAACACGAAAAATGTATTTTTAAGCTACTTGCCAGAGATAATACTTGCTTTAGTATATATTCTACATCCTCTCGCATATTATTATTGATTTGTGTAGCTATGCACTTGGCGCCCGTAAATATGCTAATATAATTCGAAACTTGGATACCTGTTGTGCTTAGAAAAATATTTTAAAAGTGGCAAAATATTATATGCACATGTGATTTTCGTTATCGATAGATATTAATTTCAATAACTTTGTTGACGCCTCAGTAGTCCTGCCAAAGTTTTACACATTTGCGCAAGCAAGCGGAAATGCAAATAACTGTTGTTGAAAGTTGTGTTGCTGGAAGTGAGAAACTCAATATATATAGCTGTGTAGTCACGCACTAGGAGTTATGCACCACTATGTTGACTCGTAGTGAATATATATTTCAATATTGCACAATATTTACAATGAAAAGTTGGCACATTTTATTCAAAAGTGCGTGTGAGTTGGAAAGTAAGTTAGAGGTGCATGGTATCATATATATTCTCGATATTATATTTATAAATGGATTATAGAAAAAAATATGAGCTTTTAAGCTGGTTTGGAGCCAAGGAATATAAATTACCACCCAATCACTAGAAAATAGATATATGTAGATTCTAGTATTTTGGTAAATTCGAGGGGGGTTTGTTCAGTGTATGATTTTCATAAAATCCATGATTATTTTTTCATTTAAAGTCCACTTCTAGGAAACTCTTTTCACTCATTAATATTCCTCCTTCCCTAGTTAGAGAAATGCTAACTGACCACACTGTTCAATTGAAATTCACCCGATCAGACTAGGAATTTTATCGGCCACCAACTGTAGAAGCTGTTTGGAAGAGGACGAAGTAGAATCATTTCAACATTTCCTTTTAGAACGACCCGCTTTTGCGAGATCAAGGCAAAAGCTATTTGGATCTCACTTTTTAAACACATGCGCTTTTTAAATCTAATTAAGGAAGGTCTAAATGCATTCTCCTCCTATGGGTAACAGCATAGAATCTAACCGAACCTATTATCTTAAGCTCGTAAAACCAAATTCAATAAAATAGTGAATAAAATATTTGATTGACCGATCCGCTGTATTGTCGCGGCGTTCCTGCCAGTCAATGGTATTCTTTAATTCTCCAAAAGTTACTTATAATTTATGATATGAGTGTCGTACAAGATATATATATGTAGCATGTAGAAATTAAAGTATATATTAGTATTTCTTGAGCGGTTAGCTCAGTTTAGGATTTAAAAAAATGTTTATTCTTTGGGCTTAGAGTACACATTTGGTTTCTTATAAAATTACAAAAAATAGTAAATTACAAAATTACGTATATATCATATTAGACGATTTTTTATCTTATTTCAGATGTCATTTTCATAAGGTGTGATATCGAAGGCTGACCGAATATTGGCTATTTATTTAATCAAAAA
This sequence comes from Zeugodacus cucurbitae, assembly GCF_028554725.1. Taxonomy (NCBI): domain Eukaryota; kingdom Metazoa; phylum Arthropoda; class Insecta; order Diptera; family Tephritidae; genus Zeugodacus; species Zeugodacus cucurbitae. The sequence goes on from NC_071669.1 coordinate 21,996,166, forward strand.
GTTGTTTTTATATGCTTCGAAATATGTTTCATCAAGACCAAAAGAGGGAAATTGGATTATTTCCCCTTTACTCGCAGAATTAGGACGTTTTTGTAATACCTGGAGTTTTCTCACAGGTATAATCAGCAAAAGTTCAGCGAATTAAAAGACAGCGGTTACGCTGGCTAGGTCATGTTGTTCGAATGGATGAAAACACTCCAGCTCTGAAAGTGTTCGATGCAGTACCCGCTGGAGGAAGCCGCGGAAGAGGACGACCTCCACTCCGATGGAAAGACCAAGTGGAAAGTGACCTGGCGTCACTTGGAGGAATGAGTGGCGCGCTCTGGTGGATTCGGCCATAATCGCTTAAGTAGCTATACCAGTGTAACCTATGAAGAATTAGGCGATTTTCATGAATTTAAAAAAAAGTTCTCGATCGATTGCTTCGAAGTTTTTGTGTTACATAATAAGGTATATTTCAGCTACATTTAAACTTTTTTTACAGAAATATTGAAAAATAACGAAGTTATATGCTATCTTCGGAGGTGCCAAAAAAGATCTCTAACTGCTGACATGATTCCGCTCGAATGAGTTGCTGAAACAAAAAAAAAATTCTAAAAGGATATTAAAGTTAAATATATTTCCTATACAATGACCTAAAAATTGACAAAATGGCGTAGTTCTGAAAAAAAAATTTTAGGTAAAAAAATTTTATTTTTATAAATGCCAAATTGACAAAAGATTGTAGGTCATTGTATAGTAAATATATTCAAGAATACTTAGTTTAAATTTGAAAGTTACGACTATATAGGTTTATGCCTGCGAGCAGTCGCTCTTTAGAACGTTGCCATTCAAAAACTATTCAAGATACGACCTTACCGCTTTCTCAGGATATTTTTGAAAGTATAAACTATCGAATAAGCGAAAAATAAAAAAATCGATTTTATGAAAATGTCACACTGCACAGTGGTTCCGCCATAGGCCAAAAATCAAAAAATCCATCTCACGATTTTTCGACAAAATGTATACCGATGGCCTCTAAATTGTCCACACTTCCTATTTGCAAACCGGGTTTTCTTAAAAATCTAACGGTACTTTCTAAAAATAGATTTAAATGCATGAACAACCGAATTTTTTTTAAAGTACATCAGATTTTTAAACTCTCGCAACAAAGTTGCTAGCAACAAAGTTGCTAAGAGAGTATTATAGTTTTGTTCACATAACGGTTGTTTGTAACACCCAAAACTAAGAGTTAGATATAGGGTTATATATACCAAAGTGATCAGGGTGAAGAGTTGAGTTCAAATCCGAATGTCTGTCTGTCCGTCCGTCCGTCCGTTTGTGCAACTGGAGTAAAAATTAAGATATCTTAATGAAACTTGGAACACTTATTTCTTGGCACCATAGGAAGGTTGCTTTCGAAAATGAGCAAAATCGGACCACTGCCACGCATAAAGTGCCATAACTAAGCCATAAATAAAGCTATGGAAATAAAATTTGGTATGAAGGATCACACTATAAAGGGGCATATTTGGATGTAATTTTTTGGGGAGGTGGGCGTGGCCCTGCCCCAAATAGGTTATTTGTACATATCTCGGAAACCAATAGAGCTATATAAACCAAACTTTCTGCAGTTTTTTTTAGACACTTCTTAATACAGTCCAAAAATGAAAGAAATCGGATAATAACCACGCCCACCTCCCATACAAAGGTTCGGTTGAAAAGTACTAAAAGTGGGTTAACTCACCAACGAATAACGTCAGAAACACTAAATTTCACCTAAGAATTGGCAGATGGAAGCTTCACTCAGATTTTTTTACAAAATGGGAAATGGGCGTGGCGTCGCCCACTTATGGGTCAAAAACCATATCTCAGGAACTACTTGACCGATTTCAATGAAACTTGGTTTGTGATAGTTTCCTTACATCCCAATGATATGTTGTGAAAATAGGCCAAATCGCTTCACAACCACGCCTACTTCCCATATACCAGAACTTTGAAGACAATATGAATCGTTTACTTTACAATATAAAAAATAAGCACTAGTGAAGATATCGGTGCAGAACTTTGCACAAATACTATGTTTATAGTGTGGCAGCCCCATTCTAAAAATCGCCGAAATCGGACCATAGGTTTTTAAGGCCCATATATCGAACACGAGGACCTCGGTGCTTCTAACCTAATATTATGGTTTCCAACTTTCAATGGACTTTATACGATATATATGACGAATATTAATTATATACTCATAATATAAATAAAGTTAAATAAATAAATTGCGAGAGTATAAAATGTTCGGTTACACCCGAACTTAGCCCTTCCTTACTTGTTTTTTTTTAATTTCGCAGAAACAAAGGACTTCCATTTGTTCAGGTAATTGTTCAGGTTAACGAATCAAGATTATTATTAATGGATTTTGAAGCTAAAGGTATTTACTTTAACTTGTGAAATTAATTAAGACTAACGATATTTGTATTTTTTGTGAAATTAGTGTTTTATATCAACTATATTTTTTTTTATCTTTTTTCTGCGTCTTCAATGTGTTTACATAAAGTTTTAATTGTGTTCCCCCGCGATCTCCCTTTAATTGTATTTTATATAGTATTTAGCAGAGTCTTAAGGTAATAAAAGTGTTAAGGCTAGGTGCGGAAAGTTGCAGATGTATTTGCAATCGTCAAAATAATAATTGCCTTTGAATTAACTATTTTTAAGTTCAAACTCATCATAATTGGGCTAAAAAAGCTTTGAAAGAAGGATAAATCGTCGTTATTTCAATCTGTGTAAGGTTTACTAGAGGAGACATTTTAAGTTTTTGTTCTAATTATAATGGCTATTGGATGGCAGTGAAAAAATGAACTGTACTAAATTGGTTGATAATTTGCTTTTTCCCTACATTAATTTTTTATGTGATATTATTCTTATAGGTGGAATATGGGGGTTGGATGAGGGAAACTATAACGACAAATCAAGTTTTGACGCTCCAACCATGGCCATGAGAAGTATTTTTGCACATCATTGCCATATAATAGCAATTACTGTTCTATGGGAGCTATAGGACATAGTAGTCCGATGGGGCCAATTTTTTTAATATATATTTAAAATATTTTTCTAGATTTTTTTGTGAAAAGTTCATAGCGATATCACAACGGGAAGTATTTATGACCGCGCCTTCATTCATGATTATATATATATATAATCAGCAAAATTGTGTCTCAAGTTTTACAGAAATCGGCAGGAGTTAAAACTTTTATGATTTATTAGACATTTAAATGTGACATAATCTTTCTAAGATAATGATGATCAACATTTGTCCCCATCTGCTAAGTCCCGAGTTGAGGCCAAGTATGGATAGTGTTCTTAAAAATGTTTGAGATATCTTTTCAGAACATTTCTTTTGTTGATCAATTGAAAATTATAAATGGATTTGTGTACAAACATGTGGGCCAAAGATTGAATCAAATTATTCCTTTGGGATCTAACGGTTAGAGAGCGTTATTGTATGATGATTAATTTGAAATATTCTTTAGAATTTATTGACATGGAATTCAAGACGAATTGTTTTTCTGTTAAGATCGTGTGAAAGTATTTATAAAATGATAGTTTAAGACTTCTCAGAGCTGAAGAGCAGAGTAGTGGAAGACTATATTCATAGTAAAAAAATTTATTAAATGGATATTGAAAATATATTTATTTTCAATCACATAAATTACTTTTTTCGATCCATACTGTTTTTGCATATATTGATAAAATGCCAGATTACGTAAAAATAACTGATACAATTTTATTTCCACACAGAATAAGTAAAGTTCATTATAATCTCTGCACAGTCCTCCATTTTGCATCATCTCATTCACTGCCAATAAAGTCTCTCATCGCCGTGGCGATTCCGCACCGCATGTCGCACTTAACTGTTGCCATTACTGATTGCCAATTTGCAGCACGTACGGACATATACGAATACATATGTATATAAATGATGTGTACGCTTGCCTACACAGCAAATGCGAATGACAACACGTTTGCAGTAAAGCATTCAAAAGCACACACACACACCCATGCAGGACGTCCATATTAAATGGCATGGACGTTTGGCATGGGAAATGAGAAAGAATACAAATAATATGAAGAAAACGAGCAATAATTGCCACAAGAGTCAAAGGTGAGCTCTCGCAGCGGATGACAAATAAAAACGCAGCGCCACAGCAGGTGGACACGCTGCGCCGTTTGACGCTGCCAGCTGTGCGAGCCGTTAAAGCAAAGTGAAAGCGCCGGAATTCAGAATTCGGAAGTCGGAAGTTGTGAAAGTGAAGCGAATCGTATTGCGTCGTAAAGCAAAGGAATCGCAAAGGAACTGCAATTACGGTGGCAGCAAGCGTGACTTAAAGATTTGAGGGGAAATGACAGCGAATTGCAGCAAATTGCAACGAGTTCAAAGTGATTCAGCGTGAAATTCTACGCACACACTCACTACACGTTTACACTCGCATAAAACTGGAATTTCATTGCAATTTTCGGTATGTTTGGCGAATTGATTGTGTTCAAGTCGGCGCTTTCAGCCAAAGAGAGTGCGTGTATTTGGCTACAGCAAACAGAAAAAGAATTGGCTTTATTTGGCGTTCGGATGCTGAGGATCAGTGTTTTGAGGAGCATTGGAATTCTCCTCAGGATTTGAGCACATTTTTAATAGATTTTCTTTTTTCATGTCTAGAGTGAATTTCCCGATCGTTTTATCCTGTAACTTAGTAATATTTTTGATATTCTTTGTTGTCAACGAAAGCTAAAATTTACTCGAATCTATATGGATCTATTTATCGCATCTGATGTGCGCCATGCTTCCACCTTCATTTTCTCAAATATCATTATATATCTCTCTTCATATATGCTTTGGATTTTAGTATCGTAGAATTTGTGATATATCTAAACTATCTATATTCAAATCAGAGATCATTATACGATTTTCCAAAATGAAGTTACTCGTGTCATCACTAGGTTAAAGCATATCTGTCTTGTCTTTTGTCTTCCACGGTAGCCGTACTTGTGTAACAGAAAGGGACTTGGATTTATTTATTGATTATAAAAGAACGATTGAAAAAATTGGGGATGGTTTGTTTATCAATTCCAGCCGGTGACTTCCAACATGCTTACGGAATTCCTAGAGGAACTCTTTGGATGACAGCAATGTTTATCGGTGTAGAAGATGCCAAGCCTAGCATAAAAAGGGAAGCCTTTTGTTTGTCGTTTGGTTCAAGGAAAGTATGAGAATTCTGAACATAATACGAGGTTTTTTTTTAACTAAAAACTATCAACATTTTCAAAACGGCTGGCAATTTACATATGAGTTTATTTCTCTAAATGTTTGTATATATTTTCAATGATGTATACACTATTCTTAGGAAAGTTTAAAGGCAAAGGGGTTCACGTCATAGCGTTGAATAATAAGCAGGCTGTTCAAGTACTTCAGTGTATCACTTGAATTCTGCTCGGGACAATGCAGGTGATATTGTTGGTCAAATCCATAGCACCAGCGCTGGAATGAAGGAGAACAATGGGAATCAACTCAGTTTGACAAAATTGAGGCTAGGGTTTCTTTCCATCAAGCTGACCAACTTTGCAGTTTCCAGTTATTCGGGGTATTTATACTATACACTATAACTAGGAGTCCCAACGAGAATGATAATAAGTAGATTGAGACTAATGAGAATGTTATCAGCACACTCTTTGAGTGAGCTTGAGTGCACTGTCAGCGAGCCAAGGTCCCCACTATGCTATTAGAGGATTTGTATATATATGTATATCATTCTAAATATGTCACTACCGCGACATAATGGTCCAGAGTATCAAGGATGCAAGTGAAGGTTCGGAGTGTTTCAGAAGGTCCCACCTTGAGACTGTTCACATACTCAGCTTGCATCTGCCAGCTATATCTACATGTGTTATGTGTATCATGGCAGTGAGTGAACAGCGGAAACAGTTTCCATGATTGTCGAGGAGCTAATAAGTCATCTTCTAATGACTGATGTTGTTTTCTGGTTAGCCACTTATCACACTGCTACGCAAACTCTTACTAAACTAAGCGCTTTCTGGTGTCAAATTAATAACTTTCTTACCTGAGACTTAAATGAGCTCCTCGAATCCGTAAAATTAAATTCTTTTTGGCCAAAAATTAAACCCAACGACGGTGGTAGATACACATAGAGATATATATAAATATATACATACATACATTCAATTTTTCTCCAAAACAAATTTTCATTTAACTCCAATTTATGTGCGCATTTGTCTAAGCTGGCAACTAAGTAATAGCGTTGCCTTATCCCCTCACACAAAAGCTAAGGCGCAAGGTGCCTGACACAGTTTGGCAAATTTGTAGCTATGCAAATATGTATATATATGTATGTTAGTAATTCCGTTTATGTATTTATTTTTAGCTGAATAATCCTCAGTGCCGTGCGTCTACGCTTGTGTGAGTGGCATTTTGAAGGGGCCGACAGCAGCTACTCTAACAGCACAACACAACATTTTAAACAACGACAGCGCTTTAGCAACTGACGTCTACCTTCCTCACAGCACACGCGGATCTGCTAGTTTGTATACACTTTGACTATATTAGTTGAAATTCCATTCATTTTGACCTTGTTACTTAGCAAATATAATTTAATGCAAATTGTTGTGAAAACACGACTAAAGCGCGCCAGCGGACAGTTATCGGCAGCGGCGGCGGCGGCCTCAACACCAACGACGCACCAAACCTACACGCGCGCCTAACAGCCAAGTCCACTTGACTCTTCTGTGTGGGTGCAAATGGCGCGCATGTCTAGCGTGTGGGCCGGTCCACTCTCAGGTTGTCTAGCTGAATGGTTCGTTGGCTGGCTGCTGGTTCGCATTGCCTCTGCTGTCGCGCGCTTAACGTCGCTCACTTACGCAGCAGTGATTACCAAGCGCCCGAGCTTCATTCATATATATACAAACACCAACACATCCATACATCTCTGTACATATTAATATGTATGTATTTGCGTGGTATTTACGAGGTGTGCTAAAGCACTTTGAAGGTGTGTCAGCTACACTTGGCTGCTTCGTTCCGCATGTCCTAAAATCCATTTGCGTTTATGATGCTGATGGCGCCCGCTGTCACATGGACGCTTTGATGCTGCTAATGGGATTTGTTACTGCGTTTGGTAGCATAACGATTGCTTTGTGCCGTCGCTTTTAGGCGTTGTTATAAAGTGGCAGCACATGCAAATGTTTTAAAGACTTTGTGGATAATGATATTTCTGGTACAATTTTGTTTTAAAGTTACGTAGTTTTGAGACATTTTAATGAAGCACTTAGAGACTCTCGTGTATAGACGAAGCCATGGAGTCTATCCCAAATTTGTTGAGGTGACTAATTTCCGTTCCATCCTAATCGTCGACAATTAACGGAGGCTATGAAATCTAAGATATTTTTATCTTAATCTTTGGAAACTTCAAGGAAAAGTCGAGATGTTTCTAAATCGTTGTTTTTTTCAGACGTTTTTCTATTAGGTTAGGCTATTTTGGTAGGACAGAAAACCGACCAGTTTCGCTCTTTTGACACATGGAGTGCCGTCGCGTAGTCAATGAGGAGTAGTAGTCATCCTTTAGGATGTCTGCGAATTTTAAGAAGTTATGTGGTTTCACTAACGACATCTCTTCCAGATTATCGAAACCCAAAAATGCTGAAGATGTAGCCTTGACAATGCAGGAGAAGTAAATAAGAGATGTTCCATTGTTTCTCTGGTAGCATGTTCCCACATTTCCTCCTATCGAGCGTCAGTAGGAATTTCATGTACTCTTAATCTTTCGCTTTACACATAACTTTTACGATGTTGCATCCCGTTAGATCCATCCAGCGCGCTTTGAGCTTTATTACCAAGTTCCTGTCTAGATCATCATGGGATTACCTACGCGGATCACTCTTTCAAATGATTGGTAATCTTGTCCACTATCTCATGACCCTCGATCGCTTGTAGCACCCAGTAGAAGTGAAGTCGCTTATTTCTAGCGACATCCTCCACTTCTACCATGCCACACAAGACGCTTTTAGCCGATATGTAGAAAGAGGATATTGCCTTGCCATGTTTTACTATTAGTGTCTATTCAAGTTTTTAATTTAGAGAAACTTGTAAATGTCATAGAAATTTATTTAGAGTTCCGTACTACGAACTTATAGAGTAGGTCTTACTGGTGAGTTATAGTAATATTGGATATTGAACTGACTCTTTTCCATCCCTTCAATACATTGTTACATTATGAAAGTGTAGACTGGCTTCACCAATTAAACTAAAATAGGAATTGTTGTACCCTTCATTGGTAATGGATAATCGACTTCATTAATCACCAAAATGGCGACTCTTTCATTATGTTTCCGATTAAGAAAATTTCCAAAGCTCAACACAATTTTTATAATTAGCTGGAGTAATGAAATTGCTACTGGGTTATATGTACATCAGCTTCTATGGACTGAAAGACGGGCATCTAGATACGTCGAAGTTTTACGTCGAACGGTTGTGTTTAGTTCAACAGTTATTTCTAAGTAAAATCGTAGACACGAACCTTATTTGAACTCTCATACATCCAGCAGAATATAGTAACGACGAGGAAGTTCGGCTGGAATTAAGTCCGAAGAGAGATATGGATGAACTTCCTTGCAGCTTAAGCATCATCCGCTGGTCCGCTTGATACTAAACGCGACACCTTTGTTACCATTTGAAACTATTCTGTATGTAGTTATACTAAGTACAGTAAGCCTGTTTCACCTGATTGCAAGACGTCGCTTTTTATTTTTTGAAAAAAAAAAAAACATTTACTAACACTTTTCAACACTACTTTTTTCCTAAAAAGATTAGATCCCCTTTCAATACATCATCTATCAAACATTCCACCTTAACAACGCACTTAGGAGTTATACATTTGGTCTGCAAGCATTTTAAAATGCCCAGCCGTTGATATATCGCTGCCACTTAAGTATATGAAAAATAAATAAACGCAAATGAAAGGCCTCATTTTACACGCTCTTCCCAAGGAGGCACACATTGTCAACGGCGTTTGTCTTGTCGCCGCAATGGGCTGCTAAATCAATGTCATATAAGCTTTTAAATTTGCCACATTTTAGTGTTAACCCTTTTAGCATACGCGCCATACCATCGCAGCACATTCCCTTTTGTGTCATGCAATTTTCAGTTTTCACATCCTTTTAACTCGTTTATCCTGAAATTTTATTAGCATTTTCGTCTCCATTCAAATTCTCTATTGTATAGTTGCTTCACTTACTTCACTTATGCTCTGCTTAAGCAGAAACGATAGCACTCTGGGGTCAAGTTGCGTTGTTTAAACTATCGATGGGGAGGTATGTTTAAAAAGGATTTATTAAAACATCCTTTTGTCCTGGCCGAGTTCAAGTATTAAGGCGGCATTTCTTTTTGCGTCTTTGTTAAATTACTAATCCATGGTTTTGTATGGTCAATTTGAGGTGGGAGTGTGAGTTATTTAAGCTTAATTTCATTGCTTAAAATGGGCTCACTAATGTTGTAAAGACAGCCTCAACTTTCTTGAAATGTTTGGTTACATCTTATTGTCAGTATAAGAAAATGGAAGTGGGCTATAAATCTAATTGATTTAAGACTGTAGCATATTAAGATGTTTTTTTTTGAGTTAGCGAGATATTCTGTTTAAATCGTCTGATGGTTAGGCATTCGCAGATTTAATATATGGCTATGTATAAAGCGCTACAGAGCTCATATCTGGCAATAATGTACATCTGTGAAAGGTCTTGACATAACCTACAAAACGATGCTATGTATGATTAGTTTGGATATTGCGTTCGACAGTTATAGACTTGTAAACATGGAGTTCGCTAACGCCGAAATTCGCGATATTTTAAAGTTTTCCTTTGTTTAAAGACAAGTTGAAAGGCAAAGTTGAACTCAAAAGAGGCTTGTGAAAAGTGGCTGTCCGAGTTCTTCAGAAGGAGGGGGGGATTATCGTACGAAAAGGCACATATTTGAACCTAATTCGCTCACTGTGACTGTATAAAGCATTGAATAAAGAGCAAAAAAACGGAAGGATGATATTTGCCAACCAATATTATTATAGGCCGTCTGCAACATGTTTTCCTTTTCTCTAAGAGTTTTCTCCGCCGCCCACACTGATAATTAAACTTTCAAATATATCAAGTCATGTCAAATAATGTGAACTTACACTTTTTGTGGTTGGAAATACCTGAGTGCACATCATGACGCCTACCTTGGTTGTAAAAGTCATAAGTACTTTACTAATATGTATAACAGTTTTAGACAGGTATACATTTGGGCGCACAACAAAATTATTTAAGCTTTTCAGTTGTCACAACCCACATAAAGACGAACGTAACTCAGCCACAGTCGTCGCTCAAGGGACGCTCTTGATTGACAGAGATGTGGGTACCCATTTAATTTCAGAAACTTGAAAAAAAGTGAGTACGCTTGAGACTTCTTAGTATACTTACAGGAATTTACCACTTTACCACCTTTTAGAAGGTAGCGCACATTATGGCATTTGAGGCGCAACTGAAAGCTTTCTTAGATTAAAGTTAATCTACACAGTTTTTCCAAAACTATTTAATTCGAGATATAAAGATTCACTAATCATTGTCTGCGCTGAAATGCATTAGAAAATATGTGATATATAATAGTTCAAATTATTTCCTTCAACATAAAAATTTTGTTGTCTCCCGCATTTCGTGTCATCTTGCGCCAAAAAACTGCCAAGTGTCACATATTATTTTTACGAAAAAAATTCAGAGGAAAAAAGAGACAAAGAAAGCAGAAAAATCAAACGGAAGCAGAATATGTGGCAGACGTTAGCCCACATAATGACTTCCTGAGTTGATCTACCGAAGCTTAAAGCAAATATAATGACAGCCAAAAATACGTGAGGCAGCAAAGAGAAAAACCAGCAAAAGAAAATCGAAATAATTTCAAATAAATTACAAAATGCAGGCAGTTTGGTGAGGAAGGTGAGGTGGCGGTGGAACACATACTCTCATGATTTCAGAACAAACTTACATATATTTTATAAATGACCAGGTGTAAGAAAATATAGTATATGATAGATGATGAAATGGCTATTGTGCCAAAATTATTAAAATATGCTTTCTTTATAATTGTTTTTTCTTACTGTAAATCAGCTTCACTTTTTCATAAAAGAAATACGAAAGTTTCAGATTTTTGGTTCAGCCCAGCTGAGAATAATTCATTTATTTTTAATTTGATGCACGTTTTTGGAAAATTAGGAAATCTCTCAATATGTGTTCAGAGATTTTAAATATTTTTTTCGCTTCACTTTCAGAGGATATTTTTTAATTTTGGTAAGCAGAGGAACTGGATTCCAAAAAAAAATTGAAAAATTTTGAAAATTAAATTATTTTCACAGAGAGGAAACACTATTGCAAAATTTCGACATTTCCAGAAAATTCAATGAGCAGTACTTAAGAAGTTCGTGAAAAAGCTGTTTGAGTTATGAAGGTTTAACTGTTGGTGAATGCTTGATTGCCGCGTCGTGAAAATATGAGGCGATTCAAATTTTGAACTTGGCTGCAATCGGAAATACCAATCTGTTGAATTTCCATAAATCATTATTAAAGTCAACAAAGACTAGGTAAAGAGTATTTTTAGTAATGACAACTCATTTATCATTGTTGTTAATAAAAATCGCGTATATTAATGATATATATTCTATCAGTAGCCATCAAAAAATACTTATATACTTCACAAAATGTTGACGAGTCTTGAAGTATTACTGAAGATAGCTTTATCAGACTTAAAAGCTTTAAAAGAAGATCTATTTAGGAAAAGTTTTGATTTGAAATTCAGGTTTACGTAATGAAAATGTACCCAGATTTTTATTCAGCCAAGAACTTGGCAGCTTTCCCTAAAATCATTTAGGAAATATTATTCTCTCGCTACAACAACCAAAATATGACTAAGAAATAGAAAAGGCCCCGACGCATCTGTTTCTTTTAGCAGGTAGTACTTCGCCTTGTTGTTGATTTAACCGTGGCTTTTTTATATACGCCTTAGCTTTTAGGTCTAGGAGTTTGAGGAAACAATTACTGCTTTCAAAGGGTCGAGCTTTCGACGTTGGTTACTCAGTTACATCGTCGTATGAGGATCGATTTCATGGTTCCCCAACATAGGTCGTTATCGTTTAGCCAGATACAAGTCCGGATCTGTACTGATTACTTATACCTAACTATATAATAGTCTCGCTTGAGTAAGATCACGCATCCAACTATACTCTCTACAATCCACGTAATGCAAATTTTCTCTGCTGGGGCTATCACAAAATTCATCAACACGTCGAGTAGTGCGCCATTAAATCTCACACTTAGACTAATATCCCCGCTTGCGGCTGATGTTGAATGCCAAGTGCCACATTCCAGCGCATTTCGTAACTCCGCGCTTGTGTGTCTATATGGGTGTGTATGTCAGCCGCTAGAGTGTCAGCCGCTTGCTTAGTGGGTCGACAGTCGTTCGTAGTTGTCAGCTTGACAAATTATTTCGTATTAAATTTTAGGGATACTCATTTTTTTGTGCACGCGCTTACACAGCCTGTCACCAGTGCCACTCTTCATCACAGCGCCTCGCCTCGGCATACCACCCCCCTCGTACTTACACCATCATTAACAACGCCATTATGTGTGAGTATACGCATATATATTCTATGTGTGCGTGTGTTTGTGCCGGGTCTCTGCGGTGCCATTACACATTTCATTGTTATGTTTGCGCTGCAAATTAAATAAAAAATTTTACAGATTTAAAATGTGCACAATTTAATGTTGTGAATATAAATTTTTTGTTACTGATTCAAATCATCAACGAGCTGGCATGTGATGACTGACATTTTTTTGTCGAGACTGAAATAAACTGGTTTGTTCATGTTGTTTTCAGCGGCAACAGTTGCTGTAGTTGTTCGGTTAAATTGAGATATTAGCGCCTCTGTGTGGGTTGGTGAATGGCACACATGATTTATAAATGCTGGCGTCTGTTTGGTTGTATTTTATAATATATTTTTCATGATTACCTCATTGGGAATGCTTCTACGGCGTGCTATATGGCTTGTAATTAACACAATGGTAGGCAGACAATGCAGCGAGATAAATGGGTTGGATAGCTCATGTGAATGCATGCATTATATAATAAAAGATGAATGAGCGCACTAAATAAAAAATGTGCATTTTAAACCTGTGAAGATTTAAATTTAATAGAAAATTAATTAGTTTTAGTATTTGAAACATTTTTTCAGAATATTGAAATATAATTGAATTGCATGGTAAAAATCTCAACAACATCCTTTGAACTTTTAAATCAATCTCAAGAAGGAAGACTTGAATCTACAGATTAATTAACAAGTTTGTCGAAAATCCCAAAGTAATTGAAGTCTTAAACTCTCTGCGAAGCACGGATGTCTTGACTTAAAGTTTTCGTTGTTTATGTAATTCTTAAAAGAGCGATCTAAAATGAATTTTTGGTCCAAGTAAGTTAATTTAATTCTAATGTTCGGAAAGTTCGCGTCTCTTGTCAAATTGTAGCGTCTCTTGTAATTGAAATTGTAGAACATTTTAAATCTGATGAATCCAGATAATTAGATTAACTATTAATAAAATGTTACAGGTCGGTGCTGCCTTGTCTTATAAGTATTTAACAAATATATACTTAGACCTTAGATATAGCAACAAATGTGGTAATTTGGTCACTGATGTCCAGGCCATACTAGTTTTATGGAGGAAATAAACTGATTAGACCTTCTTCGTGTGGCTTTAGACCTGGCAAATCCACCATGGACCAGATATTCACCAATACTAAATCTTGGAAAAGGCCCGATAGAATATAATTGATACACATCTCATTTTCACCGATTTTAAAGCTTCCTTCGACAGCACGAAAAGGAGCTGCCGCATTGTCAGAATTTGGTATCCCCGCAAAACTAATACGGCTGTGCAAATTGATCCTGGATAATACTAGGAGTGCAGTAGGAATTAGGAAGGACCTCTCCGAGCCATTCGATACTAAACCAAGTATCAGACACGTTGACTAAATAACGAGTGACTTCTTCAAACTATTGGTGGCCTTAAGAAATTTCGAGAGAAAGGATTTACGGAAGATTTATGGTCCTTGCAACTGAGCTCTTCAACTCTGCAAGGTTCATCTTTTCCTAGATAAAAAAGCATTATGGCAATCGCAAATGTCTATTTTTCGACTATCTTAGTATGTGTCTTATATAAGTGTGTCTGGTAATAATCGAATCTAAGTAAAGTAGAATAAACATTATGTTTTTTTAGTCCGGTGATGTCAAACAAACAATTGTGCTGGAGTAACGACATTACTATTTCAATTACCTCCTTGCGGTCTTATAGTCTATTACATTTTCAAAGATCCTTCTTAAATAAAGATTGATCCTTAGCATAATTTTTATACACTCGCAACAAAATTGTTTGTAAGTCATAAACCTAAACGAGAGGTATATATGATTATATACATATGTATATCAATATGATCAGCATGACGATACGAGTTAAAATCCGGATCCTATAAAGTGTCATAACTAAGCCATAAAGTAATAAAAGTAAAATTTGATATAAAAGGATCGAACTAAGAAGGAGCAGATTTGGATGTACCCCGATGAAATCGGATAATAATCACGCCCACTTCACATGATATGTTATGTTGAAAATTACTAAAAATGCTTTAACTGACTAACGAAAAACATAAGAAACACTAAGTTTTATAGAAGAAATCGCAGAAGACAGCTGTACTCAGATTTTTTTTAATGGAAAGTGGGCCTTATGGGTCAAAAACCATATCTTAGAAACTATTGGACCGATTTCAATGAAATGCGGTATATAATATTTTATTGACATCCTAATGAAATTGAAATCCCATATAACTCAATTTTATATTCCATCTGATCTAATAAAGCTTAAAAAACTTATTATAAGAGAATAAATAAAAGAAAAAAAATGAAGTTTTAAATTTTGCATTGCTCTAAAAACCATATTCTAAATATACCACTGAAAAACTTGCCCTCTTTAGTATAGTAGTAGAAAGTAGTAGTGCAGGTTAAGAACTGGTCTACAATTTTGCGGATAGGGAGGGCTTTCCATGTAGTCAGAGTCAAATAGGGAGACTAAAACTAAGAAGAACTATCCGATCAGTTAAGGATCTTTCGAGTAAAATAAAGAAGTATTGGTTTCCTATAATGTGTTAGCTTGCCCCTGTACTCCTTATTAAAACCAAATTTTGCCTAATTTATTTAAATACTATTATTTCTTTCATCTCCTTCTTTTCTCTTTTGATGTTGTTTATAATTTCCTCCGGATTACGGCTTAAATTAGAATGGAGTAAATAAGTTACGAACATGAAAAAAGAATATTTGTACGTACCTCAGCAGAAGCCATCAAGTCGTCCACTCAACCAGCAACTGAATCAATTGTTCAGCAACGTCAATTTTGCTACACTTTGAATGCCACGACTCTTCACAGCCTGCTGACTGTTGCTGCCTCAGCATTATTGCCAACATTTTCGAGCTTTACTCGTTGCTTTCAGTTTTTTTATAATTTTTTGTTTGCCTTGATACATGTACCCACGCTTCCCTCTCTGGTTTGTTACACGCCACGTGCTGCTGTAATGCTTTTTCTATACACTTGAGTGTAACAAATTTGAATATGAAAAGTGAAAATGCGCCCAACACAGTGATTGTAGAGTATGTAGAAGTATTAGGGAGGTGCCCGAAAATAAAACAAATGATCGGATTCGTTAGTCGCAGAACAAGTGATGCATATGGTATTTCCCTAGATGCCGAAATACGTTTAATTTAATAGGAAATTACTTCGACCTTATTAATAGTAACCGAAATCGAAACCACTAAAGTTGACGGTAATTCATATCAATACTGATCTGATTCGGAGATTATTATGGATTATTATTTGACCTTTGATCCCATTTGGATTGACCTCAACCGTCTCCAATCCGTATCCAACTTTAAACTGTATTCTTTGACCTATTTTATCTAATACATCAATATTGATCAGATTTGAAGCCTTTTATAGGAAGTTGACCCTTGACCCCATTTGGATTGACCTCAACCGTCTCCAATCGGTATCGAACCTTAAACGGTATGTCCTGAACAATTCTATATACGATTTTGCTTCTAATATATGTTATACAAATTTCCTCCGATGCTTGAGGACCTCCCTAATACATACTGTTCGTATATTTGTGGCATGTGCCGGCTGTTGCAAAGGTACTTGGATGAGGGTAGTGTAGCGTGCAAAAATCGCAAAGTGGTCGGATTTTCTGTGGTAATTTGGTTAAAGGTAAATGGAAGGTATAATCAACAGGCACTTCAATGTTGTGAATTGGCGAGAAAGAAAGGATAAAAAATCAAAAAAAAAAACAAAAAACGATTGAAAGCGCAAGGCAGGGGAGATGTTTGCGCTGGGAATACATGCTGTCGAAAGCAAGGTGATGTTGAAGATCAAAGCAATATTTAAAAGGCACGAAAAAAAGGGAAGCAACAACAAGAAAGGGGGAAAATGAGTCAAGGTAGCATATGGAAATGGTATGTTTATTGAGTCAACCCATTCAAATATAATATGCTTATCTCTGCATAAATATGTACATATATATAAATTTAAAATAAGATTTTCAGGAAGAAAGGGTGTGTTTAGTTACATTTTGAGTGCGTGAAAAGTGGTTTGATGATTGCTGGGGCGTGCATATGTATATATATCATTAGGGCATATACAAAAATGTATACTTGTATGTATGTTTTTTAGTATTTTTTATATGCAAATTACTTACCACCAACGGACATTAAAAACTTTACATTTTTGCTGACACATTTTTTTTTGAATATTTTGGGGGAAGTAGTGGAGAAATTAATAATTTCTGCCAGTAAATTTAATATTTGTTACCTTAAACAGCTGCCTCATGACACTAAACAGGCAATATAAAAGCAATATGCAAGCAGCAATCAAACTTTTAATTTTCTTCCGTTCTTTTTTCAGTTGTTGCATAATTCATAAGTAGCCACAGTTTGGCTAATACAGAAATTGGTAAATTTATGCAAAGCACTGTTTGGACATAAGCCCTCAATATATTGTCAGCCATGGTAGTTCAAAGTTGGTGTGATTCGTGAAAAACATATAACTTCATTTGGTTTATGATAAAATTAAAAATTGTGGTTTGTCAATATATTTGTTTTTATGAAGCTATGAGTTATGCTGCTGATTCAATTTGAGAATTATGTAAATTTTGATATTTTTGTTTATATGTCGATTCGATTATTTTATATGTATACAAATATTTGGAATTTAAAAAAAAAATATATTTGTGTGTTGGGCTAACATTTAATTTATTAATTACTCTGCTATATAGAGTTGAAATGAGTTCATCAAATCTGTAATCAACAAAATTTATATAGATACAAAATCATTATAGATATAGATAGTATAGGAGAGCATGAAAAATTAAGTATTTGTTCAAAAAACAACTGAGCTCCGGTTAGCATACCCTTCTGATTAATTTTCGTTTAAGTTAATGAACAGAAAGATACTTTCCCTTCTTTAAATTAAATGTTAAAGGCAGGAGCTTGTAATGATGCTTGGTTGTCACTGCGTATACGTAATCATTTTATTTAGGGGTTAACCCACACTTTGTCTTTTGCGGAAAGATTAATTATAAGACTATGTATTTAGTTTATTTATTTAAAATTTATTTAAATTATGATTATTTTAATAATTATATATGGGGTTTCCTGCCTCAATTAAAAACACTAATTTTCAAAAATCAATTCTATACTAACTACCCATTTTGTCTTTGAAAAACATCGGTGCGGCACTAGGCAGTGAAACGTGTCTTGTCTAGTCTCGTTTCATTTGGTGTGGGTTGCACCGTAGTTCAGTATGTAATGCTCGACAACAAATTTGTCGCTTTAGTGTGAGTTGTCTGTATGAAAATACATGAACGACAACACCTCTTCAGACAAGACAAGACAAGACAAGACAAGACAAAGACATGCGTTTTGTTTCGTGTAGTTCGGTGTGGGTTGTCACATACGAAGCTATGGGCTGTTGTTTTATAAGACAAGAAAATACGTTTTGACTAATCCGGTGTGGGTTCAGCCTAAATAATTGTTAGTTCAAAAGCATTCAAAGTAGTCCATTGAAGTTAAGAAACCTACTAATCTGACATATCCGTGAAAACTTTGTTGTTTTTTTGTTGTATGAAACTATTGAAGAAGTCAAGATATTTAACTTGGTTAAATCTTTTACTCTAGAATAGTATTTACTTTTAGCGAATTAAATTAAATAAGTACCTTTCCTGCTTAAATAGTTCAGTTATAAATACCACCAACTGGATAAATCCGCTTCGATAAAGGTAACGTATGTCCTTCAGGAATCAAAGGTTCCACGGCTTGAGATTTGGTACTCATTGTTTTTTTTTCCTTACACCGGGAACTGAGAAGTTAATATTCCCTATAGAGAAAAATAATTTGGCATCATTATCAGTGATTAAAACCCCAAAAGTTTTATGAAAATGTAAAAAACTTATTTGCTGCAGTTTAAATAGCCGAGAAATAGAGACAGTACTCTTCTATCCTGAGATTTATTTAACTTTAACTTTTCTTTCCATTTCCTCGTGGTCTTACAACCTTCTGTAAATTGGCTTCTGATTGTATTTTCAGATGTTTCGCTTGCCACCTAAAGCCTTAGAAGATTACTTATGGCACATATATCACAATGTGATCTAAGTTACCGTATTTTCGTATACTGGAACAAATTGCACGAGAAAAACTTGTTTTAGGTACGATGAAGTTGATCAGTCTCAGAACACAGCCAGACCAAAATCACATCAAGTCTAAAATAACGGAGAACCATCAGTAAAATACTCAAGATAAAACCATTTCCAAAATTTGAATGAATTTGTTTACCTTTTGCGATCCGGAGACAATTGTGAGACTTCTTTTGGTATATGACAACTTTTCCGAAAGCTAACTTATTTTGAGTTCCTCGAAGTGGACCCAAAACAATT
Organism: Zeugodacus cucurbitae; assembly: GCF_028554725.1. Classification (NCBI taxonomy): domain Eukaryota; kingdom Metazoa; phylum Arthropoda; class Insecta; order Diptera; family Tephritidae; genus Zeugodacus; species Zeugodacus cucurbitae. The sequence continues at coordinate 22,015,238 of NC_071669.1, forward strand.
TTCTTTTCAATATTCGAACTAAAGATATTACATTACTCGATTCTCTAGCTCTAAATCAATGAGACACAATCTGTAAACAATTATGGAAATAGCCAAGTTGATTTATTTTACTAGACTGAAATTTCTATACAAACTTTATAAATCAGAAACTACTTGACTAATTTCAACAAAATTTTCTATAGTTTAAAAATAGGATAAATCAATACACAACTACGGCTAATTCCCATACACCACAATTTTGACGCCGATCTGATTCGTTAACTAAGGAATATTAAGCACCAGTGAAGATATCGGAACAAAACTTTGCCATCTTAAACATCTTAAAATCCTCGAAATCGGACTATAGCATTTCAAGGCCACAGATTTTTTGTTTATTTATATATTTTATTCCTTTACAAAAATGTGTAAAAAGTAAAATTTAAGAAATAACTTTGCCGATCGCCATTACACCCAACAAGGCTGACATCATTTTTCACACAGTACTGCCAATACGGGCCGTCAACGCTGCGGCCTGAGTTGAAAGTGTGTCAAAGTAGGTGTGTTGTAGGTATTGTTGTTTTTTCGTTGTTAAAAGTATGCAGGACACTTTTACATGCAGCGACATGCGCTTTGGCCATTAATCACTTTGCTGTTGCGCAGTAAATTTGCATTTTTTAGTTGTTGTAATTTCTTTTTTTTTTTGTTTTTTTATTCATTTTTACACGCTGTATTTTGCATTTTTTTAATTCGCATTTTTACATTTCCTTGGATTTTTTCGTCCTTTTAATTAATTCCCCTCTTCCATTACAGCGCCGTTCACCCATTGACCTATAAGTCCGGCCCGGCAGCAGTTATTTACTGCCTACCTGACAGCGCTGTAGGCTACACAGATCACATGCTCACTCACTCGTCGCGCAGCGACATATGGCATTCTCATTTCAACAGCTCGTTAGCCGCGGCACAATAACGCCCAGTACATTTGCTCACTGGCTGCTATCGCTTGACACACACACACGCACGAACAAAGATAATGTTAATATTTACAGAAACACACAGTAAAAAGGACACTCACTTACACTATGTGTCAACATGCTGTTAATGCCGCGAAGTCAGTCAACCAGCAAAGTACACAAGCGCGCACATACATACAACGTAGCGAAAGGACAGCGCGTGGCTGGCTTGACCATATTGAAATGCGCGCGCAATGCAAGCAAAATGAAGCGACGACAACTTGATATGCTTAACAAGCACCCGGAGGCAACGCTCAGTGAAAGGACAACGGCAATGATGGCGGCGCTATCGGAATAAATGAGCCTTGACTTGCGTTTGGCGCGCGCCCTGCTCTGAACTGTGTATTTATAAGTCTACTTATGCGATAAGTGACTCTGCGATAAGAGACTGTGCCTTGTATTGAAGTGGCAGCGCAGACAAACAGTAAAACAACAAAAAGAAACCGAAAGCAGTATCAGCAATGAGATTGCGCGCTAGCCACTGAAGCGCAACAATTGTGGCGGCGGCGGCGCGCGTTCACATAGCCCCGGCAGGTCAACGTGTGATTAAACATGTCGAGGAGTTGTTAAAATCTGCCAGCGCGTCGCACAGTGGCTCTCCCCAGCGCTTGGGTAAGGCGCTTGCGGAAGGCGCTAGGCAAGCAGCAATTGTAGTGAACCGCAAGTGAAGTCTCGCCCAACGCCTTGCCGCGCAATGCTGGTGTGTGTCGGCTTCGCGATTTATGAGTTTAAAACTCATAACTGCTCCACCTTTCGCACTGCTGCTGGCACGCATTACACTTAAGTGAATTTTAAATGTGTGTGCGTGTGTAAGTTCATACATTTATATATGTTGTTGTATGGGTTGAAAAGTGTTATGGCATGTGGCAATTTCTTTCGCTTTTCGCTGTAGCTTTAGTAACGCGTGGCAAGTGAGTCGTAACCACCGTTGTGGAAGCATGCTGAGAAAATATGCTGCAATTAGCGCGCAACAACAGCGGAAACGATGAGTACCGTTATTGTGTTGATTAAAAAGTTAAGCGTTGCCATTTACTTTTGAGATTTTCAGCGCAACTCCTCCAGTTGTGGCGGTGGCACGCAGTTTAGTGTGTTGGCACTTTGAAGTTGCTCAGCACGCGTTCCGTTGAAATGATTAATGCGTATCTGTCGTTGAAGTTACAAAGTCTTTATAAAGTGGTTTCTAAGTCTCCAGCAGTGTATTGCTATTTGAAAAATGTTGTGAAATTAATAAAAAAGTTAATTGAGCGTTAGTGTGTTTGGCTTAGAAGGTTCGGTGGTTTAGAATCTTAGATATTGTTCTGTATTTTAAGAGAAGCTGCAAGGTCGATTATTTATTTCAGGCGATACAAGCGACTTTTCCTACTTTCATTGTACTTAAAAAAGGTGTAGGTGACCTATAATTTATAAGAATTTAAGAGGGATTATAGGTGATCTACGTATCTGATCCATATAGTACAAAATCTATATGTATACTGAAGAGAGCCAGACATATTAGGGAACCACATTTTCTTGCTTCTTGCACAATACTGGAACGAGATCTGGTATTTTTGTTGATGGATAAAATTAATGTCAGTCAGCCAGTAGATTTCCAGTGTACCTAGATTAAGAAAATGTAGCAGATTATATTTCGGACCCTGAGCGAATCCAATTTAATCCACTTTCTGGGTACTCCATCTTATGGATACTGACATATATTCTTTTCTACTTAATGCTTAGGGTTTCTGTTGGGTCTCTATCGATGTGTATTACACATTGTACATATTTTAATTTTTCCTTGTTTTCTTTGCACTTACTGGAACCCAAATGGTGTTAACTTCTTTAGTTCTTTAGACTTTTATACCTCTAACATAAGAAATTGTAATTCACAGAATCATGGTCCGAAAGATATAAGAGCACCAAATCTAGATTTTGCACCAAATTTTTAGAAGATTTATCAATAACAATACTAATAACTAATACTAATGTAATAATTTTAGATCGAGAAAGTTTATCGTCCTCCTATACCTCATTTATATACCAAAAATATATATATATCATCACCAGATACTAGTAATAATTAATTTAATTTTCCTCCCGGTTTTAAGCCCTTCCATTTAAGCCCTAGCATGATCGACTTTATTTGCTATCGAGAACCAGCTATGTATGTGGAACTTATCCGCTTGTGTAGAAGGAAATTGATAATATCTCGATATCATATATACAGATGTAGGTACTATGTAGTTTAGTGTGATACTAAGTTAGTAACACACTGTAGTCCTATATTTCATATGGATAACAATTGATAGAATATTGTGAAGTATTTATACGTCTTGCCGTCCAATATACTGATGCAGTCAATGGAGTACGAAAATTCGAGATACATGAAGATTTTATTTTTCAGATTTTCGGTATTCTTGAACGAGATTATCCTACAACAGTATGTTTTTCATAAAGTCATAGAAGATCCCATTAGCACATTATAAAAATTAACGCTATCGAAGATTTTTTTGTTGGAAATTAACTCATGATATCAAATTAATTTTGTTTGCAGTTTAAATTATTCCTGTCTCTTTGAATTTCTGTTTTTCGACTCGATCTGTTCCGGATGCTTAAATCAGTATATTATGAGAACAATATTAATCTGCATGACAAACAGCACTGTTTGCGATATTACTGATTCGGTATCAATAAGTTTCCATCATTCATCTCACATGATGTGGTTTTAATCTTAACCAGAAGTAAGATCTACCGTAAGTTCCCTTCTTGGAATCACAGATGCACTCCGAGATGTTAGTGACCAGCAACAGTACGACTTGTTTGATCAGATTAACCACCTTCGTAAACAGTTTAATAGCTTGAACTCCTTAACAGCATTATCTTCAACATTCGATTTAAATAATTAACTATTTTCCTTTGCTATAAGCCAAAATAAAGTCTTCTTATCTAAGTATTTACATTTCTTGAACAATTGTGGAAAAATATCTTTTGAACTACTTAAGAACACAATTTAAACAACGTGGCTACAAGCACCCAGCGCCACAGAGACAAGAGAAAAGAAGCAACGAAAGATCGGACAAAAGTTAAACAAAAGCCAAGTAAACTAGCGAAACAATTGAATCGAATTGACGAGCACACTTCGGGGCGAAAAAAGTGAAAGCGATGCAACAGATAACAACTAAAGCGCCATAGAGAGAGCTAACGAAAGTTTTCGCAACGGTTCAAACGATTTAAAACTTAAGCGCTTAAGACAATTGAAAAAATAAGAGTGTGTTAAGTAAAATTGATGCTGACACTTTGTGACCTAGAAGTATGTGGAAGAAAAAAACGAAATGAAAACTAGAATAGCTGAAAGGAGCTACTAAATATATATTTGCGCGTATATAATGGCGGTTGTAGCGGTAAATACAGCCACAAACGTATTAATAGCAGCATGGTGGGAAAGTAAGAAGGGAATATGAGTAAGAAGTTTATAAATATGTGAAATATAGGTTAACAGATATATAATATAAATAATAAATATTATTTTAGATATTTCCATATGTAAATTTATTAAATTTATGCAAAAACAACAGCTGCCAATTGTAGGATAAAATCTTTTATTATAAATAAAAGCATAAGTACAAATGTAATCCCATTTCAATTTGTTGCCAATCCTAACTACAAGTGGCAGCCGCTGCAGCTTAGCCGACAAGCAAGTAAACACTTCTGACGCATGCCGCAGTGGAGCCCAAGTGTGGAAAATGCCAGTCAGGAGGACCCAATAAATTTGCATTTATTTTTGGGCTATTTTAAATTCAAGTTGACAGATAATTCTACGAATTCAATGAGACAAATAAGCCGAAGAGCAGTACTTATATATACAAATATATGTATGTATTATAAAATATTTATTTTATTTACTTATACATATATATTTATGTAAATATACACACACACACGAGTACATAGCTATGCGCCATAATTGAGACTGTTGCTGTGGTTACTATGCATACGCATACGCGAGCAGCAATTGTTCTATCCGATTTGCGATTGTTGGCATATTATCGATTACATAATAAATTCAGTTTTGGGAAAAAAACATAAAAAAACAACAATAACAATGTGTTGGCAAAAAACATCGCTGGCACACTACTTAAAAGGAAAGTCTGGAACACAGCAAAATATTCACACAGAACCACACACACACATATATCAACGTGAAGGCAGCGTGTTGTTATGACTTCCAGTCGCTTGGCTACACTTTTCCATGCCATTTGTTAGCGAAATAGGCCAAGGCATCATTGCTTGTGTAACTATATGGGTGGCAACTGTTCGGTTACGTAAAGGAAATCAAAAATAGCAAGACTGCGCAGCAACAAAAGGTGTTAGGGGCATGTAGAGGCACCGGGTAAACAGGAAATGGTGTAGTTGAAGACAATGAACCTTTAAGGAATTTGATATTGCTGACACTTCATAAAGTTAATTGATTTATGACACAAAGGCAGGGATGTTAAGCATTTGCACATGTTACGAATAGGAACGATGTGTTGGAAGTATAGTGTAGGTGAAAGGATTAAAATATACATGTGTATGTGAGAGTCTGAGCTATATACACGGTACTCAGCTAGTAAAGCGTTCTCTTTGGAACTGACTTGGTTTAAGTTCCTTCAATTTCAAAGCTTTTGGTACGTTAAACTTTACTATAGTTTCAATGAGAGAATGTCTTTTGTCAAGTCTTGCTGACTTTTATTCGTGAGTCAGTGAAAAGTCTCAATTGCGATGACAAAAAATTCGTCTTCATAGTCTATTCTATGAAAAGTAAAATTGGTCAATTATCTGATAATGCCAAATCGTTAAATCGAGTGAATATTAAATGGTGAGCATCTTAGAGAAACGCAATTATATTCGTCAATGGAAAATAGAGAACCCTACTAATATCTCAGTCCGGCCTTACGATATCTCACCATCTTGGAATTTCGAAAAAAAATCAATAAAATTTCAATAAATTTCCAAAAATTGTAAAACCCATAGCTAAGATTCTGAAAGCACACCGACTGTAAAGCTCGCCTTCAAAGCTGAACTTGTTTATTAAGGGGTTAAGTGGGTTGCAGAGTCCATTTTCTAAATTTTTTTAAACAAATAAGATCATTTATTTCATTATACAGTTCAGCGTATCAAAGATACTTGCTTAAATAGTATTTTGTGAAATTTTTATTTGAAAGTAAAGTAACGAAAGTAACATCTGCTTCGAGCAACTCACCACTTTTTCTAAATATATATTATTATCATCATTATATTTTTTTGAGCGCAAATCATAAGCAGAGGAAATCAATTCAATACAAATTTTATCTTTTACGTGCTGAGAATTGATGCACAAAATTAAAGCGCACACTCACTTATACACACTTTCTACTACTTACTGCTGTTGTGTAAATAAATATTTGTATGTTAAGTATTTGCTTTGTTATACGCGTTTCACTATCATTTCTATGCAATCAATGATTGGGCAAATGTGTAAACATAGACGCGGGCACATTCTGTGATTTGTTGCTGTTGTTGTTATATGTATTATATATATAAAATAATAATCAATAAGTGGCGTAAATAGTAAACAAAAATTTGCCACTGCAAAGATGTGCGTTACGTAGCACTCACGTTCGTTGATGTTGGTTTTGCAGTCGACGGAGCGTATGAGTAACTTTTCTGTATAAGGAAACTTGTTGTATGGGCTACATGGCGTATGAGTAACATTACTCTAAATGGAAACAGTTATGGACAGCTAAGTGGAACGTACAAATTGATATTATTTAGCATCTAACTAGATTTTAAAATACAAGTATTTAGTCATACAGTTGCCACCTTTTTAAATAAGGAAAACTGATAAAAAATAAAAAGGCATTGCAAAATCTTTGGGTATATGTTCAAATAATTTTTTTTATGACAGGGTTGCCACTTAGCGAAAAAGTGATAGCGTTCAAATTATAACAAATTGTTGCTTTGAGGGAAGGAAGTATAGTCAAAAGTAGTAGTGTGTTGTGTTATATATTTTAGTATAGAGTTGCCACCTGTTTAAAAAACATGAACAGAAAAAATTATATGGTTGCAAATCTCCAAGCAATTAAAAATCGTCGGAAAAGTGTTCAATTAAAAATACTTTGTAAGGTAGTTGCCACTTAGCATAAACAGTGAAAATAATACATGGGTGATTCTACGATAAGAGGTAACTTGTGCGGCAATCAGCTTAAAGTATTGTTTTTGTCATTTATGTTGCTATTTTTTTAAATGAATCGCATCATATTAATGTAAAGTCTAAAAAAGTCTAACTGAAAAAAAAAAATAAAAAAAAGAAAGTAAGAGACCAGGGGAGATACTATTCATCATGACACCCGGACCGGAAGTCGTGAGCTGATTGAGTCGTGATACTTTCGTGCGTGAACTTGTGAACATGACCCCTTCCCCACCTCCAGCCATCACCAGCATCAACAAAGCCTCGCAATCCAACGCAGAATCGCTTTTACCAACAGATTGTAGTTTGGACTGAGTGGACATTTATATGTTAAAGTCCTCTCTCGATGAACCAAAACCAAACTCTACAAGTCCCCTATCATAACCGTTCTGCGTTATAGTGCAGAAGCATGGACGATGTCAACATCCGATGAGACGGCACTAAGAGTTTCGAGAAAAAGGTTTTGTGGAAGATTTATGGTCCTTTGAACATTGACAACGGCGAATACCACAGATGATGCAACGATGAGCTATACGACGACACTAACATATTTAGTTCAGCGAATAAAAAGACAGAGGCTACGTCATTTTGTTCGAATGACGAAAGCACTTCAGCTTGGAAAGTGTTCGATGCTGTACCCGATGGTGGAAGCAGAGGAACAGTAAATCCTCCATTCCGTTGGAAAAACCAGGTAAAAATTGACCTGGTTTCTATTGGTATTTCCAATTGGCGCCAAACAGCAAAAAGGAGAGATGACTAGCGCGTTCAAATAGATTCGCCTATAATCGCATAAGCGTTGCATACGCCAAATATATATATGTTTGTATATATAAATAAGATCAGGGTGGCCAGACTCTCCCCATGCCAAATCTTCTTTTGACAGCAGAGGATATATTACGTCTTTAAAAAGTCAGTAAATGTTTTTGAAAGATCTTAAGATTTTATGTTTAATATTTGTTTCGCTTATTTAGGATAAAGGGTGAATTTGTTGATTTGTTATTTGAATTTTATGGTTTGTTCATCTAGGAAAGAGAGTACCTTTAATTTGTAATACTATTTTAAATAAATTTTTTGCTTTTGGTAGAATAATTATCTACCATAAACTTTACGTCTCTCTCCTGGCCGATGTATTTACCAGAGATAAAGAGATGTACAACTCTCATATCACTGGAAGAGAGAGGGCAATATTAAACGTCAAAACCACCTATACTTTGACAGTTTGTCGAGATGAGGAGGTTTTGACGTTTCGCAATTGGGAAACTGGAAAGGCCAGATTGAAATGTTGCCAAAAAAATTTTGCGACGGAGACATTTTTATCCGCCTTGCAAGATCACTAATATAAACTTAAAACAATAGATATAAATGAAAACGCGTAATTTAAAAGTGGTTTAAGAATGTTTTTGTAAATTACAGCATCGAGAAACTAATTTTTCATGGAAAATTGTAAAAGAAATTGATTTATTTTCAGTTGACACTTAATAATTGAACTTATTTATTACTGAAACTTCCAAAACCGGCTATTTTAATATTCCATTTTATCGCTAAATGAAATTGAAATAAGTTATTTTATATTAAACATTCAGTATATAATAATTTTTAACCATAATAAATGTTGGGTATTTTAATTTAAATGCCCAAAAATTAGTATTTTGTCTGATCTGGTAATAATGCAAAATGTTATATAAAACGCAAATTTTGAGGCGCTCTCACACTGGAATAAGTTGGACATCCCTTTATCCCTGGTATTTACCCTGGTCGTCGAAAAGGTAATAAAATATGTTTTAAGTGACTTGCCATTATGTGAGAAGATAAATAAAAGGGACAAAAATCATAATATAGAGAATAGAATCAAAGGTTTTTGTTGGTCCGTTTTCTCTGTGCAATTGAAACCTCTTATCGTAGAATCACCCATATAACAAACTTTGGAACGGATGAAAGAAATTGTTGTCAAAAGGAGAAACATACATATTTTTTTATATATTATCTAGTTGAACGTCCCTAACTCGAATCCCCATAATCCACAAAAAAACTTCGATAAAGAGAATTCGGAGCTACCGAAGGTAATTCAAGTTGTCTTCTTTTTCCTATTTAAGAGTTCGAGTTATGGAAGTTCAACTGTATATTCTAGCAAAGAGTTGCCACCTTTATAAAAAAGGAAAACTGTTCCATAGGCAAATTGAGTTACCCTTTTTAAACTGAGGTTCTGAAGCAGAAAATTTAAACAAACTATGCCAAGGTTGCAATAATGGAATAGTATAGTATGTATTACAAATAACTGTAATGTAATTGAAACCAGTTTACTAAATAATAACATTTATATAATTGAATTCCACCAGAAAACTCATTGCATGTCAGTGCTGCATGAAAATGTTTCAAAAACTTAGACATTGCATGCCTTTGTGCGCGTAACTTTCAAACAGCCAAATTACGTTCCATTAGTATCTTATCTAAGTCCCAACACTAATCTATTCAACAGCTAACGATGCTGATGCTCTTTCAAGGTCACGCAAAGATTTGCGGCTGTGCTACTAATGCAATCAGCTTTACTCGGTTACTATGATTCTATTAAACTATATATGGTGGCATGCAACGCTGCATGCAACACATATACATATGCGTGTGTGTGTTAGTAAATCTATAGAGTCCACAGATAAGCGCTACGCTTAAGCGGCAATGAGTGTGTCTACAATCAGAGTCTACTAAATGAGTGGTCGTGTGGCTTCATTCTACGGCGGAAGGTAAATTCACTTATACACACCCACACAGCCATTCACATGGACACGCATATACTTGAGTCATATTGCATATGCGCATTTCGAAATAGTTTTATTTAGGTGTGTTTGTGTGGTCACAAAGCGAGCATACCTCGAGTGTGGCAGTTGAACTCATTCAATTATTCAAATCAAATTTGTTGCTGCCACTGAAAGGAAAATTTATCTAATCAACACAGTGCCCAGCTGAATGAAGATGCGAATTGAAAATGGCGAAATGCTACTGTATATTTTATTCTAGGAACATTAATGCAGATATATACAAGGCATACCATATGGTTGGTACCAATCAATCCTGAAATACTTTAGAAACTAACTCTGGATTTGGACGTTTTCAAATGCTTGGAATTATCGACTCCAATTCCAAACGCGAACCAAATATATTTTCATAAACTAAAATGGTATGGGAAGGGCTCAGTCTTTCGTGAAGGTTTGAACTTTTTTAAGGACGACCCGTAGTTCGGGGGAAAGTTTGTGAGTCTATGAATAGGCCAGGGTTTCACTATAATCATACGTTTTAGTACTAAACTGATAGTGAGCTGGGCTAAAACTCCTCGCTTTCTGGAAGATTTGTCGAATAATTCTGGAACGTAGTCGCATAAGACTATCTTTCAACATGACTGTCCCTCCTTTGCGGGAAAAAGTCTTGTTCTCACATTTTCTGCCATTCAGCCAAGTCCTTTAGTTAATACATGAACGTTCGAGGTAAATGTAATAGTGAACTAACCTCACTTAATCATTTGATGTCTTCCTAGACAAAATTTTAGTCAATATTCGTCTTTTATTATTTTTTTAATTTACTGCACTCGAACCAGCCTGTATAACTTTATAATACCACACATCATCAACTTTCCAAGAATAGCCAGTTCTTCGCTCTTCTCTTTATACATTCCTACTTAGTGCATAGGCATTTTCGGCATCTTTGGACCACCGCCAACAGCCTGCCACAGTCTTACACGAATCTCACTGTGCAAATTTTTGATTAATGCAATTCGCTCAGCAGGTTTGCCACAATCAAATCATCATGCCACATGGCCTCTCCCAAGCACAGGCTCTTTGCCAAGCCTGCATCCGGCATGAATGTGGCAGGTAATGAATCCTGATATGTTTTTGCTGCCACAGCTATAATGTTTTGTCTACATGCACCCACACACACACACACATAAATACTTGATTATATATACTCTCGTATACATATATGTATAAGTATGTGTGTGGCAAAGGAAATGCACAATAAATCGTTGCACAGCAACAAATACAAATATATAATATTTTGGCTAAACTAAATGCATGTTACCGTGTGGCTAAGATTAATTTCTTAGTATTTTCCAAGCTGCATGCAATACAGTAATTGCACTCACACACACATCCATATAAGTATATGCAACTGTGTCCCTTACAAATGCTATTGTTACAGCTTGCTTGATGAATTTGCTTCAAAATGCATTTACACAAACAATAATCAGTGCTGGGTTCCAAGTATTAGTGCACAAATAAAAGGCTCCTTTCTTTGGCAAGGCATGCCAGTTCATAAATTAGTAAACCCAAAGTGTTTCTCTTAATTAAATTCGTTTATTGTTGGTTAGCATACTCATATACTCAAATAATGGACTTAATGCAAGCTTCAGTATTTGAGCTGATGAATGCAATTACCGTCATTAAAGCTATACAATTTACATAAAGTAACAGTAAAGACAAATTAAATGGTTTACGATATCAAATTTAACTAACTTCTAATATGTAAGTGTGTAAAATTCTCATTAAGAATGTGAGAAAACGATGGTTGTTCCTTAAATCAGTAATATATATATATTGAATAAAAGCTGGAAAATCCTACCTAATATTACAGTGCGAAACTTCATTTTATATATATTATACAAGTGTAGAACTAACGGATCCGAAAAGTGATTTTAGGTGTAGTTAAATTTAAGTTAATGACGATAGCAGACTCTTTGAAGATATCAAAGTTTATTGGGCACATCGGTGAGAAAATGGGAGTTCTATGCAAAATGAAAAGGGCTGGAAAAAATAATACGAGCTACAGAGCAAAATAGAGAAGGTACAATCTTCTACAAGAGTGTACAGCTACTGGCGTACGCCGATGATATTGATATCATCGGAAGCAACAACCGCGCCGTTTGTTCTGCTTTTTCGCGCATGGATAAGGAGGCGAAGCGGACGAAATATCTCCTGTCATCAAGCAAACAGTCAGCGCACTTGCGACTTGGCTCCCACGTCACTATTGACAGTCATAACTTCGAAGTTGTAGATAATTTCGTATACCTGGGAACCAGTATCAACAACACCAACAATGTCAGCCTCGAAATCCAGCGCAGAATCACTCTTGCCAACAGGTGCTACTTTGGACTGAGTAGGCAATTGAAAAGTAAAGTCCTCTCTCGGCGAACCAAAATCAAACTCTACAAGTCACTTATCATTCCCGTCCTGCTTTATGGTGGAGAATCGTGGCGCAAGATTTATGGTCCTCAGAACATTGGCAACGGCAAATACAGCAGACGATGGAATGATAAGCTGTACGAATTATACGACGACATTGACATAGTTCAGCGAATAAAAAGACAGCGGCTGCACTGGCTAAGTTATGTTGTCCGAATGGACGAAAACACTCCACCTAAGAAAGTGTTCGATGCAGTACCCGCCGGAGGAAGCCGAGGAAGGCGAAGGCTTCCACTCCGTTGGAGGGAGGAGAGCGTGGAGAGCGACCTGGTTACACTTGGGATCACCAACTGGCGCCGAACTGCGAACTGCGAAGGAAAGAGAGGAGTGGCACACTATTATCAAACTGGCTAAACGGTTTCCATGCCAATCACACACATATGTATATTATAATCAACTGGGTACTTCCACGTCCACTTTATTTGCAGTATCTGAACCTCTGTTATTTTTTTCCATCTTCATCACTCAAAAGAATGCAAGTTGAACAGAAATCTCTAGGACTAGGCCTCAGTCTAAATACCAATCTTATTACTTCAAATGTATCGAAACTTTACGAGATCGTTATAATTAGTGTGTCGTTTTCATGTTGAATAGTAAATATATGGTAATCAAATTCTTAAACAGTTTTATTAATTACTAGACCGATACATTGACCGATTTATGTTGTACAAAGTCAAACATAGCTGAAAATATTTGATCAATCCATGAAAAGAATCATGATATCATGATATTGAAATATATTAACCATAGTAAAATAAGATGTTACCCTGATCCATATATGTATATGTATGCAGAGTTGGAAAATATAATAGAAATTGTAAATTGTGTATGAAAATTAAATATATATAAACGATAGCACTGATATCGATACTTGTGATTACTTATTGTGCCTTCCTTTTTAGTTGATTTCGCAAATTGATCAGAATGGTGAGACGAGTTGAAATCCGGCTATCTGATATCCGTCCGTCTGAGATTGAGTTATCTTGATTAATATTGTGGCACGTGGCAAACGTACTCTAGAGTGTTTGGTATTGTGGAGGGGTGAAATCGGACAATTGTCACTAACAAAATGGCGTTAACCGAAAAGTTATAAAGTGCTATAACTAATCCAAAAGCTAAAAAAGTAAAAATGATACTCGCAAGCTACCAAAGCTATATGAACCAAACTTATTGACCCCATTTCCTTTTAGTACACTATCTACAACATCACCATTGACATTGGAGAAATCGGATAATAACTACGCCTACTTTCCATATAACACGTTTTTATAATCCATCTCTTTCGAAATTGTCTAAATTGGACTATAAATTTTTTGATTATAGCTTCTCAAGGCCCCAGATAATGAAAATGAGGAACGCTGTGCCTATATAAATTTTGTCATCGAAAATATCAAAAATTCAGAAATATTTTATAGAAATTTGGAAATGGAATTATTTTTTTTAATAAAGGTCATTTGTGTCAGAAATCTGTAAAACCGGTAAAAAATGATAAATATATGTACTTCCTGTGACTTTATACCATATATATTGATTAGTAGGTGAGATATCTTAGCAAAATTAATCGAACCGAATATATTGTAGTTGGGTTGCAAAAATATTTTAGTACAAAACGGAGAAACGAGGAGGGCTTCATCCGAAAAGTTCGACTACATTTTGATTCGTACATAACAAATAAAATATGTGCCGAAGGAGACCAAAAATACAGATGTACATATATTGCAGACGTCTGTGACCAGTCGGACAATAATTAATATACTAGTTGAAAATTATTTGAACAATCGCTCAGCCATGAAACTTCCATTTCTAAGTAAAAAAGAATATCCGAAACACACTGTATTTTATAAAGCGAAACATAGTCCGTTAAAATTGGGCTGTAATATGATGAAGCTTTAATTTCTTTGGATTTGATTGAAATTTATATGCAAGAAACCCAATTATTATTAAAATGGATTTCCTCAGTGAAAACAAGTTGAGTAGTGCCGTAGTTAACCTACTCCAGCTGCAAGATGTAGTGAACCTTGGAATTGACTGGAATGTTTCCGCCTACCTCGACATTTATGTAGATAAAGATCTTCGTATTCAATGTAATAACATTAATATAGAAGGTACCAAACATTACTTTTAGGCCAGTCTTTAGAATAGATATCTATAAAAAAGTTAAGAGGAAAGACAATGAAAACTTGAACATATGACATTGGCAACTCTGATCTATAAGTAATCGAGAGCGGACCGTAATTACTCACGAGCTTAATCCCCTCTTGATTTACTAAAATGGAAGTACTTATATACATAAAAAATGCGCCCTTTTAAGACTAAATTTTTCGAAAATTCGTTGAAATATTTTTTTATTTCATATTCATGTATTCTTGTCTTAAATAAACAACCCGTTATTAACGCTTCTGGACTTAGAAAGAAAAACTCTCTTCTTTTGTTTGGCTCGAGTTGTGCTTATTTCCTCACTCACACCCAATTAACGCTTGACGAAGCCAACAATCAAGTACCAAATTGCTTTTTAACTAGCTTAAAAGCTTATCGCAGAAGAGAGGGCCACATGCTCTGGCAACTTGCGCTATAAAAAGTCATAATTTTTTACAAGAAAGAGCAAAGATTTAACAAAAAGGTAGCGATTAAAATAGAATGGTGAAAAAATAAAGGAAAATGCGCTTAAAAAGAAATTGTAAATTTGCCGCATAATCCATGGCGAAGTAATTGCGAGTACACAGCAGCACATCTAATAACGCTTGTAATCCGCGCATTTCGTATTAATACGCCCCCAAGGCACTTGTAGAGCAGAGCCATAACGTGCGCGTTCGGGAGGAAGGCTTAACTTTGGTGCACAAAATGCTTACTGTGTGAGCCGCAGGGGTTTTGGCGGCCGTCTTAGAAGGTGAGCACACAGCGCGCGTGTGCTAATCAAATTAGAGAAGTTGCGTTGGCAAACCCTTTCTTATGCGCATTCTACTTTTTATTTTGGGTCGTCTTCTTCTTCTTCGTACTATTACCGCGTGTAACTTTCCATTCACATTTGCTTCGGAGCTTGACTGTGTCTTGCGGCTTATGGACGGCCGGCTGCGTGGTGTGCCGCGTCGGAAATCCTCTTTACTTACAAATTTAAGCTTATTATTTTGCATCGTAATAATAATTTGCGCTCAATTATATCAAATCGCTACACAATGTGGCACTAAATTTCATAAAGGCATGAGAGCAAAGCACCATAGTGCGAAAGGGTGACCTGCCCAGTGCCGTTGACACTGAGAGACAATTTAAAGATTACATTTTTCCTCTCATTAAGCTTTGCTTGCTTATGTTTCGTGGCACTGCCACTCCTCTACCCCCTTTCCATCATACAATTTGCTATTTAATCTGTGTGCGTGTTGCCCATAGCCACTGGGCGTTTGCTTTGTCTATCTGCTCATTACGTAGCGTTCGGTTGCTGCCGTTCGTCTACTCCATCGGTCGGTAATTGGTTTGTGTACTTTGTGCAGGCGCTCACTTGGTCGTCCCAAATTGGATGCTGGTTGCTATAACCTGCTTTGTCACACCGTCGTTGCGACGTTCACTTACAGCTGCTAAGCTCTACGGTTAATTGGTTGTCAAAGTGGTCACTGAGGTTCTTGTTGCTGCTGTGAAATGCTTGCCGCTTGCGCTCGGTAGCCACGCAGAACATCTCAATTAGGCTTAGATCGCCTAGCATATTCTTTGTTTAATTTGTCTTCGCATAATCCTGTCGCAAAGTGTGACATGCAGCAAAGGTCTTGACGTAATTAGTAGATATGCTTGTAGTGGATGTCGTCGTGTTGGTTGTGATAATGTTGTCAACACAATCTCGGATGTCAGCCATTATGATTTCTGCGAAATTGTGTGTGACAGTGTGCAGGAGCGCCTTTGCCTTGTCGGCTGCTGGTACATCAAAAATTCACCGCTATTATCTTGGCTAACTACTTGTAATTTCTCAATATAGCAAAAGGGTTACACGGCATACTCTGGCGTTTCGTACATACTGATATGCAATTTTCACTAGAATATTGGATTTTTTCGACGAATAAATGAAATAAAAAACGCTTCCAGAAGAGCACAGTAGCCGGGAAGCACATCGTCGGGAACCGCTTAAACTCCTACCTAACGATATCTTGAATGTTATATTCTCAGCCTGCCAGTAGAACCATGCAGTCATTGGATTTAAGCAATTCTTAGCGCTGACTTTGGTATTCGAAATAAAAGTGAGATCCCCCACGAAGGAATATGTCCATTATCAAAGATCTGGGATTTTCTTCATAGTTTTTTTTTAACAAGAAAGCAGCTAAGAAAGCTATTTGGAGGCCCTAACAATAACAACTAATAGCACATATAATTGAGTGTTTACCATTTATTCTGTGAGAGAAGGTTTGGAAGGCTTTTATGCATTACCCTTAAAGATACATAGATATAAACCTTAACTGTGTTAAGCTGTTTAAAACGCCGGAGGGGATGTGGATTCTTAACTATGTTAGTGTATCGAATGTTTACTAAAAAATATTTTACAGTATTGTTAAAAATGTTAAGAAAAAGTGGTTTGCGGAATATAAGATATACCTAGTCTTCTTTATCTTACTACTTTGTTTGCATGCTTAACACCTTAATCTCCTCGAAGTATACATCGTCGATAAAAGACACTCTTGAAGAGGGTCCATCGTATTCGACGGATCTAGTCCACGGCTATCCTCGGTCCTCACGAAAATATTCGCTATTTTGGAGCAGAATTACACTACCAACTATTAAGGAAAGGTTAAGTTCGGGTGTAACCGAAAATTTTAAACTCTCGCAAATCCACTTGAAAACAAAAATCACAATACAATGGAACTTCTCTAACTCGAATAAAAAAAAACATTCGAGTTAGAAAGGCATACAGTTTTTCAAAAAGCTCTATATTTTAGATCTTCTACCCAAAAAGTTGTATTTATGGAGCACTTCGAGTTAATGAAGTTTGAGTTATGGAAGGAAATTTGTAGGAAATTTTATTTCGAAACGCTATTACCAATTCAAAAGTTCGAGTTATGGAGATCTTCGAGTTATGGTAGTTCCACTGTATGTACTATATGAGGGCTGACGAAATTTCTGAACCGATTTCACTCATTTCCACCACCAAGATACGTTATATCCAAGATTATATAATCACATAATTTTGCGGTATAAAGTGAGTTTGAGAAAGTCTCACTACTATAAAATATATATCCTTTGAATTTCTTTGGAATCTCTGAGAGATTTCAGTATATTTTTGGTAAAAAATAGGTCACACGCATTGAGGTCTTCATGTTAAAGTACTGTAATTTTGAAGATGGCTGATGTCGCTCTAGAAACGCAATATTTGTGCAAAGTTTTGTCCCGATATCTTCACTGGTGCTTAATTTATAGATTGCTAAGTGAACGAATCAGCTGGGCTTCGAAATTTTGGTACAATAAAAGTAGGCGTAATTGTGAATCGACGTCTCCCATTTTCAAACTATGGGCATAGCAATACCCATTTCAAATCTTGTATAAAAATTTGAGTGCAGCCCTTCTGTATCATCTCTACCATGAAATTTAAGGTTTTCGGTGTTTTTCCTTACTGAATTCAATTATTTTAAGTACTTTTTAACACAATCGAGTAAGTGGTTATAATTCGATTTCCTCCATTTTTAGACTATATATGCAGGACCTAAAGGAAACGAGTGTGAAGAGTTTAGTTGATATTGCTTTAGTAATTAAGAGATATGTAAAAATACTTAGGCGCGTGGTCACGCCCATTAAAATTACATAAAAAATTACATCCAAATGTGCCTCTTCCTAGTGCGAGCAGTTTTACCAAATTTTACTTTTAGAACTTTATTTATGGCTTAACTAAACTGCGTGGCAGTGGTCCGCTTTCGTCCATATATGAAATCAATCTCTCCGGGTTCCAATAATAAATACATGTACCAATTTTCGTTAAGTTGTCTCAATGTTTACTACAGTTACAGCTTGCACGTTCGGACGGACGAACAGACAGACATCCGGGCTTCAACTCTACTTGTCACTCTGATCACTTTGGTATATTTAATCCTATATTAAACTCGTTTAGTTTTAGGATTTACAAGCAACTGTTATGTGAATAAAACTACTATACTCTCTTTGCAACAAGTTGCGAGAGTATACAAATATAGTGCTAGAAGATCTCTTTAAGGCGTAGTACCTATGGTATAAAATAAATATATGCGTCACTATTTTTTGAATTTTCCTCATTCTATAAAGCACGCTGATAATAATTACGTACTAATTACGTTTGGCTCCAGCAAGAATAGCTTAATTTCTCACTTGCGTCAAATTTATGTGCACTGCTGTGTAATCATTGCTGTGCGCACTGACACTGTGGCCACTCTGTGCACTTCATTATTTCGCTTAAATAATTTACAATCTGTTCAAAGTCTATGCGCTCGCATCCTTTCGTTAATTCTTTTTACCCGATTTCGCAACATGCTGCCTTCATACCACTTTCAAGCTGGCAACTCAGAAATTCTCTATGGCACAGCATGCCACAGCTGGCTCTACTCTTTCCCTCCCACCTACTGTTGGGTCATTATTTTATCCTCCGTTTGCCGTTGTCCGTCATCTACTCATATCTCAAGCAAAATATTAAATGTCATTGCTGTGCACAACCCTTCATTTTCCAGCAGTTGACAGAGAACTGTGGGTCGGTGTGTGTGAGTATGAGTCCTTTGCTTCGTCTGTCTTCCCTTTAAACTTTAAGCGCCATAAACTATGCTGTGAACACCTTGTTGCACTATCACTACAACTATACAACTGCACTGATCTATGTATATGTACCGTTATGGCGCCTCACCGCTCCCTGCTCGCCCATTTAACTTTTTAATATTATTACAATGCAATTTCAGCATCATTACGAAAAACAAATCATAATTTTTATGTTATTCTTGCAACTTCTGTTACTGTTGTCATTGTTGTTGTTGCTTTAGTACCATAAATATTTCACCGTTGGCTCCGCATTCTCTTATATACTACTAACCAAAATGACTGCAGGTCTCCTTGCCACGTTTGCTAAGCCAACCATTTGGTTCCGCTGTCCCAAGCAGTGCATTTCCTCAGTAAAGCTTTCGCCCTCAACTTTATCTTCGTTGCACTGCTCTCTTGCTTTCCCACCGCCCGCATTCACCACTCACAGCACAGCAGATCAAGGCGAGTGGCATGTAAAAATGCAAAAATGTGTGAAAGCAGAAAATTGTTCACTGCAGTGGCAGCAGAATTTTCACATTCACTTTTTCATTTCTTTTTTGTTTTACTTTTTTCTTTTGCTTTTGCTCATCCACTAACGGTATTTCATTTTGTACTTAATGTGCTGTTGATAGTTGACGCTGCATTCGCTGTGCAATGGAATTGCAGTGAAGGCATGCCAGTGAGCTTTGAGATGTGACTGCGAAGATATACACTACTGAGTGGCGATTTTCATTGAGAGTGTCAGCGGAAAAAATTTAAAGAGAACTTTCTGTAATGAGGTGTTGAGAAATTTGAACTGAGTCTAGTAGATTACAGCCCTTAAACTACTTAACACTTATATAAAAATTATATCTCAACAATCATTATGTGTCCACCTAACTAACCTGTATTTTTGAAACCCCTCAAGAAATGAAAACACTCCATGGAACCATCAAGTAGACAGTATTCGTTTAATGTTTCGTTGAAAGATGAAATACTAATCTAATATTAGGTCTGCAACTTTGCTTCCGCCGTTTTTCAATAGATGTCTCTAAGGTCAAGCACTGGTCGATTAAATCGATTTTTCTTTTTATACCGATCTTGGACATTTGTGTCCAAGATTAACTTAACAAAATATTTGTAGAGATCTGTTTGCATCCCAAACTTATTCTCAACTGAAAATGTGACTTTTTGAGCCGAATTCTCGACGTTTCCGGGAATGTCTCTAGGGTCAAGCACTGGTCGATTAAATCGTTTTATACCGATCTTGGACATTTGTGTCCAAGATTAACTTAACAAAATATTTGTAGAGATCTGTTTGCATCCCAAACTTATTCTCAACTGAAAATGTCACTTTTTGAGCCGAATGCTCGACATTTGCGGGAAATTTTGCTTTTCTTTTTTAATTCCAAGTAAAGTGCGGCTGAGGCCCATCGAAATTTGTAACATAGACATTTGTAACAGTTTTTTATAAAAAAAACGGCGGAAGCAAAGTTGTAGACCTAATAAATGGTAAATGTTAGGTCAATAGGAGCTTCAGAGATTTCATACTTATTCCTCCTCTAATGCAAGGAAATATAATATATTAGGAGATATCTTATATTCTTATCAGTTTGATTTCTTTCATTACTCAATTTTTCCAGCTGGTCACACTTCAGAATTAATCGCGGTATTGTCGGACAAAAAACAAACTAAACGATAACTTTGATATATCGCCAAACATACATCATAACCGCTTTACATTCTTGTAACCAACCTATTTTTCACTTTTTCTTTAAGAAGAGTCCATATGTGAAACTTCGAAATTAATTCTAAACGTTTCATGTGCTTGTGAACGGTCGCGTTAGACAAATTTAATCCTTCAGCAATCTGTCGATGTGT
Organism: Zeugodacus cucurbitae; assembly: GCF_028554725.1. Taxonomy (NCBI): domain Eukaryota; kingdom Metazoa; phylum Arthropoda; class Insecta; order Diptera; family Tephritidae; genus Zeugodacus; species Zeugodacus cucurbitae. Next base: position 22,036,225 of record NC_071669.1, read on the forward strand.
TATTCGACGATTTTCAACTACCAACACTTTATTTTATCCACATTTGTAACAAGAGTCCTTCCAACACGGAATGCATCCTTAAGATCAAAATTACTGAAACGAAATTTTGTAATTTATTTTTGGTATGTTCGATTTGTAATTTTCGCCTTGTTTGAACTGCATTTTGTCCTTTTACTAGTAAAATATGTCGATTGTTCACCAAACAAAAACTATTTCAAAATACTAAACAAAATTTCTTATTATATAAGCTGTTCAAATATATAACGGTAAACGAAGTTCCACTGTATATGTTTTTTCATAAAATCTTTTATTTGTGACTATTAATATGGATCTGGATTACTGCTACCTCTTCTACTAACATATCAGGCTGCTTCAACTCTTAAAGTTTTTAAAACATTGGATCGCTTTTCCTTCACTATTAGCTTTCCGAAATTATTCGACAGATATTTGTGCTTTAAAATAATTTTATTAGGTTCCTCTATTTTTCATAGATATTGGTCTAAGATTTCATTATTCGGGACCCAATTTTAAACCCCACTCTCTGAGACGCCGTAAAATCTAGTAATATTTTCAGTCAATAATCTTAATGGAACTGATATACCTTGGTAGATCGTTTTAGATATCATTGATAGGTTTGTTCTTCCGGAAATACATAGCGATGAGATCACAAAATGATGAAACCTCCTTGATCAATCGAAGTCTAACGAAAATAGCTTTTAAAATTTAAAGTAAAATCTACTTTAAATTTTGTACTGTCATATATAGCCACTTGTAGAGCTAATAGCCAATTGAGCATTCAAAGTATAGGATCGTTCCTTTTGTTTGTCGGTACGTTTCTCAACGGTCTAAATTTTCATCCCAATTTCTAAAAGTCAAACACTTACTCTTTATATATCTGTATATGTTGTAAGGTTCGATCTTGAAAATATAGTTTTCATTGTTTTGTTTTTTTTAGAACAGCGGCACTCAGATTTTATTTTTACAGATTTATATTAAATTCAAAAGGTTAAGATATAACTGAGCATATAAAATAGTCTTGTGACATCCAAAAGCAAAGCGTATACCGAAGCATGCCGTTCCCAAGAAAAACTGGTCTACTTCACCGAAACTCGATTGGATTTCTATACACTCACCCACATTCAATTCGGCAGTAAATCTAAAAATATTTATACATGTTTGTTGAAATAGTCGCTAAATATTAGACTTCGCCAGAAAATCGTCCCGACTTGTTTGTCTTCTTTCTTTGCTTTTTAACATTTTCACAATGAATTTCATTGTTTTACTTTTGGTCATTTGAGAAGCTAAAATGTACTTTATGCACTTAGTGCAAACACCGACTTCATCTCAAAAACAACATTCATAATGGTGACAGCAAAATGTAGCGAAAGAGCAATTACTTGCCTCAAGCATTGTGGCAGGCAGGTGGCATGGAAGGTTGAATATGCGAGCTAGCAAGAATCATAATTCAAAGTTTCTTTAAATACATAAAATACCTTACGACTGCAACCTCGTTGGGAAAATTCAGTTTCAGTAAGGCTATTTTACTAAAAAAACAAAAGGAATTTAAGGCTTATATCTCACTAGACTAACTTTAAGACCTGCTCTTCCTGATATGGTTGCAAGATACCCGAAGATGTTAAATAAAAACGTTTGAATTTGAAAATTCACAAAGCTATTGGATCAGACTGATAAGTGAATTTGTAATACTTTAAAGAAACAAGTAAGGAAGGGCTAAGGTCGTATGTAACCGACCATTTTATACTCTCGCAATTTATTTATTTAACTTTATTTATATTATATAATACCCAATTTGACCCACATATTCGTTATATATATTGTATAAAGTCCATTGAAAGTTGGAAACCATAATACTAGGTTAGAAGCACCGAGGTCCATGTGTTCTATATATGGGGCCTTAAAAACCTATGGTCCGATTTCGGCGATTTTTAGAATGGGGCTGCCACACTATTAACATAGTATTTGTGCAAAGTTCTGCACCGATATCTTCACTAGTACTTACTTTATATATTGTAAAGCAACCGATTCAGATCGTCTTCAAAGTTCTGGTATATAGGAAGTAGGCGTGGTTGTGAAGCGATTTCTTACTTTTTTGGACTGTATTAGGAAGTGGCTAAAAAAACGACTGCAGAATGTTTGGTTTATATAGCTTTATTGGTTATCGAGATATGTACAAAAAACTTAGTAGGGGGCGGGGTCACGCCCACTTCCCCAAAAAAATTACATCCAAATATGCCCCTTCATAGTGCGATCCTTCATACCAAATTTTTTTTCCATAGCTTTATTTATGGCTTAGTTATGGCACTTTATGTGTTTTCGGTTTTCGCCATTTTGTGGGCGTGGCAGTGGTCCGATTTTGCTCATTTAATTTGAAAGCAACCTTCCTATGGTGCCAAGAAATAAGTGTGCCAAGTTTCATCAAGATATCTTAATTTTTACTCAAGTTACAGCTTGCACAGACGGACGGACGGACGGACAGACAGACATTCGGATTTAAACTCCACTCTTCACCCTGATCACTTTGGTATATATAACCCTATATCTAACTCGTTTAGTTTTGGGTGTTACAAACAACCGTTATGTGAACAAAACTATAATACTCGCTTTAGCAACATTTGTTGCGAGAGTGTAAAAACACAGACAACTTAATGCGAAATGTTTATTATCTTTCGAAAGAAAATTCTTTGGCATCTATTTTTTACAGATTTCTCTTCCAAATATTAACCTCGGTTACATCTCTATCCGTACAACTTTCTCGCTGAGTCTTTTCAAGTACTCTTCTGAATATTTCAGATATTTTAATAATTTTGCTATTATTTGGGATGGAGACGAATTCAACAAATTAGAGATCATCAAAGTCGGTTAAGTTGTTCTTGAGTTGTAATGGGTCCATTATATACATGAGGAACGGTTCCGTGACGAAATAGTTCCATTTCAAATAGTGCGAAACACTATAAAAGTTGAATTCCTACCGAACCCACTACTCTAACTAAAGTGAATTACGTTTAACTGGCAGTTCCTTTGGTCCCACCGTGTTCTAAGTATTTATGTGCGTTCAAGTGCTCGAGCTGTAAGTGTCAGCTGAAACGATTCATACGCAAAGTAGTAGATCAGCAAATTAGGAAATGTGCACAAAAGAAGGAAAATGACAAAATACTAAAGGTAACTAGTAGTGCTTACATACAAACGCCAGCGCTCGAAAGCACTAAAAGCTCTATGGCAGCGCTTGGTGCTTGTTGCCGCCACCATTGACTCATGAAAAACGTCCGGCAACCAATTACGCAGTGACGCTGGCAACTTGCAACTGGAAATGCGGCAAGTATGAATGGGTAAGTGCAGCGAATGAGTTGAGATGTTGGCATTAAGGAAAGTGGAAAGTGCAACGCAATACTTACGTAAACGTAAAGTTTTGTTAGAGTTGTGTGCGACTCGGTAATCGGCGTAAGTAGTTGGCATTGCAAATTGTTGGAAAAAGTGCGGCAAATAGAAATGCAAAAATGCATGAAAATGCAGCTAAGTGCGCACTTATTCTTAGGTGCAAGTGCCGGTGGAGCAGTAAGTGGGCGGCAGTGACAAGTGTACCGTTACAAAGTGAACGGGTGGCCGTCGAGTGTAAGTGAATTTATGTTGCATAGTGTAAGGAAAATGTTGCGAAACTGCTTAGCTCTCACACTTGTCAAGCATTCTGACTTGACACTTGTTGCGACGCAAGCATTGTGACAAATTCGAAACTGTTGCGATTATTTCTACTGGTGATAAAGAGCTATAAGAGCTTGTTTATAATGCGAAGAAAAAAATCTATGTTAAGTTAGGATTCCTTATACTTTAAAGTAATGAGCACTAGTTCGAACTTTCATCATCATTAAAAACTGTCACTGTTTTTTGTTTGTCGTGTGTCGATACTTTTGCACTGAAAGAGGCAGATTTGGTTTTATCCTTCAACATAATCTCCAGACTCATATTGTATGGGATCCTCAACATTTCGATACCTGCTCAATAGTGTGAAGCATTCTTTGAGTTTGCGAAAAAGGCTTATAACAGTTGTGAAAGGGTCGCGCTGTACCCATTACATACAAGGCTTTCTCATTTCCAAAAAATCGTGAATGATATGAACTATGCGTATACTAAAAATTGTTTTCTGGTAATTCAACAACATTTGATGAATTTGCCCGATGCTCTCTGGTCCCGTACTTGACCTTTGGGAAACTGAACTGTGGAATCTTAATCCTTCACTTAATTGATGTACTTAATGTTTTACTTAGGAATTGAATGGAGTTCGACGTTTTGAGAAAATCCTTGTAATGTCTTCGTTATATCTCACGTAGTTTACCCAGGCACAGTCATTATCCTCATTTTATATACCTTTGTATTAGAATGATCACACCTTTTATTACTAAACGATTATCTATAGTAAACATACCTGTTTATTAAGGTTTCGGAAAAACCCAAATTTCACCTTAACCAAAACAATACATCACGCCCTAAATCAGTATTAACAGGTATTAAATATAACTGCTACCTGTTCTTCTCCTCGGATATACTACTATATAAAGACCGCTTTGCTGAATGAAGAAACAGTAACATTCTCTTCGAGCTTTACTAACGTTGTTCTGCTACCACAAACAAACAATCTCTAAAAAAATATGGAGTGGATTTCTTACCAATGTAGTCTACCATATCATTTGTACACATATCGTGAGGAACTTAGACGTCGTCGGCGACGTGAAGGACTGTTGAAATCGACGAAGACTGCCATAACCGACCAGCTTATTATGAATAATACTGAAGCGTTCTTCAAACTCGGACAAGTAGAGCCCGTTCAAATCGCTGAGGTAGCTCCCATGGAGCTAGAGGATAGCACTGAGGATAATACTGAAAAGATTTATGCCAATTTGGATGGCATTTTAAGCGACAACGAAGATTTTGAAAAGACTAATGTTGCCGATGAGGTCAGTAGTTATGCGAATATAAATTGGGGACTTGGTGATATGATGAAAGAAAACCAAGATGAAGATACTCATGATGGTTACAACTTTAGCAATATAACAAATATTAATGAGCCTTTGGGTATGCAGTGCAACGAAATTTGTAATGATTTCAATATGACCTTCGACGATGAATTGAATTATAGAAATTTCGAAACAAACTCAGATAGCACTAACTATGATTTAAACTTAGAAGAATTTAATTATAGCTTTGATTTATTATAAGCAGGTTTAATAAGTATTACTATGTAAATGTTTTAAGATTATATAGGCTAAGAAGTGATATATTAAATTTATTCAATAAAGAAATTAAATGTTCAATAAAGAAATTCTGTGATTTTATTTGAATCAACATTCCGCTGGCAAGTCCACAAAATGCCCCCTCCATGTCGAGGAAGGTGTTTTGCCCCTTATGTGCAGATCCATACATACGAACATATTCAGCACTTTCAAGAATAGAGAAAAAAGCTAATAGGCTTAATAAATATGTGGCAATGACATTTGAGCTTTTATTTGCTTTTGAGATGAAAGACACTCCAACCTGCCTCACTGATACCACTTCTACGAGCCTTAATGAAAAACCTTCGACGGAAAGGACATGAGAGAGCGTTCGGAAAACACACATATGGATAGGCAGCACAATTCTGGAAGGATTCTTCTGCAATATAACATGTTTGTGCACCGCAAGGCGTTAAGACGGCGTAAGATAAATCGCTGTCTACTTATGAAGACTAAGTTCGGTCTCAAGGGAGGGTCACTTTTGAATTGCTCGTGCAGGATAACCGATTTTTTTACGCGGCAGGTGGAGCTAGAGGAGGCGATATAGACTAGGAAGTGGAGAAGGATGTGGACGGTAAAGTGGTAGTCAAATGTACCTAAGTTAAGAGTTAGTAGCTAGAGTTCAAAAGAATAAACAAAAAAAAAATTACAAAAGGCTAACTCTCTTGTAAATGAAAGACTTAAAACTTTAAGCGAGAAGCGATGTGTAATCAATTACACAAAGATAATATAGCACACAAAAAAGAAAACGAAGAACTGATAGCCACTAAAAGCAAGCCTGTTAGTACAGCGCCAAAACAATCAAATGTAAGTGTTGATGAAGTATACGAAACGGATGAAGATGAACTAGCTACAGAAACTGAGTGGATACTCAATAAGAAGCGCTATGCAAAAAAACGTAAAGCTAATAGTTCCCCAACAATTAATAGCCCTTTGAAAAATAAAAATAAAGAAAATGTGGGCATTAATGATACCAAAACTCACCGACCACCACCAATTATAATAAACGATGTTAAAGATTTCAATAAATTTCATGTCAACCCCAGAAATGGGGGGCTTTAGGAAAAGAGAATATGAATACCGAAGCGTGTGATCCTATAGCAAATGCAATGAGAGTCGAGGAAGGTTTTGGTAACCTCAATCTTAGTCACCTTTCGGAAAATCATTCTTAAAAGGTACCAATCGTGGATCTGGAAATAATTTCCATTTATTTATTTGAAAAAAAAAAAACCTTTACGTCCTGTTACATTATTGTTTCTATTTCAGATACATTCCTTATATTTTTGCTTAAATCTAAAATCACAATTCTTTCTTAACTCATATTTTTGTGTTTACACTAAATTAAAATTTTCTCAGTTAAATATTTTATTGCATTTTTTACTTTGTGAAACGTTATAAGAATATTAGCTTTAAGTCTTTTTCGAATAGCAAGCCATTTTAAAGTTTTTAACATATACTTTGGTGTTTACAAATATATTATAGTTGCGAATATAAATGTTTAATATGAAGCGCAGTAGACCACGTGTGGTCTCGCCTGATGATTAAACGAAATGGCACGAATAAGAGAAACTAATATAAGATGATTAGTATTGTAACGGGACTAAATATTTTAGTTGCTGAATACAGTGTTACCAGATGAAATGAGTTTATTATTATACAATATTAAGAATATTTATTAGATGTATATTTTATAATTAGTAGTGATGTTAGTCGCTACATGTACTTAGAGTAGTTTAATTATAACAAAATATAAGTAGACTAGCAGGCCATTCCGGCTTCGCACGGGATTAACAAACAATTCAAAAATTTTATGTTTTTACACACTCTCCCAGACATATTTGTTTTTTTATACTCTAGCAACAAAGTTGCTACGAGAGTATTATAGTTTTGTCCACATAACGGTTGGTTGTAAGTCCTAAAACTAAACGAATTAGATATAGGGTTATATATATCATATATGATCAGGGTGACGAGAAAAGTTCAAATCCGGATGTCTGTCTGTCCGTCCCTCTGTCCGTCCGTCCGTGCAAGCTGTAACTTGAGTAAAAATTGAGATATCTTAATGAAACTTGGAACACGTGTTTAGTTCGAAGATGGGCGTAATCGGACCATTGTTTTAGTTCGTAGTTTTTGTAATTCTTTTGGAAACAAGGCACCCTCTATAGTTGGCTGGATGCGCTTCGTCACAGTTACAACATTTAGGCTGCTGTTGCTCTGGTTTTGAGAATTCAGAGGTCTTATGCTTACCGGAACACTTAACGCATCTTGGTTGTTTACCACACTAATTTTGTGTGTGACCAAATGACTGGCAATGTTTGCATTGTGGTATCAGCTTAGGCAATTAGACTGGTTCAATAGAAACAATTGAATTTAGTATAGTTTTGGTCTCATAGATCTTTTTTATATCTTCCATGGGATAAAATGTTACCGAAAACATGTCGAGAGGAGTTTTAGCTTTCCATTTAGTCTATTGACAGCACTCAGTGCATTTAAACCTTGCTCTTTCAAATCATTTATAATAGATTTCGGATCATAAGAATTGTGTAAATTTTTTATAATTGGCCGTGTTTGTTTATTCTACACCAAGATATATTCTTACTCGAAAGTGCTTTTGAAATGCTTCTGTAGTCTTCTACAGAGAAAGTATTTAGCTTGTATATTCCATTATTTAATGGTAGAATTTGTTTTTGCTTCCCATTTTGCAATTGTATACTGCTGCTGTTAATTTCTGCCGTCAGAATCTCCAGACACCATAATTGGTGGAGGCCGCGTTTTTTGGGATAAGCGGTTTTGATGGTGCTTTATCTGCCTTTTCCGGAAGATCAGGACATATGTATGTACTTTCGCGTTTCTTGCGTGAATTCATTTATATTTTATTTGCAATGAGCTAAAACTTGATAACGATCTCTAGTCTTTGGTGTCCGTTGTCTTTCGCTCAGAGTTCGATGCCCACCTGCGAGCTGGTATATTTCTAAAATTTAGTTCTTCAAGCCTTCAAGAAAATGACTTGCAAGACGATTTTCAGTTTCAGATTAAGATTCTCCATCACGGAGTCTTTTCGGTACCCTGGGAACTATTTCCAGAAAGTTGAAACTCTAGCAATAAATGTAGCCTATGTTACTTAGCTTTCCAATGGTGAAAGAATTTTTGAAATCGTTACAATAGTTTCTGAGTTTATTCATTAAAAACATACGTATATACAAATCTTTCCTATTTATAATAGTAGTATAGATTGCAATAAATATAAAATTAGAATTCTTTTACAAATCCTTTTGAAGCGTAATACAACATTAAATGCCACCTGATCATCTTCTGGGATAACTATATAAAGCCCGCTTTGCTGAATTAAGAAACATTCACATTTTTTCCGAGGTTTACCAAAGTTGCGCTACCACTGCTAAAGAAATAAAAAAAAATTAATCAATAATCACTAAAAATTATGAAAGTTATGAAAGTTATGGAGTGGAATTCTAGCCAAACTCGTTTACCATATCATTTATACACATATCGTAAGGAACTAAGACGTCGTCGGCGTCATAAAAAGGTATTGGAAGCGATGAAGACTGCCATAACCGATAGGCTTGTTATGAATAATATTGACGATTTTTTCAAATTCGAACAAGACGAAGATGTCCAAAAGACTGAAGTAGAAGTTCCAATGGAGCTGGAGGATAATAAATTTTAAGCGATAACGAAGAATAAAAGACGAGTGTTACGAATATAATTTGGGACCTGGTTAGAAATTATAATAAATTAGTATAGATAATATAAGGAAATAGAATTAACCAACATTAATTAATGAGCCCATGGGTATGCATTATATTTATATCGACAAAATTTGTACAAATTCAATACGATGGAACCAAAATAGCAATAATTGTGATTTAAGCGCAAATTAAATTTAGAAGATTTTTAAAACTTTAAATTAGTTGTACATATAAGACAAAGTTACGTATACATATTACGTATTTCCATTAGTTTATTTTACATAAATATTTACCAAAAAAAAAAAAAAAATAAATCTCAAACATGCTAGCAACATTATTCCTAAACTGATTAGTTTTTCCCTGGGACTCAGTCAGCTCTAAGCTCTGTGCGATAACCTTTCGGCAACTCTTGTTTCCACGTTCCGTATGTCCCGTGTCGTAGACTATGTTTGCATTACACAATGTTTGTTACCATGTCGTTTCCGTCTTCTCCAGTCATGGTTTGTGTGTGTCATGTCTCAGTTGTCCGTTGCATTTTGTAGTTCTCTACCCTATTGATGTTCTCCAGTTCTTTGACATTTCATAATTTAAAATTGTTAAAATTTTCAGCTGTATTCAGTTACTAGACGTGTGTTTAGTAGCTTGGCGAATTTCGTTTGATAAAAGTATACACTTTGTGGCTTCTTCGTGAATTCATGCCCCCAACAATACTCTATCCAAGCGCTGTAATAAAGGCCTAATTCCGAATGGGGACTATTTTAAAGGTGACAACATTAATGTAGACGAATTAACATATATTGTTTTTTCAAAAATCGAAAATTGCCGTTATTTTTGAACACACCTTGAATGTGTGTGTCATTAAATTTTGCACTAATAAAGCAATTAAGTTAGGGTTAGATTACCATATAGCAGCCTTATTTCCTGAGTCACTCGTCCAGTTTACATATTGTCCGATTTTATATGATTTGCTGAGTAATGCCAAATCAAGCTGCAATTTGGCAATAGTTTAGGTTGCAAAAAAGTGTAGAGACCTTAGAAGTTTTTTCCTGTTTCACTAGCATTTTGCACAGCATATGGAAAACTACATAATTTCAGTTAACATATTTTTCGGCTGTATGATACCGAGAATTAATAAAAAAATGCTAAATTCGCCAAAAAGTATGCAATCATAACGAACGTGGATATAACTTTGCATTTAATTGTTTAAAGGTCTCGGCGATTTAGCAAAAATAATAAAAAAAATAAATCGCTACTTCTAAAAATATTAGATTTTCTATAATTCTTTTGTTAGTTAAAAAATATTTATTTTCTTTCAAGGCAACTCGTAAGAGTTCATTAAAAGCTAAGTACATTGCTGAAAATAAAATACTGTTGCAAATTACAGAAAACTTAATCCTGAATGCTTATAAAACTGCGATATTTCATAAATACCAACAATCGCTTCAGAGCGGTCATCATCGCAACAACCATCAAAGCGTTATAAATTTTAATATATTGAAAATCATGTTTAATAAAAATAGCAGCAGATCTCTATGTGGATATCGAAAGCGACTTTGCATTTCATATGAACCAGGATATGGATATCGATTTTTATGAGGACATGATATGCGATGAAGAAACGACATATGAAAAAGAGCTTGCGAAAACGCACAGATAGACAGGCCTCGGAAGGCTTCTTCTGTAATATAACTTGTTTGTTTATCGCTAGGAGTTAAGACGGAGTAAAAGGAACTATTGCAACTTATGAAGACAAAAATCCATCTTACCGGGGACTCATTTTGAATTGCCAGAACAGGATATGCGATTTTTCGCTTCAAAATATTGAGCCGTTTACGCGGCAGGTGGATTTTAAAAATAAATTAGTGAGACAACATTAATCAAGTATGACGATATAGACGAGGAAGTGGAGGAGGATCTGGGCGGTAAAATGGTTGCTAAATGTAACCTAACAAGAGAGTTAGCAACTGAGATCCCTGATTTTTTTGTTATGTTATGTACCATATTGTAGGTATCTTTTATGTAAGAAACTTCTGTTTTAAACCAGAAAATTGGTGATGATTTTCTGAATATCTAATTCCGATCATCAATCTGTTGAACATTTCGTACACATCTAATGTTATTGTCGAACTAACAGCGCGAGCAATAGCTCTAGCAATTGAGGGCTTTAGGAGAAGAGAAATAAGTAGTAGATTGCGGCATTATTCCTTTTTCGCGTAGAACTTTTCCAGGCTTCGCCTACTTTTAGGAGCGCTACACAAAATTGTTTATGAATAAATAGAATTTAATAAAAATGAAGTGGTTTCTTAAAGCAAATTCAAATAAAACTAATATAAAATGAATACCTTATGTAGAAACAATGTAGTGTGGGTTTATGTTCGAAAAGTACGCAGAATAAGTGCAAAATTCATTATAAATTACGAGTAATTACAGATTACAAATTGTTAATTTTTAAACTTTAAATTAAATTATTTTTATTTAAAGTTTTTTTTTTTAATTTCAATTTTTTATGGCTTCAATTAGTTTAAGAAACGCATTCTTATGTTTATTTGCAATATTTTCCTTTCAAATGTACTCTGCTACCATGTCTGCGAAATTTTCTGGGTTATTTTAATTGTCTTTACAAAAAAACGTTTTATTACTCGCCACTGGGCCTCATTCGGGTATCTACTATCCTTTGCCACAAATGGGTTGTCTGGATCACTATGATTTATTCGATGGTGCTCATACCCGTGACTCGATAGCAATCGTATGCTTTCCAAGTATATGGCATCTCAAGTTACCTTACATTATCAAGGCACACTTCCAACCACAGGTCGTCGCTCCTGTCCTCGATCATTCCCAACACCCAGTGGTCTTCCGTTCTTGTGCGTGAAATAACTTATTTATTTTTATTATTTCCTTTATTAAATCTCCTCTTGTCAAATTTGTTCTCATCACTTTGATCATTTTTACCTGGATTAAAAATTTAACAAACCGCCTCCACAGCTTTACCGCAGTAGTTGAACCAATCACAAATGGTTGCGCTGGATAACATTTGTTTCCTGACAACGCTGTTCCTTTGCATCTTCGAATGCGACAAATGAGATGCGTAAAGAAATTTTAAGTATTTGCGTCTGCGGAATCTTGGCGTTTTCAAACCCAGTTCCCGTGGTCCTTGATCTCGTCGTTCGGACATCAAAGCGCTGCTATTGTACTATGGTATACAAAATTTTAAATAAGTGTGGCTCCGCCTACTTATGGGTTAAAAACTATATCTCTGAAACTACTCGACCAATTTCAATGAAATATCGAATATGAAGACCTCAGTGCTTATAATAAATTTTTTACCGAAAATATAAGTAAGCCTCTCAGATATTTTAAAGATAATCAGAGGGAATATGTATCCTTACCAAAAATGAGTGAAATCGGGTCATAACTTCACTCTCATTTACATAATATTAGGGTTACCAACTCTCAATGGATTTTATACCATATACATACTAATATGTTGGTCAAATTGTATGTTATATAATATAATTAAATTAAATAAATAAATTGCGAGAGTATGAAATGTTCGGTTACACTTTCTTACTTGTTTTTTGTAACGTTTGACAAAACGGTTACAAATGTGTAAGATTTAATTCGTTTTTTTCTTTTTGTATAACATGTATGTATATTAGACTGGTCTTTTTTTGTATGGGAAAAATTTTTTTTGCAAAAAGAGTGTACCGCCCCCGCAAATTTTTCCTTTTTATGCCAATAACGAAATTCCAAAATCTTAAACTGATTGCCCTAGGTTTAGGCGTGGCCATGCCCACTAAAGTGGCTAAAATCGGTTTATATGGACTTTTCAAGAGACAAGGCACGAAAATATAAGTAAAATGTTTCATATATGTTAATGATTAATATTCTTTATAATCATTTAAACTTAAGCGCAACGGTCTGATTTATTAATGCTACCGTATTTTTTCCTATATTCAGTTACTGTTTGCAAGATATATTGTTTCTCTTCTTCGTTTTTTGTTAGAGCTGCATTATATTCTTCCATTAGTTTTACAAAACGCTCTGCGGTATCATTAACAACATGTAAGTTTTTCACAATATTCATTCCTTTTTGAAATTCGGATTAATTGTGCCACTTGGATGGGTCAAGTTTTGGAAAATTAGTTTGAATATTAAATCTTCCGAAAAAGCTGTTTTTTGTTAACAAAATCAGAAATATTGTTTTGGTTTAATTCATTCATGTTTGTTACTATTCTTTTATTCTCATTATTTTGTTCTTTTTTGAGATTTTCAACCATTTTTCTCTTTTCTCCAAGGTCTACAGCATTATCAAAAAATGAAAGACCTGCTGCTTCTGGTGTCAAATTTAATAATCCATATTAATATTATAAATGCGAAAGTAACTCTGTCTGTCTGTTACTCTTTCACGCCTAAACGGCTGAACAGATTTTGATGAAATTTGGTGTGGTGATAGATGATAAACTAGAAATGGTCATAGGCTATAAATAATCACGCCATCGTTCTTAAGGGGTAGGCAGTAGGCAGATAACTAAATTGAGTTTGTTAATTTTAGTCGTTTTGTTGGTACTTTTCCTCTTTCACGTCTAAACGGCTGAACGGATTTTGATGAAATTTAGTAAGGTAATAGATGGTTACCTAAAAACGGATATAAGATCAACATGATCACGTCATCGTACTTAGGTGGTAGGAAGTAGGCAGAAAACTGAATTGAGTTCTTGATTTTTTATGGTTTTTGCTGAGAGTTTTGCTCTATCATGTTCCGGACGAAGTCGCGGGTAAAAGCTAGTATTTTTAATAAAATTTAAATCATTTAAGGGTGCTTTCGCGGCAATAGGCACTTCAATCCACGGTGTCAAATAAATTATCAAAATGAACACACTAATATCTTGTGTAGCGTTTGCCTCATCTGACGACATTAAGAATTGGTGGCGGAAAAGAAAAATCTTTATTGTATATATCGCCTCACACATCCATCGGGCATGAATAACTCCTTGTAGTCTGCCCTGGGATATGGTTTAGTGATATAGTTATGAGCAAATCGAGCTAATTGGTCTTGTTCAGCTTTGTTTAGCGCTAGATTTATTTTTTATCCACCATTCCACTTGCAAATTTCTGCTGATTGATTTTGGGCCAATTTTTTTAAAACGCTGGAAAATATCTAATGATGGACCACTTAATTTGAAATCATATTTCGCGAAAGCACTTTTCAGCAAGAGCTCATATATGTGATGACGGCAAGGGAGATATAACACTTCTCTATTGAGGTGTTGTTCTAATAAAATGCAAGTACCTTGTAATCTACCTGTATTTGTCGCGGTAGTATCAAAACATAAAACTTCTACCTTGTTTGGAAAGAATGTTGTTAATATTTACTATTTAATTAAAATTACTTTTAAATACCTTTTCTGTTAGATTCCATTCCTTTAATAGTTCGAGTATGGCGTCTGTCTGTTCTTTGCCAGTACCAGCTGACAGGGCAGGTACTCCAAGTAGATGTTCAATGCCATCTGTTGTTATCACAACTGGTAATCTGTCAAATTTTGCGTTTCCTGTGATTGAAATTTTTCAATCCCAATGTACCGTAATTTGATTTATATTGCTGTTTTTAAAATCCGTCATCAGTTTTGCAGCAGTTTCCGAACGAATTTGTTTACGGCAAAGCCGAATCGATGTCTTGCTGATTACCAATGTACTGATATCATGTTCCAATGCTTCAGCCGCAGCTATCAGAATACGTACTGCGTCCCAATCACTGACTTTGCATTTGTCTAAGGTCTCAACAAGCTTTGAAGTGATAAAATGTTTCATTCCTCGTTTTCTGTTTTTTTGTTGAAAGCTACAGTTAGCAGTTAGATCAGTATTATCATCACTACTTGGAATTGTTCTTCACTCTGCTTTCCTTTCCTTTACCTTTCCTTACCTCTTTCTCAATACGAGTATTTCTTCGCTTTTCTTTTTCAAATAATGAACGCTCGCATCCCACCATTGCACCAGGTCTACCTTCTTTACGTTGATTCTTCAAAAACTCTTTATCTTCTTCTATTTTAATTAAATCTAACGCATTTCCGTGCGCAATGTCAAATAAGTTATTCATATTTTCAATAAACTGATCTTCCCGCATTTTTTGAAGTGGTGTGCTGCGTTTGCAAGTTTTTTGCAGATTTTTCCATTCTTTATATAAAGCTTCAACTTTTTGAACACTTCTATCAATTTTGCGCGCTGGAATACGGGCTTTATTCTAAAGAATTTCGGCCTCTTTGATAACCAGATACGCACTTGAACGAAGATCCAATTTCACTTTACGCATGTTATAAAACAATACTTTCAAAACTTGCTCATTGGAACGCAGCTTAGATCGAACAATTTGGCTTTCGTCATATTCTAATAAATAAATTTTTTCACCAGCTCTTGTGTCCATTTCGCAAATACAATCAATATCAATTCTCTTTAAAGCAATAATGTTTCTATGATTCAAAGTTCAAAACAAACACACTTCACTTTTTACACACTTTTAATTGCCACGTGGCTCAAAACTAACGGTATTGACCAGATGTTGACTTTTCTCTGTTGTTGCCAAAATTTTATTTTACGATTTAAATATATGTTTACAGAGTTGCCTTTTGCGACTTTTTTAAAGGCTTATGTTTTAAAACTTTTATGCAAACAGTAACTGAGTATAGGAAAAAATACGGTAGCATTAATAAATTAGACCTTTGCGCTTAAGTTTAAATGATTATAAAGAATATTGATCATTAAACGTATGTTAATTTCAATATAATAATATACTAAAGACATATATGAAACATTTTACTTATATTTTCGTGCCCTGTCTCTTGGAAAGTCCATATAAACCGGTTTTAGCCACTTTAGTGGGCATGTGCCACGCCTTATCCTAGGGCAGTTTAAGATTTTGGAATTTCGTTATTGGCATAAAAAGGAAAAATTTGCGGGGGCGGTACACTCTTTTTGCAAAAAAAAAAAATTAAGTCCGGTCTAATGAATATACTTTATATTTCTTTTGTTTGACTAGAACTTTAGATTTTCTTTTATGAGACTCACGCGACTTTTTTTATACATATTTCTTTATTTATTGAATCTGCTTTGTTTAAAGCCTAACAATAAGTAATAAAATCTTAATTTATGGTAAACGTGTTTATTTGCAAAAATGTACCAAGGCATTAGCCAATGGGTTTGGATGTTCACGAAGTTTAGAAATATTTTTCTTTCTGCTGTCCTTTATCTCCTTCTTTACCACAGGAATATCAAGATCTTTATGGATATTTTCGTTACGCATGTAGCATGGTGAACCAGTGATTGATCTAAGCATTTTAGATTGGAATCTCTGAATTATATCAATGTTGGTTGCACAGGTCGTACCCTACAGTTGAATACCATATATCCAAATCGGTTTTATGATTGCATTTTATAACAGGACTTTATTGTCTAGGCTAAGTTTAGAATTTTTGTTTAAAAACCAATTTAAATTTGCTGCTTTAACTTCATGCATGTTATTTTACTCGCTATATGTTTCCGCCACGTGAACCTTCGATCCAGGTGAATCCAATGATAAGTTACTTTATTCGCTTGGGGTACTAGCACATTGTTTATTTTAACTTTTCGGCATGTTTCCGATCTTAGCGAGAATATAACATGCTTGCATTTTTGATCATTAATATTTATACGCCAGATGGCTAGCCATTCTCTGATAAGGCATTTGTTACGGCTTACTAGAGCTGTGTCATCGGCAAAAGGGGATGTCAATACGTTATTAGCAGTTGGATTGTCTGCAGTATATATTATGTGCAGAGTTGGGCCTGCCCTGAGGTACACCAGCCCTTATTGCTCGTTCATCTGATACGAAATCTGCTACTTTAACTGTAAATTTCCTGTTTCTTAAATATGATTCCAAAGTTTTATGCAATTCTTACCTTACGATTGATTTTCCATAAGAGGCCTTCATGCCAGATCTTATCGAACGCCTGAGCTACATCTAGAAAAATAGTTGAACAGTACTCTCTGTGCTCGAATGCCTTCCTGATTTCGTTAGTAATTCTATTTACTTGCTCTCTAGTGCCATGCTTAGTACGAAACCCGAATTGGTGGATTGTTATTATATTATTTTCGTGGAGGAAAGTAGTCATTTTTGATAGTAAAACTTTTTCGAATATTTTGGAAATACAGGGTAAGCAACTTATTGGTCTGTAGGAATACGGCTGTGTTAAGTCTCTCCCAGGTTTACCTATCATAATGACCTGCAACTTTTTCAACGAAATTGGATAGTACCTGAAACCAAGAATTGCATTAAAGAGCAAGGAGAGCACTGCTATAGCAATATTAGGTAACTCAATTAAAATTTTTGGAGGCGAGTGCATATCTTTGTTGCTACTAGATAATGGTCCGAGTCAATATTTGGTCCTCGGAGCGTACGCACGTCTAAAACACAGGAGACATGTCTTCCGTCTATCATCCGTGATCGATTTGATTGCGCGTGTTTCGATCAGGGGACAGCCACGTTGCTTGATGCATTTTCTTGTGCTGGAATCTGGTACTACAGACAACCATATTTCGGGTCCCAGCAAAGTCGATCAGCCTCAGGCCGTTTGGCGATGTTTCGTCATGGAGGCTGAATTTTTCGACTGTTGTACCAAAGACACCTTCTTTACCCACCCTTTCGTTAAAATCGCCAAACACGATTTTGACATCGTGGCGGGGGCAGCGCTCATAGGTGCGTTCTAGGCGCTCATATAAGGTATCTTTGGTCACATCGTCCTTCTCTTCCATTGGGGCGTGTGCGCAAATCAGCGATATGTTGAAGAACCTCGCTCTTATGCGGATTGTGGCTAGACGTTCATCCACCAGGGTGAATGCCAGGACTCGTCGACGGGGTCTCTCTCCCACCACAAATCCAACACCAAATTTGCGCTCCTTTATATGGCCGCTGTAGTAGATGTCACAAGGACCCACCTTCGTCCGTCCTTGTCCCGTCCATCGCACTTCTTGGACGGCGGTGATGTCAGCCTTTAGTTGTATGAGGACATCAACCAGCTGGGCAGAGGCACCTTCCCAATTAAGTGTCCGGACATTCCAGGTGCATGCCCTCAAATCGTGATCCTTAAAACGTTTGCAGGGGTCGTCATCAAAAGTGAAGTTTCTCTTCCAAGGCTCTGATTATTTTTTCATTGGGGAGGATTTTTTTATGTGGTAGGTCCCAAACCCTACGCACAACCGCAGAAGCGAAATTCGCCTTCTCACTTAGCACGCCTCCAAACGGATGTCTGTTAGCTACCCAGGGGATACTTGGTCTAAAACCGGAAGTCGTGAGCTGCATATGCAAAAGAATCGTTCCTGGCCACTCCCAAGTGAATGGCAATCAGAGACTTTCCTCACTTGCGTAAACTTCTATATATGACCCCCTTTGGGTTTAAGCGCTTTTTTTAACTTACGTACAGCAGATTTCAGTTGAAGCTGAGTAGAAGGAGAGCGATGTATCTGCCATTCGCGTCTAGCTCGCCTTTTTTCGTTCACAAGCTTTTCTATATTCTTGACTTTTCTAAAAACCTTAGTATTGCCAAGACAGCTGCATTAGTTACTACGCGACTGCGATGCGTATTCTCTTCTACTTGCAAGACGATTTTTAGTTTCTGATAATGTTTCTTCAACACGTTTGACACTCTCGCCTGTTGACTATTTCTAAAAAGTTGAGATCTAGATCTTTTGGGCATTTTAAATGAAAATAAATTCAACCGCTGTATTAATTTTGTACTAAATTAATTTCTATAAAAATGTAATTGAAAAATTGTTGTTTTGGTAGTTGAAAATTATAATGTATTAATTATTGAATGGAAATTATTTTAGTTTTGAAAAGAACTTTTTTATTTTGAAAAAAAAAAAATTCATTTTGGGTGAATTGCCCGTTCAATATATTTGATCATACATGTTTAAGAGAAGTGGAATGTATATACATATTTCTTCAAATAACTTCAAAATTAAATGAGATACGTCGTGTATTCATAATCGTTAGTCATTTCGCACATGGCACTTTGCCTAGCGGTACACACTTCTTCAGTTTTGCGTGTGACTTTACTTAAGCGACTTAAGTCATTCGAATGTACTCTTCGCGTTGTTTGTTTGTGTGAGTCATTTCGGTTTAACATGAATTACATTCATGAGCCCGTCTCACAATTCATACTAAATGTGTTTTAGCGGATATTAGTGGTTGATGTTTGTTTTACTTATGTATATCAATAAATACTCTTTCTTATTTTACTCAAGTAATAACTTATAAAGCACAATATTCGCAGATCTCTGAACAGTACGGTCAACTTCGTAACAATAACCAAATCGTTATAAATTTTATTATATTGTAATTAATATTAAAAAAATGGCAGCTCTCTATATGGATTGTGAAACTATGGCATACAAAGATTTTGATAGAGATTTAGCGTTCCACATGAAACAGAACATAGATATGGACATAAATTTTGATGTGGACCTTTATGAGCAACTGCTAGGTGAGGCAGAAACGACAACGGAAAGAGAGCGTGCGCAGAACACACAAATGGACATGAGACACAGTTCATCAAGACATCTGCTTCAATACAACTTGTTTATTTATCACAAGCAGCTAAGGCGACGTAAGAAGAATCGCTGTCTACTTATGAAGACGAAGATCGGTCTCACGGGTGGGCTACTTTTGAATTGCGAGGACAGGATTTGCGATTTTTCGCTTCAAGATATTGAGGCGTTTACGCGGCAAGTGGAGCTAAAGGATCGCTTAGTGAGACAGCATGAATCACTATACGGCGATATAGACGAGGAAGTGGATTGGGATCTGGACGGTAAAATTATCGTCAAATGTAACCTATAATGAGAGTTAACAACTTAGAGGCTTGATTTATTTTGTTATGTTATGTATTATATAATAAATATTTTTTTATATAAAAATAAAGAAAAAACTCAAATTAAAATTTCCGACTGACAAACTCTTCAACGTCTTTCTTTTTCAACGTTACTGTGTAAACAGTTCTGGTAGCTGACAACAAAATATGAACTAACCGCTTCACATATTGTAGCGAAACTCGATCTCTCCATTAAATAGCGTCAGCTCAGAAAATTTAAACGCAACACTAAACGTTGTTTGTAGAAAACAAGCAAAGAGATGCCTGTGATGAAAGGCAAAATTCACAAAAACACATCTGAAGTGGAATTCAGAATAGAGGAATGGAATTTTTTCCGACGAGAAAATGTTTAATCTAGACGAAAAACTCTTGAGCCTTCTGGCTAGAGATGTTTACAAAAATAGACGCCAGTATAGTAATGTATTGAGCTCAAGAAGGCAACTAAAGAGAGCTGCGTAAAAATCAGAGAAGACGTCTTAAAAATACCAACAGGAACTATGCCAAATGGTATTTTACATTTTAATTTTTTAATTTGAAATCAAATTAGCTTAAAAATTTTCGCGATGAATTTGTTGATTTTGTTGTCCCTTATCTGATGCGAAACTGAGTTCGGTGTTTTTTGCGCTTTTCCTTCGTTTCTTGATTGTTTTTCTTCTTTCTTCCTTCTTATAGTTCTTATAAAATTCGGATATTCGCCAGCACTAGTGGCGCTGTTGAGAATTTTGCAATGTGCTCTAATTCATATTTAGACGAGTTTCAATTGGTATTAACATCCCCGTCGTTATGCAGGGTCTGCGAATAAAATTGTTATTAGGGAGTGTTCGATATATCTGGGTAATGAATTTTACTAAAGATGTGTTCAGTTTATGTTTTTTTGTTGCCACATTTTGGAATCAATCGAGGATCAGAGTTAGTTATTTATATACACATCTTATTTATTAAAATATTTCAATCAATGTTCTCAAATGTTCTCTTACATTCCAAAAAATTGTTAAAATTTGGCCCACTTGTCTCCTATTCGTCAATAATATAATTTATTGCTGTTTCACATCAGTGATCCATCCAAATATTCCATCGTCTGTTGTTGAACTACGAGTTTTTATTTGTTTGTGGGTATATTATTTTCTGATTTTTATTTTTATTGATTCTTTTAAAGATTGCAGAAAACCCACCAAACGATTTATTAAGGTATAGCCCTATAGTGGGATATTGTCATGTTTTCGTTATACCACATGAGTTTACCTATAAACACTATTTCTCCTTTAATTTAGGTAATTCCACTTACTTCATATACCTGGACGGTAGAAACAACAACTTTTTAAGGTTTCGGAAATGCCCAAATTGACCTTAACCATTACAAATTATCACGGCATAACTCAGTAATTAACAGGTAGGTATAAATTCTACCTGAAAATCTTCTCGGATCTACTATTATATAAAGACCTCATTGCGAAACGAAGAAACACTTACATTTTCCTCGAACATTAATAAAGTTATTCTGTACCACTACCACTAGCAAAAAAAAAAAAATATGGAGTGGAATTCTAACCAATCTCATCTACTTTATCATTTGTACACATTTCGTGAGGAACTTAGACGTCGTCGCCGACATGAAAGTGTCTTGAAAGCGACGAAGACTGCCATAACCGATAATATTATTATGAATAATATTGAATTCTTCAAATTCGAACAAGTGGAGCCCGTTCAAATCGCTGAAATGGATGCAACCATGGAGCTGGAGGACAACACTGAAGACAATAGTGAAAAGATTTGTGCCAATTTGGATTGCATTCTAAACGACAACGAATATTATGGAAAGACGAATGTTGCCAATAGGTTCAGTAATATTGCAAATATAAATTGGGGGAATGGAGAGGTGATGAAAGAAAATAGTGATGAAGATACGAATGGTTATTATTAGTATTTTATTATTATTTAATAATAATATGAAGAATAATGATCACATTATCCATTATAATTATACATACGCAATTTGTAACGATGTCCATATTAATCTGGAAGAATTTAATTATTGTAATAACTTATAAGCTTGTATAGATTGTATTTGTATGTAAATGTTTTCATATTACATTTGTAGATTAAGAAGTGGTATATTAGGGGGATGGGGTCATATGTAGAAGTTCACGCAAGTGAGGAAAGTTTCTGATTGCCATTCACTTGGGAGTGGCCAGGAACGATTCTTTTGCATATGACTCAAGCAGCTCACGACTTCCGGTTTTAGACCAAGTATCCTCTGGGTAGCTAACAGACATCCGTTTGGAGGCGAGCTAAAGTGAGAAGGCGAAGCCCGCTTCTGCGGTTGTGCGTAGGGCTTGGGACCCACCACATAAAAAAATCTCCCCAATGAAAACAAACACCGAGCCTCGGATGAGAAACCCTCCTTTTGATGACGACCCCTGCAAACGTTTTAAGGATAATGATTTGAGGGCATGCACCTGGAATGTCCGGACTCTTAATTGGGAAGGTGCCTCTGCCCAGCTGGTTGATGTCCTCATACAACTCAAGGCTGACATCACCGCCGTTCAAGAAGTGCGATGGACGGGACAAGGACGGAAGAAGGTGGGTCCTTGTGACATCTACTACAGCGGCCATATAAAGGAGCGCAAATTTGGTGTTGGATTTGTGGTGGGAGAGAGACTACGTCGCCGAGTCCTGGCATTCACCCCGGTGGATGAACGTCTTGCCACAATCCGCATCAAAGCGAGGTTCTTCAACATATCGCTGATTTGCGCCCACGCCCCAACGGAAGAGAAGGACGATGTGACCAAATATGCTTTCTATGAGCGCCTAGAATGCACCTATGAGCGCTGCCCCCGCCACGATGTCAAAATCGTGCTTGGCGATTTTAACGCCAGGGTGGGTAAAGAAGGTGTCTTTGTCACAACAGTCGGAAAATTCAGCCTCCATGACGAAACACCGCCAAACGGCCTCAGGCTGATCGACTTCGCTGGGGCCCGAAATATGATTGTCTGTAGTACCAGATTCCAGCATAAAAAAATTCATCAAGCAACGTGGCTGTCCCCTGATCGAAACACGCGCAATCAAATCGAACACGTTGTGATAGACGGAAGACATGTCTCCAGTGTTTTAGACATGCGTACGCTCCGAGGACAAAACATTGACTCGGGCCATTATCTAGTAGCAGCAAAGATACGCACTCGCCTCTGTGCAGCAAAGAACGCCCGTCAACAAACACAAGGAAGGTTCGACGTCGAAAAGCTGCAATCACAACCGACAGCCGAACGATTTTCTACTCGACTTGTACTCCTGCTCTCTGAGAGCACTCATCAGCATCTCGATATAAGAGAGCTGTGGAACGGCATCTCAAACTCATTGCATACCGCTGCAGCCGAAACAATTGGTCTCCGGCAACGCCAAAAAAACAGTTGGTACGATGAGAATTGTCGTTCCGCAGTGGAGAGAAAACAGACTGCCTACCTCGCAACGTTGCGATCGACCACAACACGTTCGGGGTGGGATAAATATCGAGAACTGAAGAGGGAAGCGAGATGCATTTGCAGACGTAAAAAGAAAGAGGCCGAAATGCGTGAGTATGAAAAGCTTGAAAAGCTGGCCAACATGGGTAATGCTCGAAAATTTTATGAAAAGATGAGCCGATTTACAGAAGGTTTCAAGACCGGAGCATTATCATGTAGGAACCGAGGAGGTAATCTGGGATTATGGAGGGAACACTTCTCTGACCTGCTGAATGGCAGTGAAAGTACAACACCAGGAGTTGGCGAACCCGATTCCCCAATCGATGACAATGGAATAGATGTTACCGCTTGAAGAACAACAAAGCAGCGGGGGCCGATGGATTACCGGCCGAACTATTCAAATACGGCGGTGAAGAACTGATAAGGTGCATGCATCAGCTTCTTTGTAGAATATGGTCGGAAGAAAGCATACCTGACAATTGGAATCTTAGTGTGTTCTGCCCAATCCATAAGAAGGGAGACTCCACCATCTGCGGCAACTACCGTGGTATAAGTCTCCTCAATATCGCATATAAGGTTTTGTCGAGCGTATAGTGTGAAAGACTAAAGCCCACCGTCAACGAACTGATTGGACCTTATCAGTGTGGCTTTAGACCTGGAAAATTTACAATGGACCAGATATTCACCATGCGCCAAATCTTGGAAAAGACCCGAGAGAGAAGAATCGATACTCACCATCTTTTCATCGATTTCAAAGCTGCCTCCGATAGCACGAAAAGGAGCTGCCTTTATGCCGCGATGTCTGAATTTGGTATCCCCAAAACTAATACGGCTATGTAAGCTGACGTTGAGCAACACCAAAAGCTCCGTCAGGATCGGGAAGGACCTCAGGGTGATTCACTATCGTGCGACTTCTTCAATCTATTGCTGGAAAAAATAATACGAGCTGCAGAACTAAATAGAGAGGGTACAATCTTCTACAATAGTGTACAGCTCCTGGCGTATGCCGATGATATTGATATCATCGGAAGCAACAACCGCGCCGTTTGTTCTGCGTTTTCCAGACTAGATAAAGAAGCGAAGCGTATGGGTCTGGTGGTGAATGAGGACAAGACGAAATATCTCCTGTCATCAAACAAACAGTCAGCGCACTCGCGTCTTGGCTCCCACGTCACTGTTGACAGTCATAACTTTGAAGTTGTAGATAATTTCGTTTATCTGGGAACCAGCATTAACAACACCAACAATGTCAGCCTTGAA
The DNA here is from genome assembly GCF_028554725.1 of Zeugodacus cucurbitae. Classification (NCBI taxonomy): domain Eukaryota; kingdom Metazoa; phylum Arthropoda; class Insecta; order Diptera; family Tephritidae; genus Zeugodacus; species Zeugodacus cucurbitae. The sequence goes on from NC_071669.1 coordinate 22,060,833, forward strand.
ATCCAACGCAGAATCACTCTTGCCAACAGGTGCTACTTTGGACTGAGTAGGCAATTGAAAAGTAAAGTCCTCTCTCGACGAACCAAAATCAAACTCTATAAGTCGCTCATTATTCCCGTCCTGATGTATGGCGCTGAAGCGTGGACGATGACAACATCCGATGAGACGACTCTTGGGGTTTTCGAGAGAAAGGTTTTGCGCAAGATTTATGGTCCTCTAAACATTGGCAACGGCGAATACCGCAGACGATGGAACGATGAGCTGTACGATTTATACGACGACATTGACATAGTTCAGCGAATAAAAAGACAGAGGCTACGCTGGCTAGGCAAACTCTTACTTGCAATATGTTCTCTTCAGATATCGTGAGAAAATCAACAGACGTCGACGCCACACAAAAGCCACATACAGAACGAAGATAGCTATAACGCAAATACTCATAGAAGACTATAGCGACAAGATGTTTAGTTGCAGTGAGAAAGATTTCAAAGCATTTCGAAAACTCAGTCAGAATCAACCGAGTTCAAATAAAAGCTCGAGCATGAAATAAAAGCGGTATCTGGAGACTGTGGACCTACAAGGATTGTATAGATTGTATATAATTGTAAATTATTTGTTATTTAATTTATATAAATTCTAGTTTTAAACAATAACATATTATTTTTTGTGGCACAAACCACAATCTCTTACAATATTAAATTGTTATAAATCTTTATATTATATTTATCGATTTGGCAACATCATTCCAGTAAGTCAGCAATTCATGCGCACTTCCAGGAATGCTGACACGAACATAGCATAAAAGGAAATAACTAATAAATAAGTAACAGTTAGGTATGCAAGCACCTGCTGGTATAAAACTTAGTGCATAAGCCTAATTATGTCCCCTAAGCGACTACGTGCGCATCGGCGCTTAAAATATATTATTAAACTAATTCTAGTTAACGCGTTTTATTTCGGGAACCACAATAATCACCACATTGGTGACCCCGACGTGATTTACGGTATAAAAGTTATTCCGCGTTTTTAAGTAAAATTTAAAATTCGAAAACTCGTCCGTAAATTTCTTAACTAAAGTGCTTTTTCAATTCGTGCACTTGGTGACGTGATTTTTGTGGTTAACCGCGCACGTGGTCGCTCGCCCTACAAATTGGAGCCTTTTTGGTGTTTTCTTGCACGGTGACTATCTCGAAGTGGGAGTAAAGCACACAAATTTTGCAAAAAATTTGATATCATCCATTCGACATGCCAGACAACGCTAGTGTTCAAGCCGCCGACAGCATCACGCCGCTTCAACGTGTGTCTATACGATGTCCGCTTTTCAATTCGGAAAGGCCAGCCTTATGGTTCGCTCAGCTAGAAGGACAATTCCACCTGGCCGGGATCTCAGACGAAATCACACAGTACCATTACGCTTCTTCGCACCTTGACCCGAAGGTTGCCGCAGAGGTGGAAGATCTCCTCTTGAAGATTCCAACAGAAGCACCATACACTCGTCTCAAAGGTACACTTGTCGAACGTCTCACGCTCTCTCGAGACGCTCGATTACAACAACTTCTCGAACGAGAAACTTTAAGGGACAGAAAGCCGTCGCAATTTCTGCGCCATCTTAGAAGCCTCGACAATACCGTTCCTGACAATATTCTACGCACAAAGTGGCTGAGCAGACTTCCGATGACAACGCAATCCATACTTGCATCCCATGCAGACATTAACCTCGACAAGCTCGCATCTTTGGCAGATAAAATACATGACATCGCATTGCCCACAGCACAAAACAATTCCGTTCAAGAGCCAACAACAACACCAACATTCGAATCACGCATTTCTCGTCTCGAAGCTTCAATCAACGAGCTAACCTCGATGTTTAAAGGCAGAGGTACTACCCGCTCTCGCCAGCGCTCTCGTTCACGTCGGTTTTCACCAGCACCCAACAACAATATGTGCTGGTACCATCAAACTTTCGGCAATAAAGCAAACCGTTGCAAATCACCATGCACGTACCAGGGAAACTTTCCGTCGGACCGTTAGTGGCGGTTAACGGCTCGTCACTCGATTCCAAACGCCTTTTCGTAACAGATCGCGCCACCAAAATCCAATTTTTAGTAGATACTGGAGCTGATCTCTGCACTTTTCCCAAATCTCTCGCATGTTGGTCAACGGAACGAGCAAATTATAATCTCACAGCGGCAAACGGATCTACAATCAACACTTACGGCTGCATAACTTTATCATTAAATTTAGGACTTAGACGAAATTTCACATGGCGCTTCGTAGTGGCGGACATATCCAAAGCTATTATTGGCGCAGACTTTTTGGCACATTTCGGCATCTTACCCGATCTTAAGAACAGCTGTCTTATTGATTCGATAACCGGATTAAAAGTAGCATGTAAGTTATCAGTATCCAATATCATTTCAGAAGTCAAAGTACTGCCTGTCGATTCTACATGCTATCTACGCTGCTTTACGAAAATTTCGCTATATTTTCGAAGCACGACATGTCACAATCTTCACGGATCATAAGCCTTTACTTCACGCTTTTTCCCAGGATCCCGATCGAGCGACACCTTGGCAATTTCATCGCTTAGATTTTATCAGCCAGTTTACCACAGATATTCAATACATATCTGGTAAGGACAACATCGTCGCAGATGCCCTTTCACGTATCGAAGAAATATCCATCGCAGTATCTACAAACGAACTTGGACAAGCACAAAGCGAAGACGAGGAACTTCAGCAACGTTTACGGAGAGAACACGACGATTAATTAAATTTGCGACCAGTCAACATTCCAGGCTGCGATAAACCAATTTATTGCGACATAACTGGCGACCTTATTCGCCCATATGTCCCCGCATCGTTAAGAAAGCGAATATTCGACTCTCTCCATAGTATTAGTCATCCTGGATCACGAGCTTCTGCTAAATTATTAACACAACGTTACATCTGGCCTAGCATCAACCGAGACTGCCGCTTATGGGCCCGTACTTGTCTAGCTTGCCAACGAAACAAAGTATCTCGCCACGTTTTATCACCAATTCAAAATTTTTCAGGCCGCACAAGACGTTTTGAACACATCCACGTAGACATTATTGGACCATACGTACCATCAAGAGGGTACCGCAACTGCTTGGCTATCATCGATCGGTTTACAAGATTTCCAGAAGCATTTCCTATTGAGAGTATTGGTGCCGATTGCGTCGCACGCACGCTTTTTGCAGGGTGGATATGCCGCTATGGCGTTCCCCTACGTATTACGACCAACCAGGGAACTCAATTCGAGAGTCAACTTTTTAACGCTCTCGTCCGTCTCATCGGCAGCAAACATATACATACTACCACTTTCCATCCGCAATCGAACGGAATGGTAGAACATCGTCATTTGAAGGATGCGATCCGCTGTCATGAAAACAGCTCGTGGGTAGACATGCTACCTATTGTGTTACTCGGAATTCGTGCCGCCTGGAAGGAGGATCTTGGTGCCACTCCAGCCGATCTCGTATACGGAGAACCGATTCGTTTGCCAGGCGAATTCCTCGCACCTTCACCACGACATTCGTTGCCGCCGTCTAATGTTGCAGAAAGCTTAAGGAAATACTTCGACGAGCTCGCACCGCAACCCGTAGCCCGACATGGTCAAAAGAAAACATTCATCTTTAAAGAACTAGCGACTTGTTCTCATGTTTTTGTTCGTCGTGACGCTCCACATCACTCATTTACTTCTCCGTACGAAGGACCGCATCGAGTGATTTCAAGGCATGATAAATATTTCATCGTAGACGTCAGAGGCGAAAATTCTACTATTTCAATCGACCGACTTAAGCCGGTATATTTACTTCCCGACGATACTGAACAGAACAACTATAACGACAACAACACAACGTTCATTTCATCAAATTCACCAGAGTCATCCGAACCTGGGACATCACGACTTTCATCGTCATATCGTCCAGACACGGACTTAAGCTTTTCTACGCCGTCTCCTAAAAGACGCGTCAAATTTCGCTAAACATTGTTACATTTCTTTTCTATTTAGTTATTGCTAACTTTCTCCAACAATGGGAGTATTTGTGGCACAAACCACAATCTCTTACAATATTAAATTGTTATAAATCTTTATATTATATTTATCGATTTGGTAACATCATTCCAGTAAGTCAGCAATTCATGCGCACTTCCAGGAATGCTGACACGAACATAGCATAAAAGGAAATAACTAATAAATAAGTAACAGTAAGGTATGCAAGCACCTGCTGGTATAAAACTTAGTGCATAAGCCTAATTATGTCCCCTTTTTAATCTAGCAGCGACTACGTGCGCATCGGCGCTTAAAATATATTATTAAACTAATTCTAGTTAACGCGTTTTATTTCGGGAACCACAATAATCACCACATTTTTTCATAAATAAATATATAAGAAACAGTAAATCTATACTAATATTATAAAGAGGAAATGTTTGTTTTTTTGTTTGTTTGTCTCGAATAGGCTCCGAAACTACTGAACCGATTTGAAAAATTTTTTCACCGTTGGAAAGCTTTACTATCACTGAGTGACATAGGCTATATTTACTTAAAAAACAAATAGGGTTCCTTACCAAAAATCCGATAATGTAAAAAACATACCAAAAAACTTTCTGTGCAGCTTTCATCTGCCATTTCTTATGTGAAATTTAGTGTTTCTGACATTTTTCATTAATGAGTTAACGCACTTTTAGTAATTTTCAACCTAACTTTTGTATGGGATGTGGGAGTGGTTATGATCCGATTTCTTTCATTTTTGGACTGTATTAGGAAGTGGCTAAGAAAAGCGACTGCAGAAAGTTTGGTTTATATAGCTCTATTGGTTTGAGGGATATGTACAAAAAACTTAGTGGGGAGCGGGGCCACGCCCACTTCCCCAAAAAAATTACATCCAAATATGCCCCTTCATAGTGCGATTATTCATGCCAAATTTTATTTCCATAGCTTTATTTATGGCTTAGTTATGGCACTTTATGTGTTTTCGGTTTTCGCCAATTTGTGGGCGTGGCAGTGGTCCGATTTTGCATTTTCGAAAGCAACCTTCCAATGGTGCCAAGAAATAAGTATGCCAAGTTTCATCAAGATATCTTAATTTTTACTCAAGTTACAGCTTGCACAGACGGACGGACGGACAGACAGACATTCGGATTTGAACTCCACTCTTCACCCTGATCACTTTGGTATATATAACCCTATATCTAACTCGTTTAGTTTTGGGTGTTACAAACAACCGTTATGTGAACAAAACTATAATACTCTCCTTAGCAACATTTGTTGCGAAAGTATAAAAATGAAACCCGTTTTCCATTGTCACGACATAGCACTAAAACGGCTTGACCGATTTGGCTGATTCTTTTTGTGTGTATTCCAGGGGGTTTGAGAATGGTTCTTACGGAGAGAAAATTTTAGAAAAATTGCCTGAAAATGTCTAAAATTCACACTTTTCTAATCTCCCATACAAACAATTTGTTATAGGTATTCATTTTTATATGGAGGATATTATAGATTCCAGTTCAAATTGAATAGATACGCATACATAAAATAGGTCAGCTATACAAAATAAAGTAGTGCATCAAATTTACACTAAGGCGGTACGAAGTTCGCCAGGCCTGCTAGTCACAAATACTTTTAAATTCATAAAATTTCTGTAAAATTTAATATACTACTACTCGTATGTCGAATTGCTGCAAATCATTATTTGAAATTTAAATACTGGAACAGATCTGCACCAACATTTATCATATACTCACATATTGCTTGGGAATCGATATCAATAATATAAGTTCAGTAAATTCCGAAATATATAATATCAAGTTTGGTGTATGCAAAACTCAATTATTAGACATGCTACTAGACCAGGCTATCTTGTGCTTTCAATAAATGTTCAAAAGGAAGGCATTAGGTATTTGGGTTACTTTGGATCGCGTTCGGTCTATTTAGTGTTTGTTTGGAATTAACTCTTTGTTTCAAATATGCACGAAAACATTCACGTTTAATAAAATTCCAAATCTATAAACAAGTCGTCTAACAATTGAATTAACAATTCAATTGACGCAGAACACTCTCAGAATTCGCTCAGAACAGAGTTTTAGAAATATGGTAAGGATTAATGTAATTAATTTTCCTAATTAAAAAGTGATTCTTATCCCAGTAAAAAACAAAAACTCATTTCACCATGGAGGCATCCTCAAGACATATTCTGTTTATTCTAAATTTTCTTACAAAATGTTGAGCAATCAAGCAGGTACTTGTCATGAGTTATCCATCCCATCCTTTCGCTAAATATTGTTTCTCATCAAAGCTTGATCTGACCGTTGGATTGATTTTAGATTAGTTTATAAAACAAGTGAAGTTCAAAATATTATAAGATATATAGCGTTAATGATTACGCGTTTGCCTAAAGTAAGCGACAATTTGGTCATGATATTTGTCAGAAAGTTCTCTAAAAGAACGGAAATCATTGTAGTTAATAGTTTGGTGCTAAGAAAATTCACGGATGAATTATACATATTGAACGATACATACGGTATAAATTAACCAATTTATTATGCTTTCCAGAAATACTACCTGCAAATCACTCCTTTTTGTTGGCATAGCTTAAAAACTGTGTATTTCCTTTCAAGGTAACTGTTACTTGTTCAATAAAAGGTAATTAAATATCTGTAATGAAATATTACCTAACTACCTGTTTATGACCAGAAACTTAATCCTGAATGCGTATAAAACTGCGATATTTTTCATAAATATCAACATTCACTTCTTTGCGGTCACCAACGACACAACAACAAAATCGTTAAACATTTGAAGATATTAAAGTCAGAATGACAGAAATAGCAGAAGATCTATATCTGGATTTCGAAAACGATTATGCATTCCATATGAATCAAGATATGGATATGCTTATGGATATTAACTTATTGGACTCATACGATGAAGAAACGACAACGGAAAGAGAGCGTGCGGAGAACACACAGATGGATAGGCAGCACAGTTCTGGAAGGACTCTTATGCAATATAATTTATTTGTTTATCGAAAGGAGCTAAGGCGTCGTAAGATGAATCGCTGTCTTCTTATGAATACTAAGATCAGTCTCACGGGGGGACTACTTTTGAACTGCGAGGGTAGGATAACAGATTTTTCGCCTCAAGATATTGAGGCGTTTACACGGCAGGTGGAGCTTAAGGATCGCTTAGTGCGGCAACATTCCGCAATATACGGCGATATTGATGAGGAAATCGATAAAGATGTAGACGGTAAAGTGGTGGTCAATTGTAACCTGACTTAGCAACTTAGAGGCTGGTTTTGTTATGTTATGTTATAAGTAATTTTTTTTTGTAAGAATAAAATAGAAAAAATAAAATTTAATTAATCTTATGTTTTAAAAGAAAAAAATGGTGATGCTTGTTTCGTTCGCTTCATTTAAAATTTTCAAAATATCTGTTTGTGTAAGTAAATGCGTTCGGTGTCTGCTTGACCGGTCATTTGTAGTTATTGTAAGGCAAAGAACACAAAAGAAGGAGCTTAGCCGCATATTTAGCAACAGTGTAATCATCAATTCTGTGTTAAGGTATCCAGCTTGCTCATGTGAGAAAATTACTTCTCTTTAAAATGAACTCCAATAAAATGTCTATTTTACTTCGAGTAATGAATGCGGTTGCGCTACATACGAATTTTTAATTACGTCCGAATAACCCTGCAGCAATGTAAACACATTTAATTGCTCATCTCTTACTGCATTTAATTTCCATATCTACGCTTCGTATTTGTGTTTGTCTTAAAAACTCATTTCGTAGCAGTTCCTGACACAAGCACACGCATACACGGACACAACGAAGCGGTCAAATGGACTGCTTTTGTACAAGTGTTTGTGTGTGTGTTACACATGGTTACCATCATGGTGGTATTGAAAACAATTTGTGCTAAATTGCGATAAATGTGAAGGAAATTATAATTTAAAAGCGAGTTTGATAGTGTAATCCCTTCTTTCTCCACTCGTTGCTGCATTTGTAACGAGTGCTTGGTTACACGAAGTTTCCTCATTCTCACTCTCTCACGCTCCTCCCGATTTGAGTCGAAAGTCAACTGCAATAATTTTAAAGTCCGATGCAGTACGAGGTAAAGGTCACACTCGCACACACATACACTTGTTAAACTAACACATATTACTGTGCAACCACACACACACATGGAAAGTTCTCCCTTCTCTTGACTGCACTGTTGCAAATGGTGCTAGCTTGCAGCTGTGCTGTTGAAAACACTTGACTTTTATGCGCAAATACTTTCGGAGATTTGAAAAGATTAGTGAATTTAATTTTGAAAATTTTATGAGTCAGTGCTTTTTGTTGGAACTAAGAATGTGTGATAAGGCCGGCAAAGTATGTGGCGAGAGTTCCAAAATGTATATGAAAAAAAAATATAAATATGTAAAATTTTAAAGTATAAATTTAAAAATGTACTTTTTGTTAATTTTGGGTTACTATTTTTAACATGGATATTCTCCAATCACATCAACTAGTTAACTCGTCAATGAACAAGCGGAATATACATAGATATGTTCTGAGAGATGACAATAAAGTCCATATTTTTCAATTAGTATGACATTTGACAATTATCATTATACTTTATTTTACTTAAAAAATATTATACTTTATTTTACTTAATTTAATTTAATTTAATTTAATTTAATTTATTATTATTTTATTTTATTTATTTATTTTTTTTTTTTCTCAAACTGCGGAACCTCTATCGATCGATTATCATTTTTTCTTCCATATGGAGATCTTCTATAACTGTTTTAAACCCATTGTAAAAATTGGGTTTCCTTGCTATGAGTCCGATGGTTTCTGCTTTTCCTATGAATCGAAGATGATTAACTTCCTTGCTCAGCGAAATCGGACCATTGCCACGCCCACAAAATGGCGAAAACCAAAAACACATAAAGTGTCATAACTAAGCCATACATGAAGTTATAGAAGTAAAATTTGGAACAAGGGATCGCACTAGGAAGGGCATATTTGGGTGTAGTTTTTTTGGGGAAGTGGGTGTGGCCCCGCCCACAAATCGGTTATTTATATATAACTCGCAAACCAATAAAGAAATAATAGTTGAAGGAAGCTGTACTGAGATTCTTTTACAAAATGAAAAATGGGCGTGGCATCACCCACTTAAGGGTCAAAAACCATATCTCAGGAACTACTCGACAGATTTAAATAAAATTTGATATATAACACTTTCTTGACACCCTGATGACACGGGTGGAATATGGGCGAAATCGGTTCACAAGCACGACTACTTCCCATATAACTCAATTTTTAATTCCATCTGAATCCTTCACTTTATCATGTATATGTACATAAGGAACCAATGAAGATAGCGGAATAAAACTTTACACAAATAGTACATATCATCTCTGACTTCACCTTTGAAAAATTGTCGAAAACGGACTATAACTTTTCAAGGCCCCAGATATCGAATATGTTTAACTCAGCGCCTAAGCGTAAATTTTAACCGAAAATTTGATTAAATCTCTCAGATAATTTAATGTAATTCAGAGGAAATTGTTTTCTTTTAATAGTTTTCTGTTAAAAAAATTATTAAAATCCTAGCTCCCATATAGCTAATTATAGATTTTTCAAAAATACGGTGGGTTTTATTCCGCATATATGTATTGGTGTATATGTGAGATATCTTAGCCAAATTAAGTGAGCGTATAGTCTTGGATATAGTGTACCCTGCTGGTGAAAATGATTAATTATATTCTATATATTACGATTTTCGTTTAATAGAATAAACTTTATGTTGAAAATTTACCCATTTGTATGTTTGTAAGTTTCTTCAATAAATTGCGAGAGTATAAAATGTTCGGTTGCACCCGAACTTAGCCTTTCCTTACTTGTTTTAAACAACTATTATACAGAAACTGCGCAAACAGAACACAAAAATGTCAAATTTCGTTGACTTTCTACTTTTGTCTTCATTATTTATTTTGCATCTTTTCTGCTAAAAAAATACAAACATTCAGTTAATAAAGCCTTATGTCACTAAGAAAGTGCTATTATTTCAATGTCAACCGAAAACAAGTGAAGTAACAGCTTAAGTGCGGCGACGTTTACTTTATTTCTTCGGTTAAATTTATTTCTACCCGCTTCTCATTAAATATGAATAAGCGTTTTAGCTTGAGTATTCCTTTGCCATACAAATGCGTCAAGATGCCTCTCCCTTCCTCCCTCGCTCTTAATTATGGCACTCTTCGCCTATTTAATCAGTCGTTTAGCTAGGTAAATATTCTTAGCATTTTTCTACGAATTCGGGCTGAATCCTAATTAGCGTATTTGATTTTGCATAATTAAGGCAACACCCTGGAGGCTTAACAAGTTACTTTAAATGTCAAGAACGCGAATATTCTTCAAGTTAACTAGAAAAGGCCGGAATAATTTGTTGAAGGTAAGCTTGCTAGTATTTTGGGTTTTACAGTGGCTTAAAGCAATTTGGGCGTTTGTAACACAAATTAGAATTATTGGAGTGCTCTTTTGAGGTAAAACTATCATATCATAGACAAGGAATTATCACTAGTTTCATTAAAGTACAACCACTACATTTGAATCGGTAGTGTAAACGGAATATATTTTGTTGAACAATTCCTGACACAAATAGGTGGAGATAATTTTCATGGAATGGGTGAAGATTTAGATCATTATCAAATCTTCAAATTATTTGATGGTTCTTTCATTTATTGCAGAACTTTAGCATGCTAATCAAAATTAGTAATCATTGGGATGCCTCAACCTCATTGTAGTAATCATTGAGAACCTCAAATGTGGACTTCTGAAGCTCATATACATTAACTTTCTAGTATTCTGAAAGAAAAATTAATATACTGAAAGGAAGAGTCCACCTTCCGGAGTTTTCTAATTGTTATCTTCGAATTCGATAATAACAATTTAACAAAGTTATCTGTTTTGACGGTGTTTGGAGAATAGAGTGGATAAGTTTATGTACACAGAAGACATTTTTCAGGAGTAGAAGGGGAGTGTATCCGTAGAGTAGGTAGTCTGTAAAAATAAGATTTTACCTAGAACAATATCTTTGAAGTTGGTTGGTGAATAAAGTTATTGAAACCGGATATCGAAGAGACTTGACTGCAAAGGATCATGCTAATTATACTCCCAAGGCAAACCCAACTAAATAGAATACAACAACTTAATAGATTTGAGTATACGTATATGACTGGGTACCCAAATGACGGATTTTCCCACTCGTGGTATATTACAATGGGCGATTAGGTATTACCATGCACAGGAAAATTAATGAGTTTTGTTTTTATATGCTAAAATCTGTTATGATGCCTGGTCCGTAGTAGCACTGCCCTTGATAGTATTTCTAGGATTGATGTACTATGATATGATATTGCATTCAATGGAAGCTGTGTACGAAGTCGTATCGAAAACTCCTCTAATGGTTCCAAATAGTCAGTTTTAAGTATTATAACAACAAAAATTGCTACGAGAGTATTATAGTTTTGTTCACATAACGGTTGTTTGTAAGTCATAAAACTAAAAGAGTTAGATATAAGGTTATGTACGTATGTATATCAAAATGATCGGGGTGACGAGAATTGTGATATCTTGATGAAATCCGAATGTCTGTCTGTCCGCCCGTCCTATATCCTAATGAAACATATGTTCCTTGGGACCGTGAGAGGGTTGCTTTCGAAAATGGGCAAAATCTGGCCAATGCCACGCCCACAAAATGGTGTAAACCGAGTACACATAAAGAGTCATAACTAAGCCATAAATAAAGTTATAAAAGTAAAATTTGATACAAAGGATAGTAAGGGCCATATTTGGATGTATTTTTTTGGGAATGTGGGCGTGGCCCCGCCCCCAAATAAGTTTATTATATATATTGCGCAAACCAATAAAGCTATATAAACCAAACTTTCTGCAGTCAGTTCTCTTAAGTACCTCACCATACGCCATGAAAATAGTTAAAATCGAATAATAACCACGCCCACCTCCCATACAAACGTTAGGTTGAAAATTACTAAAAGTGTGTTAACTCACTAATGAAAAACGTTAGAAACAAGAAATTTTACAGAAGAAATAGCAGAAAGCTGCACTCAGATTTTTTTACAAAATGAAAGATGGGCGTGACATCGCCCACTTATGGGTCAAAAACCATATCTCGGGAAGTACTCGACAGATTTCAATGAAATTCGGTATATAAGATTTTTTAACACCCTGCTGACACGTGTGAATGGATGGAATCGGTTCACAACCACGACAACTTCCCATATAACTCAATTTTGAATTCCATCTTATTCGTTCACTTTATAAGATATACATAAAGAAGATAGCGGAATAAACTTTACACAAATACTGTATTTGAGCTGTGACATCACTTGTGGAAAAATTGTCGAAATCGGACTGTAACTTTTCAATGCCCCGGATATCGAATATGAAGAACTCAGTGCCCCATGGTAATTTTAACCGAAAATACGGGTAAATCTTTCAGATAATTTAATGTAATTCAGAGGAAATATTTTTCTTCTAATAGGGTGTCTCTGTACCAGAAATGGTACGATGGGCGTAATAGCTTATAAATCGGTTAATATGTGAAATATCTTAGCCAAATTAAATGAACATATAATCTTAGATATAATTTATGTTGGTGACGAAAATGAGAGAAATCGCTTCAGGAATCACTTCAGCAAGATAATTGCAAGAATTGTACAAAATCTTCCAACTAATGTTATAAAAGCGCTTCAAATGCTAAATTGCATGCAACTTCACTCTTACGCTCGCTCAACGCACATAAAATACGAAGTGCCTATTCCGACTTCCGCTGCACCTTTGTCGTATGCATACGTGTCCTAACATGTCATCGCTGTAGCATGGGGTGAAAAAAAACTAATTTGCATAAAAAATCAGCGCGCCTTCTACTTTCTAAATATATTGCCTACTTTGGAGCGCGCATACAGGCATTTACGCTGAAGAGTCGCATAAACGCTGCATAATTGACAATCGCGTGTGCTGAGGCGGCTTTCCGACGGGCGCATTATTTTCTTTTTTACCGTTCCACTGGAATATGCAGAGTGCACTTAACCCATTGATTGCCATTCGCACAGTGCGCTTTAATGTTCTACTTACGTCTAATTATGTTAATTACTTTTGTAGTGCGAGTAAACAGCATGCAAGGGCATGCTAATACCAAAACAAAAACAACTAAATGACATTGATATTTCCTTTAAACTGCACGTTTTTATTGTTCAATAGTAACCCCTTTTCTACGCATATTTGCATTTAAGCGTTTTATTAAACTAACGGCATTTCAAATTTGCAAATTTATTCGTGAAAATAATAAATAAATCCGCATAAATTGTCGCGTGTTGTTTAAATTTGAGCTCAATACTATTTATTTAAATAATCCTGCGAAATTATTATTTGTTTTTCAATGAAATTTTAAAGCATTTTTGACATTGTAACAATAATTTTTTTTTCAGAAATCAGGCTTATATTGTAAATTGAAAATCGCATTAGCAATTATACCGTTTAGCAATTTTTTTGTTCCAAATTGCTTATGTGGATTTGGATTAAAAAATAAATAAAATATTCGCGTGTGGGCGGTCCGATAAGCACTTGGCCTGCAAAAGAAGAACGAAAAATTCTGAAAAATTTCGATTTATTTCTCAACATAGTCCTCTAACTATCTAACTCCATGTACTTGATGATGTCCTACATTCTTTAACCAGTCTGACAGATACATTTTATTGAAATCTACAAAGTATGTACGAGGTCAAATCTGTCATAGTAGAAAAGTAATTTTGTCTTCGCCAAATGGTGTGTTTTTTCTTTTACTCGGCATCAGATTGGACTAAAATACGGCATAGAGAATCACTATGACCGTCTCGGCTATCTGCAGATAGTGGCTACGGAGACAATGCCTTTGCCTTTTTTGCTGAAGGTACGCCATTAGAGAGTCGCTTGTCGCGCCAACAGCTTTCTTACGCCCAATATGGCATCTCAGCTATCTCACGAACCTTCAACCGACTGTCGAAGTTATGTTAATTTAGCTTCCACTTGCTTTCGGATCTCCCGTCTTCTACGGCTCTTTGGCCATCAGCAGCTTCTTCCTGTCTTCAGATTGCCAGATAATGCTCACTAGAAAGAAATTTAACGACCATAAATAAGATTGAAAGCATTATTGAATAAAAAAAAATTGTTCCAAGATATTGAAAAACAATTAAGGAAGGGCTATGTTCGGGTGTCACCGAACATTTTATACTCTCGCAATTTATTTAATTAATTTTATTAATCGTCATATATATGATAAAGAGTCCATTGAAAGTTGGAAACCCTAATATTAGTTATATGGGAGATAGGGAAATTATGTCCCGATTTCACTAATTTTTGGCACGGAGACATATTATTAGAAGAAACACATTCCCTCTGAATTTCTTCAAAATATCTGAGAGACTTATCTATATTTTCGGTAAAAATTTGTTAGAAGCACTGGAGTCCTCATATTCGATTTATAGGGACGTATTCCAGTCCATTCATTTCGACGATTTTTAGAATAGCGATGCCACTCTTGAAATGCAGAATTTTTGGAAAGTTCTGTTTCGATATCTTCACTAGTGCTTACTTTATATTGTAAAGTAAACGATTCAGATCGACTTCAAAGTTCTGGTATATAGGAAGTAAGCGTATCCCAAAAAATTTGCATAGACATATGGCCGTCATAGTGCGATCCTTCATACCAAATTTTAGTTGAATAGCTCAATTTAACTAAAACTGTTATAGTTCTTTATATGTTTTCGGTTATTGCCACTTTGTTAGCGTGGCAGTGGTCCGACCATCTTCGAACTTAGTCTTCTTATGGTGCCAAGAAATACGTCGTCCAAGTTTCATCAAATTATCTCAATTTTTACTCAAGCTACAACTTTGCACGGACGGACGGACAGGCAGACATTCGGATTTTGACTCGTCTCGTCACCCTGATAATGTGGATATATATAACCCTATATCTAACTCGTTTAGTTTTATGACTTACAAACAACCGTTATGTGAACAAAACTATAATACTCTCTTAGCAACTTTGTTGCAAGAGTATAAAAATATTGATAGGATATGACAAGAAAGTATCGGTTGAACTTTCGATAGGGTCATATGTAGACTTTGGTCACATGCGCACAGTACCTTTTCTGAAGAAATAATCCTTACGACAATTTATAGAAAGGAGAAACTGAGAAAAGTGAGTTAGATTAAGAATTAAAGAAAAATCCAAAAAATAAAATAAAACTATTAGAATTCATGCAAATACATCTGTCTGTTATAGCACAAATTTTAACTGTTAGCATTGGTCTAATATTGCTTTCTTAAATAAAATTAATATTCTAGCCTCAAATCAAACAAATCTCGACAGCATTTTTTCCGGGCAAGCAATTAAAACATAGTTTGCTCTTACGTATATTTAAAGTACAATTTCTGAAAGGTTTAGCAACAAAAAATGTTGCGCAACTTTGTTGACCTTAAGCTTTTCATTTTAAAGTTTTGAGAAACAACTTTTTTCAAACACACTGCTCTACCAGCTTTTACTAACATGTTATTCTACAGTTTTAACTAAAATTGTGGTGTCTTCACTATGCAACTGACAACACTCATACGCCACGGTGCACCACGCGCGCTATACACATACAACAAAGCAAGTCAGCAAGTTAAACTGCAAAATGCGTGTGCAAAAAGCTGCTAAATAGATAGTCATAAGACGTTGTATGAGTATGGCGCACATTTGTTGTTGTTGTTGCTTTTGCTGTCATGTTTTTTGTTGTAAGAAAGCGTGTTTTGCAGCTTTACTGTAATGTTGGGCGAGTTGTTTATAAATTAAGCCAGCTGCCAATAAGGCGTGCCTCAACCAGCATTCCAGCCAATTTGTTAGCGTCCAAAAAAGCACGAAATTGAGCAGCAAGCGAGAGCGAGGGCAAGGAGCGTGGCAATATGCTATGGCAGCAGCTATCAATTTTAATTAAAATTATATTTTGAAAGCAACCGACAAGGCGTGCAGCGAGCGGATAGTAAAATACGAGCGATTTTATAGAAAAAGCAAAGCGAAAATTTTTGTTTCACTTTTCAATTTCATTTTTTGTTGTTGTATTGAAGTTGAAAAAATAATCTAAAAAAAAACGAACACGTCATGTGCAGCAACATGCGCGCTTACTTGGTTTCAATGCGGAAAATGTGCTTTGCGCGTCATGCCGTTGAAGAAAAGTGACTTGTAATCAACGAACATGCAAGGATAACGAAGGACACGCCATTTATACAAACACACAGGCGGGTAAGAAAAACGAAGAAAAACGCGCCGAAATTGCCAATGAAACGCATGAAACTATGATATTTATTACATTTGCGAGCATTTCAAATAGATAGTGGCCAATAGAATGTTCACATTTCATGGCAGGCGTGTGAAAGGACATGCGTTGAAATAATATTAATGTTCGGCATACCGCTGCTGGCATGACGCTGCAAATCGTATCGCAACGAGTCGCTTTAATCAGTCGAAATAAATTTAAGATTGGAATGTGCACACACAGAATCACATATATTACACACACAAACCCATACATAGCGGCAAGTCCTTCGCAGCAGCGTGCGAAACGAAAAGTTCGCATTCGTTTCGTGCAGCCTTAGAAATGTGTGTCATAATCATTATGTCCAAGTTGGCTCAGCAAAGCAGAAATACAGAAGATTTTTATGAAATCAGCAATTTGTACAAGAAAAATACTTGCATTTACTCAGTGACAGGATATTAGAATTGCGCTCGGCGTGTTAGCAGCGTGAAATGCTTGGACAAATAGCGGGAAATTGCATGCGCCAGCAAATTGCATGTGCTACCGAAAAATCGTTTGTGCAGAATAAGAAGTTTTCGAACAAAAAAAATTAAAATAAAAGTGCCTGTGAAAGAATAGCTTGCAGAATTAGTTATAAAAGGAGGACGTATAATAAAAATTGTGAAGTAAAATATTTCTGGCCTTTTTTGCTAACACTTCATATTAAATACATGTCAGGAAGAACGATTTTAAACTTTTTAAATATATTAGTAATTTTTATAACATTTCGAAAACCCTAATCTGGTAGTTGCTGATATCTTAATCCAAAAGTGTTAGAGTTCTCTCTACTAATTGGTTCGAGTAAGTTGAGAAGAGAAAACAGACTGCCTACCTTGCAACGTTGCAAACGACCACAAAACGTGCGGGATGGGATAGATACCGAGAGCTGAAGAGGGACGAGAGGCGCATTTGCAGACAAAAAAGAAAGAGGCCGAAATGCGTGAGTATGAAGAGGTTAAGAATCTTGCCGACAGAGGTAATGCTCGAAAATTTTATGAAAACATGAAGCGACTTAGCGAAGGTTTTAAGTCTGGAGCATCCTCATGTAGATACCAAGGTAGTAATCTCGTAACCGATGTCCTGGGCATACTGGGACTATGGAGGGAATACTTCTCCGACCTGCTGAATGGCAGTGAAAGTATAACACCAGGAGATGGCGAACCCGATTCCCCAATCGATGACGATGGAGCAAATGTTCCAATGCCCGACCCTGAAGAAATTCGAATAGCAATTACCCGCTTGAAGAACAATAAGGCGGCGGGGGCCGATGGATTACCGGCCGAGCTATTCAAATACGGCGGCGAAGAGCTGATAAGGTGCATGCATCAGCTTCTTTGCAGAATATGGTCGGAAGAAAGCATGCCTGACGATTGGAATCTCAGTGTACTCTGCCCAATACACAAAAAGGGAGACTCCACAATTTGCGCCAATTACCGTGGGATAAGCCTCCTCAACATCGCGTATAAGGTTCTGTCGAGCGTATTGTGTAAAAGACTAAAGCCCACCGTCAACAAACTGATTGGACCTTATCAGTATGGCTTTAGACCTGGAAAATCTACAATGGACCAGATATTCACCATGCGCCGAATCTTGGAAAAGACCCGTGATAATAGGATCGACATACATCACCTTTTTGTCGATTTTAAAGCTGCTTTCGACAGCACGAAAAGGAGTTGCCTTTATGCCGCGATGTCTGAATTTGGTATCCCCGCAAAAGTAATACGGCTGTGTAAGCTGACGTTGAGCAACACCAAAAGCTCCGTCAGGATCGGGAAGGACCTCTCCGAGCCGTTCGATACCAAACGAGGTTTCAGACAAAGTGACTAACTATCGTGCTACTTCTTTAACCTGATGCTGGAAAAAATTATACGAGCTGCAAAGCTAAATAGAGAAGGTACAATATTCTACAAGAGTGTACAGCTCTTGGCGTACGCCGATGATATTGATATCATCGGAAGCAACAACCGCGCCGTTTGTTCTGCTATTTCCCGCATGAATAAGGAGGCGAAGCGAATGGGTCTGGAGGTGAATGAGGACAAGACGAAATATCTCCTGTCATCAAGCAAACAGTCGGCGCATTCGCGTCTTGGCGACGTAACTGTTGACACTCATAACTTTGAAGTTGTAGATAATTTCGTATACCTGGGAACCAGCATCAACAACACCAACAATGTCAGCCTCGAAATCCAGCGCAGAATAACTCTTGCCAACAGGTGCTACTTTGGACTGAGTAGGCAATTGAACAGTAAAGTCCTCTCTCGACGAACCAAAATCAAACTCTACAAGTCGCTTATCATTCCCGTCCTGCTTTACGGTGCAGAAGCTTGGACGATGTCAACATCAGATGAGACGACACTAGGAGTATTCGGGAGGAAAATTTTGCGCAAGATTTATGGTCCTCAGAACATTGGCAACGGCGAATACCGCAGACGATGGAACGATGAGCTGTACGAGTTATACGACGACATTGACATAGTTCAGTGAATAAAAAGACAGCGGCTACGCTGGCTAGGTCATGTTGTCCGAATGGACGAAAACACTCCAACCCTGAAAGTGTTCGATGCAGTACCCGCCGGAGGAAGCCGGGGAAGCGGAAGGCCTCCACTCCGTTGAAGGGACCAGGTGGAGAGCGACCTGGTTACACTCGGGATCTCCAACGGGCGCCGAACTGCGAAGGAAAGAGGGAAGTTTCACCGCCAATCAAATACATACATACATACTTTATTTTTGGCAAAGGTCTTAGTCCTGCCATGGTTTATCTCCATAACTACAACTTAAAGCCGCTAAAAGTTGATTTAGTAGCGTATATTCACATTACTGCGAGGTTTTAGTTATGTTATAAAATTATATGTTATGTGTTGCGTTAATGTTACTTAAAAACCAACAGTGCTTGCCTTTTCATCCGTTCATCTTTTATAAACTTCCTTTTAGATGTGTCTTTCAGCTGTCTAACTGTATTTCACCGGCAACACAAAATCCACTACATGTTCTCCCTCTACTCTCTCTCTCTCTCGTTCGCATTCAAGTAATAATTTTTCGCCTTTCTTTGCATTTGGCATTTCCATTTTGTTAATTTAACGAAATGACCACTGTCACTAGATACCATCGTGTCATTGCTAACGGTGCACTTTCCTCCATTACACTATTACTCCGCAGTCATCGCCTCAGTTGTATTCTGCTGTAGCCTTTGTGGGTTGCCGAAATTTGTTGCTGCAATATGTTTTTCCTCTGCTGAACCTTGGAGTCATGCCACAGCTCGTTTACTTTGAAATTTATTTGCTCAAACATACTCGCTTGTAACTTTCCGCTGCTTTAAAAATATTTTTCCTTTTCAATCAGAGAGTTGCGAGGAGCATTTCGGTATGAATTTTTCAATTTCACATTAGAGTTTTGTTTGTCAAATAGTACTTTTTGTTAAGGAAAATGTTAAAATATTGCAATACTTGTCAACAAAAGTTTTTTCATTAAATAATCATTTGAAAAGGATGTTACTCATACGCCATGTAGCACGAATGGTCAGTTGAGCGGTAAGGAGTCTAGGAAGGCAAACAAAGTTGTGTGAATAGATATAGATATAGATATAGATATAGATATAGATATAGATATAGATATAGATATAGATATAGATATAAATATAGATATAGATATAGATATAGATATAGATATAGATATAGATATAGATATAGATATAGATATAGATATAGATATAGATATAGATATAGATATAGATATAGATATAGATATAGATATAGATATAGATATAGATATAGATATAGATATAGATATAGATATAGATATAGATATAGATATAGATATAGATATAGATATAGATATAGATATAGATATAGATATAGATATAGATATAGATATAGATATAGATATAGATATAGATATAGATATAGATATAGATATAGATATAGATATAGATATAGATATAGATATAGATATAGATATAGATATAGATATAGATATAGATATAGATATAGATATAGATATAGATATAGATATAGATATAGATATAGATATAGATATAGATATAGATATAGATATAGATATAGATATAGATATAGATATAGATATAGATATAGATATAGATATAGATATAGATATAGATATAGATATAGATATAGATATAGATATAGATATAGATATAGATATAGATATAGATATAGATATAGATATAGATATAGATATAGATATAGATATAGATATAGATATAGATATAGATATAGATATAGATATATATATAGATATAGATATAGATATAGATCATACGCCATGTAGCACGAATGGTCAGTTGAGCGGTAAGGAGTCTAGGAAGGCAAACAAAGTTGTGTGAATAGATATAGATATAGATATAGATATAGATATAGATATAGATATAAATATAGATATAGATATATATATAGATATAGATATAGATATAGATATAGATATAGATATAGATATAGATATAGATATAGATATAGATATAGATATAGATATAGATATAGATATAGATATAGATATAGATATAGATATAGATATAGATATAGATATAGATATAGATATAGATATAGATATAGATATAGATATAGATATAGATATAGATATAGATATAGATATAGATATAGATATAGATATAGATATAGATATAGATATAGATATAGATATAGATATAGATATAGATATAGATATAGATATAGATATAGATATAGATATAGATATAGATATAGATATAGATATAGATATAGATATAGATATAGATATAGATATAGATATAGATATAGATATAGATATAGATATAGATATAGATATAGATATAGATATAGATATAGATATAGATATGATAGATAGTAGTATCACTTTAAAGTTCAATATGTATATGTGGAATTGAAAGAAGTTCCTTTTAACAGTTCCACTCTCTCATGAGATCATGTTAAATCACTATTTTAAAAACCAAGTACTCCATAGAAACCGATACTCTTTCAAACTGTAATATTGTGTGCAGACTCAAGCCATATATAATTTCGTTGCACAGCTTGCTTGCCATATTAGCTGTGTTTACAGCTACTCAAGCACAATTTCGCTGAAACAAATGTTTTTTGGCGTTTCACCATTTATCAAGGCCCCACAAATCAGTGACACAAATGGCAAATTGAAATGTTTAATTGTATTTCGGCTTAAATCAAATCCTGGCCAGTAATATGATTGTGCATTCATCAATCGCCTACACAACAAAAACAGTTAACGGCAGAAAAAATGCAATAAAATGATGCGATACAGTATGGTCTATGTATCATCTTTAATGCCTATCATGAAAAAATGTGATTTCCATGCACAATTGGTGTATGTGAAATTGAACCAGTAAACCAAATATGAGTTGTTTCGAACAAAAGTATGTGAATGATATAATATAGCTTAAATGAACATGTGTTTTTTAAATTTCATTTTATAACATTAATTATTACTAATACTCATTTTTTGAGCTTTTAAAAATGAAAGCTCATAATTAAAAGTTTGGAGTATTATCCCTTGAGCTTTTTCAGATGAAAGCTCGTCATTAAAATTTTGTATGAATTAGCATATGAGCTTATTATGATGAAAGCTTCTTATTCATTAATGAACCTTTTCAGATGAAAGCTCTTTATTGTGCAACCCATCTCTTGAATTTTTTCGGATGAAATCTCGTCATAAAAGGCTTGAAAGTTGCTCAATCCCTTGACCTTTTATGGACGAAAGCTCTAAGCTCTAACCTACGACTACTTCTCCTCTCTTGGTCTATAAAAGCTTTTCATGTAAAGCTAGATACTTTGCAGAAAATTCCAGAGAAATATCAGAAAATCTTTAAGCTCAGCAGAAATTGGTTTTATGGGTTATCGCCTCTACATACATATATGCGCGTATATCCGAAGACCAAAAAACTGTATGTACGCCAAAAAAGTGAACGGCAATAAAAACACGCATGCACGGGGTCACTATAGGCAGGTCTATAAGCCGCTTATGTGCTATAATTCGACAAAAAATCATATGAACCTTAAATAAACGCAAAGGATCGTCGCGTAAATAGCTCCGAGTATATCCACATACATTTACACATCAGCATGGCGACGATAAAGTGCGCTCAACAGACATTACCACACATCATGATCCACACTATACGTTCCATGCGCACACACGCGCCCCCGGCCACACGGTCAGGTCGTTGTAATAAAAATAAATCTTTGCGCTGTGATAATTCAGTGCCTGAAAAAGTGGCCAAGAGGCTGTAATAATAATGCATAGGCCGACGCGTACTCACTTGGAACACTAACAGCTACAAAAACAACAACAACAGCGTACACGCACTAACATACGCGCGAACAGCAAAGACAAGCGTGCGAGCATTTTACAAAATGCCACCGAAAGGCAGCCGACCTCATGTGTGCGTTGCAATAAATAATGTTTTACGCGCTTTACCGTTGTGTGGGTTGCCGAATAGGGTGTATGTGTGTGCAGGAGACTAACTAAATTATAGCTCTATGGACGTATGTGTGGGTAGCGAGAGCGGCTACGAATGACAGATGATCGCTGAGTTCAATACAGCAACAATAAAAATACATAAAATAACAAAAAAATATTTTACAAAAAAAAGTTCCGCATTCTTGTAACAAACGAAACCATTAAGGCAGAGCATATTCAGGTGTTGTTATCAGCCCAAAATATTTTATTTTAAATAGGCTCTTATTCTATAAGATATCTACGAAAGCAGCTCGAAAACATTTGCGCCTAGAATTATTTTTCAACTGTTAAGGTGGTTTAGTCCAAGCAGAGAATGTATATATTATCTATACGTGCTCTGGTAGTGGTGACAGAGGCAAAACTCGAACTACTTTAATGCTGTTAGATTTTAGGAAATATTATCTATAGCGTTGTACTGCAATAATGTATTAAACAAGCTTGAGTGCAAATGAAAACATTATGAGAGAGAGAGAGAGAGAGAGAGGGGAGAGTGTAAATAATGAATGTGTTGAGTAATTAGAATTCAAGTTCGCTCTCAATTGTGAGTGATCAAGCGACCGACAAAAGTCCCTCGTTTGAGGGACTATACCAGTGTGATATTTAAAAAAAATCGGATTTTTTTTATTTTTTGCTTATTCGATAGTTTATACTTTCAAAAATTTCCTGTGAAAGCGGTAAGACCGTATCTTGAATAGTTTTTGAATAGCAGCGCACTAAAGAGCGACCGCTCGTAGCTGCTATAGTCGAAATTTGAAACGCCTTTTTTTGATGATTATTTTTGATTAGATGGAAATTGTGAATTTCGCATTAAAAACAATAATTTTTTTACTCAAAAATACGAAATTTTTCAGAACTACTCCATTTTATTAATTTTTGATATTTTTAAAAAGTCGTAAGCAATATCTTCAGGAAATATCTTCAACTTTAATAACATTTTTGAATTCTTTTGTAGCCCATAACTTTGTTATATTTAAATATTAGGAAAAAAATTCTTAAATTTCTAGTTCGACAAACAATTTGCGAATAATACGGAGAACAACCTCACATTCAAAACTAAAGAACATAAGGAGGCAGTTCAATATAATAAATACACAATACTGCACTGAATTTAAATTAATAAAAATAAAAATACATACAAATAAATATAATATACAGACGTGTTCGAAATAATAAGAACCAAATCAAGTAGGCGGTTTATCTCGACATTGGATTCTTGGAATTTGGTTACACAAATTTTAATAACTATCTAATAAACTTATCAAAGTGCGAATTTGACCATGTTTACAGTTAAAATTTTTATTAAACCTTTAAAAATGGAAAGAGTTCGCCATTTTTCTATTGAGCTAAGGGAAGTTATAAAAATTTATTGTGGAAATGAAGAAGATTGGCTATATAACATAGCTTATAAAAATTTCATACAGAATAATATTAAACTACAAAAATTAGTTGCCGAGAGTTTAATAAAGGGAAACGCACAAAAAACTTATCCGAAGAAGAAAAGATGAACTCATCGCAAGAATCATTAAAATGTGCTGGTCTAGGGCACTTTAACGAAATAGTATGCACATAACGGCGGCTTGAATTTGCTAGAAATTTTTATAAAGGAACCTGTGTTAATTTAACGTAATATTCTATGGACCGATGAGAAAAATGTTGTCTACTTCGACTATAGTGAGGAAAAAATAATACTACAACAATATTATACGATCCTATAATCAGAAATTAAATTCTAAATATACACTGAATACTATAAAACATGGAGACCTTAAGCTGATGTTATGAAGATGCTCTAATGGAGTGGCCTACAACTCTGGTAAGTATCATAGGGAATATGACCACCACTTATTGTGTTAGTAACAATCTGGAAACTATTGCCTTACCTTTTGCCGAAGAAAATGTGCCGTTGTTGTGAGTCTATCATCAAGATAATAACCAAAAACATGCCTCGAATAGATTTAAGAAGGGTTTTCGTAGCAAGAATACTGTCGTTGCAGTACCAGGATTTTATTGCAATTTGATGGATGTGACAAAAAATGTAAAAAAAGTCGAAACCAAAAAATTTCCAAGAATTATAGAGAGTACCAAAAAAATACCATGGAAAAAAATACTTCTCTCAACATGCCGCGCTTTTGTGGATTCTATTCACTCCAGATGTGCCGAAGCAATTAAAAATCGTGAAAGAACAACTTAATATTAAATGCAAAGGCATCCGTGAACATTTTAACACAGTAAAAATATCGTAATGCAACTTTAATGTATTACTCTTATTTTTTCGAACCACCTATTTCGTGCTCAAAGCAACAAAAAAAATTAAATGTGTATATTAACCAAGTTTTGCATTTTATAAAAACACCATCCTTATACAAATGTTTGTCAAAAACAAGTAAAGAACGGCTAAGTTCAGGTGTCACCGAAAATTTTATACTCTCGCAATTTATTTATTTAATTTTATTAATATAAGAAACAATTTGATCCACATATTGGGCATATAAGTATATGGTATAAACTCCATTGAAAGTTGAAAACCCTAATATTAGTTATATGGGAGATAGGGAAGTTGTGACCCGATTTCACTCATTGCACGTATACATATTATTAGGGAAACATATTCCCTCTGAATTTCTTCAAAATATATGTGAGAATTACCTATATTTTCGGTAAAATATTTGTTAGAAGTGCTGAGATCCTAATATTCGATTTATAGGATCTTGAAAACTCATGGACCGATATCGACGACTTTAGAATTGCGATGCCACTCTTTAAATGCAGTATTTATGCAAAGTTCTGTTCCGATATCTTCACTAGTGCTTACTTTATATATTTGTAAAGTAAACGATTCAGACCGACTTTAAAGTTATGGTATTATGGGAAATAGACGTTGTTGTGAACCGATTTGAACTATTTTCACAACATATCATTGGGAAGCTAGGAAGAAATTATGAACCGAATTTCATTAAAATTGGTCGAGTAGTTTCGGAGATATGGTGGTACCACACCCATTTAAAATTTTGTGTACCATTTTGAGTGCAGCACTTGTGTACCACCTTTATAATTCAACTTAAGTCTTACGGTGGTTTTCCTTGAACTGAATTAAATAATTTTAAGGAGTTTTTAACATAAGCTTTGTATGGGAGGTGGGTGTGGTTATAATCCGATTTCCTAAACTTGTGGACTGTATAAGCGAATGTCTAAAATAAACGACTTTAGTGAGTTTGGTTGATACAGCTTTGGTAGTTGACGAGATATGTACAATAAATTTGGTAGGGGGCGGGGTCACGCCCAAATAATATGCAAATATGCCCCTTCTTATTGTGATCCTTTGTATCAAATTTTACCTTCAAAGCTTTATTTATGGCTTAGTTATTGCACATTAAGTGTTTTTGGATTCTCCATTTTGTGGGCGTCCGATTTCGCCCGTTTTTAGTGTCAACCGTCTCATGTTGCCAAGGAACATGTGTACCAAAACGAAACCCTAAATTTCTCTAATTATTTTTTACAAAACCACAATACAAAATAATATAAAAAACAACCTTGGAAGAACCCGGTCGTTAAACCAGCGTTTTTCTAAGTGAGCAAGTAAAATCAACAGGGAAAAAATTAAATGAAATCTAACGCAGTACTCAGTTGATGCAGGAAAATAAATCACAAAAACACACAAACTTGTTACATTAGAAGTAGAAACAGTGAGAACAATAAATTGGCCAATAATACGGAGGACTTTTTCCACAATCACAATATTCAACAATAAATAACTTAAGAAGTAGAAATCACACGCGGAACAGTTCAATATAATAAATACACTGAAAACAC
This sequence comes from Zeugodacus cucurbitae, assembly GCF_028554725.1. Taxonomy (NCBI): domain Eukaryota; kingdom Metazoa; phylum Arthropoda; class Insecta; order Diptera; family Tephritidae; genus Zeugodacus; species Zeugodacus cucurbitae. Next base: position 22,087,532 of record NC_071669.1, read on the forward strand.
TAAACACTGAATTTAAATTAATTGTATATAAACCCATTAACGACTATTGTTCACACACATCCATAAAAATAAATTTAATGTACTTTTACAATACACATTGTTTAATATATATATTGAATTATTATCACGTTACAATCAAAACCACTAACCACATCATTTAAACAGAATCGGCCACATTCGTCGTTACATCCCGAAAATAGTTTTTTTTACTTTTTCGCAAGTAAATCCACACTGCGATCACTTCGAGGTCACCAGCTGTTGAGTTACCGAGCTGTTTTTTGCCAGCTGTGAGTAGAAAAAATCAAACGACTTATATATTTAATGAAAGTGTATATATGTATAACAACAAATGTATGTATATTGCTGCGACTAGACACGTCTGCAAATAATGAATGTTAAAAACGATCTAATTTGGAATTTCATGTTTAAGCACAGCTAAAGCCAAATTATTCCCATATTTCAGTATATACATATGTATATATGTATATATGTATATATATCAACGAACTTAAGTATATTCACGATGCGTGAATAATAAACGCCTGTTATGAACCACCTTGTGTATAAGTATAAGTAAATATATAAACAATACAATTTTATATGAACTAATGTTATATCCGGTGCAAACTAAGAAGTTGAAAAATTTTAAATCAGAAAATAATAATAAGGCAACGTTTATGCAAAATTATACAAATTTTTATCGCGAAAAAATTTACCGCAATAATAACAAAGTATGCGTTTTGCTTTCGCCGCTGAGAGCTTATCTCTACTCGCTAAAACGTTCGGAGTTTCGTATGTGGGAAATTATCAGAATTTTTCGGTAGTGCTTTGACTGCTTCGCCTTGTTGTTGTGCTTAGTTTAACGTTTTAAATACTAGTGTCAGAGAGCGTATATAATTTTAATACAATATGATAAATATATAATATTATATATATATATATAAATAATTATTTTTATTTTAAATTTAATTATTCCGAACATTTTTTTATTATCCGCATAAACCAAAATTGAGTGCTCAATTTTAGATATTACATTATACATTACTAATTTAAATAGAGTCCAGTGCTCACTTTTTAACTCTTCTTCTGTATATCAAGCGCACCTCTAGGTACTCACATAAAAGTAGCTCACGCAAATACCACTTTAAGTTAAGCATATCAATGCAAAATGCTTTGTTAAATATTCAATTGTCACACATACAAGCACACAGACACACACACACATAGTGAGTTCAATAAGGAGCAGGTTCAGTTTAAAGTGCTTATTGTCCTTAATGTCGCACAACTTCCAATGAAAGCTTTCGAAACCTACTCGATTAAACTGGTTTCTATTATGCGCCAGCATTTACATACTCATACACACGACGGTGTTTGTGTTGAGACGAGCATTGCATTTGATTGCATTGCACACGCACTTGTATATGACAGTTTTATTCCACTCTTCTACTCTTTACATCTTTCACAAACGTTTAACGACACGTTTCATTGCATTTATTTCAATCACTTTGCAGTGATTTGCATAAATGCGCATTTGCATGTGTGTGCGTATGGGTGTGTTTATATAGCGTGCCTTGCACTATAATAAATGCAAATGATAAAGTGCGCCACTTCATCACAACGTTTTACCTGCACATAAGCCACATTCGTCCCTGTACTTATAGACAAAGCAACGAAGTAATGCGAAATGAAGTGAATGGGGAGCATGAGCATGGCTTAATGCCAGCGGCGCATAACAAGCAACACTTGATGCACTTGGCTGATATGTGAAGGAGAAATAATGGTTCACTTTAGGTGAATGGCAAAAGAATATGCGTACATACATATATAAAGTATAAAATATAATGTATATACCTTGTATAAAAAATAGAAGATAACTATATACATATAAAGTGTGTTTTTTAGACTTGTGGTTTGTAAGACAAAATAAAACGCATATAATCGGAAGACGACGGTATCTTCGACTAAACATCTCAACACTAACGTTGATTTCTCACAGCAAACTTGGTAAACAGGAACTCGAGCATATAGGCTCAAAACCTTTAAGTTTCACCAAGTATGGCTTTAAACAATGGACATTAGAGGAGAATCACAAATCTTGGAAGACCTGCTACAAATAATAAATATTATTTTTGTGGTAATGTTTATAGAGAATAGACCAAATAGATCAAGAGACTTCAACTTTTAGCAGAGGAAGAATTATGTGATATTATAGGTGTCAATACATGACACTTACCTTTAAGATCACAACTTCAGAAACTTGGCGGAGTTGAGTCGGCAGAATGTAGATCATGTGCGATGTTTTAAGGGAGCTACAGCATTATACAGTCTTCAGCGGATGAGTAAGTACACTTGTAACAACACTTAGTATTTCAATCCAGAAATATCATCAAATCAGTCATACCTTATGATGATATATTGATATGCTCTTCTTAGATCGAATCGAATTCCAATTGTATATAGTTTTAGATCACAAATATTATATTATGAGTCTTCAATTTGCCAAGTGTTAGAGTGTAGAGAAACGATGAAACTAATTCAGTCGTTTGTTTCAGGCTTAAGTCAAGTGAATGAGAACAAGACGTCATCAAACAAACAGTCAGAGTTTTCGCGTCTTGGCGCCCATGTCGACGATGTCAACATCCGATGAGACAACACTAGGAGCTTTCGGGTGAACATGACATACACTTGGGATTTCCAATTGGCGCCGAATTTCGAGGAAAGATAGGTATGGCGCGCTATTATCTATTCGGCTACAATCGGATAAACGGTTCCTAAGGAATAGTAAGCCGGTGAAACTAATTCAGTAATTTCACTCAAAACTTTAGTTTTTAGAAGCAATAATTATTGCCTATAATGATATCAAATCTGGTAAAACGCGATTGTAGTGCAGTCGATGGCAACACCAATTAAGGGACAGTTGAGAACTTTGAGGGTATAGCGAGAGATTTATGTACCTTCATATATTAGGTAACGTGTATAGGGATGTAATATTGGTAACCTTGGTAATGCGTTCATATGGGGTTCGAGAAGAATCACTTAAACGTTTGCGGAGCTTCTGGAGAAATTTATCAAAAATATGAATTATCTTGTATTACTATCTACTGGGAGTTATATCGGCTTCAAAACAAAAAATTTAAATATTAAAATAATATTGGGTGACTTTGTTAAAACTCATTGATTGCTTATGACAGCTAAAAGAAAAGTTGAAACAAAATAAAATAAACTATGCAACAAGTTTATATCAATAAGAGAATGCATTTAAATTTAACAACAAGAAAATAAGAGTGTGAAAATTCGAAACAATGTAAACCATATACACTGCCTTATATCATTATGCATGCGCTGAAGTATTTCTCTATATATTCTCTATGTATTTGTAAATATATATGTGTGTTGAGGTTTCCAGCAGCTTTACTAAAACACCTGTGATCCGACGCTTGTGCTAGTCTAATCCGCTTAGCATAGTAACAGTCATTGATACCACGGCACCCTCACCAGGCTTTCAAATGCTTTCGGTTATTGCTACCATTGTTGCGGGTAAATACACATAAATATTATATATACATGTAGTACATACTCATGTACGCAAATGTAGGTATGTGTGCGTGTTCACAAATTCCTGCTAGAATTGTTCTGGATCTCAGACTTTTTTCCATTGGCGAATTACTATTGATATGAGCATATGCAACTACACACACATACTTTGACAGCTTCTAAAATATTCTCATGAAATATTTAACCATAAAAAATATTCTCAGTATAATAAATAAGTTACAACTCGAAAATATCTCTGTCAGATACACAATTTCTCAGAAGAGACTTGAGCAGTGTTCTGCGACGTTTCACCTAATATCTTTAAATTTCCATATTTTGGATTAAAATTTTGCTATACCCCAATTCTGTGAAATGGGAGTTAAAAAAAAAAATATTTAGAAACAAAAACGATTACACCAAATTTGCTATAAAACGTGGATAACTGTAAGTTAGTAATTGTTTGAATCACATCACTGAGGTCGGGTTGTGGTGCAATCTGAGAGCAAATTTTCGAGCAGACCCGGCCACACGTTGTTGTGGCTAAGGTATACATTAAATTAAGTTGGCCCAATCTTGGTAGTGCAGGCAATTTTAAATAGTGTAAATAGTAGTAAATAATTTAATATTTGGGATAATTGACTACGTCATCCTGGTTTGTAGCTGTGTCAACTCTCCTGAAGCGAAATTCTAAATTGTTGCATTAAGATCATCGATATCTTTGTTTTTTTACCACCAATATAGGTCATTCAATCAATCATTTATGGTTATCATATTGAGGTTTCATGTCAGGAAAACTTCTCTTTCGAGTCAATGAAGTGACAGAAATCTGTTGGAAATGCTATTAATCCATCGAGGTGTCAACTGCGACCCTACCATTTCCAACTGCTTCTACAATCGCAATTTAATATTGTTGCAAAAACACTCATATGTTAGTTGTTAATTGGCGATACTTTATGTGTCGCCACAAATTAAGTGGCTTTAGGCATGCGATTAGCCCGTCAGTAACAGTTGATCCAGGAATAATTGGAAGAGTCTGGCGTAAATCACAGAATCCTGGCTCCACCAAAAACGTTTATCGACAATCAAGATCTTTTAAAGTCCTGTGTAGTACCTCCAACGACTTCTTGAATATTTGGAAAATCTTCGTTATAGCGCTATTTTTGGCGATTTTGCCGACTGGTGTTTCGTTCATTTGCAATTTAGGAGTAATTTCAAGGCCGAATGTGCCGTTTGTTTGCCTACTAACAGGTGCCAAGTTACCCCTATTCCCGTTAACCTTGGTGGTGAAAATGAGTGAAATTGGTTCTGGAATCACATCAGCCCTTATATACTATATGTTATGATTTTCTATGGGACTTTATGCCGAATATATAGGTCATATTGTGTGTTATCTTAATAAAATTACATCAATAAATTGCGAGAGTGTAAAATGTTCGGTTGGACGTGAACTCAGCGTTTCCTTATTTTTTACAAATTGTTTGTCGATAGCCCAAGACAACCTTATACAATTGAACAATAATAAAAATATTTTAACAAAGCAACAATGATAACCTTCAAAATATTACTTTTTTGTTTTCTCTTTTTATATTTTTCTTGTCAACTCGAATAAAATTCTCTTATTGATATCTTCCTAGCAATTTTTCCATAATTACTCACTTTCTAATCCTTTTCTGGCCTTCCACGAATATTTCAAGACTAAAATTAGCCAGATCGGTTTGAACTTCAACAACCAATAACTTCCCGATTTTAGAAAATTTTTAATTTTCTTCGCGGAAAGTTAAAAAAATTTAGGGGTGGACCACCCTTAACATTTAGGAGGATGAAAAATAAATGTTGTCCGATTCTCCACCCTAGCCGATATGCACGCTAAGATTCACGAAAATCGGTCGAGCGGTTTCAGAGGAGTTCAATAACGTACACCGTGACACGAGAATTTTATATATTAGATATATATATACATATATATTCACACATGTAAATTAAATAAATCACGCGGCGAAACACTAATTACGTATTAATGTCAACACTAAGGCATAGATAACAAAAACATATCCGCTTGTATTTATAATGTTAAACTAAGAACAACAACAGTCTTAGTGAATATGTACAACTTTTGCTTTTTGTATCGTTGTTGTTGTTCTTTTTTTTAGTGAGTGTACCGGAAGTTAATTAGTTAAAATGTTAAAATAGCAGCAAAGGAATGCATGAAATAAATAGAAAGCAAAGAAGAAGGAGGCGAAGAAGGCGAAGCATAACCGAAATGTCTGATATTTGGCAACAGACGAAACTCTAAACGTTTTAACACGAAGAGATAAGCTCACATCTGCGAAAGCAAAGCGAATATTGTTGTTGCGGAAACATTTTTGGTGATACGAAAGCGAAATGCTAAAACATGTCTTTATTTTCTTGTTTACTTTTTCTACAACTTAAGGGTATTTTGAATCTAGTGAAAGTGAAAGATTTATATTCGTAGTGTAGGCTTTCATTAGAGGTCTGAAATGTTTCTAAAGTTAAATATGTTTATGTTACAGGTTTTCAGTTAGCGCAGCATATTGTTCGCTGTCTGTAGGTACACTTGTGAGGCCGGCAACGTTCTGGACGTCCTGTCCACTGCCAAATGTTTCAAACCATGAGAGCTGTTTTCAACCAATACCGTCATTTCCTTCGACTTTTCCTTGGATTAATAATTGCTGTAACCCGTATTTGGTGTTCCTTAGTATATGCCCCAGATGAGCTACTTTCCCTCTCTTTATGGTCTTTCGCAACTCGACATCGCTGTTCATTCTTATCAAAGCTTCACTGTGTCTTGTGTTCATGAAATTTTTAAATAAATTTATTTTTAAGTCTTAAAAATATAAAGAATCTTTTATCACGCCTAATGATTGCCGAAAGCTTTCTTATTGTCGATAAAGCATAAACATCTATATTATATTTTTGGACATCTTTCCAGTTTATAGCAGAACTTGTATACAGAACAATGCTTCGCGTATTCCAAGACGTTCTCACCGTTGCCTTATTTGTTGATAGGAGCTGGTTTCACAGGCTCGACATAGCTAAATTAGGTATTCAGAGCTGATCATGGACTCTCTCAACAAGCAAATGAGAAGAGTTTCATATCATGCTATCCATGTTCATTGAGTTTGGCGTCACTTTTTACATACATAAATACTTCTAAAACGAATAAAAGAAAAATCCTTAAGATTGATTCACTATATTCCTTCATATTCATTCATAAAATAAATCTTTGTTAATAAATATTTGTTTACAAAAATATTAAAAAGCTTAAAAAGAAACTTGTTCATCTTAGTTCTATAAGCCCAAAATTCCGGAAGTGTGTAATTTTTCCGCTGGCAAATCTCTTGCAACCGCCAAGAAATCGGGCACTGAACAGGCATAACAGTAACCCTTCTGTATATTATCTCTATCCCAGTTAATCCAAGTAATATGGTCCGATATATCTTTTGCGACCACATACGCACCGGTTCTCACATCTTTAATTGTTAGGTAAGGATTAATAACGCCAACAATTACGATTCCTTTACGCGACTTTGAATCGATAAGAATACGAAAGAAGATTTTTGGCACTGGTATCGAATTATTGTTGTTCTTATCAATATGTAGATATAACTTTCGTTTTACACCATTAACGTCTGGCAAAGTGCATATACCCCTGGTACAGGTCCAACAAAGCAGAATCGTCTCATTATTATTCGCAAACTCACGAACAGCATCCTCCAATGCGAAATCAATTCCCTGTGTTAAATGACTTCCATTGCGGCGCCACATTTATGTAATGAAATGTGGATTTTTATTGTCCCCAGAATATTTGATCGGCTTTGGGCACCAAGTGTCCACGTTGCAAGTAGTTTCTTGTTTTTACGTAATTCGCCGCATCTATGCCAACTATTCGGCTGAGTTTTTCAATTTGAGTCTGCCGTTGATAACAATGATGAAGGTTTACGTCAGGAAAGAAATTTCCCTGAATGAACTAATCGCGTGGCACACCACGTTTACTGTGCTTAGTGCCAGGATAAATAGTATGCTCGGCATAAAAAGTTTTTTGATTAATTTCTTCGAAACACACTTTCAATGTAGGCAGTACTCCACTTCAGTGCCACCGCACTGACCTTGATGTGCTGCTGCAGCTCATGTCGTCGTATTTCACCACCTTATCGTTTTTGCGAAAATTTCGGCCGCCTCGCCACGCGATCACTTGCAATTGGGAGCGAACATGTATGCTTATTACTCAACATGAACATTACTCTCTTAGTATCTCATTCAATTTCTCTGTTTTTTTTTTAGAATATTTGTATTTCAATATTGCATACATGTCACATTATATAATGGAGGAATCAGGGAGGTTATTATGATGTAAATTTAATGCATTTAATAATGTATAGAGTTTCTTCTCTTTTGCATCAATATTATGCCACCCGGGGTAAATCTTATGGCTATTGGTATATACATTCCGAAAATATAAATATCATAAAACTAACGTGTAGTACGTTGCCCATAGTAAAAACCAAGAAGGTACCAAATATGCAATATCTTGTAATAGAGTTATATGGGGAGTGTCATCAGGGTGTTAAGAAAATATTATATACCGAATTTCATTGAAACCTGTCGAGTAGTTCCTGAGATATGGTTTTTGACCCATAAGTGGTCCATTTGGTAAAAAAATCTGAGTGCAGCTGCTTTCTGCTATTTCTTCTGTAAAATTTAGTGTTGCTGACGTTTTTCGTTAGTGAGTTTACGCACTTTTAGTAATTTTCAACCTAACATTTGTATGGGAGGTGGTTATAATCCTATTTCAATTATTTACATGGTGTGTGGTGGGGTACGTAAGAGAACCGACTGCAGAAAGTTGGGTATATATAGCTTTATTAGTTTGCGAGATATATACAAAAAACCTATTTGGGGGCGGGGCCACGCTTACTCCTTAAAAAAATTTCATACAAATATCCCTTTCCTAAAATGATCCTTTGTACCAAATTTCACTTTCATAGCTTAATTTATGGCATAGTTATGACACTTTATGTTTTTTTGGTTTTCGCCATTTGGTGGGCGTGGCAGTGGTCCGATTTCGCCCATAGTACCAATATGTGTACCAAGTTTCATTAGGATATCTCCATTTTTACACAAGTTATCGCTTGCACAGACGTGAATATTTGCATGGCGCCATTTGTTACTGACAGTGGGCACCTTACTGTGGGGACTTTCTTGCCTTCTTTTATATGTTGTGCTCAAATATTTGGTAAAGATTTGAAGGGATCACAATTGTAAATATTCAAAATTATTTTTTCAACTCTCTCCATATTGCGATCTGGCTTTTATTAAAACTTTCGGCAATTCATCACTGCGTGAACCTTTTTTAAGTGAATATGTCCGAACGCATCTAATTCGTTAATTGCTTAAACTTTACCATTTTTAATAATTATTTTTTGATTTACCGTAAAAAATCCCCTTCCCTTGAGAACTTCGAGAGTATAGCGAGAGGTTTATGTACCTTCACATATTAGCTAACGCGTAAAATGATGGAATATTGGTAAACAATGAAGTAATGCGTTTATATAGTCATTAAGGCACAATATGATCGGTTAAAAACCCAGGTGTTTTCGAGAAGAATCACTTAAACGGTTGAGGAGCTTGTGAAGAATAAAGGGAAAAAATATGAATTGTCTTGAATTATTACAGGAAGTTACTTCGGATTAAGCTTCGAAACAAAAAAATCAAAATATTCAAATTGTGCTACATTGTTAAAACTCATTGATTGCTTAAGTCAACTTAAAACAAAAAGTAGAAACAAAATAAAAGACACTTGTGGCATGTTTATATCAATAAAATAATGCATTTAAGCCTAACAATAAAAAGTAAGAGTATGAAAATTCGAAACAATGCAAACCATATACACTGCCTTATATCATTATGCATGCGCTGAAGTATTTCTCTATATATTCTCTATGTATTTGTAAATATATATGCGTGTTGAGGTTTCCAGCAGCTTTACTAAAACACCTGTGATCCGACACTTGTGCTAGTCTAATCGGCTTAGCATAGTAACAGTCATTGATACCACGACACACTCACCGGGCTTTATTGCTGCCATTGTTGCGGGTAAATACATATAAATATCATATATAGTACATATATACTTGTGTATGTAAATGTGGGTATGTGTGCGTGTTCACAAATGTCTGCTGAAATTGTTCTGGATCTCAGACTTTTTTCCACGGGTAAATCAATAAACGTGTTTTTATGGTTAAATAATGCATGAGAATTCTTTAGAAGCTGTCTATGTATGTGTGTGTAGTTGCACATGCTCATATGGTTGATATACCAATATATATGTGTACGCGTGTGCCTATGTGTTAGTTCTCACCTCCTATGATAGCCATTCAATGAAAGTGGATACAATTCGTATTGCAAGCAACATTTTGCTGTAAAGCATTGTCTGCTTACATATGTACATAAGGACCCAACCACGGATAAATGTAAATTGAGCGTCGTATAACGGTACCTGTAACACACGATTATGCGCGACAGACTATAAGTTGGCACTAAATTATCGAAGATATGTGCTCAAATGCTTACATTTATATAAACCTATGTACGTACATTAATGATGGCGTCCGCCTTACGTGCAACGGTTTTTAAAAACCACGCCGTTATATTTACAACTGCTGGCGCATATATTCGAATGCACAAATGAAGTAAAAAACAAGTAAGGAAGAGCTAAGTTTGGGTGTAACCGAACATTTTATACTCTCACAATTTATTTATTTAACTTTATTTATATTATATAATACACAATTTGACCCGCATATTCGTCATATATAGTGTATAAAGTCCATTGAAAGTTGGAAACCATAATATTAGGATAGAAGCACCGAAGTCCTCATGTTCGATACATGGGGCCTTGAAAACCTATGGTCCGATTTTGGCGATTTTTAGAATGGGGCTGCCACACTATTAACATAGTATTTGTGCATAGTATTTCTGCACCGATACCTCACTAGTGCTTACTTTATATATTGTAAAGTAAACGATTCAGATCGTCTTCAAAGTTCTGGTATATGGGAAGTAGGCGTGGTTGTGAAGCGATTTGGCCTATTTTCACAACATATCATTGGGATGTAAGAAAACTATTACTAACCAAGTTTCATTGAAATCGGTCCAGTAGTTCCTGAGATATGGTTTTTTACCCATAAGTGGGCGACGCCACGCCATTTTCTATTTTGTAAAAAAACCTGAGTGCATCTTCCATCTGTCATTACTTATGTGAAATTTAGTGTTTCTGACGTTTTTCGTTAGTGAGTTAACCCAATTTTAGTAATTTTCAACCTAACCTTTGTATGGGAAGTGGGCGTGGTTATTATCCGATTTCTTTAATTTTTGGACTGTATAAGGAAATGGGAAAAAGAAACGACTGCAGAAGGTTTGGTTTATATAGCTTTATTGGTTTGCGAGTTATATGCATAAAACCTATTTGGGGGCGGGGTCACGCCCACTTAAAAAAAAATTACATCCAAATGTGCTCCTCCCTATTGCGATCCTATGTTTCAAATTTTATTTTCATAACTTTATTTATGGCTTAGTTATGACGCTGTATAGGTTTTCGGTTTTCGCCATTTCGTGGGCGTGGCAGTGGACCGATTTTGCCCATTTTCGAAGGCAACCTCCTCAGGGTGCCAAGGAATATGTGTTCCAAGTTTCATTAAGATATCTTCATTTTTACTCAAGTTATCGCTTGCACGGACAGACGGACAGACAGACAGACGGACAGACATCCGGATTTCTAATCCACTCGTCATCCTGATCATTTATATATATATAACCCCATATCTAACTCTTTTATTTCTTGGTGACACAAACAACCGTTATGTGAACAAAACTATAATACTCTGTGCAACATGTGGCGGGAGTATACCATTTCAAGTGATATTTGTATAAAATGATTCGTCAAATTCCCTACAGAAATTTTAAGAGTCTCAAGTATTAAGAGTATTAAACTTAATTTGGATAAGCTGGCAACACAATGTACCACCTTACACAATCAAGGCAAAAGCTTGAAAAGAGGAAAAAGCTTATCCGCAAACGGAAAATGAGAGAACAAATATTGTACATGTCGCTCAACATTGTAGAGTTTTCAACATTTAATTTGGTCTCAATTGTGAGTTATGGTGCGGCTAATCAAAGAGAGGCTAAAGATCGGGGAATCCCCATTGTTAGTGATAAAGGTGTATCCTACGTGTGTCAGTGTGAGAGCGACTCAAAGTTACCATTTTTATAATAATTCACATTGTTACCAGATCATACAAAAAGCAGGTTATGAATTTCAACTAAGACACACGACATCATTGATAAATAAAGTGAACTAGTACAAATAATAATTGGTTTTATAATTTTCCTTGAAAAATGAAGATAAGTTCTTCACATTCATTGAAATTTTTTATTGTTTTCAATTTTTATTTGTTTGAATGGCGGTTTCAAATGTTTCTGCTATAATATTGTTTGCCTCTTAATAGGCGATCTTCGAATCCAATCCTATCAACTTGTATATTACTTTAAATGATATTTAAAAGAATATACAATAAACCCCTGTTTGAGCTTTTCATTCAATACTTACAATTTACCGAAAGTTTTAATTCGGATTTCCATTGAATTTACTAAGGTATCAAAATAACATCCCTGACTACTCAATAATGTAATATGACACACTAGTATGGCACTTCAATTAGTAACCAACCTATATGAACACAGAAATATAATGAGAGAACTATGTGCAATGTAAGTAATCAGCTTTTAAGCACGCCCTCAATTGTGGGTGATCGTGCCGGTAACAAAAGGCTATATAAGGAACAACACTTCAAAACAAGCTAACAGAGGAGGAGAGTTAGTGAAAGAAAATGGATGGAAGAAAAAAAATTACTAATAGTGGCGATTCACGAGGCCAAAATACAATCAAGGACGAACTAGGGTGTTCATCTTGTAATATCAACATAAATAAGGACATGAAGATGACTTCACCGATAGTTACACCACTCGACAAAATGGAGTACATAGAGCCTACTGCAAGCGGTAACATTGTAATACCTCATGGGCGCGAGGTGTATCTGCGCTGTGCCGAAAAGTTTGCCAAACCATTCGACGGACAAACACTGAAGGCGAAATGTGTCGGCGACAAAAATTTTATTATAGACGGCAAAGTGGTGAAATACGAAAATATCAAATGCAACAGCATGCAAAGACCATTCCCAATGCGCACAGGAATGCTCTGTAGCGGTGGTACTGAATTGCTGAAGGTCGCCCATCAATTTCCTGATGGAGTTTTGCCCACAATTAATGTATGTTTCGACGAAAATTACCAAAAAACTTCTTATGCCGAGCATACTATTTACCCTGGAACCAAGAACTGTAAACATAATGTACCACGCGAAAATTACATTACTGGAGAATTCTTTCGTGGCGTAAACGTTGATGAGTGTTATATATATATATATTTGGCGTAGGAACCGCTTTAAGCGATTATAGCCGAATCCACCAGAGCGCGCCACTCATTCCTCCCTTTTGCTTTTTGGCGCCAACTGGAAACACCAAGTGAAGCCAGGTCACTTTGCACTTGGTCTTTCCACCGGTGTGGAGGTCGTCCTCTTCCGCGGCTTCCTCCAGCGGGTACTGCATCGAATACTTTCAGAGCTGGAGTGTTTTCTTCCATCCGTACAACATGACCTAGCCAGCGTAGCCGCTGTCTTTTTATTCGCTGAACTATGTCAATGTCGTCGTATAAATTGTACAGCTCATCGTTCCATCGTCTGCGGTATTCGCCGTTGCCAATGTTTAGAGGACCATTAATCTTGCACAAAACCTTTCTTTCGAAAACCCCAAGAGTCGTCTCATCGGATGTTGTCATCGTCCACGCTTCAGCGCCATACATCAGGACGGGAATAATGAGCGACTTATAGAGTTTGATTTTGGTTCGTCGAGAGAGGATTTTACTTTTCAATTGCCTACTCAGTCCAAAGTAGCCCCTGTTGGCAAGAGTGATTCTGCGTTGGATTTCAAGGCTGACATTGTTGGTGTTGTTAATGCTGGTTCCCAGATAAACGAAATTATCTACAACTTCAAAGTTATGACTGTCAACAGTGACGTGGGAGCCAAGACGCAAGTGCGCTGACTGTTTGTTTGATGACAGGAGATATTTCGTCTTGTCCTCATTCACCACCAGACCCATACGCTTCGCTTCTTTATCTAGTCTGGAAAACGCAGAACAAACGGCGCGGTTGTTGCTTCCGATGATATCAATATCATCGGCATACGCCAGGAGCTGTACACTCTTGTAGAAGATTGTACCCTCTCTATTTAGCTCTGCAGCTCGTATTATTTTTTCCAGCTATAGATTGAAGAAGTCGCACGATAGTGAGTCACCCTGTCTGAAGCCTCATTTGGTATCGAACGGCTCGGAGAGGTCCTTCCCGATCCTGACGGAGCTTTTGGTATTGCTCAACGTCAGCTTACATAGCCGTATTAGTTTTGCAGGGATACCAAATTCAGACATCGCGGCATAAAGGCAGCTCCTTTTCGTGCTATCGAAGCCAGCTTTAAAATCGATAAAAAGATGGTGAGTATCGATTCTTCTCTCTCGGGTCTTTTCCAAGATTTGGCGCTTGGTGAATATCTGGTCCATTGTAGATTTTCCAGGTCTAAAGCCACACTGATAAGGTCCAATCAGTTCGTTGACGGTGGGCTTTAGTCTTTCACACTATACGCTCGACAAAACCTTATATGCGATATTGAGGAGACTTATACCACGGTAGTTGCCGCAGATGGTGGGGTCTCCCTTCTTATGGATTGGGCAGAGCACACTAAGATTCCAATTGTCAGGTATGCCGACCATATTCTACAAAGAAGCTGATGCATGCACCTTATCAGTTCTTCGCCGCCGTATGTGAATAGCTCGGCCGGTAATCCATCGGCCCCCGCTGCTTTGTTGTTCTTCAAGCGGTAACATCTATTCCATTGTCATCGATTGGGGAATCGGGTTCGCCAACTCCTGGTGTTGTACTTTCACTGCCATTCAGCAGGTCAGAGAAGTGTTCCCTCCATAATCCCAGTATGCTCTGGACATCCTTTACCAGATTACCTCCTCGGTCCCTACATGATAATGCTCCGGTCTTGAAACCTTCTGTAAATCGCCTCATCTTTTCATAAAATTTTCGAGCATTACCCATGTCGGCCAGCTTTTCAAGCTTTTCATACTCACGCATTTTGGCCTCTTTCTTTTTACGTCTGCAAATGCGTCTCGCTTCCCTCTTCAGTTCTCGATATCTATCCCACCCCGAACGTGTTGTGTGCAACGTTGCGATGTAGGCAGTCTGTTTTCTCTCCACTGCGGAACGACAATTCTCATCGTACCAACTGGTTTTTTGGCGTTGCCGGTTGATGAGTGTTACACACAGAAAAAACAAATTCAAACTTTCACCCGAATACTTGGCATGAATGCGTCGGATTACGTAACAACAAAAAAGTACTTGCAACGTGGACATTTGGTCGACCAAAGTCGACCAAATATATTGGGATCAACAAATAGGCACCTGCCATTTCGTGAATGTGGCGCCACAATGGAATTCATTTAAGCATGGGAACTGGTTCCTTCTTGCGAATTGTATACGCGAGTTTGCGAACAACTATGAAACGACACTGCTTTGCTGGACCGGTGTCTGTGGCATATGCACTTTGCCAGACATTAATGGTGTACAACGAGAATTATATCTAAACCTTGATGAGCAAAACAATCGTACGATACCAGTGCCGAAACTTTTCTTTCGTATTCTTATCGATTCAAAGTCGCGTGAAGGAATCGTAATTGTTGGTGTTAATAATCCTTATTTAACAATTGAAAAAGTGAGGACCGGTGGGTATGTTGTCGCAAAAGATATATCGAACGACATTAATTGTATAAACTGGGACAAAGCAAATATTGAAAAAGGTTACTGTTATGCCTGTTCAGTGCCTGACTTCATAGCGGTTGTGAAAGATTTGTCATTGGAAAAACTAGAGACTACAGGAGTTTTGAACTTGAAGAAATGAAGAGATGAAGAGCTAATAACTAATAATAATAATTCTTTCTTTGAATCATTACTCTTTTATATTTTTAATGCTTTTGTAACCCAAACATTTATAAATAAATATCAATTTTATATTACACTTTGTAATGGAGGGGAACAAGCTCACTATTTTTTTTAATAAATTTAGAAAAATGTGAAAACCGATGACGAACCAAAGAGGAATGTTGCACCGGACATAAAAAATGTCAATGTTGGAATATATCAAGGACTCAGATATCGAATATGACCTTAACGCCAAGGGCTAATTATTTTAGTTATTTTAGTTAAAGGTTACCCTTTTCTTATAATAATATGCGGTCTAATCTTGTGTTATCTTTTCTTTAAAATTCCGTCGAAACCGGATTTAAGCATACACCCTCCCCTAACCCTTCGTTAAACTGGTTAACCTCGCTCTTGTGGCTCCATCCCTCTGACTGGCTGTATATAACACATATTTGTTTCAAAGTAATCGTCATATTTTTAACTGATAATGTTGTGATTATTATGATGGCTATCGGTATTGGTATATACAGTGCTAGCATGAAGAATATATTGATTTGTATTCCTCAGCTTTATTTTGCTATATCTGTTATCGTTCGATTAAGACAACTATATTAATTTTTTTTTATAATTTCGCAACGTGTTGTAACACTCATGTTTCTACAACTGCCAAAACAGTCAAGCTAAGCGGTATTTTTATAACAAATGTAAGTTCTTATCTTTTCAAATACATATGCAATTATAAACTCAATGCACATACTATGTATCTAACGTACATTCGAATAATTTATGGGTCATGAGTCATGGCTGAGTGCAATCATGGTCTCTGGCCGATAACTGCCGTATACAAACAGCGCAGCCGTCTTGAACAATCAGAAAGCAGCAAACCTGCCGTCGTCGTCGTCGCCAGAATTGTTTTATTTTTTTCGCATATTTCGTTATCGCTTAAATACAATGTAGTGTAGAAATAACAAAAAGTATTTGCACTCGCATATTTACAGCAATGTAGAAAAATAATTTGCTTAACTTTTTATTATATTATTTATTGTATATATACGTTTTGTATATTTGTACATTTATTACATGTACTTATACACTTTTTATAGTTCTTATCGCTTCAAAATAATTATACACCGGACGCACATTTGGGCACGTATATCGAATATAAATATATATATTCAAACAAATATTACTGCACATTAAAGGTTTGCTGCACCTTCCTTTGGAATTCCCAAAATTTCTAAAAGTAATACTAACAAGTAAGGAAGGGCTAAGTTCGGGTGTCACCGAACATTTTATACTATTTTTTTATTTATTTAATTTTATTAATATAACACACAATTAGGAGGATTGGATCATGTGTAGAAGTTCACGTAAATGAGGAAAGTTTTTGATTGTCATTCACTTGGGAGTGACCAGAAACGATTCTTCTCCACATGGTTCAAGCAGCTCACGACTTCCGGTTTTAGACCAAGTATCCTCTGGGTAGCCAACAGACATCCGTTTGAAGGCGAGCTAAAGTGAGAAGGCGAAACCCGCTTATGCGGTTGTACGTAGAGTTTGGGACCCACCACATAAAAACACCCCCCAATGAAAAGAACAAAACAGCCTCGGATTAGAGACCCCAATTTTGATGACGACCACTGCAAACGTTTAACGGACTACGATTTAAGGGCATGCACCTGGAATGTCCGGACCCTTAATTGGGAAGGTGCCTCTGCCCAGCTGGTTGATGTCCTCGTAAGAGTAAAGGCTGACATCACCGCTATCCAAGAAATGCGATGGACGGTACAAGGACGGAAGAAGGTGGGTCCTTGTGACATCTACTACAGGGGCCATATAAAGGAGCGCTAATTCGGTGTGGGATTCGTGGTGGGAGAGAGACTCCGTCGTCGAGTCCTGGCATTCACTCCGGTGGATGAACGTCTAGCCACAATCCGCATCAAAGCGAGGTTCTTCAACATATCGCTGATTTGCGCCCACGCCCCAACGGAAGAGAAGGACGATGTGACCAACGATGCTTTCTATGAGCGCCTAGAACGCACCTATGAGCGCTGCCCCCGCCACGATGTCAAAATCGTGCTTGGCGATTTTAACGCCAGGGTGGGTAAAGAAGGTGTCTTTGGTGCGAACCCGATCCCCCAATCCATGACGATGGAACAGATTTCCATTACCCGACCATGAAGAAATTCGAATAGCAATTACCCGCTTGAAGAACAACAAAGCAGCGGGGGCCGATAGATTACCGGCAGAACTATTCAAATACGGCGGCGAAGAACTGATAAGGTGCATGCATCAGCTTCTTTGCAGAATATGGTCGGAAGAAAGCATGCCTGACGATTGGAATCTCAGTGTGCTCTGCCCAATCCATAAAAAGGGAGGTCCCACAATCTGCGCCAATTACCATGGGATCAGCCTCCTAAATATCGCATACAAGGTTCTATCGAGCGTACTGTGTGAAAGACTAAAGCCCACCGTCAACAAACTGATTGGACCTTATCAGTGTGGCTTTAGACCTGGAAAATCGACAACTGACCAGATATTCACCATGCGCCAAATCTTGGAGAAGACCCGTGAAAAGAGGAGCGACACACACCACCCTTTTGTCGATTTTAAAGCTGCTTTCGACAGCACGAAAAGGAGCTGCCTTTACGCCGCGATGTCTGAATTTGGTATCCCCGCAAAACTAATACGGCTGTGTAAGCTGACGTTGAGCAAGACCAAAAGCTCCGTCAGGATTGGGAAGGACCTCTCCGAGCCGTTCGATACCAGACGAGGTTTCAGACAAGGTGACTCACTATCGTGCGACTTCTTTAACTTGATGCTAGAGAAAATTATAAGATGATATCGATATCATTGGCAACAACACCCGCGCCGTTTGTTCTGCTTTTTCTCGCCTGGATAAGGAGGCGAAGCGAATGGGTCTGGAGGTGAATGAGGACAAGACGAAATATCTCCTGTCATCAAGCAAACAGTCGGCGCATTCGCGTCTTGGCTCCCACGTCACTGTTGACAGTCACAACTTCGAGGTCGTAGATAATTTCGTATACCTGGGAACCAGCGTTAACAGCAATAACAATGTCAGCCTTGAAATCCAAAGCAGAATCACTCTTGCCAACAGGTGCTACTATGGACTAAGTAGCAAATTGAAAAGTAAAGTCCTCTCTCGGCGAACAAAAACCAAACTCTACAAGTCGCTTATCATTCCCGTCCTGCTTTACGGTGCAGAAGCTTGGACGATGTCAACATCCGATGAGACGGCACTAGGAGGGTAGTTTTCGAGAGAAAGGTTTTGCGGAAGATTTATGGTCTCTTAAACATTGGCAACGGCGAATACCGCAGACGATGGAACGATGAGCTGTACGAGTTATACGACGACATTGACATAGTTCAGCGAATAAAAAGACAGCGGCTACGCTGGCTAGGTCATGTTGTCCGAATGGACGAAAACACTCCAGCCCTGAAAGTGTTCGATGCAGTACCCGCCGGAGGAAGCCGAGGAAGGGGAAGGCCTCCACTCCGTTGGAGGGACCAGGTAGAGAGCGACCTGGTTACACTTGGGATCTCCAACTGGCTTCGAACTGCGAAGGAGAGAGAGAGGTGGCGCACTATCGTCGATTCGGCTATAACCGGCTAAACGGTTGCAACGCCAATCACATACATATTGAGTATATTGAGGTTAGCGCAAGCTCTATACTCCAAAACCTGCTTCCACATAATTTTATCAAGAAAACTCAGGATTTGACCATAAATAACGCATAGAGTGGCTAGAATATTATGTAGCTTGGTGGCGAAAATTAGTATGTATAATCGGTCCAGCCCCATTTAATAAATATAATGATTTGTGTTATTCTAGAAAATTTAATGCCGAATATATGGAGCTAATTGTCTATTGTCGCAATATATTCCCTTAATTGTGGAAGTTGACTAGAAGTTTAATACGCTTTTAGTAGCTTCACTTCATCCTAAGTATGTATGCAAGTGGCGACTGAAACTTGGAATATTTGAGTGACATACTCAATCAAGACATTTCTATTTCAAAACATCTCGTATGACAATATTTTTTGGCTACTGCCAAGGATCGTATGCAAAATTTTCATTATTGAAATGCTTTTCACATTACTATAAGTACTTACGAAAACGAAATGTGAAGCTCATAACTGTGCTAATAAAAGTTTAACAGTTGCGGCCACACTGCATGCAGGTGGCAAACATAATCGCTAATGTGCCGCATTACGTGCGCTGCGTTCTCATTGTGGTGCGTCATGGCGTATACGTGCCCGCAGAATGTTAACATTTGAATTTGTATTTTGCCATTTCTTTAATATGAAATTTGATTATTTTTTAACGGTTTTATTATTATGCGTATTTAGAGATTTTGCTATGCCTCAACCTTTGGCCATTGCAAACTTCGTTTGTGTTGCATATTTCATTGTTATTACAGTTTAATATTTTTATGCGCATTGCAGGCGTTATAAAATTTAATTTCCACGCACTTATTGCACGCATTGCTGCAATTATTATTCTACAATTTTTTTGGTGAATATTAGTCGCTTGCTTTTGTGTTATCTTTATATATGTTTTTCGGGTTGTGTTTTGTCTTGTCGCTGCCTTGTGCACCATTTTTATTAATTTTAACAATTTCTTTAAACTTATTATAGAAAAAGACGCTCAGTGAATTTCATGAAGATAGCTCAGAGATATCTTATGTAAAGACATAGACACTGAGGTAAACGAATCATAGAATAATGTAGTGAATGGCTTGCTAGCTAACTGACATTATGAATGAGTAGAAAAGATCAATTAAGTACTAAGCTGTAAGTTGAGAAGCTTTAAAAATTCAATGATTGCTAATAAGCGATCTCGAAGAAAGTTTTTGATAAAATTTTCTAATATTCATTATCAACCTAAAAATAATCTAGAATTATTTATTTTCTCTTAAGGGTTTAGGTAGGTTTCAGAGGTTGAAAACAAGAGACGTTTTACAATTGTTTTTAAAGGTATGCAATCATATATTTCATTTAAACATCAAAGATACATACATATTTAAGGGGTTAGAGGTAGTCAGAGACACAAAAAAATGAAAATTTTCAGTATTTTTTTTTTGCTATTATTAATTTTAATGTTATTTTACAAAAACAATAATATGGCATTATTATACAATGTTTTGAGTTAAAGTCACGAAAATTTGAAAAAAAATTATAATTTCCAAAGTTATAGCTGTCGGTGTTGACCCAGTTTCAAAATAAGTTCCTTGCGGTGACAATCATAGTCCTTGGAGATTCATCTAAAATCAATCTGATAAAAAAAATTAGTTTTATAAATACAATAGTTTTCCGAAATAACGAACACATTAATTGTCAGGTCTATTCGTTAAATCGAATTTTTCGTTAATTCGAGTACTCACTTGAGGTATGTTTTCAATAAAAATTAGTTAAATATCCGTACATTGCAGTTTAATAAATTGTTTTATATATTATTTGTTAAAAAATTAAAAAACCATAATAGAATAATTCAAATCAGCTAAATTCTTCCAAAATGGACCAATTCTGACTCTTATTCTACTATTTGGTACTGATCAATAATTTTAAGTTTTTTTATCAAATTCAAGATTTTTTCAAATCACACATTTCTTTTGATTTTTTCAAGTTATATTTTTAATTCTGGTTCGATATTATTCGATTTTTTCTCTTTCTTCATATGTCTTCATCATGTTGTTCGTTAAACCGAGTACTTACAAATCCCCGATATTCACTATTTAAGGTACTCAATGTAACAAATTTGCTTGTTCGTTATAAGCGGTATACGGTAAAACGAATATTCGTTATATCGGAAAATTACTGTAGATAATCATGGGCCTGGAAAAAATCAACAGTTAATTTGTCTTAAAAAATTGAAATTTTTAAAAACCAAAAAAAAAAATCAGGACCAGGATTATTATGTATTATAAAATCTGTATAAATTTCATTAAAATCTACTAAACGGTTTTCGAGTTACAGTTGTCACCAGTTCAAAAAACATAGTTTCGAGAAAAACGCATTTAAAGTTTCACACTAGCGTGTTGGAGTGGAGGGCTCTACTTCAAATTTCAGAGAATATTTTTAAGATTACACTTAACGCAAATGCAAAAAAAAGACTACTACCCCTAATCCCTTAAGGGGTTATATACAGTTAGACGGCCGAAAAAAAGTGAATTTTCCAGAATTTTTTCCGAGAAAACTTTTTAATTCATTGATCCAAAAATTTATACACATATTATGGTATCTTTTAACTGTATTTTAAGACTTAGTACTAGTAAAAATATTTATTTGAAACAGACTTACAGCTGATCTCCAGGAGCTCCTCTCAAAAAAGACGTTTTGTGGTGACCACTATATCTCGGAACTGGATCATCCGAAATTAAAAAACCAAACAGATTTCGTTAAAATAATTTCAAATCTAGTAATTAATCGAAGGAATAAGCAAAATAAAATATTGGGACAAAATGGTGGTTTCTCAAAAAAAAAAACATCGATTCTACACCGAAATTTCGGCCTTAAATTGTTTATAAAAAAAAAAATATTTATCGGAGAGAAAAAATCTACGATTAATTACTAAAAAATATATATAAGAAGGTCGTGTTAAAATTTGAGACTAATCGGTCTAGCCGTTTTCGAGTAATGTTGGTCACCGACTTTGAAAACACCATTTTGAGAAAAACGCGTTTAAAGTTTGGACCTTGTACTTATAAGCACTCTGAAACGTCTTTTCCAATTTTTCATTTGCTTGTAACTTTGAAAATATTCACCGGAACGATATGAAATTTTCTGTGTGTATTCTTAAATATATGTACATTAAGAAAATGAAATAAAAAAAAATCGATTTTTTGAAAATTCTAACTGTATATAACCCATTAATAAAATTTGCGTACTCTTGCAACATGTTGCACAGAGTATTATAGTTTTTTCACCTAATGGTTGTTTGTTTAACGGATTACAGTTCCGCATTCCGGCTTTCGATGCTTCCCCATACAATTAAAAAAAAGAAGGAGAAGGTTGGTATTGGGTGAAATCGGACCACTTCCACGCCCACAAAATTGCGAAAATCAAAAACACATAAGGTGCTATAACTAAGCCATAAATTAAGATATAAAAGAAAAAAGTATATAGTCTTAGATTTCATTGGTGGTGAAAATAAGTGAAATCGGTTCAGGAATTATCACAGCCCATATATACTATATTCACGATATTTTAGTGGACTTTATGCCAAATATATGGGTCGAATTATGTGTTATTTTAATAATAAATTGCGAAAGTATAAAATGTTCGTTTATATCCTTTCTTACTTATATTTTACAAATTCCGAAAACTCAGCCGTTGGTACCTCATCTCCCATGACGTGTCCTAAAAAAGCTCTTGTCGTGGACAGCATGACTCATTATTGGTTCATCCAAAATTATTAGTTCATCCAAAATATATAAACCAAAAATATTTCGATAGTACATGGATAAATCTAGTTAATGACCGAAGAAAAAATGAAAATATTAAAATTTTTGTTTTTGACAAAAATTAACAATAAAAAATTACTTTTTTGGTCAGATTTTCGCTATTTATTGTCGTGGTTAAATTTTGAATTTTAAAATCCACCTTAACCTCTTTCAATATCATTTTATTACATTCTCTCTCTCTCTTATAACATAATTAATATGTATATTTGATAAGGGTGTCTGCTTACGAGCTTTTCGCTTTTTAGCTGTCACTTCGTCAGCATTTTGTGTGCTGACTTTTGTCACCTACTGCGTAGTTATAGTGGTCAGTATGCCTGTGCTCGACACATAATACACTGCTAAAAATTATATTAACATTGAAAATGGGAATGACGTTTATGCTGAGTGTCGAGCGGAGACGGCATTAAAGCCGCGCTACTGTGTGGAAATTAAAAAAAAAAAAACTGCGGCTTAAAGCTTATTCGCTCGTAAATTCCGCGTATAATCGTCACTAACACGCACTCAGAAGTGTTCATTATAAACTGCTTAGTCGGCTTTAAATGAATTAGGGGCGGCGCATAGCATAGAGCACGACAGCAAAAACCACAGGCAACTACGGCGGCTTTTTTTGTATCTTTGCATTCGCCATGTGAAAAAAAAAAACAAAAACAGGTAAGGAAGGGCTAAGTTCGGGTGTAACCGAACATTTTATACTCTCAAAATATATTAATATAACACACAATTTTACTCACATACTCGGCATATATATAGTATAAAATCCATTGAAAGTTTCAAACTCCTAACATTAGGTATATGGGAGCTAGGGGAAGTTATGACCCGATTTCACTCATTACACGGATACATATTATTAGAAGAAAAATATTCCCTCTGAATTTATTCAAAATATCTGAGAGACTTACCTATATTTCGGCAAAAAGACGTTTTGTGGTGACCACTATATCTCGGAACTGGATCATCCGAAATTAAAAAACCAAACAGATTTCGTTAAAATAATTTCAAATCTAGTAATTAATCGAAGGAATAAGCAAAATAAAATATTGGGACAAAATGGTGGTTTCTCAAAAAAAAAAACATCGATTCTACACCGAAATTTCGGCCTTAAATTGTTTATAAAAAAAAATATTTATCGGAGAGAAAAAATCTACGATTAATTACTAAAAAATATATATAAGAAGGTCGTGTTAAAATTTGAGACTAATCGGTCTAGCCGTTTTCGAGTAATGTTGGTCACCGACTTTGAAAACACCATTTTGAGAAAAACGCGTTTAAAGTTTGGACCTTGTACTTATAAGCACTCTGAAACGTCTTTTCCAATTTTTCATTTGCTTGTAACTTTGAAAATATTCACCGGAACGATATGAAATTTTCTGTGTGTATTCTTAAATATATGTACATTAAGAAAATGAAATAAAAAAAAAATCGATTTTTTGAAAATTCTAACTGTATATAACCCATTAATAAAATTTGCGTACTCTTGCAACATGTTGCACAGAGTATTATAGTTTTTTCACCTAATGGTTGTTTGTTTAACGGATTACAGTTCCGCATTCCGGCTTTCGATGCTTCCCCATACAATTAAAAAAAAGAAGGAGAAGGTTGGTATTGGGTGAAATCGGACCACTTCCACGCCCACAAAATTGCGAAAATCAAAAACACATAAGGTGCTATAACTAAGCCATAAATTAAGATATAAAAGAAAAAAGTATATAGTCTTAGATTTCATTGGTGGTGAAAATAAGTGAAATCGGTTCAGGAATTATCACAGCCCATATATACTATATTCACGATATTTTAGTGGACTTTATGCCAAATATATGGGTCGAATTATGTGTTATTTTAATAATAAATTGCGAAAGTATAAAATGTTCGTTTATATCCTTTCTTACTTATATTTTACAAATTCCGAAAACTCAGCCGTTGGTACCTCATCTCCCATGACGTGTCCTAAAAAAGCTCTTGTCGTGGACAGCATGACTCATTATTGGTTCATCCAAAATTATTAGTTCATCCAAAATATATAAACCAAAAATATTTCGATAGTACATGGATAAATCTAGTTAATGACCGAAGAAAAAATGAAAATATTAAAATTTTTGTTTTTGACAAAAATTAACAATAAAAAATTACTTTTTTGGTCAGATTTTCGCTATTTATTGTCGTGGTTAAATTTTGAATTTTAAAATCCACCTTAACCTCTTTCAATATCATTTTATTACATTCTCTCTCTCTCTTATAACATAATTAATATGTATATTTGATAAGGGTGTCTGCTTACGAGCTTTTCGCTTTTTAGCTGTCACTTCGTCAGCATTTTGTGTGCTGACTTTTGTCACCTACTGCGTAGTTATAGTGGTCAGTATGCCTGTGCTCGACACATAATACACTGCTAAAAATTATATTAACATTGAAAATGGGAATGACGTTTATGCTGAGTGTCGAGCGGAGACGGCATTAAAGCCGCGCTACTGTGTGGAAATTAAAAAAAAAAAAACTGCGGCTTAAAGCTTATTCGCTCGTAAATTCCGCGTATAATCGTCACTAACACGCACTCAGAAGTGTTCATTATAAACTGCTTAGTCGGCTTTAAATGAATTAGGGGCGGCGCATAGCATAGAGCACGACAGCAAAAACCACAGGCAACTACGGCGGCTTTTTTTGTATCTTTGCATTCGCCATGTGAAAAAAAAAAACAAAAACAGGTAAGGAAGGGCTAAGTTCGGGTGTAACCGAACATTTTATACTCTCAAAATATATTAATATAACACACAATTTTACTCACATACTCGGCATATATATAGTATAAAATCCATTGAAAGTTTCAAACTCCTAACATTAGGTATATGGGAGCTAGGGGAAGTTATGACCCGATTTCACTCATTACACGGATACATATTATTAGAAGAAAAATATTCCCTCTGAATTTATTCAAAATATCTGAGAGACTTACCTATATTTTCGGCAAAATATTTGTTAGAAGCGCTGAGGTCCTCATATTCGCTTTATAGGGTCTTGAAAACACATAGACCGATATCCGACGATTTTTAGAATTGCGATGCCACTCTTTAAATGCATTATTTTTGCAAAGTTCTGTTCCGATATCTTCACTAGTGTTTACTTTATATATTCTAAAGAAAACGATTCAGATCGACTTCCAAGACCTTATATATAGGAAATAGGCGTTGTTGTGAACCGATTTGGACTATTTTCACAGCATATTATTGGGATGAAAGGAAAATATTACAAACCGAATTTCATTGAAATTGGTCGAGTAGTTTCGAAGATATGGTTTTTGACCCATTAGTGGGCGGAACCACCATTTTGAGTGCAGCTCGTCTGTACCTTCTTTATTATGAAATCTTGGTTTTCCTTACTGAATTAAAGCAGTAGTCTTCAACGTAATCTTTTTACGGAACGTGGGCGTAGTTATAAACCGTTATCCTCCATTTTTGGACTGTATAAGGTAGTACCTAAAAGAAAGTTTGGTTGATATAGCACGTGTACTAAGTTTTATTAAGGTATCTCAACTTTTGCTCAAGTTACAGCTTGCGCGGACGGACAGACGGACGGACAGACAGACATCCGGATTTGAACTTTACTCGTCACCCTGATCACTTTGGTATATATAACTCTATATCTAACTCGTTTAGTTTTATGACTCACAAACAACCGTTATGTGAACAAAACTCTCTTTAGCTACTTTGTTGCGAGAGTATAAAAATCAAAACATAAATGCGGCGGCTTGCACCCTACTTATTTTTCAGGCAACTGGCCACACGCTCTTAATTGTACGCATAAAAAGAACTGCCAACAAATGTGAGTATACTCTCATCTCAATGTCAACATATACAATCACAACTCAATTGCTTAGTCCCATTGATAGTCGCTCACTCCACTAGTTTCAAGCATAATTTGCCTCTTTGTTGTACAGTGGTGGACATAAACGTAGGGACATAATATGAATACATATATGTTTGGCGAAAATAGCTGTTCACAAAAAGGGTGGAAAGTGTCCAAACGAAGAAACAAACTATTAGTCTAAATAGATCATACTAACATATAAAAGAAGAAGGGCGTAAGCAAAACAATATAATGAGGTAGAGAGACATAAAGAGTTTTTCAAAAGGGACGCTACAAAAGTAGATAGGGAATCAAACGACGCCATATCTTTTTCCCGTTCTTTTGACATTTCTCTTCAGTGAGGTTTGTCATTTCATACTCTTGGGTCACTATTGCATCCCGTTAAAATTAGGTTTGTTGCGGTTTATTGGCCGGCGACGTCATTGGGCCGTACTTCTTTCGTGATGATCAAGACCGGCACGTTACTGTGAATGAGAATCGCTGCCGCTCAATGATAACCGAATATTGGATAATATGGCCTTGAACAATAGGATGGCGTCACAAGCCAAACAGCGAATGTCACAATCGATATGTTGAAAATCAAGTTGGTTAACGTATTATCTCACGAAATGGCTCAGTCAATTGGCCGTGCTTTTTGCGCCGTTAGACTATTTCCTGTGGGACTACGTCAAGCGAAGATTGATGAACTTCGTACGAATATCTAATGTGAATTTGCAGCAGTATCAGCCAATTTGTGCTTTTAAAGTTTCGAAAAATGGGTTCAGCGTCTGGACATGAAAAAGAAATCGAGTTTCATACATAATGACATCGAATGTATTTTCACAGGAATAATGACATTCATTGATATCCAGTTTTTTTTTATAAAACATGGAGTCCCTACACGCGGAAGAAGTTATACTTCTTAGTGATATTCCAAGAAATGCATATCATTTTGTATAAAAGAAAACTAGCGAGAGGGAGAGGATAAAAATATGGTGGAGTGACCAACACTTTCTTAAATTCACATTTTATAAATTTATTATGCACATTTTATAAAGCAAAGTCCAAATCAATTATCATTTCTGGGTTCTTACGGATTAATATCTATAATATTTACAATTGGATTATTATAACTAAAATACGATATGAAATGTCTTACATCTATTTTATCTATATTTCTCGCGAATACAGCATCAATAGTCGTACCTCCTTTTGTCGTAGGATCATTTCATCCATTGATCATTTCTCTCTGAGGAATGCCAGTAATGGCTCAGCTTCTGGCAATGAGAAATTTACTTTAAAATCTCCCGCAAGTAGTACCGGTTGTTCGCTATACTCCACTGGTTCTCCGATAATATCTGCAAAAGCTTGCGAACCAGCATTTGACAACGGTAATAAAGCTTTATCGATGAACAATTTTATATCTCCCATCGATGAATTTGGTGATATAGTATAAATGGCAATTAAATTCAATTTTTTATACTCTCGCAACAAAGTTGCTAAGAGAGTATTATAGTTTTGTTCACATAACGGTTGTTTGTAACACCCAAAACTAAACGAGTTAGACACAGGGTTATATATACCAAAGTGATCAGGGTGAAGAGTGGAGTTCAAATCCGAATGTCTGTCTGTCCGTCCGTCCATCCGTACGTCCGTCCATCCGTCCGTCTGTGCAAGCTGTAACTTGAGTAAAAATTAAGATATCTTGATGAAACTTGGCATACTTATTTCTTGGCACCATAGGAAGGTTGCTTTCGAATGAGCAAAATCGGACCACTGCCACGCCCACAAAATGGCGAAAACCGAAAACACATAAAGTGCCATAACTAAGCCATAAATAAAGCTATGTAAATAAAATTTGTTATGAAGGATCGCACTATGAAGGGGCATATTTGGATGTAATTTTTTTGGGGAAGTGGGCGTGGCCCCGCCCCCTACTTAGTTTTTTGTACATATCTCGCAAACCAATAGAGCTATATAAACCAAATTTTCTGCAGTCATTTTGTTTAGCCACTTCTTAGTACAGTACAAAAATGAAAGAAATCGGATAATAACCACGCCCACCTCCCAAAAGTTTGGTTGAAAATTACTAAAAGTGGGTTAACTCACTAACGAAAAACGTCAGAAACACTAAATTTCACATAAGAAATGGCAGATGGAAGCTGCACTCAGATTTTTTTACAAAATGGAAAATGGGCGTGGCGTCGCCCACTTATGGGTGAAAAACCATATCTCAGGAACTACTTGACCGATTTCAATGAAACTTGGTTTGTAATAGTTTCCTTACATCCAAATGATATGTTGTGAAAATAGGCCAAATCGCTTCACAACCACGCCTACTTCCCATATACCAGAATCTGAATCGTTTACTTTACAATATATAAAGTAAGTACTAGTGAGGTATCGGTGCAGAACTTTGCACAAATACTATGTTTATAGTGTGGCAGCCCCATTTTAAAAATCGCCGAAATCGGACCATAGGTTTTTAAGGCCCATATATCGAACACGAGGACCTCGGTGCTTCTAACCTAATATTATGGTTTCCAACTTTCAATAGATTTTATACAATATATATGACGAATATGTGGGTCAAATTGTGTATTATATAATATAAATAAAGTTAAATAAATAAATTGCGAGAGTATAAAATGTTCGGTTACACCCGAACTTAGCCCTCCTTACTTGTTACTATTAAGATTATCGCTAGGGTTCATTTTGCATTCTATCGCACACAAATCGCCAATTCTTGTTGACATTGATATCGTCACATCAGCATCACTCGCGTACGGAGCCTTTATATCTAAATGAGGAGTGAGAATATGACATTTGTCTTGCTCATTGTGATAAATAGCAACGTCTGAATTTCTTGTTTCATTTCGATGAAATCGAATTTGCAATTGCAAATATGCAAGACCATTTGCACCAGATTGTGAATTGCCCTACTGTACTTATGGACTGCGTTATCCGTTGTAACCGAGCGGTCATCGACAAGACAAAATTAGAAATGAAGTTCACAAACTTCACGCTGCTAGATAAAATGATATATCTCCTCATCGCGTTTGCTAATACTTTCGATTTGCAAAGAAAGTAATTGAAGATGACTACAGAAATGATCCTGTGATGTATAGTCTTAACTTTTCAACGGCCAACGCAGAGTATTTCAACCAAAAGTCACACAAAATAGTTGAGAATTCGCAGAAATGAAACAGAAACGAAAGAAAAATAATGCGCAAGCATACAATCATACATATGCGTACACATGTGAATATGTCACCAACCAAAAATTTAAACATTGTTCTACAAAAACAAGAATTGCTCAAATAGCATAAGCATGGCAAGTGCTTTAAGTTCTCTGCTTTACTCTCATTCACTCTCTCTCTCGCGTTAATTGTACAAATGCTTCCCTCTCCACTGAAGCGTTAAACAATTATCGCAACCTTTTCCGAAGTCGTATAAGAAGTATAACTTCAAAAACGTTTGTAGGGCTTTATTGACAAATATTTTTGTTCGAGAACACATGATTTGTGACGTTTGCGATTTTCGTTTTAAATTTTTTATTGAAAATCTTTTAATGCATGCCGCTGTAATCGTTTGCCCTTGGCATTGCCTGTACTTTTGTCATACGCGAGAATAGTCTCACTTAGTACTTATCTCATTTGCATATAATGTAAAATGTTTGCGTTGGAGTAATAAAATCAGCTCTCTCATATTATATATGTACGCAGGACTTAAATAATTCACGAGGGGAAATGCTTTGCGCCTAATTGTATAAAAATGTCAACACTAAGGCATAGACAACAAAAAATATCCGCTTGTATTTATAATGTTAAACAAAGAACAACAACAGTCTTAGTGAATATGCACAACTTTTGCTCTATGTTTTGTTGTTGATGTTCTGTTTTTTTAGTGGTTGTGCCGGAAGTTAATTAGTTAAAAGGTTAAAATAGCAGCAAACGAATGAATGAAACAAACAGAAAACAGAGAGGAAGAAGAAGGCGCAGCTTAGCCGACAAATATGATATTTGGCAACAGACGAAACCCTCAACATTTTAACACGAAAAAATAAGCTCACAGCTGCGACAGCAAAGCGAATATTGTTGTAGCGGAAACATTTTTGGTGATACGAAAGCGACATGCTAAAACAAAATACTTTTGTACGGACCCAACCTTATCATTATTTTCTTGTTTACTTTTTCTACAACTTCTTAGTTTGCACCCAGTGAAGCATTATTTCATAGCGGTATTTTGAATCTGGTGGTCAGAGCTTTATCGACTTTTTATACATCTCTGTTTCGACTCTTCATTGAAGGTTTTTTTCATGATCTGTTTGATCGTCGGGGTTCAGTGCTATTAAAATCCAATACCCTGTCGACGACGATTTAAAACATGTTGCACTCTATTTCAAAAGTCCCCAGCAGATTTAAAAGCGAGATCTCCTGAAAGGAGGAATGAAGGAGTCCTCCTATTGACCTTTTTTAGGAACAGCGGATTATTGACATATTTCCACCGATGAAGATTGAATTAATGATATTTCCTATTAAAAACATGAATGATTTAGCATCTACAGAATCCTTGCTTTTGAATAAGCCTGAGGCAGAAATGGTGAGTATGATAAAATACATTTGATAAGAAGTTACTAAACAGTTTGAGTTTGTTATAGGTGGCGTATCTGAAGCAA
This sequence comes from Zeugodacus cucurbitae, assembly GCF_028554725.1. NCBI lineage: Eukaryota > Metazoa > Arthropoda > Insecta > Diptera > Tephritidae > Zeugodacus > Zeugodacus cucurbitae. The sequence continues at coordinate 22,119,171 of NC_071669.1, forward strand.
AAAATTTCAAAGAGACCCCTATCAAAAATTTTGGATGAAGTGATTGCGGAGACCCAGCTCTTAAAAATGAATTGGGATGGAGCCAAAAAAAAAAGTTGCATTGAAGAATTATGCACTTTTCAATAAATTTCTTTACGGTAATATATCATTTCAATTCATGTCATCTATTTTTTTAATAAGTTTAATTTTTTGAGGCCTTAAAAGATGATTACTCATACCCTGATTTTGAGGCAATGATCAAAAAGGCGTTTTTCAAATGTTAGGCTCAGTTCTACAGAAACACTTATAATATAAAAAAATAATAGATTTCATGTACATTTATTTAATTAAAAAACTTTAATAAAAAGTAAAATTATAAAAATTTGTTTTTGTTAAAATAATTGCAGGTTGAAAATAATATAGGATTTATCATAGAGATCTCCTATAGTAGTAATCATAGAGATCTCCTTTAAGATTAATCATAGAGATAGCCTATAGTAGTAATCATAGAGATCTCCTATATCAGTAATCATAGAGATCTCCTATATCAGCAATCATAGAGATCTCCTTTAGGAGTAATCATAGAGATCTCCTATAGCAGTAATCATAGAGATCTCCATTAGGAGGTTAAAAGGAGTACTCGCGTTCCAATGACATGCAATGTTAAAAACGAGTATACAATTTTACGTGTATTTACACACGAGTATTAGGAGTAATAGGGAGTATAGGATATCTCCTAAAGGATTAATCCAGGAGGTCTCAAACGATCATCCTAAAATCTGCTGTGTCAGTCGTTCTTGAAACAAAAAATTGAATCTGAATTCATGTAAAGCACTATTTAAGACGAATTTATTAAAAACATATATTTTTCAATCACGCATACTTTCCACCCTATGCTTTCAGTCACATGGGAGCATTTAATGACTAAGCAGCTATGTAATACATAATGCACTTAAAAGAAGGCGTTGTGCTGTGTTGGCGTTAATTTGGCTAAATTTTTCATGCTGTCATACAGTGGAGAATTTACTTTTTTTCTGTAATAAATAAAACGAAAGAAGTCACACTTTGCGATGTGTAATTAAAGTAATGCGTTTAGGTGTCAACGGTAATCGCATATAATTACATAAAATACCATGTCGTTGTGGGTCGAAATGAATCATCAAGTTGAGAACATTGTACGACAAGCATATTTCAGAATAACGCCTACATAGTTTCCATATAATAGATTATGTTCTTGTTCTTCTTTATTTGCCAATTCTTATTCGAATTAAATACTATTACATTTTTCCATAAATTTTTAATTATAAATAAAAATCTGATAATAAAATGTTTCTAAAGCTAAATATCTTCATATTACAGGCTTTTATAATTAACGCAGCATATTGTCCTCTGTCTGTAGCCACATTTGTTAGATTTCGAAACCATGAGAGCGGCTTTAAACCAATATTTCCATTTCCTTCGATTTTTCCTTGGATTAGTAATTGCTGAAGCCCATATCTGAGGTTCCTTAGTATATGTCCTAGGTAGGTCCTCTTCATTGCGGTTCATTCTTATTAAAACTTTATAGTGTCTTGTGTTCATGAAATTTTATTAATTTTGAGATCTCCTTCTTCTTAACTGGTGATTCTTCCCGCCATTCATTCCTCCATTTGGTAGTTTGGCGCCAATTGGAAATTCCAAGTGTTGCCAGGTCCTTCTCCACCTAGTATTTCCAACGGAGTGGAGGCCTTCCTCTTCCGTGGCTTCCACCAGCGGGTACTGTATCGAACACTTTCAAAGCTTGATCGCAATGAAACAACATGGCCTAGTCAGCGTATCCGCTGTCTATTCGCTGAACTATGTCAATATCGTCGTATAAATCGTACAGCTCATCGTTACATCGTCTGCGGTATTCGCCGTTGCCAATGTTTAAGGGACTGTAAATCTTTCGCAAAACCTTTATCTCGAAAACTCCTGATGCCGTCTCATCGGATGTTGAGCTCGTCCAATGCAGGACGGGAATGATGAGGGACTTGTAGAGCTCGGTTTTCGTTCGTCGAAAAAAGACTTTACTTTCCAATTGCCTACTCAGTCCAAAGTAGCGTCTGCGTTGTTTTAATGCTGGTTTCAAGATAAATTCAATTCACTACAACTTCAAAGTTATGACTGTCAACAGTGACGTGGGACCCAAGACGCGAATGCGTGTTTGATGAAAAGAGATATTTTTTCATGTCCTCGTTTTTCGCCAGACCCACACGCTTCGCTTCCTTATCCAGTCTGGAAAAATACGGGTGTTGTTGCCATTGATAGTGAGATCAATACAATTTTATAGAAAATTGTACCTTCCCTATTTAGTACCTTTTTTCAATTGAAGATATTTACAATAATTTTAATAGAAAATCCACATTCTTTAAGAGCTCCTTTTACTTCACTAGAGTCTTAGGAAGACTTAATTTATGACAACAACTAGGCCTTAAATTTCCTTTTTTCATTAATGTAGGCCAATGTCGTATTTTGCACCTACAAATTTGTTGGATGATTGCTGTGCTCTGCTGCTTCTGTTGATCGTTAGCCCTGCTTGGGGTGCGGTTGAGCTGGTCACTGTAATGACTCATCGTTATCACCATTGCCTTGTTTGTTGGCGTCGCAACAAGTTGCACAGAGTATTATTATAAAGTGTCATAACTAAGCCATAAATAAAGTTATGAAAGTAAAATCTGGAATAAAGGATCGCATTAGGGCACATTTGAATGTAATTTTATTTTTTAAATGGGCGTGGCCCCGCGCCTAAGTCGGTTTTTTGTATATATCTTGCAAACCAACAAAGCTATATAAACCAAACTTTCTGCAGTCGTTTCTTTTAGCCATTTCCTTATACAGTCCAAAAACGAAAAAAATCGGATAATAACCACCCCCACCTCCCATACAAAGGTTCGGTTGAAAATTACGAAAAGTGGGTTAACTCACTAACGAAAAACGCCAGAAACGTTAAATTTTACATGAGAAATGGCAGATGGAAGCTGCACTCAGATTTTTTCGCAAAATGGAAAATGGGCGTGGCGTCGTCCACTTATGGGTTAAAAAACATATCTCAGGAACTACTTGACCGGATTCAATGAAATTCGGTATATATTTTCTTGACACCCTGACAACACAGATGAAAAATAGGCGAAATCGGTTCACAACCAGGCCTACTTCCCATATAACTCAATTTTGAATTCCATCTGATTCGTTCACTGTATAATATATACATAAGGAACCGATGAAGATAGCGGGATAAAACTTAACTTTACACAAATACTGTATATCATCTGTGGCTTCACTTATGGTAAAATTTTCGAAATTGGACTATAACTTTTCAAGGCCTAAGGACATGTTTTCACCGAGAATATCGGCAAATCTTTCAGATATTTTAATTTAATTCAGAGGAGATTTTTTTTTCTCCTAATTGTGTGTGTCGGTTCCAAAAATTATTAAAATCGGATCAGAACTTCCCCTAGCTCCCATATACCTAATTATGTGCGGGCTTTATTCCGCATATATTGGTTAATATGTTAGATGTCTTAGCAAAATTAAGTGAACATATAGTCTTGTATATAGTGTAGCTTGGTGGGAAAAATTAGTGAAATCGGCTTAGGAATTACATCAGCCCTCATATACTATATATGATGATTTTCGTTATTCTATTGGACTTTATGCCGAATATATGGGTCAAATTGTGTGTTATATTAATAAAATTAAATAAATAAATTGCGAGAGTATAAATTGTTCGGTCGTACCCGAACTTAGCTTTTTCTTAAATGTTTGAAGTTAATTTTTATTCATATCTAATTAAAAATACTGTCTTATTTTTTAATTATTTAAATAAACTATATAATAACACAGCCCGACAAAATTAAAAAAAAAATAGTTTCTTTTTTATTCCTTTTAAGCTTTTTAATACCCACTACTTATTTTTTCATATCATAAGTTAAGTGGAGGGTATAAAAAAGCTATATCATGAACTAGAGCTGATAGAGACAAACTGATTACAGATTTGAATTCAACGCGCCCAAATTAACAAGAATCAGTTGATAAATTCAAACAACAGTTATCAAGACTTAATGGTATTAGCTTAAATCATCTAGAAAAAATTTTGAAAGTATTAGAGGTTTTCGAAAAATCTTCCAAAGAGCTAGAAGGAGAAAATTATTCAACTCTGCATTTGATACTTCCCCACGTATACAGGTTGAAAGAAACTTGTTCAAGAAGTGAAAGTTTGACTTTTATAAGTAAGTTTAAAGAAAAACTGAGTGAGTTGTTGGACACCGTTGTCTTGGAAAATCTTACGATATATCATAAACTTGCTGTATTTTTGCTTCCACCAATGAACATGCTAATATCATTTAACAAATTCTCTAATGTCAAGTTTCATCTGCGAGGCGGACGGTCACGATCAGCCAAGCACATCAGTTAATCCTCCACCCACTCGCAAATCGCAGCTTTTTACAGCATTTCTATATCAATCTGAAGTTTTAAATGAGGAAAATAATATCAATACCGAGGTTATTAAATACGAAGCGACTAATGTCCTATATTATGAGGAATTCAGTGTCTTTCAGTGGTGGCATCTACATCAATTTGAATTTCCTATGCTTTAAAGGTAGCCAGTAGTCTGTTAGTAATTCCAGCTAGTAGTGCTATAAAATACTTTGAATTATTTGTACTAGAAGCTATTCAAGTTATGAGTGAAATGAACTGAAAGACCAAACTTACACTTCTCTCCAGTGCAGTGCAGTGTGCGTATTCTCGCTCTTTGTTTACAAGCTCTTCAACTCAGATGCTGAGTTAACGTTATGCCGATCAAGTCGTATGGTTTTTTACGAGTGGCTTGAAATGCCAAATGAGTGAATCATTGCAGGAGTTTAATACGTACGATTGATACATATGAACATATACCGACTAAGCTTATGTGTATATGTTTGTATTTTTATTTTTCTATGCTACGTGTAAGCAAAATGGTGTGGAAGAAAATTGAAAAATTGCATACTATTATAACTTCAAATATGCTGAATATGAAGGACAGTTTTATTTTTTTTATTACTTTTCATTTATTTATTTATTATTAAATTTTTAATATATTTATCATAGGAATAAAAAAATATAAATATAAATATAAATAGAAAATATTAAAAGTAAAATTAAAATAAACATATTTATTGTTATTTCATATTTCAATTAGAAAAACTTAAAAATAGCAAATATTTTTAATTGCACAAGATTTACAAGATTTTGACAATTAATGTGTTCGTTATTTCGGAAAACTACTACATGTGGAGATCACCACTCTACACTAATTATAATAATTTATCATAACCATTTACGATATTCATTTATTTGTACTGTACATAATTATTTATTCGTACTCTACTTCTTAAGTTTCACATTACATGTATTTTCTCCTAAAACTTAACGAAAGTAACAATGTAAGGATGTAAAAGCATAAGCATTGAAATAAAGCCCAGTTCGTCAAAGATTAGCAAACCAAACGCACGCGTTCTTTAATTCGCTATCGCCAACGACAACTACAACAACCACTAGCACCGCATCACCACCAAATATATATATACATATATTTATTTAATTTATATTTATATAAGTTTCAGAGTAAAGAAATTATTGTGGCAATGATCATGGTAATAAAAATACACACCGCACTGAAATGTCTTGAATTCTCGCTTCATCAGAATGTGAAATATCTTCGTTTTATGCCAGCAGCTGAGACAGGTGCAAAAGTCGACCTAAATAATGTATATCTCTTTAACATCTGGAAAGAGAATGATATATATAACACTGAAAGCGGCACAAAGATTCCTTAAAGAAACTTGGTCAAGTGGAATTAACATTAAGCAAGTAACAAAAAATTTCAATCTGGTTGTCGATTGATAGCCTCACAGAAAGAATTCCTCAAAAAAGTTATACGGTACATTAGTATGGCAATATCGAATATAATAATATTCTAAAAAGTTCAAATGATTAAAAGAAGCAAATTCCAACACTCTACGCTCCTTTCTGAAGTGTGAGTTCATTACTCGGAACGTAACTCACTCACTCACACATGAGCGTCACACAGATGCTTCAAAAATTAGTAGAAGAAGCATATCCCAGCAAGCTACGCGCCATTCTGCAATACAACTCACATTACTCGGAATGTCACTCACACACGCACTCACACGTAGTCATGAGCGACACACAGATACTCCGATTAATACTGTCACTTCAGTGTTGCCAGTGTTTGTCAATGCAACAATCCGAATATGATCGTTTTAGGGACTACCTTCTATAGCGTTCTGCTGAAATAATATATTAAAATTTTCAATAAACTAATCTTTGGACTTACGCAAGTGATATTAAACAATTTTTTATTATTAACCTTAAACAATTTTAAGTTAGTCATAAGTGTGTTCAATCATTTTTATTCCTTATAGTAATCCCCCACTTAAAGCTTAAATGAGTTTATTAAAAAAAAGGAAATCCGGCATAAAATCTTGCGGAGCGTATATAGTTAACTAACAGTGTAAACAAACACAATGCCAATCGAAATTGAAATATTGAAATACAGAACCTTCTATAAGTCGAAGATCTCCATAACTCGAACACTTGAATTAGCAATAGAAGGCAACTTTCATACAAATCTCCTTCCATAAATCGAACTTTTTGGTCAGGGCATAATACAAAATTTAAAATTTTTCTATCGAGGAGGAATTTAAAAGAGTCCCTCTATATTGTACAGAGGCGAACAAAAACTATGATATTACACTTTTGGATTGCATAAATCATGTAACAAAGGCATGGGATACAGACGTCAAGAGCCAAACAATAGCAAACTGCAACCAACAAAATGACAAAATAGATGTTTTAACGTATGTACTTAAAACTTTATGCGAAATAATTAAATAAAATTGTATTAAAATCTATATTTTCCAGTCTTTTGAAAAATTTTATGTTTTAATGAAAATTCTATAACTCGAAGTTTTATTGTGCATTATGGTGATTCGAGTTAGAGAAGTTCCACTGTAGTTTCGTTTAAGTTTCACGAACAAAATTAGTCTTATTAGATTTATACCAAAATTAAGCACAACCGTGTGAAAATCCATTGACTCTGAGTTTGGTCATTTATTCACTTTAGAAGATTTCTTAGTTTTATATATCTATTTGACTTTCCACACAAACTTTTGTTCACCCAATTTTAATAAGCTGGCAACACTGCTTTGCACACTTGGAGTATGTATTCAAAAGCCACTACAAGCTTGACAACGTACGAAGTATACGAGTATAATGAGAGCAAGAGAAAGAAATTTAGATGCTAAGTAATTAACACTCAAGTTCGCTCTCTATTGTAAGTGATCATACCCGTAAAAATTGCTATATAAGGGACAAACACTTCTGCACAATTCGAAGCAAATTCGGAGCAAACCAAGTGATCGGTGATTATGAGTGATTGTGAAATTAATCAGAGAAAACATTTTAAACAATAAAGTCAAATTAATTAGATGAAAAGATACCAAATATAATAGGTTGCATTGTAATTCTTTTGCTTGTGCTTAAGGCGGATGCACAAAGTGTTAACAACAGTTTTAAAAATGGACCGGACAGATTGTGTCATATCCTTAGCGTCTTTGACGGTCAAATCACCGCTGCTGACACAACCAAATAAACAGGAGCCCATACAGCCCGATAAAAATGGTAAAATTGTGATACCACATGGCGAATTGGTTGACCTGCGTTGTCGTGATGCGTTTATAAATACATGTGAATACATACTGAAAAGGAGATGAAAAAAAGGATGAGGTGATGAAATACGAAGATATCAACTGTACCAGCGAGTCAATACCCACTCCAACGAGAACAGGGCGTCACTGTGGTGACGGTGTATTGCTGCCTTTCGTCAATCAGTTTGAGGATGGAGAAATAACTACAATGGAAGTATGTTTCGACGAAGATGACCTAAAAACTTATTATGTTGAACATATCATTTATCCTGGAACCAAACATGGTAAACGTGGTGTGCCACGCCCGAACTTCATTCAGCAAGATTTCTTTCGTGGCGTAAAAGTTGATAATTGTTACAAGACGCAATTTGAGACTATCAGCCGAATACTTGGCAAGAATGCTTCGGAATACATAACAACACAAAACAGATTGACACGTGGACACTTGGCAGCCAAAGCCGACCTAGCATACAGTGGTCAACAAATAGCCACCTGTAAATATTTAAATTCGGCGCCACAATGGCCAATAACAATGACACGACTTTGCTTTGTTGGACCGGTACCTGGGGCATATGCACCTTGCCAAATGATAAGGGTGTACAAAAAGACCCTATATATTGATGAGCAAAATAATAATACGATACCAGTACCAAAACTTTTCTTTCGTATTGTCATCGATTCTGTTACGCTGAAAGGGATCGTGCTTGTTGGCGTTAATAATCCTTATTTAACCGATAAAGAAGTGAAGGCCGGTGGGTTTGTGGTTGCCAAAAATATATCGAACGACATTGAGTGTATAAACTGGGCCAAAAAAATAATTGAAAAAGGTTACTGTTATGCCTGTTCAGTGCCCGACTTCATAGCGGTTGTGAAAGATTTGCCACACAATGATTTATCGACCACCGGTATTTTAGACATGAAATTACCATCAAAATAATTTAAAAGAAAAACAAAAAATAGAAAAAAAAAAACAAGAAAAAACTTTAACTTCGGCAGTACCGAAGCTAATATACCCTTCACAGGTGCATTTCATTTAGTAACTATGTGTTTAAGCAAATCTAAAGACGTAAGAAAAAGTAAGTAAAAAAAAGAAAACATTTTACTAATTCTTTTTAGTCGGGTTGTTTGCTAGAAACATTAAGTTTATATAGTTAACCGATCTGAACAATTTCTTCGGAGATTATATTATTACCTTAAGCAGTAATCCATATCATATTTCGTGAAGATAACACGTCAAATGCAAAAATTTTCCATACAAGCCATTGATTCCGATCTTTGGGTTTGTATGGCAGCTATATGCTACAGTGAACCGATCTAAACAATTTTTCGGAGATTAAATTATTTCTATGAGCAATAACTCACACCAAATTTCGTGAAGATATGTAGTAAAATGCGGAAATTTCCCATACAAGCCCTTGATTCCGATCGTTCAGTTTTTATGATAGCTATATGATATAGTAGTCCGATATCGACAGTTCCGACAAATGAGCAGCTTCTTGAAGAGAAAATAACATTTCAAAACGATATCTTAAAAACTGAAGGACTAGTTCGTATATATACAGACTGACAGACATGGCTAAATCGAGTTCAACATACTGATCATTTATATATATACTTTATAGGGCCTCCGACGCTTCCTTCTGGGTGTTACAAACTTCGTGACAAACTTAATATACCCTGTTCAGGGTATAAAAATATTAAATTTGGGTGAAAATAGGCCTCTAGGTAACGCGCCTTGTTGCATACCTCATGGTGGTGTGGAAAATGCTACAAACACGAAAACGAAAAATAAATACAAACTATTCAAATAAATTAATAATTGTGTTTTTATATGTATGTATATTTATATGCATAGGCTATTTATCTCCACGTTTGATAAAGAATATGATGAGCTTTGGTATTCACTTCATTTTAAAAAAGTATTATTAGGCTTAAACTTTGAACAAATCAGGCAGCTTTTCCGTCAATATTTTATGAACCACAAGTTAACATATAGTGTCTAAGTAAAATGTATTGAAATGGCAGATCAGAGCTTAATAAGTCTGCCATAATATGTCTATGCTTTATCAAATAAAATATGTTAAAAATATATGTAGATATACAGTGGAACTTCTCTAACTCGAATCACCATAATCCACAAAAAAACTTCGGGTTAGAGAGACTTCGAGTTATAGAATTTTCATTAAAAAATATAATTTTCAAAAAAGCAGTAAAATATAGAATAATAACCAGTTTTATTTATTTAATTCGCAAAAGGTTTTTGCACATACATTAAAACAGGCATTCTGAATTTTTTTTGTTACATTTTGCAATTGTTTGGCTATTGACGTTTGTATTCCATGCCTTTGTTACATGATTTATGCAATTCATAAGTGTAATATCATACTTTTTGTTCGACTCCATAAGATATAGAGGGAGTCTTCTAAATTCTACCTCGATAGAAAAATTTTGAATTTTGTATTATGCCCCCACCAAAAAGTTCGATTTATGGAAGGAAATTTGTATGAAATTTGGCTTCTAAATGCTATTGCCAATTCAAGTGTTCGAGTTATAGAAATTCGAGTTGGGAAGTTCCTCTGTATTTACGAAGATAAAAATATTTCCTAAAGATATATAGCTATAAATATCAGCTCGTAAGTATATGAATATAATATATGAAAGTATTGAACTAACGGTGCAGTAGAGTTTCTTGTACGGTTTTTAGGAATAGTGAGATCTGCCGCTGTTAAAGCAGCTTTTTATTAAATTTTCCCTAACAATACTAGGCACGGTGTGATAACCTGCCAGAGCCTCAGAGAATCTCAAAAGTAAAAGTTAATTGCATTCTTTTCATGAACATTTCAGATTACAGAACCAATATAAAAAAACTGTTGCCCGAACAGCTCAGTCCGCTTGCGATATATTTCTTAAACCTCTGCGAATGTTTTCAAGTGCTATGTTGGGGTTCGTTTCACCAAATTTATAACGATTTTGGATATCGTATGGAATTTTGTAACAACTTTGAAATCTTGAGTATGCATAATGAGGGCAGAAAAGCCTAATTTAAGCGTTTTCGACGGTGTCTCTAAATTTATAGGCTCTTAAATTCATTTTTACACGATTCCGACACCTTTACACATATATTTGGTGCTGATAAATAATTTAAAGATTTCCCATCAAATTCGATGTTTTTCTTTCTACATATGGGCATTTCCGCCAGAAGGTCCACCACAGACAAAATATTAAACATTATTAGAATTACAAAGTTTTTGCATATTTCCATAGTAAAATATTTAAATTTATTTATATTAAAATAATTTTAAATTAATTCATAACCAATTACGAAATATATGAAAGCCAAGTCACATAGGAGCTACTTTCCTCATTTCGATTTTTGCTTGTGTAAAACCTTTATAAGGGTACAAAGAGCAAAATAAAATGCAAAAGAAAGAATGCGATTGCAAATAACTGTTAGTTTCTGTTCTCTTATTATCTAATATTTCAATGTCCCGTGCGACATCAAAAAGTAACACTTGCTACACCTGCATCGGAAATATAAGCAGAAAGCTCGCCAAATCTTGGGTATAAACAGTAAATTTGTGTACAATTAAAATAAAAACAAGTAAGGAAGGGCTAAGTTCGGGTGTAACCGAACATTTTATACTCTCGCAATTTATTTATTTAACTTAATTAATATTATATAATACACAATTTGACCCACATATTCATCATATATATTGTATAAGGTCCATTGAAAGTTGGAAACCATAATCTTAGGTTAGAAGCACCGAGGTCCTCGTGTTCGATATATTGGGCCTTAAAAACCTATGGTACGATTTCGGGATTTTTAGAATTGGGCTGCCACACTATTAACGTAGTATTTGTGCAAAGTTCTGCACCGATATCTGCACTAGTGCTTACTTTTTATATAGTAATGTAAACGATTCAGATTGTCTTCAAAGTTCTGGTATATAGGAAGTAGGCGTGGTTGTGAAGCGATTTGGCCTATTTTTACAACATATCATTGGGATGTAAGGAAACTATTACAAACCAAGTTTCATTGAAATCGGTCGAGTAGTTCCTGAGATATGGTTTTTGACCCATAAGTGGGCGACGCCAAGCCCATTTTCCATTTTGTAAAATAATCTGAGTGCAGCTTTCATCTGCCATTTCTTATGTGAAATTTAGTGTTTCTGACGTTTTTCGTTAGTGAGTCAACCCACTTTTAGTAATTATACTCTCGCAACCTGTTGCACAGAGTATACTAGTTTTGTTCACCTAACGGTTGTTTGTGTCACCAAGAAATATAAGAGTTAGATAATGATCAGGATGACGAGTGGATTTGAAATCCGGATGTCTGTCCGTCCGTCTGTCCGTGCTTATCTTAATGAAACTTGGAACATATGTTCCTTTGCACCCTGAGGAGGTTGCTTGGACAAAATCGGTCCACTGCCACGCCCACAAAATGGCGGAAACCGAAAACCTATACAGTGTCATAACTAAGCCATAAATAAAGTTATGAAAATGAAATTTTGGAACATATGATCCCATTAGGGAGGGGCACATTTGGCTGTATTTTTTTGGAAAAGTGGGGGTGATCCCACCCCCAAATAGGTTTTTTGTATATAACTCGCAAACCAATAAAGCTATATAAACCAAACTTTCTGCAGTCGTTTATTTTGGCCATTTCCTTATACAGTCCAAAAATGAAAGAAATCGGGTAATAACCACGCATACCTCCCATACAAAGGTTAGGTTGAAAATTACTAAAAGTGCGTTAACTCACTAACGAAAAACGTCAGAAACATCAAATTTTACATAAGAAATGGCAGAAGGAAGCTGCACTGAGATTTTTTACAAAATGGAAAATGGGCGTGGCGTCGCCCACTTATGGGTCAAAAACCATATCTCAGGAACTACTAGACAGATTTCAATGAAATTCAGTATATAATATTTTCTTGACACCCTGATGGCACGTGTGAAAAATGGACGAAATTGGTTCACAACCACGACAACTTCCCATATAACTCATTTTTGAATTTTAAAACTTTACACAAATACTGTATTTGAGCTGTGACATCACTTGTGGAAAAATTGTCAAAATCGGACCATGACTTTTCAAGGCTCCTGATATCGAACATGAAGAACCTAGTGCCTAAGGGTAATTTTTCCCCGAAAATATACTTAGGTAAATCCCTCAGATATTTTAATGTAATTCATTCCCTCTGAATTTTTTTCTTATAACAGTTTCTCTCTGTACCTGGAATGGTAAAAATCGGGTCATAACTTCCCCCAGATCCCATATACCTAATTATAAGTAATATTAAATTAAGTGAGCGTATAGTCTTCGATACATTGTATCTTGGTGGTGAAAACGAGTGAAATCGGTTTAGGAATTACCTCAGTCCCCATATACTATTTATGATGATTTTCGTTATTCTATTGAACTTTATACCCAATATATGGGACGAATTGTGTTATCTTTATAAAATTACATCAAGAAAGTTGAAAATTATTTTTTTTCTTTTAAAATTGACTTAAGTATGTAAATAGATACATTTACATTAATTATTTACATATGAGCAAAAACAGCACTTTAAATTCCACTGAAATAGCTATTCAAATAGATTTTGGCGAAAATTATAGGGTTACAAATCAAAATAACAGTGCTCATTTTAACACGCTTGTCAGGATAAAATCGTCCGCTTTTATAAATGAAAAGTTACCGCATGACATATTATTTTCTTGAAAAATATCTTAACTAAAATTTAGAAATCCTTTAGTTGCTTTTCTAAAATAGTTTACTCTCAGTTTAAAAACAAATTTATATTATCAAGCCTGGTTGATTTTAGAAAATAATTAAAATACTCTTTATTAGAATAGAATTTTTTTGCAAGGAGCCGTCGAGGGAGTGGGAGCAGTTATCCAAAGGAAAGTCTGGCAGATAACGAAATCCAAAAATTTGTATACCCGAGGACAGCATTTTCTGAAAAAAAAGCTGTATTTCACATTCATAATACTATTTTCATTTCATACTATAGAATTTTTGTTGTGTTTCTCGTTGGATATTAGTTAAAATAAATAAATAAATAGACTTACTACTTTTTTAAGTCATTTTATTGGACTTGTTGTTAAATAATTCCGTATTATAACAACAAAATCAACATAAATATTATGATAAAAAAAATGTCCCGTGCAACATGTCCCGTGCGAATGTGGTAAATATTTAATTTAAAAAAACTATAAATAATTTTTGGGTGAAATTCATGCCAATTTTAAAGACATCCATTCACAACGCTCTACAATCAAAAATATTGCCTCATAATTCGCTGAAATCGCCGTTTGAATCGTTGTCCCCAAAAACGACTTTCATTTTTTGTCCCGTGCGAATGCCTTGGTTTTTTGCAATTATCTTGAAAACGAAAACCGTTCCAAAATCAACCTTAACACTAAATGTAGAGCGAATAAAGGGCTATTAAAAAATCCTATTGTCAAAATTAAAAAACATTTTAGTTCATACTTTTTTTTTTAGTTGGAAGGTGTACGATTGTCACGTTCGACATGGCGGAAATGCCCATATGTATGTTTTTTATGTTCACCGATGTTCTTTATTTAAGATACTCAATGTAACAAATATTATTATTACCGTTATAAGCGGTTTTCGTTAAAGCGAATATTCGTTATTTCGGTAAAGTAGCGTATTTATATTCGCATCTCTGGTAATATACGGATTCTTATTAAATGAAGTGAAAATAAATGAAAGACTAAAGAGCATATGTCAAATAAAAGAAAAGTCAACACATATCAGTCAATACTAGTTTAGCCATCATAATAACGGTTGGAAAGCATTGCCAAACCGACCCACAAATTTGACTTAATTCAAATTACAAAAGCTAAGGAAAATGAGAACAAACTGTAAACTAACAAAGAAGAAAACGAATAATGCTAAAAAAATAATAACAGTAAAACTGAGCAACAATGCATGCCTGACCATTGGAATCTCAGTGTGCTCTGTCCAATCCATAAAAAGGGGGACCCCACAATCTGCGCTAATTACCGTGGTATAAGTCTGCTCAATATCGCATATAAAGTCCTATCGAACGTATTGTGTGAAAGACTAAAGCCCACCGTCAACAGACTGATTGGACTTTATCACTATGGCCTTAGACATGGAAAATCCATAATTGATCAGATATTCACCATGGGCCAAATGGAGAAGACCCGTGAAAATAGGATCGACACACACCACCTTTTTGTCGATTTTAAAGCTGCTTTCGACAGAACGAAAAGGAGCTGCCTTTATGCCGCGATGTCTGAATTTGGTATCCCCGCAAAGCTAATGCGGGTGTGTAAGTTAACGTTGAGCAACACCAAAAGCTCCGTTATGATTGGGAAGGACCTCTCCGTGACGTTCGATATCAAACGAGGTTTCAGACAAGGTGACTTACTATCGTGTGACTTCTTTAACTAGATGTTGGAAAAAATAATAGAAGCTGCAGAGCTAAATAGAGGTACACTCTTCTATAAGAGTGTGCAGCTGCTGGCGCACGCCGATGATATTGATATCATCGGAAGCAACAACCGCGCCGTTTGTTCCGCTTTTTCTAGACTGGATAAGGAAGCGAAGCGAATGGGTCTGGAAGTGAACGAGGACTAGATGATTACGTCTTCTGTCATCAAACAAACAGTCAGCGCATTCGCGGCTTGGCTCCCATGTCACTGTTGACAGTCACTTCGTCACTCGCTCTTTTACACTCGTATCTCTAACAGCACTTCTTATTTGTGTTTCATTTTCGAGTAATCGATTTTTCACAAAAGCCAATGTTAATTTGTCTTCAGATAACGTTTCAACTGTTTGCGCTGTTATAACACCATCATAAGACGATGGTAAAGTAAGTTTATCCATTTCGTCGATTATAGATCTCGAAGCTAACAGTACAGTTTGATAACTGATCATCAAAAAAATCAAAATGATGTACATATGTTTAACGATAATAACTTCTTTCGTACAGCCAACTGCGTTGCTAAACTTTTTCTTTCAATATTTCTGAAAACTTGTTTAATTGTACTTTCGTTGCTTGCAAAGCCAAGCAAATAGTCGTTTAGTAATTCAATTCTTAAACTTTTCGCATTTCTTTCGGTTTTTTGCCAGGAGCCATCAAGATCTCGGCGTCATTTCGTCTATAACCTTTAAGGCGTCTATCTCAGCCAAAAGTGCTCTCATTCGAAACTTTCAGAAGGATTACTTTTCTTTTACTTTTTTTCTAGATTTTCGGGAAAAAATCTACAGTTGAAAAAAAAATATCTTTGGTTTAGGCCTGAGTTTATTATGCATTATAAAAGCTGTAGAAATTTCATTGAAATCTACCGAGCGGTTTTCGGGTTACAGTTGTCATCAGTTCAAAAAACATAGTTTTGAGAAAAAAGCATTTAAAGTTTCACACTAGCGTGTTGGAGTGCCCGAGCGCTCATTGCTATTTGTCGAACAACTCTAAAAGCAATTACCGGATAAACTTCAAATTTGCAGAGTATATTTTTAAGATATTACACTTAACGAAAATGCAAAAAAATATCGTTTTAATTTGAATGTATACAATTTTCTATCTGATCTGCTAACAATGATTTTTTTATAAAAATATACTTCGAGGTGTGTTGTTGGATATCCCTTCATCACGGGCAATACAAGGGCATTCCCCGAACTCTAAATATTTTAGTTAGACGCATACAATTGAGGGCAATTTTAATGTTGAGTAACATGTACAATATTTGCTTTCTCATTCTCTTATTGTATTTTCATGTGTGGAGAAGCTTATTGCTCTCTTCAAGCACTTACCAGAGAACATACATAATTTTATATTCTCTAGATATACGCGGAGTATCTGTGTGTCGCTCATGAGCCATGACTCATGACCAGGCATGGGCAAAGTCTTAGCAGGTGCTAAAAGAGCGTAAGTTATCGTATACGTACACACTGCAAACAGACTGAATATTTTTGATCGCTGATTCGCTTGGTACCACAGTAAGCGCACTAACACAATTTCAGTTTGCGATGCTCGTTTGATTGTGGTGGTGCCCATTAGTGATGAGCGATATTTCACTACCGGTGATTTTTTCACTGTGATTGAAAAATCACATATAGCAACTGTGAACAATTTTTGTAAATATCAGTGATTTATAATCGCAGTTCAGTAATTTGAGTTCGATCACAGTAGCTATAGAGAAGTTCAGTGTTTTTGTTCGATCACAGTACATATACGAGTTCAGTAATTCTAATTCGATTACTGTAACAGTACCAGCTCAGTGATTCTAATTCGATCACTGTAGCAATAGCAGTTCAGTGATTCTAATTCGATCACTGTAGCAATAGCAGTTCGAAAAGTAACAATCACAGTTCAGTAACAATATCAGTTTGAAAGTAGCAATCACTGTTTAGTAACAATATCAGTTCGAAAGTAGCAATCACTGTTCAGTGATCACATTAGAAATTTTAGTTGTGATTTTGATAATTTTGGGTACGATGATTACAAAAGCAGTTAAATGTACCTAAAATGTATTAATTAATTAATTGTGATTACAAAAGCAGGTAAATTTTGGATATTGTTTAAATTAATAAAAATGTAAATGTAAAAAATTAAAAAAAAAAAATGTGGAGTATAAATTCTCATAAATTGGTTTTTTTTTTGTTGTGATCACAATAGTAATATAAAATCACAGTGAATTAAAAATAGCAATCACTGAAATCACAGTGATTAAAAAATAGCAATATCGCTCATCACTAGTGCCCATCCCTGCTCATGACTATGTGTTTATGAGATCGGATCGGAGCGGAACGAACTTTGAGTAGTTATTTTACTCATTATTGAAAAGCAGCAGCTATTTGTATTTCGATATTGCCATACTGATGCACAATATTACATTATTGAGGAATCAACGACGGTTTATAATTCGAGGTTTATTCTCCACTGATATTGCGACTACATATGATAAATTCCAAATCATTCACTGCATGTATGAAAAGACAAACGAACTAACAAACAATTCAATTCGGATAAATGCATATATTAAGAGATTTGCTGCTGTTGTTTTGCTAGGTCGGTAGGCTTCACGGGTTTCAACCGGTTTTCTTGCCACTAAATTTCGTGAATTTTATTTATACTTATATTTATTTTAGATGCGCTGAAGCTTTCTATTGTTTTTCATATTTTTTGCAGCTTTCCAGAGCAAATAACCATAAGACTTATCTGCAATAAGTTT
Organism: Zeugodacus cucurbitae; assembly: GCF_028554725.1. Lineage (NCBI taxonomy): Eukaryota > Metazoa > Arthropoda > Insecta > Diptera > Tephritidae > Zeugodacus > Zeugodacus cucurbitae. The sequence continues at coordinate 22,137,113 of NC_071669.1, forward strand.
TAACAGATACATTTTAATTACAATATAACCTCCCTGATTCCTCAATAATGTAAAATTGTACACCAGTATGGCAATATCGTAATAGATTCTAGAAAGTTCAATGTTTGACAATTCCTTTGACGCCACTGCCCACACATTCCAAAAATGAGTAAAAGAAACATCTCCCATCACGCTACGCTCCATTCTGAAGTGTGAGCTCATTACTCCGAATGGAAGTCACTCACACTCACACGCAGCCATGCGGCTTATATCCCAGCAAGTCATGGGCATGGATAATATGATACGAAACTCTTCTCTTTTGCTTGTTGAGAGAGCCCATGAACTCATTTTTGATGTTGGCAACAAAGCCAGATCATGGGCTACTGAACAGCTGACAGTCAAAATGACGAGCTACCACTAAGAATCCCGCAACAATAAATGATTAAATGGTTCGTTTTTGTACGATAAGTTTTTTGTGATTTTTGAATTACTATTAACTTCTATTTAAATGGAGTTAATATGTGTACATTATTTAAGAAACGGTGGCTATTTGTACGAAAGTAATATATGTACGTTCTTTAACAGTGTTAAATGACATTTACGTAAATACATATCTGGGTACAAATTTTCTCTTAAACTTTTAGAGAATATATTAAGATGTTTATTTGTTTATAAAATATAAATAAATATATGTTAATAAATTACATTACATTTTAATTACAATATAACCTCCCTGATTCCTCAATAATGTAAAATTGTACACCAGTATGGCAATATCGTAATAGATTCTAGAAAGTTCAATGTTTGACAATTCCTTTGACGCCACTGCCCACACATTCCAAAAATGAGTAAAAGAAACATCTCCCATCACGCTACGCTCCATTCTGAAGTGTGAGCTCATTACTCCGAATGGAAGTCACTCACACTCACACGCAGCCATGCGGCTTATATCCCAGCAAGTCATGGGCATGGATAATATGATACGAAACTCTTCTCTTTTGCTTGTTGAGAGAGCCCATGAACTCATTTTTGATGTTGGCAACAAAGCCAGATCATGGGCTACTGAACAGCTGACAGTCAAAATGACGAGCTACCACTAAGAATCCCGCAACAATAAATGATTAAATGGTTCGTTTTTGTACGATAAGTTTTTTGTGATTTTTGAATTACTATTAACTTCTATTTAAATGGAGTTAATATGTGTACATTATTTAAGAAACGGTGGCTATTTGTACGAAAGTAATATATGTACGTTCTTTAACAGTGTTAAATGACATTTACGTAAATACATATCTGGGTACAAATTTTCTCTTAAACTTTTAGAGAATATATTAAGATGTTTATTTGTTTATAAAATATAAATAAATATATGTTAATAAATTAAACTAAGCTAAATTTTTGTTTATGTTGATTTATAATATGTACGATTTTTAATTATTATAATATTTTATTATTTTTATGTGTAGATGTCTATTGTTTATCTTAAAATATATATTTATAAGTGTATGTGTTGGTGTAATATTGGTTAAGAAGTCTTTATTAAGCGTAAACTGCAAACCAATAAATACCCAAGAAATCGAATAAAAATCTCCTAACTTATGTTTTCCCGCAGTGGCACCACTGCTAAATGTTATAAAAAATGCGGACTTTGACAGCTCTCTCACGAATGAAAGAGTTTCGTATCATGTTATCTTTGGTCATGGGTACTGAAACTCCAACACATTTAAAGAAATTTTAATATCACCGCTACATACACACATATGCGACAAAGGACAAAATGTGCATAAACATTTACCTCAACTCTTCTCTCGTACAGCACCCTGAATGATAGAAAAAAACAACCAAAGTTCTCGTGTGTTTGAACAAGTTTTGTTTTGAGCTATATCATGGTTGCTTGTGAAGTATTATTTTGCGTGGTTTATTTAAATCAGTGATCTGAAGCACGCATTTTTATATAAGTAAAACGTAAAACTAAAGTTTTATAAAGCCAAAATATGGAATTGAAGAGGGTGATACAGTAATACTTCATTGCACTGTCAATTCGAAGCACGCAATAAAAGTTACGCCAACAATGGTCAACATCAAGAGCGAAACCATTGAATATGTAAATAATTGTTGAATATAATAATATTATCTTGCCTTAAATTCTAATTACTTTTCCATACAGATATTTCAAACCTCACACAGCGCGTTAAAGATACGCAACCTAATTGGTGTTACTTATGGTAGCAACGTAAAACTTTCGAATCAATAGAATATATACTGCAAGCAAATCCAGAACTATGGATGCTAACGCTGCTACATCGAACACAAATCATTTACACACCAGATATTAGGTTTAATGTCACTTTATTAAACCTTTTGGTCAACACAAGCACGTGAAGAATTGGAACGACATGGTTTGGGTACTTTTGTAACCGTTTATCATAGCGTGTGTCAACTGGGTTTTGCCAATGAGCTAGAGGGCAAAGCAGTTGCAGTACTTTTGGACTTACCGGCACCTCAGTTGGCCGTGCCATTAGCAGCTAAAACACAGAAATTAAAGGGTAAATTTAAGTTAATTTTTGTAATCATAAAAATTTAAAAACTTCTTGTATGTTCAATTAGGAGGACTTTATTGATTCATTTTCACCTTGTATTGAGGAATCATAACGTTGTTGTGTCGCTTTACATGGATTCACCGAAATTAGTTCAATGGAAATTCTAAAGCAAGAGCATGGATGTTAAGACTAGAACGTTGGCCGTGCTAGATTTAGCATTCCTGAAACATAAGGTAATTATTACCAACTTTTATGTGGTCAAAATTCATATTTTACTTTATATTTTATAGAAACTGGCTTTTCACCGAAGAATTCGCCTGTTTTGCAGGTTGGTAATACAAGGGAATTCCCCGAGCATTAGTTAGCCGCACGATAACAACTGAGACCAACTTAGGTGGCGAACACTCAACATATGCATTCTTTGCGCTCCCATTCTCTCAATGTTTTGCACAAGCTCAGAGAGCACTCTCTGATCACCAACACTGACTGTGCAAATTTTGGTATTATTTGCCCAGGTGTTGCCAGATCACTCAAATTAGCTAAATAAATTTACATTTTATTATCAGAAATTTGTGACATAAGTAAATGGTTCATATACATATTTATTTTATTTATTTTTGTATAAGTTTTAGAGTAAAGAAATTATTGTGGCAATTATCATGGTAATAAAAATACACACCGCACTGAAATGTCTTGAATTCTCGCTTGATCAGAATGTGAAATATCTTCGTTTTATGCAAGCAGCTGAGACAGGGGCAAAAGTCGACCTACATAATTTATATCTCTTTAACATCTGGAAAGAGAATGATACATATAACACTGAAAGCGGCACAAAGAATCCTTTAAAAAACTTGGTCAAGTGGAATTAACATTAAGCAAGGAACAAAAAATTTCAATCTGATTGTCGATTGCATTTAATAATGAATTCCTCAAAAAAGTTATATGGTACATTAGTATGGCAATATCGAAGTATATTCTAGAAAGTTCAATTGATTATCGTAGCAAATGCCGTTTCTCGCAAATATCAAAAATGAGTAAAATAAGTAAATTCCAGCACGCTACGCTCCATTCTGAAATGTGAGTTCATTACTCGGAATGTAACTCACTCACACACATGAGCGGCACATAGATACATAGATATCCCAGCAAGCTACGCGTCATTCTGCAATACAACTCACATTACTCGGAATTTCACTCACTCACACACACACGTAGTCATGAGCGACACACAGATACTTGAATTTTTCTTCAGTGTTGCCAGTGTTTGTCAATGCAAAAATCCGAATATGATCGTTTTAGGGACTACCTTCTATAGCGTTCTGCTCAAATAATATATTAAAATTTTCAACCAACTAATCTTTGGACTTACGCAAGTGATATTAAACAATTTTAAGTTAGTCATAAGTGTGTTCAATCATTTTATTCATATTCTATAAATATATTATTCCTTATGGTGATCCCCAAGCTTAAATGAGTTTGTTAAATCAAAAAAGGAAATCCGGCATCGAATCTTGCGGAGCGTATAGAGTTAACTAACGGTGTAAACAAACACAATGCCAATCGAAATTGAAATATTGAAATTGTTTCGTCTAAGTTCCACGAACAAAATTAGTCTTATTAGATTTATACCAAAATTAAACGCAACCGTGTGAAAATTCATTGACTCTGAGTTTGGTCATTTATTCATTTTTTAAGATTTCTTAGTTTTATATATGTATTTGATATTTCACACAAACTTTTAGAAAGAAAATGCAAATTTTCACCCTAATAATCTGGCAACACTGCTAACGACAACTTGCACACTTGGAGTATGTATTCAAAAGCCACTACAAGCTTGACAACGTACGAAGTATACGAGTATAATGAGAGAAAGAGAAAGAAATTTAGATGCTAAGTAATTAACACTCAAGTTCGCTCTTCGTTGTGAGCATACCCGTATAATTGCTATATAAGGGACAAACACTTCAGCACAATTCAAAAGCGGAGCAGACCAAGTGATCAGTGATTATAAGTGATTGTGAAATTAATCAGAGAAAAAATTTGAATCAATAAAGTGAATAGTTTGAGATTGTGAAATTACTCAGAGCACAGATAGTAATCAATAAAGTCAAATAAATAAGAACAAAAAATGGGTTCGAATTCAATATTCACGATACTAATTTGGATAGTGATATACATTGTAATTATTTTGCTTGTACATCAGCCGGATGCACAAAATGTTAACATCAAACCTAACAATTTACAAATCAACAATATTATAAATGGTCCGGAACAAAGTGGCGTTGCAGTAAACCTTAAGTTACCGGAGGAAACGATAATCAATAGCTTCAACAAATATGATAAAAATGAATGTGCACCTTGTGTCATCAAAGTCAATGGCCATATGACGGACAAATCACCGCTGCTGACACAACCAAATAAACTGGCGTACATGCAGCCCAATAAAAGTGGTGAAATTGTGATACCTTATGGCGGATGGGTTGACCTCCGTTGTGGTGATGCGTTTGTAAATACATGTGTACAAATACTGAAGGCACAATGTGACGGCGACCAAAATTTTCGCATAAACCAGGAAGTTGTGAAATACGAAAAAATTAACTGTACCAGCGTGTCAAGACCAATTCCAACGCGAACAGGCCGTGGTGACGGTGAATTGCTGACGTTCGCCAATCACTTTGAAGATGGAGAAATATGTACAATGCAAGTATGTTTCGACAAAATTAACCTAAAAACTTATTATGTTGCACATACCATTTATGCTGGAACCAAACATCGTAAACTTAAAGTACCACGCACGAATTTCAGTCAGGAAGATTTCTTTCCTGGCGTAAACGTTGATCATTGCTACAAACAGAAGACACAAATTGAGACTCTCAGTCGAATACTTGGCGTAGATGCGTCGATTTACATAACAACAAAAAACTACTTGTCACGTGGACACTTGGCGGCTAAAGCCGATCAAATATTCAGTGGTCAACAAAAATCCACCTTTCATTTTCTAAATGCGGCGCCACAATGGCAGTCGTTCAATGGCGGAAACTGGTCGACCATCGAGGATGACGTGCGTGAATATGCCAATAACAATGGCACAACTTTGCTTTGTTGGACCGGTATCTTGGGCATATGCACTTTACCAGACGTTGATGGTGTACAACAACCGCTACACCTACATATTGATGAACAAAACAATCATACGATACCAGTACCAAAACTTTTCTTTCGTATTGTCATCGATTCTGAGTCACGTAAAGGGATCGTACTTGTGGGCGTTAATAATCCTTATTTAACCCTTGAAGAAGTGCGGACCGGTGCCTATATGGTTGCCGAAGATCTATCAGACCAAGTTACTTGGATTCAGTGGGACAGACAAAATGTCAATAAGGGTTATTGTTATGCCTGTTCAGTACCGAACTTCACAGCTATTGTGAAGAATTTGCCACACGATGATCTAAAGACCACCGGTGTTTTAGGCCTGAAAGAATTATCGAAATAGACCATTTCTGTATACAAGAACACATAATCAAAAAATTAAAAAATAATAATAAAAAAAGAAAAATAAAACGAGTAAGGAAAGGCTAACTTCGGATGCAACCGAACATTTTATACTCTCGCAATTTGTGGCTATATTTTTATTAAGATCGCACACAATTTGACCCATATATTCGGTATAAAGTCTAATAGAAAAACGAAAATCATCATATATAGTATATACAGTGGAACTTCCATAACTCGAACTTCTATAACTCAAAGTTCTCCATAGCTCGAACTTTCGAATTGGCAATAGCGTTTAGAAGCCAAATTTCATACAAATTTCCTTCCCTAACTCGAATTTCTATAACTCGAACTCTTGAAGTGGCAATAGAAGGCAAATTTCATACAAATTTCCTTCCATAAATCGACCTTTTGCGAAGTAAATAAATAAAACAGTGTATAAATCTATATTTTACAGCTATTTGACAAAATGATGTTTTAATGAAAATTCTATAACTCGAAGTGACAGCTATTTGACAAAATGATGTTTTAATGAAAATTCTATAACTCGAAGTGCCTCTAACTCGAAGTTTTTTTTTGTGGATTATGGTGATTCGAGTTAGAGAAGTTCCACTGTATATTATAGGAGGTAATTCCTGAACCGATTTCCCTCATTTTCATCACCAACCTACATTATATCTGAGAGTATACGCTCACTTAATTTCATAGATAACCCGATTTATAAGCCCATCGTATTTTTGAAAATCCTGTAATTAGGTATATAAGAACTAGGAGAAGTTATGACCTGATTTTAATCATTTCTGGTACAGAAAACAATTTTCTCTGAATTACATTGAGATATCTGAAGATTTACCGATATTTTCGGTGAAAATTACCATAAAGCACTGAGTTCTTCATATTCGATATCCGGGGCATTGAAAAGTTATAGTCCGATTTCGATTTTTTCACAAATGATGCTACGGATCATATACAGTATTTGTGTAAAATTTTATTTCGCCATCTTCATTGGTTCCTTATGTATATCTTATAAAGTGAAGGAATCAGATGGACTTTATACTTAAGTTATATGGAAAGTTTTCGTGGCTGTGAACCGATTTATAAACCAACCTTACAATCAAATATGCCCCTTACTAGAGCGATCCTTTATGGCACTTTATGTGTTTTCGGTTTTCGCCATTTTCTGGGCGTGGCAGTGGTCCGATTTTGCCCATTTTCGAAAGCAACCTTCCTATGGTGCCAAGAAATAAGTGTGCCAAGTTTCGTCAAGATATCTCAAGTTACTCAAGATATCCGTTGCACGATTTCAAAATAAAAATGTTACAAGAAGAGTAAATATTAAATTTGGGTGAAAATAGGCCTCTCGGGGAACCGAACACCAAAAAAATCGGTAACGCGCCTTGTTGCATACCTCATGGTGGTGTGGAAAATGCTACAAACACGAAAACGAAAAATAAATACAAACTATTCAAATTAATTACTAATTGTGTTTTTATATGTATGTATGCATAGGCTATTTATCTCCATGTTTGATAAATAATAATAGAGAAAAGCAGCGTTGCGTTAACACTCGTCGTATCTTGGTATACGTCGCTCTTATCGGTGTGTAGCTGAGTGAGCGGCATGCCGAGTGACTCACTGTTCGGAATGGAGCATAACGTGCTGAGAGATACTTGTTTTACTTATTTTTGAAATTTGCGAAAAGTGGCGCCAAACTATGTGTCAAAAACTGAACTTTCTGGAATAATTGTAGTCCGGCATTGCCACATTGAGATAAAATCTAAAATTATTGAGGAATTCGCGATGCTTTATAATATTCGAGATGTTTTATTAAACCCATTGGACAACCGCATGGAAACCTTTTTCACTCCAATTGACTTGAATTGTGTAATTTGAAATATGTATGTATGATAAATACGATTTCTTTTTCAGCGTTCTAACAGCTTTAATAAGTTCGAATTTTGCTTCGATCATTTCCAACTGTCTTATGTCTTATGCTAGATGAATACAAACAACACAAGCCTATATAAATATATAAATGTGATTTCGCTTTGTAGCAAAGCAATTAAAGCCGTAATAAAGCTAAGCTTTTTAGACAACAAATTAAAGCTTTATGTGTTATCTAACTTGATCAATATGCTTACTAAAAGCATGTCGCATAAGCTCGAATATGCAGTTGATGAGCTTTGGCATTCACTTCGTTTTAATAACGTATGATCACTACTAGTGCTATAAAAAGCTCGCGTGAGCTTTCTACCACTTCTTAATTAAACTTAAACTTTGAACAAATCAGGCAGCTTTCCGTCAATATTTTATAAACCATAAGTTAACATAAGTAAAATGTATTGAAATTGCAGATCATAGTTTGATAAGTCTGCCACATAATATTTCTATGCTTCATCAAATAAAATATGTTCAAAATACATATGTATATGTAGACATATTTACGAAGATAATAATATTTCCTTAAGATATATAGCATTAAATATCAGCTCGTCTTTTAGTGAAAGTGATCTTTTGTTAACTTTACGGTAGTGTAAAACGGTTAAGTACATGAAGATAATACATAAAAGTATTGAACTAACGGTGCAGTAGAGTTTCTTGGTTTTTAGGAATAGTGGGATCTGCCGCTGTTCTAAAGCTGCTGTAGCTTTTTATTAAAGTTTCCGTAACAATGCCAGGCAAGGTGTGGTAACCTACCAGAGTCTCAGAGAATCTTAAAGCAAAGCAGGTTAATTGCATTCTTTTCATGGACATTTCAGATTACAGAACCAAGATAAAACTATTAAACACCCATAATACTTCACACTCGCTTCAGCATTACTGCTGATCTGGCTGCATTGATTGTGTATAACAGCGGCATGGGCTGGCCCGAACAGCTCAGTCCGCTTGCGATTACCGACAACAGAAGAGCGATATTTCAGCCAGTTGCGTATATATGTATGTAAATAAATATGTACGCACATGCCACAACAACGGTGAAAACGCCATCAACAAGCAGAGAACGTATTACAAAAACAACAAAACAGCCGATGCGTTCAGCGCTCAATATTTATATCTTGTTCGGTGTTTTCGTTTGTGTTGTTGGTAGAGAAGCGGTGAAACCAGCTGATGACGTCGCACTTATACTGAAGCGTGTTGAAGCAGGTGATACGACGGAGGAGAATGCGCCAGTACACAACAACAACGGTAAGTCACAAATAGCTTATCAGTGGTAAAGATATTGTGATACATTAGGGTGGTGCTGCAATGTAAAAAGAAAGGTTTTACAATAGATTTTTTAAACCTCTGCGACGGTTTTCAAGTGCTATGTTGGGGTTCGTTTCACCAAATTAATAACGATTTTGGATATCCCATGGAATATTGTAACAATTTTGAATTCTTGAGTATGCATAATGAAGTCAGAAAAGCGATACTTCAACCGTCTTCGGCGGTGTCTATACATTTTTTGGGTGAGATCTGTGTTGTTGTTATATATCCAGAAAAACTTAACCTTAGAAAATTAAAAAAAAAAGGTTTTACAATAGATTTTTTAAACCTCTCCGACGGTTTTCAAGTGCTATGTTGGGGTTCGTTTCACCAAATTAATAACAATTTTGGATATCCCATGGAATATTGTAACAATTTTGATTTCTTGAGTATACATAATGAAGTCAGAAAAGCGATACTTCAACCGTCTTCAGCGGTGTCTATAAATTTTTTGGGTGAGATCTATGTTGTTGTTCTATGTCCAGAAAAACTTAGCCTTAGAAAATTAAAAAAAAAAAATATAAAATTGTTTGTTAGATTTTTTTAAGGTACACCCTAATGTTAATATGTTTGGAATGATAAACAGAGAAGTGTTTAGTTGAATGTGAAAGCACAATTTTCGATTGTTTACATGACTTTCGCTGCTGGCCTTAATGGCATATAAAATGCAGATACTGACTAATACGTAAACTTATACATACATATGTAGTAAGAAAACGTGTATGGCTATTTGAATATACTTATGTATGTAAGTACATTTGTGAAAAAGTGAAGGCAAATCTAATCCGCAGTACAGATGTTCATTAACTCAGATGGAATTGCTAATAAGCGAAGATTTTCATAAAACAACAACAATAAGGTTGTTAAGGTCGAGGTTCCCAACTTTTTTTTAGAAAAAAACATGGAAAATTCAAATTTAAAGGGGTATGCTTATATATTATATGCTTGGAGGATGGGATGATGTGTAGAAGTTCACGCAAGTGAGGAAAGTTTTTGATTGTCACTCACTTGGGAGTGGCCAGGAACGATTCTTTTGCATATGACTCAAGCAGCTCACGACTTCCGGTTTTAGACCAAGTATCCTCTGGGTAGCCAACAGACATCCGTTTGAAGGCGAGCTAAAGTGAGAAGGCGAAGCCCGCTTATGCGGTTGTGCGTAGGGTTTGGGACCCACCACATAAAAATCACCCCCAATGAAAAATCTACGAAAGCCTCGGATGAGACACCCCCCTTTTGATGACGACCCCTGCAAACGTTTTAAGGATAATGATATAAGGGCATGCACCTGGAATGTCCGGACCCTTAATTGGGAAGGTGCCTCTGCCCAGCTGGTTGATGTCCTCATACGACTTAAGGCTGACATCACCGCCATCCAAGAAGTGCGATGGACGCGACAAGGACGGAAGAAGGTGGGTCCTTGTGACATCTACTACAGCGGCCATATAAAGGAGCGCAAATTTGGTGTTGGATTTGTGGTGGGAGAGAGACTCCGTCGCAGAGTCCTGGCATTCACCCCTGTGGATGAACGTCTAGCCACAAACCGCATCAAAGCGAGGTTCTTCAACATATCACTGATTTGCGCCCACGCCCCAACGGAAGAAAAGGACGATGTGACCAAAGATGCTTTCTATGAGCGCCTAGAACGCACCTATGAGCGCTGCCCCCGCCACATGTAAAAGTCGTGCTTGGTGATTTTAACGCCAGGGTGGGTAAAGAAGGTGTCTTTGGCACAACAGTCGGAAAATTCAGCCTCCATGACGAAACATCGCCAAACGGCCTGAGGCTGATCGACTTCGCTGGGGCCCGAAATATGGTCGTCTGTAGTACCAGATTCCAGCATAAGAAAATACATCAAGCTACTTGGCTGTCTCCTGATCGAAACACGCGGAACCAAATCGATCACGTTGTGATAGACGGAAGACATGTCTCCTGTGTTTTAGACGTGCGTACGCTCCGAGGACCAAATATAGACTCGGACCATTATCTGGTCGCAGCGAAGATACGCACCCGCCTCTGTGCAGCAAAGAACGCCCGTCTACAAACACAAGGAAGGTTCGACGTCGAAAAGCTGCAATCGCAACCGACAGCCGAACGATTTTCTACTCGACTTGCACTCCTGCTCTCTGAGAGCACTCATCAGCATCTCGGTATAAGGGAACTGTGGAACGGCATCTCAAACTCACTGCGTACCGCTGCAGCCGAAACAATTGGTTTTCGGCAACGACAAAAAACAAGCTGGTACGATGAGAAGTGCCGTCTCGCAGCGGAGAGAAAACAGACTGCCTACCTCGCAACGTTGCAAACGACCACAACACGTGCGGGATGGGATAGATACCGAGAGCTGAAGAGGGAAGCGAGACGCATCTGCAGACAAAAAAAGAAAGAGGCCGAAATGCGTGAGTACGAAGAGCTTGAGAAGCTGGCAGACAGAGGGAATGCTCGAAAATTTTATGAAAAAATGAAGCGACTTAACGAAGGTTTCAAGACCGGAGCATCCTCATGTAGAGACCAAGGTGGTAATCTGGTAACCGATGTCCAGGGCATACTGGGATTATGGAGGGAACACTTCTCCGAATGGCAGTGAGAGTACAACACCAGGAGATGGCGAACCCGATCCCCCAATCGATGACGATGGAACAGATGTTCCATTACCCGACCATGAAGAAATTCGAATAGCAATTACCCGCTTGAAGAACAACAAAGCAGCGGGGACCGATAGATCACCGGCAGAACTATTCAAATACGGCGGCGAAGAACTGATAAGGTGCATGCATCAGCTTCTTTGCAGAATATGGTCGGAAGAAAGCATGCCTGACGATTGGAATCTCAGTGTGCTCTGCCCAATCCATAAAAAGGGAGATCCCACAATCTGCGCCAATTACCGTGGGATCAGCCTCCTAAATATCGCATACAAGGTTCTATCGAGCGTACTGTGTGAAAGACTAAAGCCCACCGTCAACAAACTGATTGGACCTTATCAGTGTGGCTTTAGACCTGGAAAATCGACAACTGACCAGATATTCACCATGCGCCAAATCTTGGAGAAGACCCGTGAAAAGAGGATCGACACACACCACCTTTTTGTCGATTTTAAAGCTGCTTTCGACAGCACGAAAAGGAACTGCCTTTATGCCGCGATGTCTGAATTTGGTATCCCCCGCAAAACAAATACGGCTGTGTAAGTTGTCGTTGAGCAACACCAAAAGCTCCGTCATGATTGGGAAGGACCTCTCCGAGCCGTTCGATACCAAACGAGGTTTCAGACAAGGTGACTCACTATCGTGCGAGTTCTTTAACCTGATGCTGGAAAAAATTATAAGAGCTGCAGAGCTAAACCGAGAAGGTACAATCTTCTACAAGAGTGTACAGCTCCTGGCGTACGCCGATGATATTGATATCATCGGAAGCAACAACCGCGCCGTTTGTTCTGCTTTTTTCCCGCATGGATAAGGAGGCGAAGCGAATGGGTCTGGAGGTGAATGAGGACAAGACGAAATATCTCCTGTCATCAAACAAACAGTCGGCGCATTCGCGTCTTGGCTCCCACGTCACTGTTGACAGTCATAACTTCGAGGTCGTATATAATTTCGTATACCTGGGAACCAGCATCAACAACACGAACAATGTCAGCCTCGAAATCCAGCGCAGAATAACTCTTGCCAACAGGTGCTACTTTGGACTGAGTAGGCAATTGAACAGTAAAGTCCTCTCTCGACGAACCAAAATCAAGCTCTACAAGTCGCTTATCATTCCCGTCCTGCTTTACGGTGCAGAAGCTTGGACGATGTCAACATCAGATGAGACGACACTAGGAGTTTTCGAGAGGAAAATTTTGCGCAAGATTTATGGTCCTCAGAACAATGGCAACGGCGAATACCGCAGACGATGGAACGATGAGCTGTACGAGTTATACGACGACATTGACATAGTTCAGCGAATAAAAAGACAGCGGCTACGCTGGCTAGGTCATGTTGTCCGAATGGACGAAAACACTCCAGCCCTGAAAGTGTTCGATGCAGTACCCGCCGGAGGAAGCCGAGGAAGGGGAAGGCCTCCACTCCGTTGGAGGGACCAGGTGGAGAGCGACCTGGTTACACTTGGGATCTCCAACTGGCGCCGAACTGCGAAGGAGAGAGAGAGGTGGCGCACTATCGTCGATTCGGCTATAACCGGCTAAACGGTTGCAACGCCGATCACATACATACATGCTTATAATCATTCGAAAGAACATTCTTTGCTTTTTACTTTTTAAAGATTATCTCTTTCAAATGTTGGCCGCGGTCTTAGAGAGTCCATCCGTTGAGCCCAATTCTCGATGACTCGCTAATGCATTTCGACTGATAACTGACGAATGAAACGCGTGATGTTTTACTCCAAGGCCTCAATCGATGCGGGATTGTCCGCATAGACTTTAGATTTTACATATCCTCATAGGAAAAAGTCTATCATTCGATCTTGGTGGGCAATCGACCGGCTTAAAACGAGAAATTATCTGCTCACCGAAGAGTTCACTCAATAAATCATTAGATTTATGCGAGGTGTGGGAAGTGGCGCCGTCTTATTGAAACCAAATGTCGACGAGATCACGAGCTCGTCCGAATTGCAGAAATTTTGCTTGTTTACATACCCATTGAGCCAGAAATGGGCCTCTTTGCTGAATAGGGTCATTTGACTCGAAAATGTCGGATCTTCTTGGAACTTTTCAGGAGTCCATATAGCGAGGTGACGTCGCTTGGGATGGTCGTGCGACTTCAGTTCTTGCACAAGCTGTATTTTGTACGTTTTCAATTTCTTCGTGTACACCCCAGCTATGGCTGCTATGTTTTCTGCTCTGCGTGCTGGACGTAGTCTATTCGGTCTATTCTATAATGAATGAGACTCAGCTCAAGATGGGTGATGGGCCGATTATGTTGACTTAAGTTGAGCGAAGCGCACGAAACACATTCTTTACAGACCGTGATTTTTTGTAATAAAGTTGAACAATCTGTAAACGTTGTTCAGGCGTAAATGTTTTCATGATGAAATCCCAAACAATACTGAACCAAAATAACATTACAACTTGACACGACTCACACGTGATCTGTCAAAAAAAGGCTATAGGAAAAAGTACCTCTACTTCGATCACCCGGTAGTTTAAAGCTATGCACTGAAAGAGGCCTGAGAAAGTATCGTCGGACAACGAAGCATTTCGTAATGGGCTAAAGAGCAATTAATGAACAAAACTTAACTGGATTTGAAGGCTTTTACTAATACGGTTAAAAATAATAATATTGACTGAGAAATTCCATTTAACTGATGATAATCGTTCAATAACAAATAATCAAATAACTATCCACTTTATTATGATTTCAGCACGGCCATGCACCATTGATACGCAATATGATTTGCCAAAGCCGAACCTACCGCAGCCGCTGTACATACGTCCGAACTCAACGGAATATTGGCTGCCGAACGACGACGGTTTCATTGAGGTACCACAGGGCAGTAGTATAGAATTGATCTGCACCGCATCTTTCGCGAATGCCACTGCAAAAGCGACGGGTATATCGCGCAAGACGCGTGTCATCCGTCCGCGTTGCCACCAAGGCACCACTTTCACGCTGAACGGTGAAAAATATGAGTTTCGACAATTTCTCTGCACACAGCCTGTGAAATACACCGTGGAGCGCACAGCACAAGCTTGCGCCAACAACACAGCACAGCTGTATCGCGTCGGCTACAATTTGACACGGACACGTTTCCTTGAAACCATGCAGATCTGTCATGACGATGACGAACTGCGTACCCACTATGTGCGCTATACTCTCCAACCCGCCAATCAGTATTATCAGCCGGGCGTGAAGCGTTTGAGCTTCTCAAAAGCTAAGCATTTCACACAATACGACATGAATTACTTCTACTCGCAAAATAATCAACAACTACAGGCCGCACAGTTGTTGGGCAGCGAGGACCAAGCGCAAACATGTTTCGATAAGAAATCGCTCTTTCTATCTCGCGGTCATTTGGCTGCCAAAGCCGATATGATCTATGCCACACAACAGCGCACCACATATACTTTCTTCAATGCCGCACCGCAATGGCAATCGTTCAATGGCGGACAGTGGGCGACACTGGAGGAGCGTGTGCGCGCATTTGTCAAGCAATCGAAGCAAACGGTCACCTGCTACACCGGCACTGTGGGCACCATGCAACTGAGAAACACCAGCGGCGACAAACGGCAGCCCTACTATTTGGCTTACGACAAGAATAATAACGGTTTGTTGCCAGTACCAGCACTGTATTTTCGCATAATTGTGACTGCGACTGGACGTGCTGGCATCGTATTGCTGGGCAGTAATGATCCGTTCGCAACGTTGCGCGAAATACACGAGGAATATGTGATCTGTACGGATGTGCGCGAGCATGTGCCATGGCTCAAGTGGATGAAGAATAGAGTTGATGACTCGAAGGGCGGATACATGTATGCGTGCAGAGTGGATGAGTTCTCAAAAGTGGTGCCTACATTGACGGCGGAACTCGCAAATGTGTCCGAGTTGTTGGTATAAAGAAAATGGAGTTTGCGACGCTAAGCTCGTTTCGAACTCGAGTCTTTTCTAGAGCTTTGCTGCAATTTACCTAGTGGTGCGCACCCGCTCTTGAACCTCTGTGACATAATGGATATCGCAATAAGTAGTGCAATGAAAATAGTTTAATTGTTTAAATTCCCCTTAATTAAAAATTTATTAATTTATTTACTCAGAAATTAAATAATATTGACAGATTACCTCAGGCAGGTAATAGTAAAATAATCTTTTTTTAATTTTGTGGAATAGTTAAATGCCTCGGAATTTTATCTGACCAAAGATGGTGAACTGAACAGCTTCCACCCTTGGGAAACCGCTCCAACGGATCAATCCAGTTCCTTTAAAGTAAGGCACTGAGTATGTATGTATGTTATTGGCGTAGAAACCCCTTACGCGATTATAGCCGAATCAATAATAACTCGTCATTCGTCTCATTTTCTCGCAATTGCGCGCCAATTGCAAATACCAAGTGAAACCATGTCATTCAAAACCTGATCTTTCCAATGGAGTGGAGGTCTTTCTCTATCTCTGCTTCCACGGGCGAGTATTACATCGAACACTTTCAAAGCTGGAATGTTTGCATCCGTTCGGACAACATGACCTAGCCAGCGTAGCCGCTGCCTTAACTATGTCTATTTTCGCGTATAACTCATACAGCTCATCGTTCCATCATCGTCTGCGATATTCGTTAAATCTTCCACAAAACCTTTCTCTCGAAAACTCCTAGTGTCGCCTTATTGGATGCTGATATCATCCACACTTCTCACGATTGGAATAATGAAAGACTTGTATAGTTAATTTTAGTTCTACTTCTCAATTACCTAGAAAGATACAGAAGATATTTCGTATTGTCGTCATTCACTACCAGACCCATTCGCTTCGCTTTCTTAGACAGTCTAGAAAAAGCAGAACTTGTTGTGTCCAATGATATCGATATCATCGGCGTTGCTTCAATCAAACGCTATTTCCTATCAGCGTGATTTCCTTTCTCTTCATAATTCCGTCTGGTCAATAAAAATATAGTTATACCTTCCAAACGAAGGAAGTCATTTTACGGTTGTCCGTTCGCTGTCTTGAAAAAATATGGTGATAAGATTTAATTAGCTTCCAAATGGAGGATTTCCTTAATTAATAGTCGAATGGTCTTTAACTAAATATGTACTCGCATCTCCATTAGAGATACGGATTCTTATTAAATGAAGTCAAAGGAAATGAAAGACCAAAAAGCATACAGTATGTCAAGAAACAGTTTACACATAGAAAATAAATACACTTTTTCACCTTCCGCAGCCAATTTTTTTACTTTTTACTTCAGTTCAGTATGTCAAATAAGAGAAAAGTCAACACAATTCAGTCGAGAAAAATCATCGGCAAAGAATTGGGAAAATAATGCTAATTTGCACATACTACTTGAGCCAGCATAATAACGGGGTGGGAGCATTGCCAAACCGACCCACAAATTTGACTTAATCCAAATTACAAAAGCTAAGGAAGATGAGAACAAACTGTAAACTAACAAAGAAGAAAACGAATAAAGCTAAAAAATAATAACCCTAAAACTGAGCAACTACTAAACAAAAAAGATGTACGGAGAGGCGTACATTTCAAAGAAATCGACTAAACGATTTATGAACTGGACATGCGGAGAATATAGTTTTTGCTTTTTGATTTTCTTTGACTTGGACAAACAAGCATACAATCTAAGTTGTAGTTGTAAATATGGTGTACTCGAAGAAACGGCAGCCGTTACACATCTTATGAGCAGCAGGGTTCCATTAGACAACTATTAAGGACATGAAAACTGTTTATTTTTTTGCAAAATGTTAAAAATGTTATATAAAGTTTTTTATAAGTAAATACGCATTTATTAAGTGCTCACGCTCCATAAGCCAAAAACTCGGTCCAATCAATTAATCCTTTAAAACTCTCTAGATCTTTTCATTGCCTTAATAAATTTTCAATCTCTATCATAAAGCGTGAACGGCTCAGCTCACGGATACCATATTCCGAAGATTAAGTAACCGTACTAATAAAAACACAACCTTTATCGATTTTCACGAAATAAAAGAAATCCGTAAAGAGTAAGTCGAAGTATTCAACAGTTGGATTGAAAATGGATGCATTTCCTTGAATAATAAGGCTAAAAGAGACTTGTCTCTTACTAGATTTATGTACTTTTCTTCTTTATTCGTTACAGAAGCTTCTTTAGATTGAGTGTTAACAGCGTCGAACACTGCTACTAAGTGGTCTTTCGGTTACGCTTGTTTTTCTGGTAGAGGAAACGCGGCAACCATCGCGCTGACAGATTTCTAATATTCAACAATTCAGAAAGGATGTGTGCCCGATCTTTTGATATTCACTGACTTTGCTAACTACCACATCATCAAACTGGCAAGTCGGCGATGTGATATGATATTGTGTGCTTTCGGAAGACCTGGGCATGACTAATCTGAAAAACTACTTTGGATAGATGCTATTGAAAGAAGAGAGCAACCGTAAGGTTATTTATTTGATTAGAAAGAATGGCCTACTAATACAGACTCATTGAGATACATACATATGCATTTCTTAATAAGATAAATAATGAAAGAAATAATTGGCAACTCTGTTAGCCAACACAATGTTTACAGTATTACAGCTTATACGCAGTTTGGCATAAAGGGATGTCGGTTATGAATAAATGTTTGCCGGTATATAACCAGATATATCGTTTATTGTCCATATATACATTATATATATCGCGTTTATGTACTAATACAGGGCAGTATTTATTTTTCAGTAGCATGAATTGCATATTTATATGACTTTTTAAGAAATTTTTCTCTCCGCTAACCACGAAGTACATAAAATATTATGATTACATAGCAAAATTTTTAAAATACACATACCAACATATTTTCTGCAAAGTAGCGAGAAAGTATATTTTTAAACACACTTGCGCGGGTAGTAATATACTAGAAGACTTGGGTTCTTCTCAGGCGATGCTTGGTTAAGTGGAAAGTCAATTGGGCGTGGTGTGGAAATTTAAGTGAAAAGTGCTGATGTAAAGAATCAAATTGGCGGTTGGTTAAGAATGCGTTAAATTTAATGGAAAAAATCTAAAGTATTGTAACTTAGGTGTTGGAAAAGAGTTGAAATATGTTTTGAAGAATTCTAAAATTAAATATAAATTAAATATGTAAAAATGTTTATTCGTTAAATAAGCTCAAAATATTTTTTTTAGTATTTTTCATACCTGACAATCGGGAAGGGCTCGGCGACTACTTCATTATTAACGTTAAATTTATTTTCATCTTCGTTGATGATATTTTGATATATGTATACACAAGAACAACTGAAAGTCACTGTAGGTCAGATGTTAATGGTCTAAAAATGGCCAGATGTAAATAGTCTAAAGATATTGTAAATATGAAGGCAATTTTAAGCCAAATGCATGCAATTTGACCTCGTCGTAATTTTTTCGTTTTTGATCTACTACAAAGTGGACTGTTTGTTTATAAACATAACCGTATCGATTCTCAAAATCTCGAAAATAGAGAATCGAACAACAACTGGTATAAGTAGTAAAGTTATTTAGCATAATGGAATAGAAGGAGATTAACAAGTAGTTAAAAAGAGACATTATACTCTCTGTTAAGCAGAATAATTTTGCTGCCGCTGCTATAAAAATGGTTCTGAGTCAAAACACTGCGAGCAGAGATGTGGCGAATAGAAGAGGCTTGATATGGTAAAACTAAGGCTGATGGATTAGTACATGTTTGCGTCAGACAGTTGGATAAAATAGGAACTGTATATTGCCTATTGCTACGTTTCCCTCCTTTTGGCAGTTTGGCGCCAATTGGTTATACCAAGCGAAGCCAGGTCCCTCTCCACCTGGTCCTTCCATCGGAGTGGAGGTCTCCCTCTTCCTCGGCTTCCACCAGCGGGTACTGCATCGAATACTTTCAGAGCTGGATCACTTTCATCTATTCGAACAACATGATCTAGCCAGCGTAGTCGCTGTTTTGTACCTTCTTTATTTAGCTCTGCAGCTCGTATTATTTTCTCCAGCATCAGGTTAAAGAAATCACACGAGAGTGAGTCACCTTGTCTGAAACCTCGTCTGGTATCGAACGGCTCGGAGAGGTCCTTCCGACGGGCCTTCTCCAAAATTTGGCGCATAGTGAATATCTGGTCGTTTGTTGATTTTCCAGGTCTAAAGCCACACTGATAAGGTCCAATCAGTTTGTTGCCGGTGGACTTTAGTCTTTCACACAGTACGCTCGACAGAACCTTACATGCGAATACTTGGTATAAGACCGGAAGTCGTGAGCTGCTTGAGCCACATGTAAAATAATCGTTCCTAGCCACTTCCAAGTGAATGACAGTCAGAAACTTTCCTCACTTACGTGAACTTCTACATATGACTCCATCCTCCAATATGCCTTACATTAAGAATATGTGACACACAAAATGGATATTGCCAAAATACAAACAAAAGGGTCCAAATACTAAAAGTAAAACTCTCATTTTCTCGCCACTCGCTTTCGCTTCAATCATGCCTATTCATTATGAATTCCACTATAATTTGCATATAAGAAAATGTAATGCTTGTGTGTATGTAACGCAGTGGAAAGCAATAAAAGTTGAAAAGAAATTTAAATAGAAAACCCATAACGCATACACCCGGTGGCGTATAATTGAAGAAGTTACCTGTTTATTTACATAAGACTTATGTGAGCTCGTAAGGTTTACATTTTATTTTGCGTTCTGTTGTACTAAAATTTGTTTTAGACATTTATGAATAAAATTTTTTCCGATTACCGTTTTTTCGCTAGCAAAATAAATATATTTCGCTGTGTTCTCTTACACTGATAGATACACTTTTTATTGCTATAGGAACGGTAAGGTTGTTTGGTCCGGCGATAACGTCGCGGTGCCAATTAGCTTCACGCTCATATTTATTTATTTATTTTAGCTGCTTAGTATAGAGGAACACTCTCTGAAATCTTTCAAGAGTACATGAAAGACATTTCCCAAGTTTGATTGGGTTGGATGTAGCTAAAATTCAAGATTTATGGATGGTTCGACGATTTTGTTTCAGTTTCCGAAAGGAATTGCGGTGTATTTAAGATGGGATCTTGAGAAATGGTGTGAGTTAATTGGTCTTGAATATTAAGGTATTAAATATTATACCACTACTGCAATTGGTATTCCAGCATCTATAATTTCTTACTCTTCATCCCTCTTATCAAATAACAAATTTTAATTTTAATGTCATTAAAACTGAAACCACGAATAAACACAACAAAAACATTACCAATGCAATGTTTCTATGACTACGTAAATATGTATATTATTGTACATTATGTTCATTGAAGAAGACTCAATGAAGAAAAATGAGCTGTCAGTTGTGGTTGCGGCATTACGCCACCAGCGCGGGTCAAGCCTATGTTGTCTATCTTCCTGTGGTATGGAATGCAGATTGCTAGGGGTCAGCAGCTTTGCGCTGGTCATATTTCGATTTTCCCCTCACGTTAACGGCACATTCTCGCTTTATTTTGGTCGTTTGTGTTGTGCTGTGCACATTTTCGCAGGCAGGAAATTAGACTTCCGGTTATAATATTCTTACGCCTCTGCTAGCTCCCTGCTCGTTTTTGCACACAAAGCCAAGTTGAATAAGATAAATTATATAAATGATTTAATAATTGAATGGAAATAATATTGAAAAATTACCTTTTTTGATGAGCAAATATAAAGGAATTTTTCGATTAAGAAAATGAAAGTTGGCTATGCTTTTAGATTATTAACTGTGTTTGACGGTGGTCGGAATAGTGTAGAGCGATGCTGATATTGTAACACAAATATAATTCGAAAAACTAAAAATAAATAAATTTTTAATCACGTGTTCGTTGGAGACAGTGTTCCTTGATATCATTCCATTAGCCCTAGTCGAATTTGAATATTCCTCTTGAACTAATCTATACAGCTTTCTAGCTGGAGCATATGAAACCTCACCACTAGGTGATTAGTTCTCCTAGAGTGCTTTACAACAGAAATTAGTTTTTATAACTTGAGGAGTTGCTTCTTTGAAAAGGCCGGTATAGGGCCTGGGTCTTGTAAAGTTGTATTATAACACTTTTAAGATGATTGTATTCGGTTGAAACGTCTATTCGATATTCTTAATGTCATGACATTATAACAACAAGTTGCTATGACAGTATAACAGTTTTGTTCACATAACGGTTGTTTGCAAGTCATAAAACTAAACGAGTTAGATATAGGGTTATATATTTTCAAAACGATCAGAGTGACGAGTAAAGTTGAATTCGATTCACGACCCCGCCTACTTCCCATATACCACAATTTTAAAGTCCAACTAGTTCGTTCACTTTACAATATATGTATATGTTAAGCACTTAGTTTCAAGCGCGGCATAGTCCGTATAAAAATCACCGAAATCAGACTATAACTTTTCAAGGCCGCAGATATCGAACATGAGGGCCTCGAAGTCTCATATATCCTAAATAAATTCAAAGCAGACGTGTTCCTTCTAACAATGTGAGTCTGTGCAAAAAATAGGCAAGATCAGACCAATATTTCTTCTAGTCCCCATATATCTCATATTCGAATTTTTAAATATATAGAATATGTGAGATATCTTAGCCAAATTAAATAAACGTATAATCTGGGATCATGTGTAGAAGTTCACGTAAGTGAGGAAAGTTTTTGATTGTCATTCACTTGGGAGTGCCAGAAACGATTTTTCTCCGCATGTTTCAAGCAGCTCACGACTTCCCGTTTCAGACCAAGTATCCTCTGGGTAGCTAACAAACATCCGTTTGAAAGCAAGCTAAAGTGAGAAGGCGAACCCGCTTCTGCTGTTGTGCGTAGGGATTTTGACCCACCACATAAAAACGAAGTACCAATGAAAAATCGACGAAAGCCTCGGATGAGACACTTCCCTTTGACGACGACCCATGCAAGCGTTTTAAGGATAATGATTTGAGGGCTGACATAACCGCAATCTAAGAAGTGCGATGGACGGGACAAGGATGGAAGAAACCTTCTTGTCCTTGTGACATCTACTACAGCGGCCATATAAAGAAGCGCAAATTTGGTGTTGGATTTGTGGTGGGAGAGAGACTCCGTCGAGGTTCTTCAACATATCGCCTATTTGCGCCCACGCCCCCACGGGAGTGAAGGACTATGTGACCAAAGATACATTATATGAGTGCCTAGAACGCACCTACGAGCGCTGCCCCTGCCACTATATCAAAATCTTGCTTTGCGATTTCAACGCTAGGGTTGGTTAAGAAGGTGTCTTTGGTACAATAGTCGGACTGATGCGCTTAATGTGATCCTGCATCAACTACCCATAGACATTCATATTCACAAACTAGCAGCATGTTCTGCAATAAGAATAAAGGAATTAGGAGGTTGGAGCCAGAAGAACTATGGACATAGTGATATTCTAAACCAACTCATAACACAAGTCTATAAATCAGACTATATTGAGAATGGAGAAGGGGAAGAATAGTGAAGGAAGATACCATCTCAGTATATACCGACGGGTCCAAAATAGACTGCGGTATAGGCACGGGAGTATTCTCCGATGATCTAGACATTTCTCTCTCTATCCGTTTACCAAACTCGGTTAGTATCTTCCAAGCGGAAGTACTAGGCATTGAGAAGGCTTGTGAAGCTCTATTGGAAAACTATGAGAGGATACATAAAGCAACAATATATACGGATAGCCAAGCGGCTCTCCTGGCATTGTCGTCGCCCATGACTAATTCAATAACTGTCCTAAATTGCAAGAAGGCGCTGAAGTCGCTAGAAGACAAGCTCATCCTAGACTTGGTATGGGTTCCCGGCCACAGGAACATTTTCGGCAACGAAAAAGCAGACGAGCTGGCTTGTCTGAACGAATCGGAGCCCGAATTAATACCAAGCCCGCTAGGCTCGATCAGAAGAGAGCTTAATTTACAATTTCAACAATTAGTAAATAACAGATGGAAAAATACAACTAAATGCAAAATAACCAAACAGATATGGCCAAAATATGACATGAAGAGAACTAATGACTTATTAAATAAGTCAAGAAACAATATTTTCAGACTAACTGCTACCATTACAGGCCACTAGCCATTTGGGGAACATGCGTCGAAAATGGGTATGCCCTACAATAACATATGCCGAAGCTGCGAACTAACAGGGAATAAAGAAACAATTTTCCACTTCCTCTGTGAATGCCCAGTCCTATCGCAGATCCGTCACAGAACACTGGGATTCCATCAAGCATCAAACCTCGAATGGATGTCTACAAAAAGCATAATGGATATAAGTAGCTTCATCGAAACCACAAAATGGTTTGAACGAGAAGCTTTTAAGTCATCTTTAGATGACAGCAAATAAAATAAAAAAAGGTCAACGACTAGTGCATCAAAATGGCACAGATAGTGCTAATTGAGCCCGAACTAAAACAGGGCAGCACTCCTACCTACAACAGTCGGAAAATTCTGGTAACCATGTCCAGGGCTTACTGGGATTATGGAGGGAACACTTCTACAACCTGCTGAATGGCAGTGAAAGTACAACACCAGGAGATGGCGAACCCGATTCTCCAACCGATGACGATGGAAGAAATTCGAATAGCAATTACCGACATGAAGAACAACAAAGCGGCGGAGAACTGATAAGGTGCATGCATCAGCTTCTTTGCAGAATATGGTCGGAAGAAAGGATGCCTGACGGTCAACAAACTGATTGGACCTTATCAGTGTGGCTTTAGATCTGGAAAATCATCAACTGACCAGATATTCACCATGCTCCAAATCGTGGAGAAGACCCTTGAAAAGAGAATCGCCACACACCAACTTTTTGTCGATTTTAAAGCTGCTTTCGACAGCACGAAAATGAGTTGCCTTTATGCCGAGATGTCTGAATTTGGTATCCCAGCAAAACTAATACGGCTATGTAAGCTGACGTTGAACAACACCAAAAGCTCCATCATGATTGGGAAGGACCCCTCCGACTGACTCACTATCGTGTGACGTCTTTAACTTGATACTGGAAAAAAAGTATACGAGCTAAACAGAGGAGTGTACAGCTACTGGCGTACGCCGATGATATCGATATCATTGGAAGCAAAAACCGCGCCGTTAGTTCTGGTTTTTCCCCCCTGGATAATGAAGCGAAGCGAATGGAGATGAATGTGGACAAGATGAAATATCTCCTGTCATCAAGCAAACAGTCAGCGCATTCGCGTCTTGGTTCCCACGTCACTGTTCACAATTATAACTTTGGAGTTGTATATAATGGAGGTACCAGGTAGAGAGCGACCTGGTTATACTTGGGATCTCCAACTGGCGCCCAACTGCGAGCGAAAGTGGCGCGCTATCATCGATGAAGATATAAAGACTAAACGGTTTCAATTCCAATTACATACATACATAGTCTTACAATGTAGCTCGGTGGGAAAAATAGTTGAAATCGGTCTAATTCCTCGGTCTAAAAGCAGGCTTTACCGAGCGCACAGGTGGAACCAGTTACATATCGTTCTTACCACACTGCGGAACAAGGGGAAGAAGACGTCACTACGTCACCAGGACCGTACCGGACGTTTAACGGTAGAAGACAGTAACATGATGCTCTCGTCATAGATCGGCAGAATCTTTGATATATGTATAAAAATATGAGTTTATAGACATTGAAGTTCCTGAAATATTTCTGTTATTTACGACTGATGTTTATTAAGAACGCTTACGAAATCTCGAAGATTGATTTCTCTAGTATATATCTACTTTTATTTATAAATCTCTAGTGAACCAATTTAAAGCTTTAAGAATCTATTTTTTTTATAAACGCAAGATACTTTCCACGTTAAGCACTTTAAAACGTATAAACTTAAATCGGATCGTATGTTTTCGGATTACATCCTTTTCAGTACCCTCCGAAAGTATCATCTTATTCACCTTATCCTACTAAATTCTGTAAGGGAAGATATGCCGCATCTCAGCTCAGACTTAGATGAGAAACTTTTCACTCACTTAACGAATGCAAATATTAAATTTTTTCTCAATTATCGATGCCACTACAAAATTTCACCGTTACGCCAGCGGGCATAAGTCATAAACTTGAGCAACTTAACATGCCTTTGTTAATTAAATAACTGAGCGTTATTTAAACGGTATGCAAAAACGATGCATGGAAACATGCAAGAAAATATGAATGTCTGCGAAAATATTCAAATAAATTTACCTACACATGTGTGGCGGGCGAGTGTGCCTGTTTGTGTTTATAGTCACGCATGATGCTGCCACAACAGCATAAGCTCGTAAATGCGCAGGCACTTACACATAGGCGACGTGCCGACATGCAACCCAGCTAGCAGAATTCCAGTTGTGCGGGTCGTTTGGGGTCACCAGCAAGCAACCTTACAGTCGCACGGTGCACATGCATGTAAGGCTGCTGCTGTGCTAGTACCAACATAACGGAGCGTCACAGCGAGTACACGGGATAGATGCGATGCTTAAGAATGCGTTTCGACGTGGACTGAAAATGTGCTGTTGCATATGTGTATAAATATATATGTATTTAATAAGTAAACAAGAACTACGTTCGGGATCAGCCGAAGGTTATATCCTTATTATGAGAGAGACATATAAATTTTGAAATTTTAGCAGATATTTCCAATATAGTGTCTGATATAGGAACCAAGGTACTCGTATTCTGTAAATGGGGACTTGAGAAAGTATAATCCGATCTATCTTCAGATAAGACTTTCCACACTTTGGAGGCACTATTTGTGCAAAATTTGATTTCGGTGCTTTATTTATATATTCTAAAGTTATGAACTGAATTGATGGAATTAAATAAAATCGAATATTGTGTTCAGTAGAAAGTGGGCGTGGTTGTAGTCCGATAGCCAATTTTAAAACCATATCATAGGTAATGTAGGTAGGTAAATTGGATGTCGCACGATAAACTTAGGCCCGTTGAAGGCCCATTGTGACTCCACCGGAACTATAATGCCCTCACAATACCATGTCCTCTCTGAACCATTCTGTGGTCTTGATAAAGTTGTTCAATTCAACAAGTTTTCTAAATGCAACCTCGGAGATGTCGTCAAGAAAATCATGCCCGTTCGTTGCTTTTCTTTGCCTGAGCAAGGCCTTGTAGCCGGATAGCAGATATTCTACTGTCTCCTCCTCTGCTACAGCTTCTGCAATAGTCATTGTATAGTGTCCGCAGTCTACTGGCATGCCTACCAATCAGACAGTGACCTGTAAACATTCATACTTGAGTTCTTAATTCGTTTCTTTTAAATTTCAATAAGCGACATGTTCGTCTCTTATTCCATTCAGCCCACGTTTGTCTGCTTTTTGAGCAAGTCTAAGATTGTTTCCATCGAGACTCGGTTATGTCTTCGACGTATTTGTCGATTAAATATCTACAAGTGGCCAGTGGTATGTACATTCCCTCTGTATCGGAATTTATTTATAAGGTGATACCTAGTCTGGCTATTTCATCCGCTTCACAGTTTCCTGGAATGTCTGGAATGTCACAGTGTCCTGGAACCCATTGGAGGTTTATCGTGAAATAGTCAGATAGTCCCATTAATAGCTCAGGGCATTATTTTACTAACTTCGATGAGACTCTAAGAGATTTTATTGATTTCAAGGCCGCCTGGATGTCTGTAGAAATAAATATGTATATTTCTTGTTGTTAGCACACTCTTTATTAGAAAAAGTAGACCATCTTGAATTGCAGTAATCTCTGTTTGAAAAACACTGCAGTGATCCAGAAGGTGCTAAGATAAGAATATGAAACCAAATTTCATTAAAATGTATCCATTTGTTGCTCGGACTTGATCTATTGTACAGGTGGTTGGCGTGGTTATTAACTGACTGAGCCATGCCTACTTTTCAAATAATTTTAAATAACAGATTTTCTAAATCAATTTTTTGCCTTAATTTTAATGCATACATATTTAGTTAGAACCCGATATTTTCCTGATTTAAGGCGTACGGACAAAACGATTTCCGATATTATAATCGTCTTGTCATCTTGATCTTTTATATATATAAATCTATATCTGTCCTGATTAGTTTTAAGTGCTACAAACAACATTTAGGTGAACGAAACTACTATACACAGTACAACATGTTGCGAGAGTATAAAAATGTCTATATCAACTTTGTTGCACACTTATCCTTATGAACGCCACATCTCGTTCGACGCCATTGTTTACGTGCATCCTTGCATTTTTGTGCGTTCGTCATTGCTTGGCACCCCGCCGCACCGCCCTGCCAAGCGCCAGCACGTTTGTTGCACGGCATGCCTATTGTGTACCCGCCAGCTAGTCAGACCAACTCAGCCCAACAGTTTTGGCTTTGTTTATCATCACATTCGCATTTGTACAAGTATTTGTATTTATATTTGCCGTCGCATTTGTCGTGGTAAACGTTGTCTTCATCATTGTCGACGTCCTCCGCAGCCTACTCTGCCTTCTTAGTGCATACAGTGTTTTTGTTATTGTGTGTCTTACCACCTTCCAGTCCGGTGTTCGTGTCTGTGACTACTTCGACTCATACCGAGGAGTGCAATGTAATGCAAACGTGCCGCTTACCCCGCAGTGGCTCAGCTACCTAGCTGTTTCCGCTTGGCGTTATGGCGCATCCTTTTCTTCATTGCTCGGCGCTGTATGCGGTTGCACTCATTTACAATGCCGCAAATGCCTAGATGCACGTTTGTGTGTGTGTGTGTGTATGTGTCTCTTATGCCACAAAGGCATGGGCTTACCGCGCTGGCTTCGCTTTTGTTTATGTGTATGCATATTTACTTACCATTGCGTCAGCATTTGCACAAGGACAATTCAGCTTCTAAGTGAATGTGTCACTCCTGCGCACATTGAAGTGCAAATATTTTCACAGACACACGCATAAAAAGGTATACATACATATGTATGTATGCGTGTGTACATAAATGAATATAAATATTTTTGAAAACTCATGGGCTCTGTATTTGTGCCTCCTTTGCTGTCTTCATTTCCTCTACTTTGCATTCTGCACAGCTCCGACTTTAATGTTTTATTTCCCTCGCTCTTAAATATCCGTTTGCGCCTCTCCTTCGCTTCTTATTGCGCTCGTTATTTATTCAGCAGTTGCAAAGTAAAAAACTTAAAATTTTAATTTCATTTGTTCAACATTTTCACTCAGACAAAGCGTGTAAAGTAGGTGCTTTCCTGCGAAAACCTGGTGTGGTAGCGAATGAGCGCATGTTTGCCATTGGTTGTGCTCTCTTCTGTGAAATTTAATAAAAGTTCCGGAATTTATATGTTATTAAGTGAAATGAAGACCTCCAAAGACCGATTTTCTCAAAGCAAACTATTTTTGGCATAACTCCATCAATGGGTTGAATCATCGGTCCATATTTCTTCGAAAGTGATGCCAGTGAGAACGGAATCGCCAATGGCAATCTTTATCGCTCCATGATAACCGACTAGTTGATGCCTGAAATTATAGCTCGTGATCTCAGCGACATTTGGTTTCAAAACGACGGCGCCACTTCCCATACATCGCATTAATCAATGAATTTATTGAGATAACTCTCCGGTGAGCAGATAATTTCACGTTTTGGGCCGTTTGATAGGCCACCAAGATCGTGTGATATCACACCGTTAGACTTTTTCTATGCGGACAATCCTGCTTCGATTCAGGCCTTGGATCAAATTATGACGCGTGGTCATTCGTCAGTTACCAGTCAAAATAATCGAACGAGTAATCAAAAAGTGGACACAACGGATGGACCATCGGAGACATAGCCGCAGCCAACATTTGAAAAAGATAATTTAAAAAAAATAAATGCTAAAGAATGTTATTTCGAATAATAATAAACATGTCCCATAAAATTTGAATTCGCTGTGTTTTTTATATTAGGCAACCTCGAAATGGATCACATTTTATAGTAAATTTCAAATGTGTTGAAGTTTAAGCATGTTAAGTTCTACGTATGTTGAATTCAAGGTGTGTTGGATTTAATTTAATTTTTTTTATTTCATAAGTTCCTAACAAGATAATATATATAATGGAGTCTTAAGAATTATAATTCTTTCCTGCAGTCTTCGACAAGAATCATTCATTAGAAAACTAGAAATTTAAGATCGACCAAATGTTTAATGTAATCTGCAAACTAGGGCTTTCGTGAATTGTGATGCTTGAATATCGAAGAATAAAGGTAGTAGGGAACACTGCAGAAACAAGCCTTTACAATGTTAGTGTTCCTAGGAGAGATTGATGATATTGTGGAACTGATAAGTCATAATTACTACAGAAAGATTTGGCGTATTCGGTTTTGACCGAAAATTATATACTCTCGCAATATATTTATTTAATTTTATTCATATAACACACAATTTGACCCACATATTCGTCATATATATGGTATAAAGTCCATTGAAAGTTGGAAACCCTAATATTAGATATATGGGAGATAGGTGAAGTTATGACCCGATTTCACCCATTTTTGGCACGGAGACATATTATTATAAGAAATATACTCCCTAAACATTTCTTCAAAATATCTGAGGGACTCACCTATATTTTCGGTAAAACAAAGATTAGAAGCACTGGGGCCCTCATGTTCGATATATGAGGCATTGAAAACCTATGGTCCGATTGCGAAGATCTATAGAATGGGGGTGCCACACTAT
Organism: Zeugodacus cucurbitae; assembly: GCF_028554725.1. NCBI lineage: Eukaryota > Metazoa > Arthropoda > Insecta > Diptera > Tephritidae > Zeugodacus > Zeugodacus cucurbitae. Next base: position 22,167,628 of record NC_071669.1, read on the forward strand.
AAATCCAGTATTTATACAAAGTTTTGTTCCGATATCTTCACTAGTATGTATGTAATTGGCGTTGAACCGTTTAGCTGGTTATAGCCGAATCGATGATAGCGCGCCACTCCTCTCTTTCCTTCGCTGTTCGGCGCCAGTTGGAGATTCCAAGAGTAGCCTTCCACCTTCCTCGGCTTCCTTCGGCGGGTACTGCATCGAAAACTTTCAGAGCTGGAATGTTTTCATCCATTCGGACAACATGACCTAGCCAGCGTAGCCGCTGTCTTTTTATTCGCTGAACTATGTCAATGTCGTCATATAACTTGTACAGCTCATCGTTCCATCGTCTGCGGTATTCGCCGTTGCCAATGTTTAAGGGACAATAAATCTTCCTCAAAACCTTTCTCTCGAAAACTCCTAGTGCCGTCTCATTGGATGTTGACACCATCCACGCTTCTCCACCATAAAGTAGGACGGGAATGATAAGCGACTCGTGAGTTTGATTTTGGTTCGTCGAGAGAGGACTTTACTTTTCAATTGCCTACTCAGTCCAAAGTAGCACCTGTTGGCAAGAGTGATTGGGCGCTGGATTTTGAGGCTGATCGTTCGTGTTGTTGATGCTGGTTCCCAGGTATACGAAATTATCTACAACTTCGAAGTTATGACTGTCAACAGTGACGTGGGAGCCAAGACGCGAATGCGCTGACTATTTGTTTGATGACAGGAGATATTTCGTCTTGTCCTCATTCACCTCCAGACCAATACGCTTCGCCTCTTTATCCATGCGGGAAAAAGCAGAACAAACGGCGCGGTTGCTGCTTCCGATGCTATCAATATCATTGGCGTACGCCAGCAGCTGTACACTCTTATAAAAGATTGTACCTTCTCTGCAGCTCGTATAATTTTTTCCAGCATCAAGTTAAAGAAGTCACACGATAGTAAGTTACCTTGTCTGAAACCTCGTTTGGCATCGAACGGCTCGGAGAGGTCCTTCCCAATCGTGACGGAGCATTTGGTGTTGCTCAACGTCAACTTACACAGCCGTATTAGTTTTGGTGGGATACCAAATTCAGACATCGCGGCGTAAACCGATGGTGTGTGTCGATCCTCTTTTCATGGGTCTTATCCAAGATTTGGCGCATGGTGAATATCTGGTCAGTTGTGGATTTTCCAGGTCTTAAGCCACACCAAGGCCCAATCAGTTTGTTGACGGTGGGCTTTAGTCTTTCACACAGTACGCTCGATAGAACCTTGTATGCGATATTTAGGAGGCTGATCCCACGGTAATTGGCGCAGATTGTGGGATCTCCCTTTTTATGGATTGAGCAGAGCACACTGAGATTCCAATCGTCAGGCATGCTTTCTTCCGACCATATTTTGCAAAGAAGCTGATGCATGCACCTTATCAGTTCTTTCTTCGCCGTATTTGAATAGCTCAGCCGGTAATCTATCGGCCTTCGCCGCTTTGTTGTTCTTTAGGCGGGTAATAATCTTCACTAGTACTTACTGTATATATTGTAAAGTAATCGATGCATATCGACTTCAAAGTTCTGGTATATAGGAAGTAGGCGTGGTTGTGAACCGATTTGGAGTATTTTCACAACATATCATTGAGATGCAAGGAAAATATTACGAACCGAATTTCACTGAAATTGGTCGAGTAGTTTCGGAGATATGGTTTGTGACCCATAAGTGGGCGGAGCCACGCCCATATAAGATTTTATATACCAATTTGAATGCAGCCTTCTTTATGAAGAAATTTAAGGTTTCTGGAGTTTTTCCTTGCAGCATTAAAGCATTTTTAGTGGTGTATAATCCAATTTTCTCCATTTTTGGACTATATAAGGTAGTACCTAAAATAAATGACTGTAGAAAGTTTGGTTGATATAGCTTTAGTAGTTTACAAGATATGTACAAAAAACCTATTTTCACTTTCATAGCTTAATTTATGGCTTAGTTACGGCACTTTAAATGTTTTCGGTTTTCGCCATTTTGTGGGTATGGCAATGGACCCATTTTTAAAACCAACTCAGAGTGCTAAGAAATATGTGTTCCAAGTTTCATTAAGATATCTCAATTTTTACTTAAGTTATCGCTTGCACGAACAGACGGACATACATCCGGATTTCAACTCAACTCGTCATACTGATCATTTATATATATAACCCTATGTCTAACTCTTTTATTTCTGTATGACACAAACAACCGTTATGTGAACAAAACTGTAATGATCTGTGCAACATGTTGCGAGAGTATAAAAAGAAATAGTTTTGTTGCCTAAGCCCTTTAACATGCACTGATATCAGATTCAAAGTTACAATATAACAACCGCACTTAGTACACTTTTCTTAATATCGAGCTACTGTTTGTTGCAACTTTCTGAAACCCATCTTAATTTTAATTATCGGATTCTTTAGACCAGACCAACTATTTTAATAGTCATAGCAGATAAACTATATTTACAGCATACAGCCGTCTGTCAAAATCCCAATAATGTTAATTACGATAACGGTAATATAAATAAGTTTCCAACATTTTAAATTTAAACTCTTCAGGTATGTGCTTAAATTTCTGGTCTTTCATTTTTCGTTTTGAGTCCATTAAATTTGTTTGGCCCCACTCATTCTTAAACTCCTCAGTTATGCTTTAACTAAATACTTCAACCCTCTTATAATTTGGCTTGCAAATTCAATTCATGGAAGGCCAAAGCCAACAACAAAACTGTGCCACCAACAACTCAATCACTTACAGCTTCGAACGTTTAACCACCTGCCGCGTTGGCCATTTCGCAATGACACAGTCGGCGGCGGCTGCTGCTGCTGCTGCTCCACGAGCTTTCAATAATTTAGTCGCCGTTTCAGTTATTCAAAAACTCATTCATCGCTGCTAAGCCATGCGCAACCCGCTGAGTGTCATCGAAATTATTTCTGTCTGTATGTGCGTGTATGAATTTTCGAAAATTTCATAAATGTAATTTAGTTCGCGACCCCCGCGCTCTCGCTTCAATGAGATGGCGCCTGGATTGCTGATTTGAAATTTATTTGCATTGCTTTGCTTTATGTGTGTGTGTGACTGTGTAGGTGAAATAATTTTCACCTGGTGCGAGAATTTTAAATTGGTCTTGCTGTTCAAAGCTGTAAATATTTGATAAATAAATGTGTCGAAAATTTGGCGATAAATTCTGATTACACCGTTAGATCAAAGAAATAGACTTTTTGATGTAAATTCAATTACTATAATGTAGTTAGATTAATAATATTATCAAAATTATCAAAAAAAAATATCTTAATTTCCGGTTTTAGTTTTATAAAAGTGAGGCACGTACTGACATGATGAAAACTTCGTCAATAAGAGAGACTTCATAGCTGATCCATGAGAGAGAGAACATACTTGGACAGCTATTAGCTCCCGATAAAACCCTGACAGGCGAAGAGTTCAACAGGCTTCTTTCAGTATACCTGGTTCCTACGACTACACCAATGTATGTATTTCAATTTTGACCTCACAAAGTCGGGCCAGTTGCGAAGAAAATGTTGAGATCAATTTTTGTAATTGTCATTCAGTAAGATTTGTGGTCTGATTTTACCATTTAAAACCTTTACTACAAGGGATAGTCGAAACTACTAATGGCGAGAAGCTCACTCTTGGGAGAAGAAGGATATTTGAAAGAGACTTTTGCTAGAAACAGCAGCCATCAAGTGGTGTTAACTCTGTCGAAACCACTACTGCCAGAGCAAGAATGTAAAAGCAGCTTAAGTTCTTCTGTAATTCAAGGCGAGCCAAAGCGACTTTATGCAGGTTTTTCAGTTCTCGCTGTGTTTTATAAGACCTTAATGTCTAACAGTGGACTTCAAGTTTACGATCCTGTTATAATGATACGATACAGAGTTAGTCAGAGTAAATTTATCTAACAATTTTCTATTGACTCCTTGCTCGGTTGGAAGTCTGGATCCAACCGATTCGTTCTAATCACATACTCTTAGGAAGTAGGGTGTGTAAGTGTGAATAGGTGATGCAGTGATTTTAAAAATCGAGAAATTCAAAAATTATAAATATTTTCGAACGGTATTTTATTAGGGCGACAATCCCATTTTGATAAGATGTTGACGTTTAAAGAGGATTTCCTTTCGAAATCTCTTCGTCCCAACTCTTTCTTTCCAGTCTGCTTAAGGAATCAATTAAAGGAACCCGCTATATTTTAAGTTTTTGTTTAAATTTTTAGGTACTTTCGAATCTTTAGATATAGTGATTCAATTCTTAATAAATATGCCTTCAACAATCTTTCCTACACCGCTTCTCAAGCGACTCTTTCCCACATCAGAAAAAAGCACTCGCAGACTCTATCGACTACTCTGAAGCATTTTCATTATACGTCTGTAGGACAGAGCCGAAAGGCTCTTTTTGGTGTGAGATTACATCTTTTACTATAGCTCCTCTATAATTCAGCCGGTGCCCAGTCATTGATGAAAAATACCGGAAAAATTTTAAAACGAAAGCTTTAGCTTTTGAAAGAAGATAACGCATCTATGCTGCGTCTTCAGTCACACTCTTCTAAGGAACATTTTATAATTGTTATATTAGTGTTACCAACAACAGTTTTTTTTATTTTGAAAGGTGAGCCCCCCATCTCAATGTAGAAAATAAGTAAGACATTGAGTACGGAAAAAAAAATAAAACCAAACCAAATTAAAATTTGAGCGAAGAAGCTTCCTTACAAACTCGTCACGCCTGTCAGCAACACATTATCCTTTCATATAATTTTATTTTCTGCTCAAATTTCGTTTTCCGCTTTTAAGTTAAGCGCTTCCTTCTTGTTTTGCCATTCTTTATGGCGCCCCATGCAAGAGGGATTCCTTTGATGCGCAGCATAATTTTTATGCTTTGCTTTCGCTTTCTTTCGGCTGTGCGGTGTTTTTTATTGTTAATTTATGCTAAGGGTTCCCCATGTCAAGTTGTGTTGTGTGGAGGGTTCTTTGCGATTTTCCACGATTTTTATGCAACAGCACTTAAATGAGTTTATCCTGCTCGCAGACTTGCATGCAATATATGCCCTGCATATGTAGATCCCGTTGTTCCGTAAATGCGTTGCATGTTTATGGTGTTCTTAAGTATGTAAGTTGCAAATATTAGGTGGGGTCGCTACTTGTTGTTGGAAAATTATGCAAACTTTTAAACTAAAACGAAGTTCCATATTTAAAATATTGATAGATAGGGAAAAGTAGATATGTATTTTGGGACCTCTGGTTTATTTAACCCTATTCACTTCAAATCTCATAATTCAGTCCATGGTAATGTAGTAATGTGCTAACTTTCCAATTAAATCAATTCGAAGTCTCCTCTCCTTGTCACTGCTACTAAGCTTTCAGCATCAGAAGATCGCAACACTGACAGTTTTCCGTCGATCGCTACCATTATGCGACTGTATCCTTCCAGCCGATCTATATGAATCTTTTCAGCTAGTATTATCTCAGAAATGTTTATAATTGGCGAAGTCTAGTCACTTGTCGTTTCCCTTTTTATTAATTTCCTCTTCCAGACCTCTTCGCTGGAGATCTGTGGACCAATATTGACTATTTCTAAAGATTTAGACACCGCCGATTCGATCAAACAACTCCTGGTCCTTGTATTAAGAGATCCATTTGAGATGTAAGGTAATTCTCGCTAAACTCTTTAGCTTTCAATGCCCTTTAGTATCAATGTAGATTTGATTTTGTATGTTGGTACTTACAGTGTTCGTGTTTCATTTTCACAACAACAAGAAACTTCAATTAAGATAATTAGATCAATAAATTCAAGTGATATGAGCTGCTACCGAGTCGAAAACTAAGAGATGTAGAATAGTGCGATATAAGAAGATTGTAAAGACTATTATAGAGCTGTTCTCTGGTAATCGACTGGTAAAAAACATACACCCAATCAACGAAATATCTGGAAAGCGAAGTGTTGCAAGGTAAAAAATGATCTATATCTGAATAAATTAATGAAAAATAATAGAAATTATTGGTTGAAACAATCGCAGCCAACTTGTATAGTGTGTCTTCGGATGACCTGCAATATTGTGCAAGAAGTTGCTCTTCGGCCATTGATTTCAGTAAATGAAAAATGAAGTTGATCGAGATACCTGTGAATCTAATGGTGTTAAAGCAATGTTTTGATATGCTGTTCATGGTTCTTGGGCTTCGAACTTTACCCTGCTTTTTGAACACGAGAGAACGGTAACTGACATGAGATCGCCGAGATCAACAAATAATTCCACGAATATGAAATAGAAAAGTTGTAAGAACGCTCTCCATAGAATCTATGTCGAATAATAAAATCGAGTTGGGCCAAAAAATATGTTTTTCTAGATGAAAATCGAACTTTTCAGCCGCATGTATCCTCAGCGTCCTGAAATTTTCGAGTTATTGTTAACTGCAGCGTATCAGTAATATGATATTCTGATCTCTAATTATCCTTATGCTTACATATGCTCATATTTACAACTGCATACTTGCATACAATGTATATACTTATGTATATAATATGTGTAGTACGTCAGTAAGTAAAAAAAGTAAAAACAGAACAGTTTTTTAATCTCTCCACATTGTTGTTTGCTGCTCGTTGGCAACGTCGGTGACACAATTCCCGGCCACAACTAATAATTACGTACTTACAGCTACATAGTCACAAACATACATATGTACATTTATATATATACAATATATGTATATATGCATGCATTGCCGCTCCTGCACTTATTCGGTTGTTAACGCTTTTTTTCGAGTTTTCGCCATTTTGCGCGCCCGCGCGGAAGCTGCCAAGTATTTGCCGCCTTTACGCGCCGCTGTTGTTTACACACACACACAGGCACACAAACCTACATCAAATTTAACAATTGTAAACGCTCACACCGCCAAACCGCACTGTTGGCTCATGCACTCAACCGACATGCGTCGCCGTTAAGCTGAGCGTGAAGAAGCTTTGATGGAAATCTACAAGTTGTCAACGCTGCGGTGAGATTGTTATGCCGCAGATAGTGCAGAGTGTCAGTGAGGCAGGAAAATTAAAAATCCTATCTTGCTGGCTATAATCGTAAACTATGCGCCGCCACAACCGCCAACACTGTGGCAAGTACTTGTACTCCATCTTCGTATCTTCGTGGTGTTCGGCTATATAAATTGCTGCACTCCATCAACGCTGATAATTTCTCGTTGATTGCTGCTGCCACACTGCTCCACATCGCCACTTTTACTTGTGTGTGTGTGTATGTGAATGTGTTAAGAACAAGCCGCCATTATGTGAGTGAAGTGCAGCAAGCAGCGCGTATAAGTCGCTCCGTTTAACTGCTGCTCGCCTTCTAAGTTATTCATAATGACATGGCGCTCGCTGCAGTTTAGCTGCATGTCGTTAGCAGCCAAACTTTATGTTGATAGCAATCTTTGTACTTTCATTTCATTTCATCTTGATTTTCTGCCATTTAACTGTCATTTCGTGATGGTAGTAATTTTCTCGGCTGCAATTTCGCCAGCACTATTGTGGGTTATTAGTTATGCCAGTGCATTGCAAATGCGTATTTTGTAGTTTATGGTGAAATTTTAGCTATCATAAATATAACGGATTATGATTTTTTGAGTGCGATCCATAAAGTACAGTGCTTGTGAAACATTTGTCGACTTGCGACGTAAGTGGTGTGTTGGTGTGAGGTGATGTTGTTGCGTAGTAAATGTGGTCAAATAACGTTTGGGAAAACTGTCGGCAGTTACAAAATATTTAACTTTGAACATTCGTTTTTGTTGTATGCCGTGATTATTATTGCTAAATAAATGAATTTAATGTCGCATAAAAATATTAGTCATTCTTGTATACAAATTATCAATCATAAAAAGCAATGCATAACAGTCCAAGCCGAGTTAGAAAAAGGGAGGATATTATTAGAAATTTGCTTAAAAAATAATAATTAAGATGTCTTTCTCTTAATTTGCGTCTTTGTCATATTCGTATTTTAAAAAGCTGTGTAGATCACTTCGGATGACACAGTTGGTGATCAGCTCCCTAATACCAATATTATTGTTGTGCTCAACTGCGATCCATCAGAACCGTTGGTAAATGTATCAAAATAATTTAATTTTCCGTCTACATTATCGACTTTCGAAGACTTCAAAAATTGAAATATCGAGTTCGGGTTTATGAGGAATTTCCAATTCTGGAAACAATATAGAGAAGTTGCATCAGTAGAACCTTTATAAATATGTGATGTTGATGGAAATCCAAGACATAATTCTAATAAATCCAACACAGGATTACTCTTACCAATAGGTGCTATTTTGGACTAAGTTAACAATTGATAAATAAAGTCCTCTCACGACGAACCAAAATCAACCTCTCCAAACCGCTCTTTATTTCCGTCCTGCTTTATGGTGCAGGACTCTAGGAGTTTTCGAGGGAAAGGTTTTGCGGAAAATGTATGATCCTTTGAACATTGCCAACGGCGAATACCGCAAACGATGGAATGATGAGCTGTAGGAGTTTTACGACGAAATATACATATATATGTAGTTCAGCGAATAAAAAGTCACGGCTGCGCTGGCTAGGACAGGTTGTTTGCATAGACGAAATCTGCCTCCCTCTTGCAGGGGCGATTTTACAGACTTAACACCTTTGTATATTCTCAGCTCAGAGATTATTAGTTACTAATTATTTAATACAGCTGGAACTGCCGTGCCCATCTAAGTATACCGGTCGTTGTTTACTATCGCAAGCTGGTTCCAAGTTCGATCTATCTATTGCGGGGTCCTCATTATTCCGTTAATAGCAAGTACTGTGATTATGTACCTCACCTCTTCTGATTTGTAAGCCCCAAGGGACTGTTATTTTTATTACTATAATGATGAAAAATATCCTGAACCAATCGCATGTTCACCCAGTGCAAAATCAAATTTTGTATACCCCCATATATGCCCAACGGAAAAAAGTATACATTTCCAACATAATCCGTTAGTGTACGCTTGCGATAAGTCAATAGCGATTGGCCTTGGTCAATTCTTCGCACAACGACGTGAAATTAATGGAGCAACATTTTTTAAATATTTAACTTCGGGCCAGAAGTAATATTTCTGTCGCCGTGCTGTGCTTTATCTTAGTTTGGTTTGTGGGCCGTTACGGGTTTTTCTTCTGCTTTCATTTGTATATGTATGTGTGTGTGTACATAAGAGTAAGTAAGTGCTTCCGTTTCCTTCCTGTCACGTTTCCTGGCCAGACACTTTATCTCCAGTGAAATATCTAAGACACGCGTCTCTCACGCTGCCTAGTTTGCTTACGCCCTTGCCGACGCCACGCTCACACGCTGATTGATTTATTGCAATCGATTTCGTCGACGACTGGCGCATCGATTTCCATACAAATAACGGGTGATTTTTTTGAGGTTAGGATTTTCATGCATTAGTATTTGACAGATCACGTGGGATTTCAGACATGGTGTCAAAGAGAAAGATGCTCAGTATGCTTTGACATTTCATCATGAATAGACTTACTAACGAGCAACGCTTGCAAATCATTGAATTTTATTACCAAAATCAGTGTTCGGTTCGAAATGTTTTTATCGACAAATTTTGTTCAGCGATGAGGCTCATTTCTGGTTGAATGGCTACGTAAATAAGCAAAATTGCCGCATTTGGGGTGAAGAGCAACCAGAAGCCGTTCAAGAACTGCCCATGCATCCCGAAAAATGCACTGTTTGGTGTGGTTTGTACGCTGGTGGAATCATTGGACCGTATTTTTTCAAAGATGCTGTTGGACGCAACGTTACGGTGAATGGCGATCGCTATCGTTCGATGCTAACAAACTTTTTGTTGCCAAAAATGGAAGAACTGAACTTGGTTGACATGTGGTTTCAACAAGATGGCGCTACATGCCACACAGCTCGCGATTCTATGGCCATTTTGAGGGAAAACTTCGGAGAACAATTCATCTCAAGAAATGGACCCGTAAGTTGGCCACCAAGATCATGCGATTTAACGCCTTTAGACTATTTTTTGTGGGGCTACGTCAAGTCTAAAGTCTACAGAAATAAGCCAGCAACTATTCCAGCTTTGGAAGACAACATTTCCGAAGAAATTCGGGCTATTCCGGCCGAAATGCTCGAAAAAGTTGCCCAAAATTGGACTTTCCGAATGGACCACCTAAGACGCAGCCGCGGTCAACATTTAAATGAAATTATCTTCAAAAAGTAAATGTCATGAACCAATCTAACGTTTCAAATAAAGAACCGATGAGATTTTGCAAATTTTATGCGTTTTTTTTTTTAAAAAAGTTATCAAGCTCTTAAAAAATCACCCTTTATAACGTTAACCGACCGTTAGGCGAGCGTTGTTTGACTGCCCTATCTGCACTTGCATACTCGCATTCTTTTTTTTTATTTTCATCCTTCGCTTTTCTTATCGTGGTTTAGGCAAAAGCAATGTATTTTTAGTAGTTACGCGGCTGGAGGTAAAATTATATATTTTATTTAAGTCAACGAGTAACGCGAACAAGCAGAGAGAGAGAGGAAGAGAGTGAGTGCCCAACGTGTGTGCTTCCCTTCTTCTCATTGTCAGTGATCTTATCATAAACTATTTTGGGTACCACAAATGACTACAGCAATAAAATACTGCTGAGGAAACAAAATAACGGTCGAAAAGTAACAGTTACATTTTGAGTGTGTGAGTGTATCAAATATTAAGCAAATATATTGATACATATTGCATTACTTTTATGCGGGAAATCTTAAAGTAACCAGGCAACGCGCTGAAGTGCCTTGGCAACGCGTCACAGAAAGTCCAACGCGTCATTCCTCATTTGTTTTGACCTAGGGGAAGCAACAAAAATAGCAATAACTAAAACAAATATAAATATAAGACTATATACATATGTATTAGGACCCAAAATAGTACTACAGCTGCTGGTGGGCGATATCGGCGCACACATATCTTACGTAAATGAATGTTGACTTGTCGACGTCGCCATCAAACACCCTTGTCACCGCCATTTTGTCCAGCATTTCCTACTGTCGTTATTAATAAGCGTCAATTTGTTGTGCGGGATTATGTTGCGTGCCGGTTCGTGTGGCAAGAATTTTGATAATAAATTTCGCATGCCCACACATTTGATTATCAGATTTACAGGGTGCACCTTCATTTGTAAGGAAACACAACAGAAATATCTCGTATAACTGTGTGCGTCTGAGGTTTCTTTTCATTTTGTGGCATAAATCTTGATACTATTCAGTCAAACTCTGTATCAATCTATCTATCTATCTTATATGATCTTCTAACTGAGATTTAATAAGACGGCTTTAAACTATTCTGCAATCATATCTCTTTCTGAATATGTGATTCGACAGCTTACGATATACGAGAATTTAATTTAGAAACTACTTCGGATATACATATATTTTAAATTAGATGTCCGAAGAAAACTTGTCAAATCGTTGGTGATAATACTTGGTGTTTTTAAAATTTTAGTGCCATTTTTACTAACAAGTTGCACAATTGCATATTTTCTGGCCGTCTTTAAAATTCCACTTACGAGTATGGGTTATTCATTGCCTGCACTGCTATTTCGGGATCCTTTTAGCGGTGCTATGTGGTTGAGTACTCTTCCATCGTAAGTGCTTGACACAGCTACCCATTTCAATATTAACAGACTTTTGTACCCTGTATATTTTGGCTTTATGTATTATCTTTATTTTATATATCAAAGCAAGTTATATATATATATATATATATATATGTATTAATACTTATCCAGAATTGTATTGTATAAGTATAAGTATAAGTATAAGTATAAGAATAAGTTTAACTTTAAGAATAATAATTTCACTGAAAAAGAAAAACCAATCAAAGTACGAAATTAAAGCTTGAAATCTTGGAAGAAATCAACGATTGCAATGTACCAAACTTCACTCAAAGCTCAAAATCAGCGCATAGAACAATATAAAGAAGTCTTTACAGAACTACTTCGAAAAAAGATATTTTCGAAAAAAAAAATAAAAATAAGAAATTAACTTAACCTTAGAGACCTAACCTTATTCCATTCGAGAAGTTTATTGAAAATTTGCTGTCACTTTTCTAAAAGCGTGTTGATCAACACAAAGATGATTGTCGACTTAGTGTTCGCTTAGCTCGTTTGGAAAGCAGACATGTGCGGCTGGCTCTTAGACATTTGTTTTTTGTTTCGACGAATGGTTAGATTTTATGCTAGAATTTTTAACTATCATGTTTTTTTTTTAATTTTTGTAGTTCTTATCATGACCCCTAGTACATCAGAGGAACTATCAGCTAAAGACCCGACGCCTTGAATAAATAACGTTTTGATCACCTGGCCCACTAGTACTAAATCGAGAAAATGGTGCAAGTATTCTGCCATTTCCAAGTAGTACCATACGCAGTAGATTCCGTCATATTTGGGCTAAAAGCAGGAATCAATATTTTTATACTCTCGCAACAAAAGTTGCTGAGAGAGTATTATAGTTTTGTTCACATAACGGTTGTTTGTAAGTCATAAAACTAAACGAGTTAGATATAGGGTTATATATACCAAAGTGATCAGGGTGAAGAGTGGAGTTCAAATCCGAATGCCTGTCTGTCCGTCCGTCCGTCCGTCCGTCCGTCCGTCCGTCCGTCTGTGTAAGCTGTAACTTGAGGAAAAATTAAGATATCTTGATGAAACTTGGCACACTTATTTTTTGGCACCATAGGAAGGTTGCTTTCGAATGAGCAAAATCGGACCATTGCCACGCCCACAAAATGGCGAAAACCAAAAACTTATAAAGTGTCATAACTAAGCCATAAATAAAGTTATGAAAATAAAATTTGGAACATAGGATCGTATTAGGGAGGGGCACATTTGGATGTAATTTTTTTTGAAAAATGGGCGTGACCCCGCCCTCAAATAAGTTTTTTGTATATAACTCGCAAACCAATAAAGCTCTATAAACCAAGCTTTCTGCAGGCGTTTCTTTTAGCCACTTCTTAATGCAGTCCAAAAATGAAAGAAATCGGATAATAACCACGTTCACCTCCCGTACAAAGGTTAGGTTGAACATGACTAAAAGTGCGTTAACTCACTAACGAGAAACCTCAGAAACACTAAATTTTGCAGAAGAAATAGCAGAAGGAAGCTGCACTCAGATCTTTTTACAAAATGGAAAATGGGCGTGGCATCGCCCATTTATGGGTCAAAAACCATATCTCAGGAACTACTTGACAGATTTCAATGAAATTCGGTACATAATACCTTCTTGGCACCCTGATGACACATGTGAAAAATGGATGAAATCGGTTCATAACCACGACAACTTCCCATATAACTCAATTTTGAATTCCATCTGATTCCTTCACTTTATAATGTATACATAAGGAACCAATGAAGATAGCGGAATAAAACTTTACACAAATAGTGCATATCATCTCTGGCTTCACTTGAGAAAAAATTGTCGAAAACGGACTATAACTTTTCAAGGCCCCTGTTATCGAACATGTTGAACTCCGCGTCTAAGGGTAAATTTTAACCGAAAATATGATAAATCTCCCTGATAATTTAATGTCATTCAGAGGAAATTGTTTACTTCTAATAGTGTGTCTCTGTTATACAAATTATTAAAATCGGATAATAACATCTCCTAGCTCCCATATACCTAATTATAGGTTTTCATAAATTCGTTGGGCTTTAATCTACATATATGTATGAGTTAATATGTGAGATATCTTTACGAAATTAAGTGAGTGTATAGTGTACCTAGCTGGTGAAAATGAATGAAATCGGTTCAGGAATTACCTCAGCCCTCATACACTATATAGGACAATTTTCGTTATTCTATTAAACTTTATGCCGAATTTATAGGTAAATTTATGTGTTATCTTAATAAAATTTCTTCAATAAATTGCGAGAGTATAAAATGTTCGGTTGCACCCGAACTTAGCCTTTCCTTACTTGTTTTTTTAACATTTTTTACCGACCAGATAATTGAAGAGATTGTAAAATGGAAAAACTCAGAGATTGTGGTAAAAAGATAAAACTATGACCAAATTATCGTTAGGTACGATGATACTAGTCTAGAGGAATCAGAGCACTTTTGCACTTGATGAATAGCTCAACACTGAGTATTTTGGCACATGATGTCATGTATGAGTTAGGAGAGACGCGATATTCTTCTGCCTTATTTACGTTTCAGTAACTCCAGGAACTAGTTGCTATTGATGAACAGCTAGGTGCATTCCGAGGAAGCTGTAAATACGGGATGTACATATATACCAAATAAACCTGTGGCATAAGATCTATGGTCGACTGTGTACCATATCTTGTAAAGGACACTAATCAGGGAGATACATCTTTAAGAGAGTATTTGGTAAAAATACATACTCGAAATATTTACGCCACGAACAGAAATGGTTATGATTCTGGTTTACATCAGTATCTTTGGCAAAGCAGTTACTTGATCAACCTTACAAACTAACGATTGTTGGAACATTGCAATCTAATACGCCTAAGATCTTCAAAAAAGGTAGTATATAAGATTACTTTAGGAAACAAGTAAAAGAACTAATTCGTCTTTCAACATAATACATTTTTGTATTGAACTAATATTTTTTAGTAACTTCTAATTGTTAATACAACTAGTCTTAACAAATTCGCTTGCGCCAGCATTGAATAATATACATTTAATTTTTATTATTCATGTAGTTGCGGATTTACTTGCTGCTCACTAACACTTTATGTTTGCCCACCCCCAAAAACATCCAGTCAAGCGAAAACTGGCAATCATATCGATTTAAATCGAATTATGCGACCAATATCCGTTACGATGTTTAACCAGCTGACCTGGTTTTGCACAATCAAACACTGCGACAGCCAGCGAGCCAGCAAACGACCAACTAATCGAGTCATCGCATGGCAATGAGCGAGTTAAAAAGTGCCGAAAATACCGAAAAAAGGACGAAAAAGTGCGCTTTCCATTTGAACGGCACACACAAATGTCGTAAACGCTCATAAATGATTTAAAATGTGAAGAATGTGCACCCGCCGTGGACGTCGTAAATGCGTCAGGCAGGGCAGAGTGGTGCGGGAGCGAGTGGTGCCAAGTGCGAAAAGGCGCTCGAGGCGCTCCAATCAACCAACCAACAGATTGGCAGTGTTCGCCGTCACTGCTGTCACTACTGCTGCGGCCATTGTTACGCCAGCTGCTGCCGCAGTGTGGAAGAAGTTTGCGCGGTCGAGAAATTGGTGGAGCGTTGTGCTGTTTGATGCCTGTTGGTGACTGCGGCTGGCTGGCTAGTTGCCTGCATACGAATGCTGCGCATTTCATTTCATTACTGACCATTTCCGGTGGCAATTTTTGTGGCGGCAAAGTTGCCAGCTGCTGCTGCTGCCTGTACTCAATGTGGCTAGTTGTAATAACTGGTGTCCGCATTTGGCAGCAGGTCAAGTTTAATGAAATTTTTATTATCGCAAACACCAAATGGTCAACATATATTGTATGAAAAGACCCACATGTGTGCATAGCGGTTGAGTGTGTTACATTGATAGCAGCAAGCAGGCGTAAGTGTAATGTAGTGGTGTGTGTGTTGAGCGTAGCATAAAGTCAGGCGCTTACAACCAATCACTTAAGTGTATGGCGTAGAGCTGTGTAAATAACTTGTGGGTTATAAAAAAATGCCACTAACGCATATTCAGACTGCTTGGCACGCACATAAGTTAATATAAATGTTTATATGTGCATATATGTAAATGATAGGGTGGTACGAAATAAATACAGAATAAAAATTTTTTCAATGAAAATTACAAAAAAATTAATGGTATGGTGATATTTGTTCTTAATTTTGAAAACAAGTAAGAAAGGGCTAAGTTCGGGTGTAACCGAACATTTTATACTCTCGCAATTTATTGATGTAATTTTATAAAGATAACACAATTCGATTATGGTATTCGGTATAAAGTTCAATAGAATAACGAAAATCATCATAAATAGTATATGGGGACTGAGGTAATTCCCAAACCGATTTCACCCGTTTTCACCACCAAGATACAATGTATCGAAGACTATACGCTCACTTAATTTAATATTACTTATAATTAGGTATATGGGATCTGGGGGAAGTTATGAACCGATTTTTACCATTTCAGGTACAGAGAGAAACTGTTATAAGAAAAAAATTCAGAGGGAATGAATTTCATAAAAATATCTGAGGGATTTACCTATATTTTCGAGGAAAAATTACCCTTAGGCACAAGTCATGGTTCGGTTTTGACAATTTTTCCACAAGTGATGTCACAGCTCAATTACAGTATTTGTGTAACGTTTTATTCCGCTATCTTCATTTGTTCCTAATGTATATATGTATTATAAAGTGAACGAATCAAAAGAATTCAAAATTGAGTTATATGGGAAGTAGACGTAGTTAAGAACCGATTTCGCCCATATCCAGCCGTGTTATCAGGGTGTCAAGAAAGTGTTATATACCGAATTTCATTGAAATCGGTCGAACAGTTCTTGAGATATGGTTTTTGACCCATAAGTCACCACGCCCATTTTCCATTTTGTAAAAAAATCTCAGTGCAGCTTCCTTCTGCCATTTCTTATGTAAAATTTTGTGTTTCTGACGTTTCTCGTTAGTGAAACGCAGTTTTAGTAATTTTCAACATAACCTTTGTATGGGAGGTGAGCGTGGTTATTATCCGATTTCTTTCATTTTTGGACTGTATAAGGAAATGGCTAAAATAAACGACTGTAGAAACTTTGGCTTTATTGCTTTATAGCTTTATTGGTTCAAGAGTTATATACAAAAAACCTATTTGGGGGTGGGGTCACGTCCACTTTTCCAAAAAAAAAAATAACATCCAAATCTGCCCCTCCCTAATGGGATCCTATGTTCCAAATTTCATTTTCATAACTTTATTTATGGCTTAGTTATGATACTGTATAGGTTTTCGGTTTCCGCCATTTTGTGGGCGTGGCAGTGGATCGATGCCCATTTTCCCATTTTCGAAAGCAACCTCCTCAGGGTGCCATGGAACATATGTTCCAAGTTTCATTAAGATATCTTAATTTTTACTCAAGTTATCGCTTGCACAGACGGACGGACAGACATCCGGATTTCAAATCCACTCGTCATCCTGATCATTTATGTATATATAACCCCATATCTAACTCTTATATTTCTTGGTGACACAAACAACCGTTATGTGAACAAAACTATTATACTCTGTGCAACAGGTTGCGAGAGTATAAAAAAATAGAGTTGCCACCTGTCAATTTTTTAATAAAATGGACAAACCGTTGAATATGCATGTTAAACACCAGAGCGTCAAAAATTTAAAAATTGTATAAATTAGTATTAAATTAGTAATAATATTTTTTTAATAGAGTTGCCAACTCGTTAAAAAAAATTATACCAAGAAATTGATTTAGGAAATTATATTTTTATCAGAACAATAACACATTCTTCACTTGATATTGATTCGGAAAAACATATGTGTAAAAATGTTAATTGATTGCAACGAAATTGTGTTACGCAACAAAATTCCGTCACGTTCGCAATTTACTGAAAGCGTGCTTACCAAACACTAAACAGCATTTAAATATTTGATTTTTTGGCTATGTAATAATGTAATGTAAGATCAGGACCAAAAGATTCCAGAGCGTTGCCACCTGTTTACAAAATTAATTCAGTAATTGAAAAACTAAATTTATTACCAAAACTTTCGCTAAGAGATTTAACTTATACCACGGTCTATGTCTTCGTGCGGAATTAAGTACCACCCTAATCCACATATAATATGTTTCTGAAGAAAGTGAAATTATTATAAGCTCTGGCTCCAAATTTTGGGCGCTCTTGGACTTCTTTCTGTGTAGCGCCTGTGATTGATGTTGTTGTCGCTGATTTTTTATACCAATTATTTTTACTAACACCGCTGTTTGTTGCTGGCTCGTGATATTGCGGGCGTTGATGATGATGAAAAATCTGCGAATAATGAAAACATAAAAAAACTTTATTGAAGTGTCGCAATCAAATTGACAAATCTGACATAACGACATACCATACATGCCCGACATATGAGCGGCATAAGCAGGCACTCGCTCGCATGAGTACGCACTTACAAATGTGTGACGTTGCGTGGCTGCTTGACAGGCCACTTTATTGCGTTTATGCTGGCCCATAAAATGCTGCGAAAATGTGGAACTTTTTCTGTCGATACCGGAAACACGCGTTGACAGAATTGAGCTAATAAAAGTGACACAAGACCCCACGAAATGTTCCGGCCAGCTGGCGTTGACCGAAAAATACGTTCGAGTATGGCAAACTTTTATCGATGACAAAGTCAAGGTGGCACTCCCGAAATGCGTTGCAGAGCAAACAAGGTGCTAACGGTTGCGGAAGAGCTAAAATCAATTAACTGCAAAAAAAGTGATGGAAGTGTGAAGTGTATGAGGCAACATGATTATGGCATAAATAAAAAGTAAATAAAAAGTGTTTTTAGGTGTTGTTGGCCTGAGATGGTTATTAAAAAAGACTACCTTAACCGAAAACTGATACTTAGGTCGGCTTAAGTGGCGTTGCTTGGCGCTCTGCAGCGGCCATAAAAATGTGGCACTAAGTTACACACACTGTAATACAATTTCACGAGGCTTATGGGCAAACACATTTGAGTTGTGAAAGTGATTTCGGCATGGGTTCTTGTAGAAATTGTATGTCTGTTAGGGAAAACAAACTTGAAATTCTTTACTTTGTGGCGATGAACTTAAACAACCCATATAGAGTGTACCCATACCAATAGTATACCTTAATATGACCTATTAATAAAACATTTCCAATGATGGCCGTCATCGATTCGTTGTAGTATCGTTGGAGAATTTTTGAGTGCTGTTGGCTATCAAAATCGGGAGTGGGTTCTTCACGTGTGTTTGTCAATCTTGTGCTGCAAATACAAGTAACTGGTTACTTCGTAAATTGGATTTTTAAGGAAAACCAAGCATAATATTCAGAAATTCCTTCAGCACCAGTTTCCGCAGCAAATTAAAGATTTGGGATAGAATGATAAAAAACGGACGCTACCTATTCTCCTGAAAATACATATTCCCCGTCCAAGGATAAAGCCGAGCAAGGATAAAGCCGAGCTAGTGAGTTCATGCACTACAGCACTGGCATCATAAACGTAAGTAATAATTTTTAGAACCCGTCATCATGATGTACAAATTAGTTTCCAAAGCTGGAGAACATGATCAAAATTCGAACCAGGAAGTCAAATTCATCCGAAGCCGGATCTGTCTTCATTTAAAAATTTCCTCTGTACACAGAAACTCTTACCATATTACGTAGGTAGTTAGGTAAAGAAGTCGTACGACGCACTTAGGCCATTAGGAGGCCCATTTTGACTCCACGAGAACAATAATCTCCTCACACTACCATGTCCTTTGAACCATCCTGTGGTCTTGATAAAGTCGTTAAATTCAACAAGTTTTATAAATGCAACTTCGGACACATCATCAAGAAAATCGTAACCGATCATTGTCTTGCTTTTCCTGTGCAAATCCTTGCATCCTCATAGAAGATGTTCTCTTCTACTTCTTGGCAGCTTTTACAATAGTCATTGTATGGTGTTCGTAGTCTACTAGGATGCCTACCAATCAGAAAGAGACCTGTTAAGACTCCTACTAGAGTTCTCAAATCGTATCTCTTAAATTTCAATAAACGGCATGTCCGGCCCTTAGTCAGAGATTGTTTCCATCGAGACTTGGCTATGTCTGTGACGTATTTATTGACTAAATATCTACAAGTGGCCAGCGGCATGTATGTTCCCTCTTTATTGGAATTTATTTGTAAGGTGATACCTAGTCTGGCTATTTCATCCGCTTGACAGTTTCTTGGAATGTCACTGTGTCTTGGAACTCATTGTAGGTTTATCGTGAAATAGTCATATAGTCCATTATTAGCTTAAGACATTCATTCACTATATTCGATCATCAAACAATAATCTTCAAAATAATCTCTCTCTATATTTCTTCTTCCAATCGAGTATTATAGTTGCCAGGGGCGAATAAATGAATAC
Organism: Zeugodacus cucurbitae; assembly: GCF_028554725.1. Classification (NCBI taxonomy): domain Eukaryota; kingdom Metazoa; phylum Arthropoda; class Insecta; order Diptera; family Tephritidae; genus Zeugodacus; species Zeugodacus cucurbitae. The sequence goes on from NC_071669.1 coordinate 22,187,668, forward strand.
ATTAGTCACTAACAGCGTTGCCGTTTTGATACATTTGAATCTTTTTTGATACTTTTCTTTCTAAATTTTGTGATTTGATAATTTTTTTTGTTCACAAACGGCCTATTTTGATACTTTTCTGCTGATAGAATTTAATTTTTTGAAACTATGAAAATGTTAAACTAGAACAAGCCTATTGTACCTGGATAGTATTAAAAAGTTGTGGGAATGTAGGCCAATTAAAAAACCCAGAAAAATATAAACTGGACAGAGACATTTTTTTAATTTGATTCAAAGTAATGAGTTTGCCTTATAACTCTGTAGCTGCAGAACTAGATTTTTTTAGATTTAAGGGGAATTGTGAGTCGAAAATGGACTTCTTTTGAAAAGTAGTTCTGAACTAAAAAGTCACCAATAAGGTTTCTATTATTTTTTTAGAGTTTATTGTTAATCATAATACAGGAAATATAAAAACTCATTTATTATGACTTTCAGTTTTCGTTCCATGAGCAAACTGTTGTGAAATAAATTTAAATTAAAAAAAATTATGCTATTTGCGAAAAAATACTTGAGTGCCTTAACTAAAATGTCTATATTTTTAATAAAAACAACCAAAAAAAACTGGTCTGAATTAGATACACAACTTTACTTATTATTTGTTTTTCAAATGAAAATTTTCAAAACAGTGCATCGTTTTTTAAAGATTGGAGCAACAATCCCTATATCTGTCGCTTCAAGTGAACGCTCGTTTTCCTCACTTCGCAGGCTTAAAACATATTTAAGAAATAAAACTGGAGAAACACGTCTGAACGGAATGGCTCTCTTGAATATCCATAGAGATATAGATGTGACGGAGGAAGAGATTTAAAATGTTATGGCCCAAAATAAAAGACTTCAATTTGTAAATAAAATAATGAAACATTGTCTTTTTACCTAAAACCAAACTTGGTTATCAATAAATCGATTGTGACATTCGTTGTGATGCTTGTGGCACCATCCTGTTGGAAACACATATTGTTCAAGTCCATATGAACTAATTCGGGACAAAAATATTAGGTGATTATTAAGCGGTCAGACATGACGATTATGACGACCATAACTTGAACGTAGCGCTCTTAAAGTTGAGGCCACTGACTCCGTCATTTTCTGTCCATATTGGTCTACTTTTGTAGCGTCCCTTTTGAAAAACCCATTATATCTGTTTAACTCTAGGTTATATTTCTTGGAAAATAGGGTTCGAACACTTGCTTTGACAAATTTCTCACACACCACTTTTGTTTTGTATGAAAATCCAAATGCACGATTACTTATATACATACATATTACAAGAATGAAAATGGAACTTTAAAGTTTAAAGAGTTCAGTTAGGATTTAGCATATCAAAAAAGTGTAGCATATGCTAAAATAAAGAAAAATCATTCTTTTTTTTTTGTAAAAAACTCCAATTTCAATTTCATTCTTTTAATTGTAATAAAAAGTAATAATAAAGCACGTAAGCTTATTTATTTGTTTGCCTAACTCACAGCAACACACTCTCATAGGGATAAGTATGAAAGGAAAACATAGTATTTGTGCCATGCAACCATGAAACAGCTATCAAGTTCAAGAGGTATACTCGAGACAAACAATAGCAACCAAAGAGCCACTCTCAAATGAATCTGTGTGCGCTGTCATTATGAAACGACAAATAACAATAATATTACCGAAATGAATGAGTTACTGAATGCTCATGGACTACTGCGCAACAAAAACAACAACGACAACGACAACTACAGTAATAATAACAACATGCCAGAATCGCTCGTGCAGCAAAGAGAAGAGCAACACACAATACACACGTAGAATAAAACTAAGCTAACAAAACAAGACAAGCTCATCAAGCCGTAGAATGTGTAACAGAACAAGCGAAGCATGACTGAAGGAAAGCGAAATGGTGTACTTTCGACGGAAGGTATGAATTTCATTAGAAATGATCAATGGAAGAAATGATCCTACGACAAAAGGAGGTACGACTGTTGATGCGGTATTCGTAAATATAGATAAAATAGATGTAAGACATTTCATATCGTATTTTAGTTATCATAATCCATTTGTAAATATTATAGATATCAATCCGTCAGAACCCAGAAATGGTAATTGATTTGGACTTTGCTTTATAAAATGTGCATAATAAATTTATAAAATGTGAATTTAAGAAAGTGTTGGTCACTTCACTTCCCTCCCGCTAGTTTTCTTTCATATAAAATGATATGCATTTCTTGGAATATCACTAAGAAGTATAACTTCTTTTTTTAGATATTCGTAGACAAAAGGTAAAGGCCGGTTACGAAAAGATGAAAACATGTCGAATTAAATACGAGTACATGTAGGCAATGTATCATATTAAGCTAGATCCTCGCGTGTGTTCCATTTTATACTTGGCTCACTTACTAGGCTCAGTTCAAAGCCTTCCATCCCACATCACTTTGACCTTTGTAATTTTTTTCCTACGGGTCACTTGTTAACACATAAGGTTCATACAGATTTGTATATATTTTTATTCGGTGAGCAAAATCAATGCGGACGGGGTGGCTATATGGTTACAGACATGCTTTTCTCATCATGACTTTGTTATCTCATGGCAGCATATAATTGAAATGTCAAATGGCTTGAGTTACTTTATTGAGATTTTTTATTTAGTGTAATGAAACACGTCGCCTTAAATAAAGGAACCCTTACAAAGACGAAGGTTTTAATAAATTTCACTATAAAATTATGTGTTCGTTCTATGTCTGAGAAAGCAATTAATAACTAATAAATAAATAAAGACATAAAACAAAATTTTGGTTCAAGCGAAAATAAATAAATTTATTGAAATTTCTCAGAGAATTGTTGGGAGTGGTCTTCCATTTTTAAAAAGAGCATTAAGAAAATTAATGTCCAATCAGTTTTAAATTATGTGCCTGACTGTAATTATTTTAATTTAAACAAGATCTATAATTTCAACAAGTGAGGAAGGGCTAATTTCGGTTGTAACCGAACATTTTATACTCTCGCAATTTATTTATTTAATTTTATTAATCGTCTTATATATGATATAGAGTCCATTGAAAGTTGGAAACTCTATTATTAGGTATATGGGAGTTAGGTGAAGTTATGACCCGATTTTACCCATTTTTGGTACGGATACATATTATTAAAAGAAAGATATTCTCTATGAATTTCTTCAAAATATCTGAGAGACTTACCAATATTTTCGTTAAAAAAATGTATTAGAAGCACTGAGATCCTCATGTTCGATATATGGGCCTTGAAAACTTATGGTCCGATTTCGATGATTTTTAGAATAGCGATGCCTAACTATAAATGCAGTATTTATGCAAAGTTCTGTTCCGATATCTTCTCAAGTGCTTACTTTATATATTGTAAAGTAAACGATTTAGATCGTCTTGAAAGTTCAGGTATATAGCAAGTAGGCGTGGTTGTAAGCCAATTTGGCCTATTTTCTTTACATATCAATGGGATATATATTATTATTAGGGGACGGGCTACGCATTGCTGTGGATAAGGTATATTTGATAAATTTAAATTATTTAACTACTTTCCATTTTTTCCATCAGCTTTAGTGTTTACGATAAATATGTTCTTCGGTTTTGTGAATATCTGTCGCAAAAGTCTTAATTTTTATACTCTCGCAACAAAAGTTGAGAGTATTATAGTTTTGTCCACATAACGGTTGTTTGTAAGTCCTAAAACTAAACGAGTTTGATATAGGGTTATATATACCAAAGTGATCAGGGTGACGAGTAAAGTTCAAATCCGGATGTGTGTCTGTCCGTCCGTGCAAGCTGTAACTTGAGTAAAAATTGAGATATCTTAATGAAACTTGGAACACGTGTTCCCTGGCACCATAAGAAGGTTAAGTTCGAAGATGGGCGGAATCGGACCACTGACACGCCCACAAAATGGCGATAACCAAAAACACATAAAGAACTATAACTAAGCCATAAATAAAGTTATGAAAATAAAATTTGGAACATAGGATCGCACATTTGAATGTAATTTTTTTGGAAAAATGGGCGTGACCCCGCCCCCAAATAGGTTTTTTGTATATATCTTGCAAACCAATAAAGCTATATAAACCAAACTTTCTGCAGTCGTTTCTTTTAGCCATTTCCTTATACAGTCCAAAAATGAAAGAAATCGGATAATAACCACGTCCACCTCTCATACAAAGGTTAGGTTGAAAATGACTAAAAGTGGGTTAACTCACTAACGAAAATCGTCAGAAACACAAAATTTCACAGAAATGATAGCAGAAGGAAGCTGCACTCAGATCTTTTTACAAAATGGAAAATGGGCGTGGCATCGCCCACTTGTGGGTCAAAAACCATATCTCAAGAACTACTCGACAGATTTCAATGAAATTCGGTATATAATATTTTATATATGTATATGATCTGTGGCAGCACTTGTGAAAAAATTGTCGAAAACGGACTATAACTTTTCAAAGCCCCAGATATCGAACATGTTGAACTCAGCGCCCTAAGGTTAAATTTTAACCGAAATTAAGGGTAAATCTCTCAGCTAATTTAATGTAATTCAGAGGAAATTGTTTTCTTCCAATAGTGTTTCACTGTTCCAAAAATTATTAAAATCGGGTCACAACATCTCCTAGCTCCCATATACCTAATTATAGGTTTTTCAAAAATTCGTTGTTCTTTATTACGCATATATGTATTGGTTAATATGTGATATATCTTAGCAAAATTAGGTGAGCGTATAGTATTGGATATAGTGTGCCTTGCTGGTGAAATTGAATGAAATCGGTTCAGGAATTACCTCAGTCCTCATATCTATATATGACTTTCGTTATTCTATTAAACTTTATGCCGAATTTATGGGTAAATTTGTGCGTTATCTTAATAAAATTTCCTCAATAAATTGCGAGAGTATAAAATGTTCGGTTTCACCCGAACTTAGCCTTTCCTTACTTGTTTTCATAACTTTTTTTAGTAGTTTAGGCGCCAATCCCGACAAACAACGTGACATGAAATTTTTATATATATATATGGGCAAGATTCCGTCAGAAGAAAAGCGATTTGCAAGTGGTCTTCCGATTTTTTTGAAACTTTGGGAAATAATAGTCTTATATAAGTAACTTTTAACCCCAAAAAGAATTTTGAAAAAATATCAAAATGGCGGCCGCTACGCCAGGTTGAAAAAAAGTGCAGTTTTTTTTTCAGAAATTAATATCTCCGAAACTTTTTAATCGATTTTAATGAAATTTACAGACGATATAATTAATAGTACGTAGTTTAATGTTATATTATGCCCAAAAAAAAATTCAAAATTTTGACCTAACAAATGTTAAAACAAAATTTTGAGTTAATTTTTAGTTAATTTGGCCACTTTTTTTTAACTTTCTAATAAAAATTTTCCGATTCCTTATGATTTCACCTTTATTAAAAAAAAAAGAAAAGTTTGGAGACTTGAATAGTTTTCGAGATATTGAGATTATAGTGGGAGCGCTCACCACGATTTCTATGTACTGCGTTGCCGTATCGTTAAACGTGCACGAACCTGCATTAGCTCCCCTGCACATTGAACGCGTATAACATAACGCTGTTTGGCTCGCACCTACATCGTTGGAGATTTATAAAAAATAGGTAAGTTTAAATAGGTTTTAAGTTGAATAGATTTTAAGTTGAACGGCACCTAAAGCAATATTTGGGTTTCCACAATGCCACGATATTAATGCTTTAATCCTTTTAAAAAACAGCGACATGCTTTAGTTGATAAAACAAATGTCCGCCCTGTTTCAAAAGAAATAGTTGAAACATAATTTTATTTGCAATACTTGCAGTTTACAAGTTACAAAGTTAGAACCATCAACCTTGATGCAAGTGAAAGGATTATTTCACACTGTTGAAAATGTAAACAAAGAAGAATTTTGTCAACCAGATGATTTAGATAATAATGCAATGGAAAATATTAATTTTGTTTACGAAAGTGAAAAAGATATTGAAGAATGAAATAAAATTTTGAGAATATTAAGTATTTCACCAATTGTTAGCAGCAGGGATATTCGTGCGGAAGCTTGCTATTTTCTCCAACCTCAGGTTAAAAATTCACACGATAAGGAGTCGCCATTCAGACACCTTGTTTAGTATCGAATGGCTCGGAGATGTCCTTCTCAATGCAAACTGTGTTCCTGGTATTATCCCACATGAAGTTATATAAGTTTTGCAAGATTTCCACATTTTTGTTTTTTTCGTGTTTTTGAAGACAGATTTAAATTTTAAGCTTATAATTTTATAGATAGTATTATTTGTGGTTTTGTTAAAAATCATTGGAAGTCTTATTCGATATAACATTTTATATGGGTTATGAAAATATATTTGAATTATACTAGTTGTTCGTTGGATTCGATACTCCTGAAAATTTCGAAACTTAGATTCATCTAATAGGTGAATAGCAGAACACACAGTTTTTGCAAAAGGTTTTGTAAAAATAAAGTAAATGGACAACTTATAACGAATCTCAAGGTACTATAATGTGAGATTTTTCCTAAGCTAGCATTTATATCAAACCAGACCGAATGTAATTTTATCGGTATTATAAACTGTTTTGTCCTACTAGAATTGACCGCCAGTTGATATACAATTAATTTTATGCAAAATATGAGAAACAACTGAGGAAATATTATAAAATCTGGTAGTACTGCTTGTTTGTATATATTGTATATATTTATTCACATTGCCACACAAAGACGGCACACTTGCTAAACATGAAATTATGAACTAAAAACTTAATATTTGCTCCACTTTTGACCCACTTGCAACAATAATAAATTCCCCTTATCACCACCTACAATCTGCTAAATATAGCTTCAACCTTTCGTCTCATCATCACGAATCGGAAGGTGGTACAACTACAACGTATTACTGAGCGTCACACAATGCCATTACCCACCTGCTGCACTGGAATGTAGGTTGTTTTAGGGGGCCGCTTTTTGCACTACACGTATGTGCGTCCACAAGTGGGCCGAGTAAGCAGGTGGCCGCGCAACCGGTTACATTCGCTGACCTCAGATAAATTTCACTGTGTGAACTAGAAATGCAGCGGGTGCTAGAAAACATAAAAGTTTGCACCAAATGGGGGAGACTGCCGCTACGTATCTATAAATATACATATATATATGTATATAGATCTGTTTGTAAAGGTATGACCATAAGCAAGCTTCGGTAGAAATATGGCGCGTACCTCTAACCTACAGTCACAACAACACACATTGCTGGAATGCACTGGCCACGCGAGTCACTGGGCTGGACAGCGGTGAATGTCCGCACTTTGTGCGCTGACCTACGTATGCAGGCTACGCACGTAGCGCTACACAATGCTCGGCTACGTCACGTGCGCAAATGCTTTGTGCCAAACAGCGCGTAGCAGGAGGTCAAATGTGAAGGGGTCCAAAAATATGCATAGTAAAAAATAAGCCTGTATGGGTGTGTGAAACGTGGGAGAAACGACAAAAAAGGTGAAAGGTGAACAAAATATTATATTTCACTTTGTAGAATGATAGCTAAAAGGGTACAATTGGCGAAGACAAAGGCTGTGCCGCATTACATATACTTGTATATATTATAATTACTTGAGAATACACAACCAATGAAACTATTAATTGAGCTAATTGTCAGTCAGAGAAATTTATGAAAGCTTATTTCAAAAAACATAAAGCTTATATAGCGAAAACACAAAGTACAAAGTGTCAAGAGTTCATTTTAATATCACACTCTCGACAGATCTGCTGTACTAGGTACTGCCGTGTTCAATCTAATAGGTCACGACAGCCAGTCGCTTATGATCTCAAAATATACTCATTTAAAATTTTCAATAAAGCTAGGTTATCAAGGTCATAGGTTATATGTTATTCTCACGTGAGAACTATGCGAAATATAGATATGTGAAGGCATCTGAAATGATTTGTCAGAATGTTATGTTTCCAGGCGTACGAGTATATAACACACTACAGAATCAACTACGATTTTTTAAATGAACACATAACACTGTTTATGATATTTACTGCGAGAGAACAAGACAGATATTGAATATGTTAATTTTAATATAGGCTCCACAAAGACAACTATGTAAATACGTATACATATTAGGGCTCTTAAACGTCGTTCTACTGCGAATATTCGTATAACGGTAACGGTTAACCAGCTAATCGGAAATGAGCGGTTAAACGAACAACTTACGACTATCCGGATATTGCAAACCGAATATTATTATTCGAATAATGCCCTATCCTGTAAAATCGGTTAGTCGAATAGTCGAATACCAAGAGCTCTAATACATATTATTCGGGTAGTTTGTAATTTAAGTCATAAATGCCTCAATTTGACAAATTTCGATGGTCTTTTCGAAATGTTTGACAATTTTGACACTAGAAAAATAGAGTTCGAAGAACATACAAACAAGTTTTACGAAGATATATGTACATATTAGTAAATCAGGAATCTGGTGATAAATGCGGACAAGAAATATCTCCTGTCATCAAATAAACAGTCAGCGCATTCGAGTCTTGGCTCTCACGTCACTGTTAACTTTGGAGTTGTTGTGAAGTTCGGCTACCTTGGAACTATAGTTACAGCATCTACAATGTCAGCCTCGAAATCCAACTCAGAATCACTCTTGCAAACAGCTATCAAAATCATCAGGGTGAAGAGTAAAGTTCAAATCATTTACTGTCTGTCCGTCCGTGCAAGCTGTAACTTGAATAAAAATAGAGATATCTTAATAAAACTTGGAACACGTGTTCCTTGGCAACACAAGAAGGTTAAGTTCGAAGATGGGCGGAATCGGACCATTGACACGCCCACAAAATGGCGATAACCGAAAACACACAGAGAGCTATAACTAAGCCATAAATTAAGCTAAAAATTTGGTACAAACGATTGTTCTAGGAAGGGGCATATTTGGATGTATTTTTTTGGGAAAGTGGGAGTGGCCGCGCACCCTACTAAGTTTTTTGTACATATCTCGAAAACTACTAAGCCGTTAGCAACGAAACTTTCAGGAATCGTTTTTTCAGATATTGTATACACAATTTTAAATGGGCGTGGTTCCGCCCACTTATGGGTCAAAAACCATATCTCCGAAACTACTCAACCAATTTCAATGAAATTCAGTTTGTAATATTTCCATTGCAGCCCAATTATATGTTGTGAAAATAGGCCAAATCGGTTCACAACCATGCCTACTTCCCATATACCAGGACTTTGAAGTCGATCTGAACTGTTACTTTAAAATATATAAGTTATCGGAACAGAGCTTTTCACAAAAACTACATTTATAGTATGACATCGCCCTTCTAAAAACCGTCGAAATCGGACCATAAATTTTTAAGGCCACATGTATCGAACATGAGGGCCCCAGGGCTTCTAATTCTTTTTTTACCAAAAATATGGGTAAGTCTCATAGATATTTTGAAGAAATTCGGAGGGAATATCTTTCTTTTAATAATATGATTCCGTGCCTAAAACACGTGAAATCGGGTCATAACTTCACCATCTCCCATATAACTAATATCAGGGTTTCCAACATTCAATGGACTTTATACCATATATTTATATGGCGCATATGTGAGTCAAATTGTTTGTTATGTTAATAAAATTAAATAAATAAATAGCGAGAGTAGAAAAACTTAGCCCTTTCTTACTTGTTTAAATACAAAATGTACCAAGATAAAAGCTTTACTTAAAACTACAGAAATGAGCTCTTTCTGCTGTATTTTCCGAACATCACATACTGTATTGGATTGTCTTCGGCTTGGACGTTCTTGATGACGTCACTAGTCCGATATTTTCTGGGACGAATTATAAGTTATGAAGTCCAATCTGGATAGCTGGTTGTAAAATCGATATCACTTCTTGTTGAAGTTGGTTATATTAAGTCGGAAAAAGATATTAGCTTCAAAACGGATAGACGTTTTGAAATCAGCACTGCTTGTTTAAGATTTGAAAAGGTCTTTAAATATTTTTGGTCTTTACTATTAGCGGTCTTTACTATTTTCCAGCACTTACGTATGTATATCGCCTTAATCTCTGTTATCCCTTACTAAACAACTTTATTAAAGTATTTTTCATGACACTTTCTACCCGAAATATACGCAACACTTTTACTTAATGCTCTTTACAGCTACGTTTTCAACTCCTTAGACACCTACAAGCATACATATCCACATACAACACACACAAAGCGAGCACATCCCTTTTTGCACTGCAATTTTCTCGTTCTGCCCTTTTTCGCACCATGAAATAACTGTTGCTTTATTATTTTGTTGTTGTTGTAATTATTATTTTCTATTGCTCTCATTGTTGACACGTTGATTGTGTCCTTGTTTGTGTTTTTTGTCGTTATTCTCTTCATTTTTTTGCCATTTACGCAAGCATTCTAGTTCTGTGCTCGCTTCCTCATCAGCAAAATCAACGTGATTTAATTTCTCCTTACGTTTCAATGCGCCGTAACGCAATCATATGCACATAACTTCACACCTACACAGACGGACGAGCATATTTTCAACAAGCTCATGCAATCACATAGCGTAATCGTGTTGTTGTTGTTGCACGTAGGTAAATAAGCGCATTTACGAGCATACCTGCCGGCGCGCCTTGAAGTAGGCACTGAAATGGAAAAACTTAATGAACCGGGCAAATCTATTAGAGGTAAAAACAACAAGGTCAACTCATTTGCTGTTGGGCGGTGAGGGTGGTTCGACTGTACGTGGTCGTCGCAGCACTTCCCCTTCCGCATAATAATAAGCGCGAATGGCCATAGAGGCCTAGTGACACTTTATACACGCCTTTGAAATGGCTCTGTATATGTGTGTATATATATGTATGAGTGTGTGTGTATTCGCCTTCACAATTATGCGTTACGCTGCTTGGCAGTATGAGAGAATTGCGCTTAATTTGCAAAAATTAAATAGATTTCCGTAGTTCTTGCCGAGCAAAAATGTGTTAAAGGCAGCGCAGCAACAGCAAAGCAAACCGAAAAAACAAAAGACACAGAGTAGTGGAGAAAGAAGACAGCAAATTAAATAAAAAATGTTAATGGCAAAAGCACAATTGTCGGTTGTGAAACTTTTGAATTGCTTTTAATTTCGTAGCGTTTCATATTTCGTTATGTTTGTGTGCGTCTACGCCTTCAGACTTGCCGCAACAGCCTGCCGGGCCGAGTGGTGGGCGTAAGTAACTTCTGCAGTCGACAACAATTAAATTCGTTTGACGTGGAAGTACAGGCAATAGAAACAAAGCACATTCGCCGCCAGATTTCAAAATATTCAGGACAGCAGTATTAATACAGTTAAATTGCTGAAAATCAATTATTTGGAAGAATTGAAGGTTGCTTTTGGTGAGTAAGGGTGGTTCCTTCATTCATTATTGAACAGTCTTTAAGGCTTTTTGGTATTTTAAGTACATATTGAGAGCATGTACAGAAGAAATAATGTCTTTAAATACATTTTTATTGGAAATTACTTTAATGGTGGATGGAAGATCGAGTTCTAGCTGTTTTCGTTTCGATTAACATTTCCTAATTTATCTTGAATTTACATTGAATCAGTGCTTGTTATTGACTCAAGTAATATAATACATACATTGTATCCATTCTTATAGATATCTATTAGATTTACGCCGTCGCAGAAAGCTCTTTAAAATATCAAGAAATACCGTTAGTGACTATGTCCGATTGTAGTGCTGATTTGCTAGATCGATTTACCATACAAAATTACATTAATTTTTAATCGAACACAAATCGAGTTGACACTCGGGTGCAACTCTACGCGTTGTTGTTCACGCTGGAAATTTTGTTGTGGTTATTGATAAATTATCAATTATCAACTTCATATGAGCAGCAAAAACAAAAATTTATAACAGCTGATCGTTAATAGAGTAGCCGGCTATGCGAGACGCAAAAACTGGTTAATTAATCAGTCTAATGTATTCATTTAATTTAGCTGTGCGAAAAGCCTATTACACATTTGGCGACTCGATGTTTGGCTCATGCCTAAAAGTATAGTATGAAGATGCATTCATAAGGAATCCAGGTTCTAGAGATGCTAATACGGATTTCGTCCCTACTTTTGATCGATCTTGTATAGACCTCACTCGCCAATAGTTTCCCCCAATATCATAAATCCTTTTATCTGGAGTCAAGACGTTTGTTAATGTTGAGCGCCTCAGGATTATAACCAGAGATCTTTCGCAATTACTGGGAATCATGTTCATATGCCAATTTTCTTATGTTTCCCTGTCGAGTTCATGCTGGACTAAGAGACTATAAGTGAAAATTATAGAAATGGCTGCACTGCTTATATCTAAGTCTAGAACTATAAATCGGTTTATAGTAGTATTATTTTAGTATCCTCTAGAAGATATTCTGGGAACAATGTCGGACACCAGATAGCTCATATGTTAATATGGTTTTACGAAGGAGCACAATCGAAAACGCCAACTATTACAGAGAGGATTTAATCTTCTTCAAAACAAATAGCAGTGAAATCACTTAACGAACGTTAAGCGAACGTGAGTACTTCAAAGGTTTCAAATTACTAGCTGACTAGAGCTCTAGACGTAATGAAACCAGGACTTAATGAAGTGTGAATAATTAAGTGCTGTGGGGACACATAGGAACATCAACTACGTATATTATGTTGGATTCTCGATTGGAACTCCCACTCTTTCCGTAGTTGAGATTCAAATATTAGGTTGGCAAATATCTGCTTTTTTGCTCTTTATTCTATGCTTTATAAAAAGTGTTAGAAGTGATCGGGTTTACTTCAAATATGCGCCGTTTCTTTCGATAATCTATTTCCGTCTAAACAGTAACTTCATAATATCCCCCTCATAGAACCACCCATCCTTATTTTCAAGGAACTCCGACAGTAATTTTTCACAAGCCTCTTTTGAGTTCAACTTTACACCACCAAGGGCGTTCGCCATGGACAGGAACATGTGGTAATCACTTGGCGCTATGACCAGGCTATATGGTGGATCCGATAAAACCTTGCATCCGACTTCTCGTAGCTTCTGACGAGCCATCAACGAAGAGTGTGGTCTGGTGTTGTCCTGGTGGAACATTACACCCTTCCTGCTGGCCAATTTTGGACGCTTCTGGTCGAACGCCTGCTTCAAGAGGTCCAGTTGTTCGCACTGTTTGGGACGATTCACCGGCCTTCGACTATGACCGTTTTCGCTTGATATTGTCGTATGTGATCCATTTTTCGTCGCCAGTCACCATCCGCTTACAAATGGGTCGAGTTCGATGCGTTTCAGCAGCATATCGCAGGCGTTGATTCGATCTAAAAGGTTTTTTGCGTCAAATCAGGCGGTACCCAAACATCAAGCTGTTTTGTATATCCAGCCTTCTGCAGATGGTTTAAAATGGTTTGGTGACTAACTCCTATCTCCTTGGCGATGCCACGAGATGCCACATGCCGGTCTAACTCACAGGTCTTCCGCCGGCTGGTTTATCCATGGTGTCGTTTTCACCCGCTCTGAATCGTCGAAACCATTCCTCCGCAGTTCGAAGTGATAGAGTACCATCCCACAAAACACCATTAATCTCACGGAAAGTTTCTCTAGCGGATTTACTTTTAACGAGGAAAACTTTAAAATAGCGCGAAATCGGCGTTAGTGAACTCCTGTTTTGATAATGTTCAAGTTTGGTATGTTTTCGTCCGAAAAGCATAGAAAGATCACACACGATGATGATTTCAAATCATCACTTCATGGATCTGAACCACCAGAGAATGTTAAATAAACCTCACCAAACTCAACGAATTTTTTTGAATTCAATATTCATCCATGCAAATATCAGTAATATTGAAAACACTTTCACTACACGGCTACTGGTAACTGTTTAAATCCACTGCTTGAATGTAAAAAGTTTAAAGTTTTCATATTATTTGATTACTTTCCGCCCGCTCGAGCTGCAGCGGCACAAAGGAAGGGAAATTAAAATTTTCATGGCAATTTCTTGGAAATTAATTGAGTTAAAATTGAATACCAGCACCGAAAAAGGTTGGCATACTCGTATATATTTGTGTATGTAAATAAGTACAGCTATTTATTATGTATGCAAAAGGGTAAATGTTGGTGTGTGTTTACAAATATTTGAAAGGTTAAAGAGTTAACAGCATTCCTGATGATGTGTGAGTAATCGAAAAAGTTTGCATTTTAGTTTTCATTTGTCGAGAAGAATTTTAAATGATTTTGTTGTGTATGTAAAATGAATAGTGTGAATAATCAAAATTAAATGATGCAAATGATAGTGTTTTATCACTGCAGACAAATCGCTGCATGTTATGTAGGATGTAGGTGGATTGTATTGTCAAATAATTAGGATGAGGCACAGTGACTTATAGATTTAAATCGTTTATTAAATGAAAGTGTCTTCTATCAAATGTAGCATAGGTTAGATCGATATTGAAATTAATTCGCGTTTTGTTGCAAAGCTTTCTCATAAGCAATAAAACTTGCAATTATGAAAGCTACTAGAAAGCTTTAGATTTATTATTTGGAGATAACTAAATTAATTTAATTAATCAGTGGAGGATGGAGTCATATGTAGAAGTTCACGCAAGTGAGGAAAGTTTCTGATTGTCATTCACTTGGGAGTGGCCAGGAACGATTCTTTTACATGTGGCTCAAGCAGCTCACGACTTCCGGTCTTAGACCAAGTATACTCTGGGTAGCTAACAAGCATCCGTTTGAAGGCGAGCTAAAGTGAGAAGGCGAAACCCGCTTAAGCGGTTGTGCGTAGGGTTTGGGACCCACCACATAAAAACACCCCCCAATGAAAAGAACAAAACAGCCTCGGATGAGAGACCCCAATTTTGATGACGACCACTGCAAACGTTTTAAGGATAATGATATAAGGGCATGCACCTGGAATGTCCGGACCCTTAATTGGGAAGGTGCCTCTGCCCAGCTGGTTGATGTCCTCATACGACTAAAGGCTGACATCACCGCAATCCAAGAAATGCGATGGACGGGACAAGGACGAGAGAAGGTGGGTCCTTGTGACATCTACTACAGCGGCCATATAAAGGAGCGCAAATTCGGTGTGGGATTCGTGGTGGGAGAGAGACTCCGTCGTCGAGTCCTGGCATTCACTCCGGTGGATGAACGTCTAGCCACAATCCGCATCAAAGCGAGGTTCTTCAACATATCGCTGATTTGCGCCCACGCCCCGACGGAAGAGAAGGACGAAGTGATCAAAGATACTTTCTATGAGCGCCTAGAACGTACCTATGAGCGCTGCCCCCGCCACGATGTCAAAATCGTGCTTGGCGATTTCAACGCTAGGGCGGGTAAAGAAGGTGTCTTTGGCACAACAGTCGGAAAATTCAGCCTCCATGACGAAACATCACCAAACGGTCTGAGGCTGATCGACTTCGCTGGGGCCCGAAATATGGTCGTCTGTAGTACTAGATTCCAGCATAAGAAAATCCATCAAGCTACTTGGCTGTCCCCGGATCGAATCACTCGCAACCAGATCGATCATGTTGTGATAGATGGACGACATGTCTCCAGTGTTTTTGATGTGCGTACGCTTCGTGGTCCCAACATCGACTCGGACCACTATCTTGTAGCAGGTAAGATACGCACCCGCCTCTGTGTAGAAAAGCGCACACGTCAACAAACACAAGGAAGGTTCGACATCGAGAAGCTGCAATCACAACCGGCAGCCGAACGATTTTCTACTCGACTTGCACTCCTGCTCTCTGAGAGCACTCATCAGCATCTCGGTATAAGGGAGCTGTGGGACGGCATATCAAACTCCTTACGTACAGCTGCAACCGAAACCATTGGTTTTCGGAAAAGCCAAAAAAACAGCTGGTATGATGAAGTTTGTCGTCTCGCAGTGGAGAGAAAACAGACTGCCTACCTCGCAATGTTGCGATCGACCGCAACACGAGCGGGATGGGAAAGATACCGAGAGCTGAAGAGGGAAGCGAGACGCATTTGCAGACAAAAAAAGAAAGAGGCCGAAATGCGTGAGTATGAAGAGCTTGACAAGCTGGCCGACAGGGGTAATGCTCGAAAATTTTACGAAAAGATCCGGCGACTAACTGAAGGTTTCAAGACCGGAGCACACTCCTATAGGACCCCCAGAGGTGATCTAGTTATTGATGACCAGAGTATACTGAGTTTGTGGAGGGAACACTTCTCCAGCCTGCTGAATGGCAGTGAAAGTACAACACCAGGAGATGGCGAACCCGATTCCCCAATCGACGACGATGGAGCAGATGTTCTATTGCCCGACCGTGAAGAAATTCGAATAGCAATTACCCGCTTGAAGAACAACAAAGCGGCGGGGGCCGATGGACTACCGGCCGAGCTATTCAAATACGGCGGCGAAGAGCTGATAAGATGCTTGCATCAGCTTCTTTGCAGAATATGGTCGGAAGAAAGCATGCCTGACGATTGGAATCTCAGTGTACTCTGGCCAATACACAAAAAGGGAGACCCCACAATTTGCGCCAATTACCGTGGGATAAGCCTCCTCAACATCGCGTATAAGGTTCTGTCGAGCGTATTGTGTGAAAGACTAAAGCCCACCGTCAACAAACTGATTGGACCTTATCAGTGTGGCTTTAGACCTGGAAAATCAACAACGCACCAGATGTTCACCATGCGCCAAATTTTGGAGAAGACCCGTGAAAATAGGATCGACACACACCATCTCTTTGTCGACTTTAAAGCTGCTTTCGACAGCACGAAAAGGAGCTGCCTTTATGCCGCGATGTCTGAATTTGGTATCCCCGCAAAACTAATACGGCTGTGTAAGCTGACGTTGAGCAAGACCAAAAGCTCCGTCAGGATTGGGAAGGACCTCTCCGAGCCGTTCGATACCAGACGAGGTTTCAGACAAGGTGACTCACTATCGTGCGACTTCTTTAACTTGATGCTAGAGAAAATTATAAGATGATATCGATATCATTGGCAACAACACCCGCGCCGTTAGTTCTGCTTTCTCCAGACTGGATAAGGAAGCGAAGCGTATGGGTCTGGTGGTGAACGAGGACAAGACGAAATATCTCCTGTCGTCAAACAAACAGTCAGCGCATTCGCGTCTTGGCTCCACGTCACTGTTGACAGTCATAACTTTGAAGTTGTAGATAATTTCGTCTACCTGGGAACCAGCATTAACAGCAATAACAATGTCAGCCTGGAAATCCAACGCAGAATCACTCTTGCCAACAGGTGCTACTATGGACTAAGTAGGCAATTGAAAAGTAAAGTCCTCTCTCGACGAACAAAAACCAAACTCTACAAGTCTCTCATCATTCCCGTCCTACTTTACGGTGCAGAAGCGTGGACGATGTCAACATCCGATGAGACGGCACTAGGATTTTTCGAGAGAAAGGTTTTGCGGAAGATTTATGGTCCCTTAAGAATTGGCAACGGCGAATACCGCAGACGATGGAACGATGAGCTGTATGTGTTATTCGACGACATAGACATAGTCCAGCGAATAAAAAAACAGCGGCTACGCTGGCTAGGTCATGTTGTTCGAATGGATGAAAGTGCTCCAGCTCTGAAAGTATTCGATTCAGTACTCGCTGGTGGAAGCCGAGGAAGAGGGAGACCTCCACTCCGATGGAAGGACCAGGTGGAGAGGGATCTGGCATCGCTTGGAATAACCAATTGGCGCCAAACTGCCAGGAGGAGGGATACGTGGCGCGCTGTTTTGGACTCGACTATAACCGCGTAAGCGGTGTCTACGCCAGTCAAGAAGAAGAATTAATCAGTAACATTTAAATCACTAAGTTAAATAAAATAATTTCAAATATAGGTTCTCAAGAATTTGTAAAAGCGTTTAGTGGCATATGTGACAACCTAAAAGCCTTATTTCACTTCTCTGTATGCCTTTGATTTTTTTTCTAGAACCAAATGAAAACAACTTTCAACAACAAAACAATAAATCACGTTTCTGCCTGAAAATATTCCACTATTTTTGTAGTTAAACAACTTTTTGCCAAAACACTTCACAATGCAAGCATTTGTTAACGAGCCATGTTTTCGTTTTACCATATTCTCCATCAAGTAACTAGGCGGTCGTTTACAAAGTCCCGAGTCAGATACTTACATATACATATACGGGTATGCTTTCATATACTTTTGAACCGAATGTACAAAAGCTTAGTACAGTCGTGGCATATAGCTTGCAGTTAAGCTCCATTCTCGGTTTATTTTCTTGTTTCGTTGCACCATCTGCTATTTTTGCGAACACTCAGTGCATCAAGTGTTTTCTTTGGCGCTGAGTGCTTGCAATTGCTTGCGGTTGTTGTTACTCGTATTTTTTCTCTGCTACTTGTAGTTTTCAGTGTTGAAATATACATATTTCGTTTAGCTTTGAATTTTGCTTTTGTGTTGAAAAATTTCGAAATGAATTTCGCTGTAGTATAGCCATATAAATTCTAATTCGGTTTTATAAATATTTGAGAGAACTATTTATTTAGTAACTGAAAATTCTTTGACTTTTTCATCTTGTGTCACTACAATATTAGGTCTACAACTTTGCTTCCGCCGTTTTCCAATAGATGTCTCTAGGGTCAATCACTGGTCGATTAAATCATTTTGGACATTTGTGTCAACATTAACCCAGCATTTGTAGAGATCTGTTTGCATCCCAAACTTATTCTCAACTGAAAATTTTATTTTTTGAGCCGAATTCTCGACATTTGCGGGAAATTTTGCTTTTCTTTTCTAATTTCAAGAAAAGTTCATCGCTGAAGCTCATCGACATTTGTAACCTTTTTTATACAAAAAAAAAACGGCGGAAGCAAAGTTGTAGACCTAATATATTCCTAGTATCCGGAAGAATATATTCACAAATATTATTCCAGCATCCTGAATATTCAAGAGTCACAATATTTATCTTGTTTAAGTCATGAAATCCACAGTCCTACTGAGAGTTTCAGTATTTTTTCTCTAAGACCGGTGTAGAGAAATTTGTTTTGAAATATCTAAGAGAGTTCAAAAATGTAATCGAAGATTATCTACGTTTATGCCTCAGTTTACTGTGGATATACTGGATATATAATTTGTATATGAAATGTGTAAAACCTGTTAGCAAAATTCATAAAGAGTGAAGTTTATGAAGTCAATAGACTATACTTCTTAGAGAATATTGTTCGCATTTTGGAGCCAACTCTTGAAAACAGAGATTTAAATGAATTTTGGTTTTTGCTGTGACGCTTAGTAATGGTGATTCCAGCTGACTGCAAAATCAATTGACCAGTTTGGTTGAGAGATTTTATTGTTATATTTTTTTTATCGGATGCCATGAAGGAACGATATTATGTCGTCACATCTTGAACCACATTCAGGCCCTTATGCTTTTATAACAAGCTTTCAGAAGCTGTTTAGACCATTTTTCACTTTCAGCTAATATCATAAGGTAGTATTATATGCAATTCCTTAGCGATCGAAGTCAAGCTTTTGTAACTTCTAATCACTTTACTCTTAGAAACATTCTCTAATCAGCCAATAGAATATAGACGAAAGATATTTTCTAGTTTGCGGTTTAAATAGATAATTTTATTTGAAGCAGACCACATTTATAATAAAAAGCGTTGCTTACCGCGAAGACAGCTTTAGTCCTCATTGTGTTAGCGTCGAGATTCTCAATTAAATGGTTTGATTACAATGACTATACTAAATATTATAGAATATGAGACTTCATTTCAATATTTTAAACTCGTTAGTGTTAGTTCACAGAAATTTTATTTCAAAAGTCTTGCAATGGTATAGTTCATTTTGGTTTCACCTTTGCGTGCAGTTATTTTCGAATACAATCGTATTAAGGAGCATACGAAGTACGTATGTATGTATGTATAGAAATATATATATAGGCAATCGGTTATGCTATGAAAACATACATATGTACATAAATATTCTCATGTCATGCATTTTTTAGTATCCAAGTGCGTGCATGAAATTCTCTAAACAACAACAGCATTCTTCTTCTTGATTAACGACCCGAAAATTGTGTGCCATGCGTTTTATAGTCCCGCCATAAAAATCGACTTCCGTGCCATTTAATTAGCTTTCAGTTAAAAGTCATGTTTTCATGCGAGTTTTTTCAACGCTCGCCTAAATTGCGACTGAAAGGAAAATTTTGAAGCAAGTCAAAACTGCACACCCGCCACCGGAATATAGCGTCAAATAACCCGCCCGAGGCAGAAATAAAGAAACTACAAAATTTAGTGCAGGAAATTGCGAAATGTGCTGTAAGAAACTTGACGCAATGCGCCGCATTGCATGGCAAATTACATGTAGCGTGTGGTGAGTATTGCTAGTCGGTTGGTCTAGAAACTCTTTGACCTAATAGAGCTTAGTAAGTAGAGGAGAGTGAATTAAAAAAATTAACTAAAGAATTTCGGAGTAAAATTTTTGTGTTGCAGAAAATACTTAAATTGTTTAAAAGAACTTTGCACAATTGGTTCGTGAATTGAGAATGAAATTTCTATTTCTTGATTAAACTATATGCTAGTTATGTCAAAGCAAGCGAAGGACATTGTCAGGGCACTGAATATTAAAGTAAGCAAAAACTCTGCGAAAAGTAGAAGCCGTGGTAGGCCGATCAACAATGTTACGAGGAATCGCTGAGGAATGCAGATAAATCATCATAATCAATACATTTCAAATCATACGAACTTCTCAGTCCACCTGGTTTCTATAGATGTTTGCTTTAGCGAGGTGGATAGGTGCAGGGGGTGTATGACGACGCCCTTAGACCTTTAGGAGGCCCATTGTGAAACCATCGGATCGAGAATCCCCTTACAATACCATGTCTTTTCTGAAACACTCGGTGGCCTGGATAAAGTTGAAAACAATTTATGTGAACCACTTCCGAGACATCTTCAAGGAGACCATGACCGATTTATGTAATTCTCTTCCTCTTGTTTTGCAGTCCCATAGATGTACTTCTACTTCTTGGCAGCTTCTACAGTAATCATTGTAAGGTATTTCAATTTTGCTGGCGTGTCTCCCAATCAGACAGTTACCACTTATTTAGTACAACAATGCTATGATCTTATGCCATTCCTTTTAAAAATAAATATTTGAAATATATTCAAAACTAGCAGACCACTTCGGCATTGCACGGGCTTAAACAAACATTTCAAAAGTTATACGTTTTTACACACTTATACACATTCTCCCATACATATGTATGTACTTTGCCGTTTCTTGTGGGGTCATTTAAAAAAAAGGAAAATGAGGAAAATTCGAATATGAAATTATATTATATTTGCAATGAGCTAAAACTTGATTACGACCTCTAGTCTTTTGTGTCTGTTGTTTTTCTCTCTGATTATGAAGGCGTTGGGAACGCTCAGAGTTCGACGGCCTAGTTCGAGCTTGTATATTTCTAATATTTTGTTCTTCAAGCCGCGTTCCGTACTCGACTTTCAAGCGCGTACTTGGCAGGTTTTAAAATTTTGTTCAGCAAGCAGCTGCTAACGTTCGTTACTCGACTCTCTGGCACGCGATTGCGATGCGAAGAGAATGACTTGCAGGACGATTTTCAGTTTAAGATTAAAATTCTCCATCACGGAGTCTTTTTGATACCCTCACCTGGGAACTATATCCAGAAGGTTGAGATTCTAGCAATAAATATAGCCTATTTTACTCGGGGTGAATGTAGCTTTCCAATGGTGAAAGAATTTTAGAAATCGACACAGTAGTTTTTGAGTTTGTTCATTACAAACATACATACAAATCTTTCCTCTTTATAATAGTAGTATAGATATTCGATTGGCGGATGAAAACATGGTACTTCGGATGTTTTTAAAATTCAACACAAAAAATTGATATTACCATAAACAAAATAAAGCTTAAAGAAGGCGCACGGTTATATCGAAAAAGCATTCAAAAAGTGTACTTGAAAATCGTCGTGTTTTTTTAGTAGATAATAATATGAAACTGGTCGCCAAAATTGTAAAAGAAACTTTGTTTAGAAATCGTAAACTGGGGAGCCAACACAGACATGAGCCAATTACTCATCCATCGTATTCGTCAAATGTCGCTGACTATTAAGAGATGACGTCGATAATAATATTAGGTCAAAGGTTGTTCATTCTTTCATTTCTATAAAACAAATCATAAAATTAAAGAGTGAAAAATAACAACCGAGGTTAAGATCCAGCGTTTGTGAGTTCTTCTTTATCAGGTACATCTTTAAGGAACATAAAACATATATTTTTGAATATTATTATTTTTGACAATTAAGCATGGAGAAATAATGTAATTTATGATTTCTTGTTGAATTCTGGTGAATATTTTACACTAAGTTGGATCTTCGAGTCGTAGAAAATGAATACCTACCTTTAGAAACTGATCCATATCAAAATTTGATTGCTTTAAATCGTGTTGATCTCTGTGTTGAATAAAATATAGGAAGATGCTGAATGCTTAATCACGTTAGTTGTCACTTTTGTGGGGGAAAAGGGCACAAATTTAATCCCTCGCATTTCAAAGCTGATTACACAAAATAAACTTGTCAGTCTCCAGTGAATAGTGAATATCTTCCTCTTTGACGACTGCTGCTGTCAGTGGTTTGAGTAAGAGTTGCCAACAATTCAACATTTGAATTAGCAGACGAATGCAGTTATCCCTTCGTCACTTCAATGTCACTTATGGGATACATATGTACATGCGAACTATATATATAAATAGATACACTGACAGATTTCGCTTCGCAAATGAATACAACTCGATCTCTAAGTTGCATATTTTATAAATTTATTGCGTTTATACGATTGTATGTGTGGTTGTGCGTTTGTGTTTGCTTGCACATTTATCCAGTTTGTCGTATTTGTTTGTCTAGGGTTTAGCATGTCTTTCGGTTTTGTAATAATGCACTCTAGCCTGACACTACTATCAATCATCGTTGAGGCAAATGTAACGCCCCAGCAGTCATGACAAACACACCCACACATAGCTCCATCTTCATGTACACACATACATACACACATACATACATATATGTAGAAATTCATTGGGTATGCTATGCATTTAGTGCACTTATACACACGCAATAAAACTTCGCCCAGCTGTCATTCACATGCATTCCAGTCACGTCATTTGTTGGCATGTGTGTTTGCCTGCTTCACTCGCTCTCTTCCCCACCTTTCATGTTGCACTCTGCGCCAAGCATAAATCACAGTCTCGGCATTTTGCATTTGTATGCACATTTGATTTAAATTGTTCTTCAACTCCCTGCGCAAATACAGAGACAGACACTCGCACACAGAGACACACCTCATACACCCATCTACCTTGCAAGCTGACAGTTTAACCAACCGTGTAACATTTATGCACTTGCTCACAATACTGGCTTTATTGCACAACAATACAAGAACTTGTACAATGCAGCTCCTGCATACATACATATATCAATGTCTGCATTTTCATGTGTGTGTGTGTTTGTATGAGTTATTGTAAGTTTTGTGCTAACTAACCACTGACTGTGCTTTTGACGTTTCGATTGAGATTGTGTTTGTTTAGGCTTGATCTTTCTCATGGTATCTGAGCGGTACTTTTTACATACAAAGGTATGATAAGGAATAATTCAATAAATTCAATTGAATCTAAATATTGATGCTGCAAAGGCTTTTGGTTGTTGAGTAAACGGATTAAAGTTTTTATAAAAATATTTTAGATGAATTTCACTGAACCCTATAACCTAACGCTTGTTTTGAAACACCTAAAACTTATCGAAATAGATATATCGTTATATTTGTATATGCCACAATTTTCAATGTTGAAAAAGCGAATATATAGACTCTGCCATCCGATTATCAACCTCACCTAAGCGCCCCGCGTTTGTTGGCGAACAAGGTTCTGGTGACAGAGTAAAGGCGTTTGCAAAAACAAGGCGATTACTTGACAGCAGGTCTGGTTGCAGTCGATACCTCGATACATGTCTTAACCTTAAACCAACCTTATAACGAAGCCACAATAAAGAAGCCTTGGATAAGACAAACACCCACCAAGATAACGACCTTTAGCATGTAAAATAGGTTTTGATTAGGAACATAGAATATTCACACTCAAAGTAAACAAATAATTCCTCAAATATCTTTTGCTTTTCTAGGCCTCAGCAAAACCAGTTGACTTGCCTCGGAAGTAATAGCGATATCAGACGGCCTAACATTTCTGTTTTACGACAAACAGAGTGGCAAACCACGTTCGTGTGGTGGATTTTCTTTTGTCGAAGTAAGCATGAGTAGCGATTATAGAGTGGCAACCTCTTTCTGTTCGAATAATAGTTGCCCATTTTCGTACTCATATCAGGTGTTCAATGTTTTGCACCAACAGAAACAACTTCTTTCTCCGAACCCACGAAAAAAACCCACGGTTAATGTTTAATGACAGACACCTTTACAGAAAAAACTTGTTATGGTGCAAGAAACTACAGCGAAAGTAGGTCTCAGAATTAATATCGACAAAATTTCCAAGTCGATGATTTTCGGAGCCTTCAGTCAATAAAAATATATTTCATTCCAACGTTAAGTCAATTCTTCTATATGGTTGCCAAACATGGAATCTCGTAGCCTCACATCCTAAAACACGGAGTTGTTGTCACGCCCTTGCGAGTCCAAATTCTGAAAAGAATGCGTCTGGCTCGGCGTGTTCTGAGACGAGATCCAGATACAATCATACACAACGCTATCGACTGAAATCCGCAAGGTAGCCGAAGGCCGTTACCCTCTAAACTGGAAAACACAATTGGACCTGGAAATATCTAAGGTCCAAATGAAGTTGGGTTAAATCTAGAGGATAGCACAACATCGAAATAAATGGAAAAATCTCATTACAGACATTTGCTCCCCCAAGGAGATCTTAAGGATTGAAAGATGTTTTGAAACTTTACCAAACAACGACCAAAGAATAGTATGAGCTATCTGTCAACCAGATAGCTGGATGTATTCAGTAATAGTTAGGAAATCTTGGTAGCAAAGCAAACTGAATAATTGACCTGGGTTCCTAACCACCACTACAAAATTTATTGATAAATCAGATGAACTGGCTAAGGTTGGAATCATTGTGGGCTTACACTATAACAACTAAACGTTGCCTAAAGCTTGATTACTTAATTTGTTATTGAAAGAAGAAAGATTGGTACATGTTTATCTCTAAAAAAAACAATTTGAGAAGAGCTTCTCGATGGAATTTGGAAACAGTAAACCTTTTGGGGCTTCCCAAGTTTTAGCTCCAGTCCAGCTACTTAAAATTCAGGAAACTGTATTTGTGAGCTCTTGGAAAGCTTCAACATCTAAGCGAGTACAAGTTTCTCTAAGGTAGGTAAGATACCATTAGGGCGCCTAAATAAATATTGAAACCAATTAGAGACAAAACGATTTTGCTTATAAATTTCTGAAGCAAAATTTAAAATTTTTGCCACTACTGTCTTAATTCTCACAGTGTGGTTTTCTGCTGTCCAAAAGAGATCTGCTATATAACGTAACCTAATACTCAGTCAGAGAGAGAAACATAAAATAGACTCATGTGTGTATTCCTGAAGTTAGAGACAACTATATAAAACTTGACAAAAATACGAAACCTATGACTTAGACCTGACATTGTAACTTCTTCTTAAAAGAATAATTGCTTACGCTATCGAATAAAGTTCAAATTTTGGCTTATTTTTTCAAGTGTAAGTATTTACTATTTGTTTTTTTTTTATTCTATTTTTTTTTACAATTTACAAAATCCATTGAAATTATTGCCACTAATGCGCCGCCATTGTTGCCACCACAATGATGGCCAACAACCACAAAGCGCCGAAGATTGATTGCCGCAAGTCATTGTGGCGAGTTTTAGCCGAAATTGCCGGCCGCTGCGGTATGCAGAAAGAACCAGCGCATAACAACAAAAACAATTTGTAGGCAAAATGAAATGTGATTACCAAATTTATAGTTGTACTTTTTGCCTGGGGACTATCATACCCGATTATTATTGCTCTCTTGTAGCAAGTGCTGTTTGACTGCGTTTCGATGGAGTTGTTGTTGCTTTGATTGTTTGGTTTTTGCTAGTATATATGTAAGTGTATGTGTGTGATTGAAAACAAAGCATGCCAAAGTGATTTGAATTTGCTGCAATGCCATCCATCAAATACAATTCCAGCCGAAACATGAGTACATAAAAATGTTTAGCCACAGCAGTAATGTGTGTGTGTGGCTTGGCTTTATTGAAAACTCATGGAACAACGAGTGTGTGTGTGGGTTCAAAGCAATATTTGCTGCAGTTGAAACATGCCATTGCAATCTATACTATAGTTTTAACTTACGAATCCATCAATTATTGGCTGCCTTCTTGCACGCCTGCCACGCAAAGTATCCAATTTAGCTGCAAGTGCTTTTATTTCAGAGTTGTTGCTGTTGTTTTTTTGCTACTGTGTGCTCTTCATGCAAATTCCTCAATTTTCAAATTTCCATTTTTGCACATTTTCCGCATTCTTTACTTCGTTTCTTTGCTTTTCTTTTATTTGTTTCAAATTACTGGTTTCATTTCGGGTTATAATTAAATTTCTGTAGCCTGACTTTAGGCGCTGGGTCTGCATAGTGACTGATTGTTGGCTAATGGGCTGTAGTGAGTAGAGTATGGAGAGAGAATACATAGAAATTTACACATACTCACGTACTAAAACAGAAAAGTGTAGTTTCCGGACATTTTTGTAGTTTCTCACCGGCTTCTGAGCGAAAATTTGTGTTGCCATATAATTTATGTCTCAATATTAACATATGTATATGTATGTATGTGTGTAGCTGGCGAACCTTTTTTACCGTTGAACAACATGTTCAACACGTTCTTCCATGCTGTCGACCTTTTCTGTGAGCAACAACAACAAAAATTACACATTATTCTCTATTTTTCCTAACCCACTCGGACCGCAAGCATATGTTGTTGCCTCCTACACCATCTTCTGCCGCCACTGGTGTCTAAATTATACTGCAACAGAGGCAGCGCCCTCTAGCGCCCTTCAGCGCAATCAGCTTGTCAGGTCAACCGGCCGGTCGGCCAGCAGTCAGCTCGCTCGCCTAGCAGCTGTGGTTGATGTCAGCACAGTTGGCTTTTACCGCAATGCGTAGTACCGTTAGTCACTATTTTGTTGTTTTTGCTTTTTTTCTAACTACAAAGAGAAGCAATGTTGTTTTTGTACAAAAATAATGTTGCAAGAACAGCTGCAATAAAATTTCATTTTAATTTGTTGGCTCGGTTGACTTGAATTTGAAATTTGCTTACTTTTTTGTTGGGCTGTCTGTGCACCTTAATTGCTTTCGCCCTTTTTGTTGTTGTTTCCATTTTTGCCTTTGCATTTTTGTGCGTATTTTTTGTTGTTTTCGAGTTTTCTGCAATTCAATTTGAAACTGCTTTTTGGCATTTCAACAATAAATTTTCGAGTAATTTTTTGTATGCTCTTCTCCCCTTACACCGTTCATGTGTCACAGGCCACCAAGTCATAGGTAGCTTCTTCAAGTGTTGCTTCAGCCAACTCTTGTTGCTTTGTAACTCCTTGCATTCATTTATCAAAACTTCATTTTGTTCTTCGTGCTCTGCAAAAACTTTAAACCGACAATTAAAAGTGCTAAAGTGGCAAGATTCTCATCTTCTTATTCTATTTCATCTGCTTCTTCCATACTCGCCGGCGGTGCGGCAAGCGCGTCTGCAGGTGAACCCTGCTCAGCCCAAATCTGATAATTAAGGTATATTTATAGTGGGTTTTATGCAAAACTTTACACATTCATTTCCATTTTTCACTCATTTCTCAAATCAAATGGATTTGTAGCATCTGTGCGGCACTTCATCGATTCTATCAGCTGAAGGAATTTAGCTTGTGGAACTTTGCGAAACTTTGGTGTATCCTTAAACATTTGTATTTTTAGGCGGCAATCTGTTGCATTTCAGTTTTTAATAAAAAATAATGAGTAGGGTACAAGAAAATAATCGTCGATTAAAACTAGTGATTAATAAAATGTATTCGTTTTCAAATGAGCGCTTTTGATAATATTACGAAGAAGTTCTAAAGAATTTTATTAGTATAGTGAGTTGTTAAAGAAACGAGCTTTATATAAATCTGTACATAATATTGTTCATTTACAGGAGCGACATCTTTTATGGCAGACTTGGAAGAACTTCTTTGAGGTTAACATTGATTCACTGTTACATTGTTTGATTGAAAGATATGTCAGCAGATTGGGCATACCATACAATGACTTCTGCAGAAGCTGCCAAAAAGTAGATGATGAAGAAGACTGTAGAACATCTTTGTACAGTAAAAGAATGGGGACTATCGCTCGCGGTTTCCTCTACGATATCTCGGAAGTTGCACAGATAAAACTTTTTGATTGAATAATTTCATGAAGATCAGCAAGTTGTTCAGAGAGGACATGATAGTGTGCGGGTCAATTACAATGGCCTCCTAGGTCCTAGGTGCGTCCGACATCCACTATACATACCTACTTCCCTCACATTGATTCAATTATAGCTGCCACACATACATTTTATTTGCCCCTAACCTCATAAATGGAGGTTAGAAATAATAAGATTTGAAAAACTGTATAACCAGTCAATGTCAGTCTGTTGGACTAAATCTCTCCGACAGCTTCCATCAGTTAAATTGATCGTTCGGTCGTTTTTGATAACAAATATGTCTAACCAGCTCCATTGGTAAGAAAATTACAAAGATATTCAGTTTTATCATAAAGTGTGATATTTTGGCTATTTCTGTATATTCTCTTCGGCAACACTGGTTTTGAAATGTTCATTTCATGTCTGTCACACATCTAGAGTTACACCAGTTTAGAGTACAATTTAACCATTAATAGGAATTACAAACGAACAATGCTTGTATATTTTTTCAAAGATTATGCGAATCGCAACGTTACTGTGCGCTACCGTGCGATGATAACAATTTTTTACCCCCAAAATGAAAGAGCTCAACTTACATAATATGTGGTTTCGACAAGATGGAATGGACCTATTGAACAGTTCGTTTCACGTTTGGGATCTGTCAATTGGCAGCCTAGATCGTGCGATTAAACGCCTCTAGACTCTTTTTGGTGGGGCTATGTTAAGGCTCATGTCTGTAGCGACAATACTGCTTCGATTGCCGCACTGGAAGTCAAACACTTATTCGTGAGATACAGGTCGAAATCTTGGAAAGGGTATGCAAAAATTGGAATTAAGGGCAATAT
Source organism: Zeugodacus cucurbitae (assembly GCF_028554725.1). Taxonomy (NCBI): domain Eukaryota; kingdom Metazoa; phylum Arthropoda; class Insecta; order Diptera; family Tephritidae; genus Zeugodacus; species Zeugodacus cucurbitae. Next base: position 22,216,907 of record NC_071669.1, read on the forward strand.
GCCCCTAAATTCAAATAAAGGTTTCACGAATATTTAATATTTCAAGTAGCTCATAAAAAATCACGCTATATATCAATATCGCGCACTCTGTAATTCAAGCTGAACAATATACATACATATATTTATTAAAAGCTTTTCGCTGAAAAGTATTTATTTATTAAATCCATTCTGTCTACTGTGATTATAAAAGAATTAATCTAAAGAAGATAAAAAGCGATCACCTCTCATCATGAAACTGTTGAAGAAGTGAAGAGAAAGCTACTGATTGCTCAGATATTTCAGCCAGAACGTGACGATTTTTTCTTCCAGCTTCTCACATTACTCGTGTCAACGGAATTTATAATTATTATTCGTTTCAATCAGAGCAGCTGTTGAGTGACCATCGCTGAAGGCTAATGAGTGCGGGTGATGTGAATTTTCTTTCTAATTTGCTCAAATTTTGAATCCAAAATGAAGAACATTAACTTTTCATATTTTTATAAGTGTAACTGTCCTAAAAAGTTTTAAAATAAAAATCTTTCAGAAAAATTTTCATCGACGGGCTTGTATAAAATGTAAAAATAAGACTTTTCCCAATTGCTTTCTCAAAGTTTACTTTCACCTTTTCAGACAAGTGGAAATATAAGTTTAAAGATAAATACCAAGTGATCTTCCTTAACCATTTCATGCCCAATGTTGCCTATAGGCTTGTACTTATCGTCTTCTAACTCTCGTTATTTAAATATTTTTTATCAGCGGATTTTTCAATTATGTAGATTTATGTATTGTGGAAGCTTACAGTTACTTTTTCTGATATGAGCTGTGCACATGTTCATTCAGTAAGAGTTCTCCGCACAGAGAAAGTGGCAAAAATCGTTTCGCAAAAAAAGTTGTACAAAAGTGGTTGTTTAGTCCAAACAAATACTACAAATTACTCTCCAAAAAAGTAATAGAGAGGTAATGCAGAGGAGACAAACCACCCCAACTTCACTTATCACCGATCACCTTTTATACAGCACATAGAGAAATAGAAAAAGAACAAGTGAACAACACGAACCCAAAACTCGCGCTTTAAGGGGTTATATACAGTTAGAATTTTCAAAAAATCGATTTTTTTTTATTTCATTTTCTTAATGTACATATATTTAAGAATACACACAGAAAATTTCATATCGTTCCGGTGAATATTTTCAAAGTTACAAGCAAATGAAAAATTTGAAAAGGCGTTTCAGAGTGCTTGGAAGTACAAGGTCCAAACATTAAACTCGTTTTTCTCAAAATGGTGTTTTCAAAGTCGGTGACCAACATTACTCGAAAACGGCTAGACCGATTAGTCTCAAGTTTTAACACGACCTTCTTAAATATATTTTTTAGTAATTAATCGAAGATTTTTTCTCTCCGATAAATACTTTTTTTTATAAACAATTTAAGGCCGAAATTTCAGTGAAGAATCGATTTTTTTTTTTTTGAGAAACCGTCATTTTGTCAAATAATTTTATTTTGCTTATTCCTTCGATTAATTACTAGATTTAACTTTATTTTAACGAAATCTGTTTGGTTTTTTAATTTCGGATGATCCAGTTCCGAGATATAGTGGTCACCGCAAAACGTCTTTTTTGAGAGGAGCTCCTGGAGATCAGCTGTAGCTATTTTTCAAATAAATATTTTTACTAAAACTAAGTCTTAAAATACAGTTAAAAGATACCATAATATGTGTATACATTTTTGGATCAATAAATTAAAAAGTTTTCTCAGAAAAAATTCTGGAAAATTCACTTTTTTTCGGCCGTCAAACTGTATATAGCCTCTTAAGTAAAGTGACAAAACACACAAAAAACCCGCGTATTAGGTGATAACAAAAAGCACAGACTCAAATCACACGCAAAACTCAAATATTAGCAATTCAACACAACCCAAGAAGGAGAAATCTGCACAGAACACAAATCGAACAACACGGAGGAGTAAAACATTACACAACACAAGGAATTATCCCACAGGCCATATACATAGTTTCGATACACTAACATTAACTATAACTAATTAAACACAAAACAATTAACCATTGTAAACCCACACACCCCCATATAAATAAACGAAATTTATAATGTTAAAACTCAACCCACTAACTCTTTTCTTCAACAGAATCGGCCTCATCGTCATCTTAACTCGACAGTGGTTATATAAAAAGTGTTCAAAAACATAAAAATAATTGTTTTATTTTAAAACAAAGTGAATTACATAAATAAGTAAAGATAAGTGAGTTATTTAAAAAAAAGTGTTTAGATTATTTATAATAATTTAATGTGTGCCCATAAGCAACATCCTGTAACTAATGAACCAGGATACATAGGACCTCGAAATTTTTGTCACTTCATTTTTGAGTTAAGTCTAATATATTTCTGTCCTAAAAAAATGTTAGCTCCGCACATTTTAATTCGGGCATGAGAGGGTTAAATAGAAATGGAGTTTATTGTCATGATTTTTTATTCACATCTGTTTTTAAATTAAATTAATATCGTAGCCAGCTTTCAATAAACCGAATTAACATGTATCAGCCGTGACGGGAAAAGTTTCTAATAATAAGAAGCGAAAAAAGGAATTTTTTTTTTACTTCCAAAAATTATTTTAATGAACTCCTCATTGCAATTGCAAATATAACTGATTGATATTTTAAACCCTACCGTGATATAAATACTTAATTTTTGAACAACAAAAGCAAGTTAGCAAAAATCCACTCCTAAACAAATAGCGGTCATTCGAGCGCATAACCCAGCTGACCCACCAACAATCTGACTACTTCATTTGCGGTAATTGATTTCCAGCCAACAGAATAAACATTAACCCAGCTGTTTTACAAAATCTTGGCAATAAATTACGTTTGCTGAAAAATCGACCTGAATTATTTAAAGAGACGATAAACGCAAGGTGCGTGCGCCGGCCCAACCAAGAAGACGTCACTTAAGCTGCGGACCGCAGAAGATGTGCGCATCAACTCGCTCGCAAATGTACGCTTTGTTTGCACATCAATTGGCTTGGCTGCGCTGAACCGTTAGGCGCTTCAGGGAAGTTTATTATTTCGCCAAAGCAAATAACCGCAAAATGAATTGAAAACAAACAAAATTAATGACTCGCTTACTTCGAAAGGCGGCACCAACACACGCACAGACACAAAGCTCCTTGTATGCTATGCACTTAACACTAACTAATTCGAGACTATTTTACCTGTCTACTTACACTATCTATTCGGCCACTTGCTTTACTTTCGTTGCTTATCAGCCGGACACATGCAACAGCTTACGGTTGTAACCTTTATTTGTTCAGGGGAAATTATGGCCAATACCAAAGGTATTTACACTTTTGGCCCGGGCCTAGAGTTCGGTCACATGCTACCATTGTAGGCGGCAATTAAGGTAAATGGAAAAAAGGTAAGTTTTGCGCACATTTTGTGTCGCCCCTTGCCCCTCACTGTTGCCCGCCAACGCGGCGGTGTGAAAGATGAATGGTCTTACACGGGCTTACAGCTATGCAAACAGCTGTTTCCTGGCAAATATTAAAATTAACGAGTCTGTTTACCAAATATAAATCTTTCAATGGAAAATAGAAAGCTATTACCTTTGGATGGAGTGTTTGAAAGGTGGCAAAATATGGCATTTAGTGTGAAGGGAATGTGTTGTGAGGGAGCGCAGACCAAATACGTGTTGCCGTAGTGCTTTAAAGCGATAATGATGATTAAGTACTAAAAATGGAGATTAATCAGTTAAGAATTTAATACAGTAACGAAAAATATTGACTGCGATGGTGATTTTAAATTATATATTCTATTATATTTCTGCATGTTTTAGAAATGACTTTAAAGCTAAAAAGATGTGATTGAACTATTTTTTCTCGTTTTGGGGCTCAATACAAGTGCCGAAAATAATTTAACCAGTTACCCACTTCTTGGATCGAATAATTTTCCCGGGGGACCAGATATATTTGTTTATATTAGGTAAGAAATAATGTCTTAACTTTATCCGTAGGTGGTAACCCTTCTCCTAAATGGCGTTTGAACTAAATGCTTCCAAATGTTTTCTGAAGGACGCGGAGAGTTTTCCATTTTTTTATGTTTTTATATTTAGATGTCATCACTATTAAGAAATTCGATTTCCGCTGCTTTTCTGATATCTTTACCCTGCCAATTTAACAAATTAAAATAATTAAAAAAAAACTACTTGAATTTTTTTCTAAACGTGGCAAATATATAAAACAGAAACTTTCCAAAACAAAGGTTCGTACAACTTTTCGAATGATACTCAGTTTTACTATTTCAAATAGGGGCCAACTCTTTTTAAGAATATCTGCATTATTTAAATTTTCGCAAGACTTCGCATTGTTTCTTAGATGTGTGGCAATTTTCATTCATTTTGTAGGCAAACTGTAAACTTTTGTATGCTTTTCTGAACGTTTTCCAGAACACCTTACGATTGCAACCTATTTTACAATATTTTATTCAATTATGTTTCTTCGAGCAAGTGTTAACTCTGTTCAAGAATTAGTTTAAATACTTTCGTAACTTATTATTAAACGCGAAAATGATTTTTATACTGTCAATACTACACTTCAAAAATTTTACTTCTTCCAATATGTGGCAACTCTATTCGAAAATATATATAACCTGTAAATTTCTTAAATACTCTTTGAAGAAATTTTTTATAACCCTTTAATTTAAGCGCACAATTCGTACAAAAGCATATACAAATTGTTAAATGCTTTCAGAAATGCTTTCAGAAATGCTTACAATTGTTACACATTTTAAAATTTTAGTCTCACTTTTACAATTTTGAGAAGTGGCAAATCTTTTGAAACTTGAGTTCTCATTAGACTTTCGAAAATATTTATTGTATAATTTGACAATTGTAGTGAAAGTACAACACCAGGAGATGGCGAACCCGATTCCCCAATCGATGACGATGGAACAGATGTTCCATTACCCGACCATGAAGAAATTCGAATAGCAATTACCCGCTTGAAGAACAACAAAGCGGCGGGGGCCGATGGACTACCGGCCGAGCTATTCAAATACGGCGGCGAAGAACTGATAAGGTGCATGCATCAGCTTCTTTGTAGAATATGGTCGGAAGAAAGCATGCCTGACGATTGGAATCTCAGTGTGCTCTGCCCAATCCATAAAAAGGGAGACCCCACAATCTGCGCCAATTACCGTGGTATAAGTCTCCTCAATATCGCATATAAGGTTTTGTCGAGCGTATTGTGTGAAAGACTAAAACCGTCAACGAACTGATTGGACCTTATCAGTGTGGCTTTAGACCTGGAAAATCGACAATGGACCAGCTATTCACCATGCGCCAAATCTTGGAAAAGACCGGAGAGAGAAGAATCGATACTCACCATCTTTTTATCGATTTTAAAGCTGCCTTCGATAGCACCAAAAGGAGCTGCCTTTAAGCCGCGATGTCTGAATTTGGTATCCCTGCAAAACTAATACGGCTATGTTGAGCAACACCAAAAGCTCCGTCAGGATCGGGAAGGACCTCTCCGAGCCGTTCGATACCAAATGAGGCTTCAGACAGGGTGACTCACTATCGTGCGACTTCTTCAATAGAGAAGGTGCAATCTTCTACAAGAGTGTACAGCTGCTGGCGTATGCCGATGATATTGATATCATCGGTAGTAACAACCGCGCCGTTTGTTCTGCTTTTTCCAGACTAGATAAAGAAGCGAAGCCAATGTGTCTGGTGGTGAACGAGGAAAAAACGAAATATCTCCTGTCATCAAACAAACAGTCAGCGCACTCGCGTCTTGGCTCCCACGTCACTGTTGACAGTTATAACTTTGAAGTTGTAGATAGTTTCGTCTACTTGGGAACCAGCGTTAACAACACCAACAATGTCAGCCTTGAAATCCAACGCAGAATCACTCTTGCCAACAGGTGTTACTTTGGACTGAGTAGGCAATTGCAAAGTAAAGTCCTCTCTCGACGAACAAAAATTAAACTCTACAAGACGCTCATTATTCCCGTCCTGATGTATGGCGCCGAAGCGTGGACGATGACAACATCCGATGAGACGACTCTTTTGGGTTTTTGGAGAGAAAGGTTTTGCGTAAGATTTGTGGTCCTCTGAACATTGGCAACGGCGAATACCGCAGACGATGAAACGATGAGCTGTACGATTTGTACGACGACATTGACATAGTTCAGCGAATAAAAAGACAGCGGCTACGCTGGCTAGGTCTTGTTGTACGCATGGAAGAAAACACTCCAGCTCTGAAAGTATTCGATGCAGTACCCGCTGGAGGAAGCCGCGGAAGAGAACGACCTCCACTCCGGTGGAAAGACCAAGTGCAAAGTGACCTGGCTTCACTTTGTGTTTCCAGTTGGCGCCAAAAAGCAAAAAGGAGGAAAGTGGCGCGCTCTGGTGGATTCGGCTATAATCGCTTAAGTGGTTTCTACTCCAAATATATATATATATAATATGAAATCACTAGTCAAATAGATGAGGAACTTATATACTTATTTTGGGATTTGGACAAACCTTTTAGTGATGACAAGGATCTTTTAAAAAATATTGTTGGAAGTATTCGCTCCTCTTCGTCAACTTTTACCACTTTCATGAGTATTTCTGACAAATTAATCTGTTGAACACAAATAAATCTAAGATGGCTTCGAGTTATAGTCGAGAGGTGTCCGATTTGTCTTTAGTTGTAGGTGATATGCATGAAGTTAAGTTGATTCTAAAGAATGTAAGATATTGCCTTCAGTTCCAAATTTTTTAATACATATAATATGATTAAAAAGTTGCGAAGTTTTTACCTAAGTAAGGTCAGAGAGTAAGACAACTCAACTACTTTTTGTGAATTTTCCCAAGAGTATCATATCCCAAATTATATTTGTCTCGACAATATTATCTTAGCTCTGCTCTACTGTTATTAAAGTCTCTGATCACGATTTCAGCAGATTGGTCAGACTGTATATCTTGTTCTTAATCTTCTGAAGTAAACTCTGAGCTGAATTTGGTTCAGAGAAGTTACATCATTATGGATAAGTACTGGGCATACGACTACAAAAGTACGGCTTTAATTATATCGAGTTTCTTTAAGTGGTTATAAAGGTATAAGAATTTGAAAACCGAAATATGTGGCAACCTCCCGTGCGAGACGCGTACTTAATTGGAAAATACTACAATATTAGTTGGTTTACACGATAATTTACACGGTTAATCCACCCATATGAATGCGCGTGTTAGCTGAAAGCCTGCGCTAATGCAACGCTTCAGCCATCCACACACTAAATCTTAACGGATTTATTTATTTGTTTGCTATATTTTCATACTTTTTGCAATAATTACAGCTGCTTTCCGCTTTGCTGCTTAACGATGGTGTTCGTTTTACTTTGTAATAGCTTTCAAGAGAAGATTTATGACGTATTCAAGTTAAAATGCGTAAAGACAGGTGAACGCCGGTGAGCGCTAGTAGCTTCAGCTCAGCCGAAAGCAGATGCAAAGCAGGTGCGCGCAAGCACGGCCAAACAGTGGAACGGTGAAAGTAAACAGAGCAACAAAGGCACAACGAGACAGATAGTAATGCTGATAAAGTGCGAGCGAGCAACGCTGGGTTCATGGGTCAGCTGAAAACAAGCGAACGAACATTAAAAGTCGCATACTCGGCGGCGAGGGTTCGGGGAGGCAGCATGTGTTGATGCAGCGCCGTAATAAACTATGAGAAATGGTAAATTAAGATAAATTAATGGTTAAAATGTGAAAATTTATTTGTGCTGATAACGCGCCCGGCAAAAAATATATTAACTCACTTGTGTAGCAGCGTAAAAGGTGATAAAGGTCGGTTGGCAGCAGACAACAGCAAAGCAAGCACATGAGCCGGGCGTTTAGTTATGTGTGTGCTAGTAGAAGCATCGTGCGCTATGAGGAATTTCACAATTCACACTCACGCGCAAGTCAAGGGAAGAAAAAGATTTACTGCCGCAGGCTATGCAATATGGCAGCTGAGTTGTAGCGCAAACGAACGCGCGCGTAAAATTACTGAAGCATTAGATTTTTTCATGCTCATATTGTTGTTGTTATTTTTGCATTTGTTGTTTTAGGTAAGATTCTTGCATTTTTAATTTGTTCGCATCCACATTTATTTCTGGAGATAACAACGCAAATTGTCGTAAATATTAGACAAATATCTCCCTTCCGCTTTTTTGCTCTTTATTCATTACTATATAAATAGTGTTACAGTGATCGGATTTAGTTCAAATATGCGCCATTTCGTTCGTTAATCTATTTCCATCTAGACGCCAACTTCATAATATCCCCCTCGTAGAAGCCCTTTTCTTATTTGTGAAGAACTCGGACAGCCATTTTTCCCAAGCCTCTTTTGAGTTCAACTTTACACCACCAAGGGCGTTCGCCATGGACAGGAAAAGCTGGTAATCACTTGGCGCTATGCTATGGCTATATCAACGAAGTGTGAGGTCTGGCATTGTCCTGGTGGAACACTGCACCCTTCCTGTTGGCCAATTCTGGACGCTTCTGGTCGCTTCAGCGGTCCATTTGTTCCCATTAGATGGTAGCATTAATTGTCTGGCGATATGGGAGCAGATCATAGTGGATGATTTCCTTCCAATCCCGCTTCATTCGGTCCAGAAGGTTTTTTGCGTCAAATCATGCGGCACTCAAACATCAAGCTATTTTGTATATCCAGCCTTCTGCAGATGGTTTAAAATGGTTTGGTGACTAATTCCCATCTCTTGGGCGATGTCACGAGATGCCACATGCCGGTCTAACTCGATGTTTTACATGATTTGATCGGTATTCGTCATCACAGATCTTCTGCCGGCTGGCTTATCCATGGTGTCGTTTTCACCCGCTCTGAATCGTCGAAACCATTCCTCCGCAGTTCGAAGTGATAGAGTACCTTCCCCAAAACACCATTAATCTCACGGAACGTTTCTCTAGCGGATTTGTCTTTAACGAAGGAATACTTTAAAATATCGCGAATTTCGGCGTTAGTGAACTCCATGTTTACACGTCTATAACTGTAGCAATATCCAAACTAATCATGCATAGCGTCGTTTTGTAGTTTATGTCAAGAGCTTTCAAAGATGTATAGTATTGCCAGATACGAGCTCTGTAGCAAAAAGGCGAAAGGGAAAAAGGAATATATTTGCCAACCTAATACATGTACGCTGTTTAGGGGTGCAGCGTGGCGTATGAGTAACCTATATATTGGGTAGTGGTAATAGTAGCTCGAACTCAAGCTCTTAATATAACTATTTTTGTTATTTCAAAGACCTTTTCTTTAAATTTTTAGCTTATTATTAAATGACATGAAGTGAGTTAGTGTATATATTGGCATAAAATACCATCTAGTAGATTTAGGAGTTGATCCCTATAGAACTCCTATTCCAGTCGCATACATATCAACAATGATATTTTATCGTCACAATTTTGCATACACCAGTAGTACCTTGGTGGTGAAAATGGTGAATTACATCAGACCTCACATACTATATATAATGATTTTCGCTTTTCTAGTGGATTTTATGCCGAATATGTCAAATCACATCATAACTTGATCCGTCAGATCTGCTATAAAAGGACATGAAACAATGATAACAAAAACTGAATAAAACTCTGTAATGCAAAAGTGAGTTTTATTATTAGCAAAATGATTATTTATGATTTTAATTTTTTTTTAAAGAGAGTCTATGAGTAGCTAATTGTATTGATAACGTTGCTTCAAAAATTGTCTAGTCAGTCCAAAGTGGTGGTGTTTGCAATATATCTCACTCCTTTATTTCCGTGTTCATTTTGTATCCGATAGAAGTCTACATAAAATATCCATAAAGTAGTCTAGAATTTCGGATCTGCTACTGTTAACTGTCATGGAAGACATGTTTACACACTTAGGAAAATTGGCTTGGCATCGCCTACTTTTTGGTCAAAACCATATCTCAGGAACTACTCAATAAATTTTCACAAAATTTCGTAAGTAGATAATATTTTTTTGAAAATGAGCGAAGCTGCAAGCATGTGAAGCATTCTTAGAAGAGATTTGATACAAGTATGCACTTATAATTACATATACGTATATAACCTCTCCTGTTCTATTAAATTGCCTTTAGTATGGACCTAACTCCGAAATCAACATTCAATGGAAGAAAATCTTATCGAAGTACGAAGAAGTGAGCACTAATTACCAAAAATCAAAAATTGGCGAATGTACAAACAGTGAGCTCGCCAATGAATGGAAGATATTTCATCACTCAGCTCACGAATATCAGAAAATCTGCTTCAATGAATGCCCACTTTTTAGTAGCATATTTGACTACTAATCGAACTTCAACTGCAATTACTGCTCTTGCCTGAGGTTTACGTTTTCATTTCCTTTCATGCTTGTGCTCAATTCATTTCCGTAAACAACTCAATTTCTAACAACTAACTACATATGCACATGTGAGTATGTGGGTGAGTGAGCATGTCTGCATTAAGCAAAAGCCACAACAAATGAAGCGGAGGGGGAAAGCAGAAAGTATGCTGCGCTAAGGTAGCTGCCGTAGGGTAAGCAACTAAGTCAATTGCAACGGTATTGCTCTCATCGCCGGTCAACTTGGTGACGGCAGCAATATGTATAATCCATTTAGACAGACATGCAGTCATTCAGTCTTTGTATGCTGTCACTCAGTCGCTCGACATTATTTCATTCATTGATATGATCTAACGTTGCTGCTGTGGCTTGGCGCTGCTTCTCTGATGTTGTTTTTGTTGCTGCTGCCAATTCATTCGTTTGTTATCGAAATTGTCGCTTGTACTCGTATGTTGTTGTTGTTGTTTTCTTTAATACTCTCTTTTTTTTTTTGTTTTTGCTTTCGTAGTCAATGCTTAGCGCAATAACATGTTTAATGTCTTCTCGGGAGTATGTATATGCATATACCTTGACGCTATGCAATGGTGATTGTGATGTTTATCAGTTCACCACTGGATTGACAAGCAATTTTGCTGTTAATAGTTCTATTTTTGCTTTTGTTTTTATTTTGCGTACTTTTATTTTTATTTTTATATTCATAATATGTATTTGCAATTCTTCTGCGGTTGTATATTTTCATGCTCTATTTGTTGCTGTTATGCAAGCGATTTTTCCAATTTGAATACTTTTTCTTTCCATTTTAATAGTTATACTTCATTCGTGTGACTGATTATCACCTGTAAAAGCGCAGAATTGCAAACATATCTCCTTACATCTACACGTTGCATAGCCAACCCGTCTTGTGGCAATGAAAAATGTTAAAAATGTACTGATGTTAGTGATCAGTGAAAATAAAGTGATCCCGATTGCTTATTACAGATCCCGAAATTCATATTTAACTTCCTAGTTAACTTTGAGAGAGTTATGTAAATTTAAAGTGTCCTTAAAAACTTAATGCTTATATCTCATTCGCCATTTTAACAATGTAAATTCCCTACTATTCAGTTCCCTACTCATCTTCAATCAAAATTATGTTCTAACCAGATCTCTGGTACTACTACCCCTGATTTCTTTTTTTTTGGACTATTTGAAAAATAATTGTATGATAACAATTCTAGCACCCACCTACATCAAATCCACAATTATAAGTTCACCAATTTTTTAAGATATCTCAATACTAACCGATATATGAGGCATTCTCTGGAAAAAAAGCCACTTGAAAAAAAAGTTCTTTATTTCCTTTGGCAATGATATATCTTATAGTACTTATATGTAAAACCTAAAATAAAACATATGCTGTTAAGTCTGTGTAACGCGGGGTTGCCATACTGTAAGGGGCCAAAGTTTTTTGTAAAAAAATTTTCAAGCCGCCATAACTTTAAAACTAATGAACAGATTTTAAAACACCATGTGACTTTTTTGTACAGAATTTCTCAAACTTTGAAACTGTATATCGTAAAAATTTTTAAAATTAATATTTCATGGCAAAAAATGAAAAAAAATTTTTTTGGAATTTTTAACCGTTTATGCCCTTTTCGATTTTTTTTTTCGAAAATATCTTAAAATGTTCCTTATTTCATTACCTTTTTACCCCCCAAAGGGAATTTTGGGACAGCAATATTTGTATGAGCTACAAATAAAAAACCAACTCAGAACATGATGAAAAATCATTGATTTATGCACTATTATTATATGCATTTAGCGTAACCAAGGATTAACGACGTGGACGTAGCAGACATTTAACCCCTTTTTTGTTTTTTTTTTTATTTTTTAATATTTTTCAAATTTTTATTTTTTTTTGTCTTTTTTTGGTTTTTGTTTTTTATTTAAAATTATTACGTACTTGAATCTCAATTTGATGTTCATGTGCTTTTGCGTTTACGTGTTGTTGTTGTGTTCGAAAATTCCTTTAAAATCAGATTTTCTTCAGCAAAAAGAATCAATGGTACCCAAAAGTAACATGCATTTATACCTATTGGTAACGAAGAAATGTTATTAAAAACATTTAGTTTTTAAGAGAATCTGTAGTTTTTCCACCAAAGCGTTTAAGGTTTTACATATACTATAAGATATATCATTGGCAAAGAAAATAAAGAACTTTTTTTTTTTTCAAGTGGCTTTTTTTCCAGAGAATGCCTCATATGCGGTATAAAGTCCACCATAAGTTTGAAAATCTGTGTATTGGGTATATTGGGCTACAGGAAATATTGCCCCGATTTTGCCCAATTTTTGCACAGAGGCGTGTGGTTGAAAAAACAGTTCAACTTTAAATTTATTTATATTTTCGAAAAAAATAGATCACAAACACTGAGGTCCTCATGTTCGCTAACTGGGGCCTTGAAATGTTAAAGTGCGATTACGGTGATTTTAAGATGGGTGATATGGCATGGTAAGTTGGCAAAGTTTTGTTCCGCTATCTTCAGTGGTGCTCAATATGTATATGGATTGCTTAGTGAATGAATCAGATGGGCGTCAAAATTGTGGCATGTGGGATTTAGGCGTAGTTGTGTATTGATTTCGCCCATTTTTTAGCTAAAGCATTGGGATGCAAAGGAAATCGTTCGAGCCAAATTTCGTTAAAATTGGTTAAGTAATTTCTGAGATATGGTATTTGAGAGAGTATGGTTGATATAGCTTTAATTTTTTTACGAGCTTAGAACACAGTTTCCCAAAAAAATGCATCCAAAAATGCGCCTTCCAAGTGCGTTCCACTGTACCGAATTTTAATTTCCTAGCGAATGTATTCCTTTCTCCATGAAATCATGGAATATAGTTCATGTCAAAGTCTCACACTCTTCGTAAGAAAAACAAATTTCGGGAGATTATCCAAGATATAAATTTTCAAGAATTATCTTCAAGAATTAGATTTGAATTACTGCGTTTATACTAAATATTATTTTAATTAACAAAGCAAAATAAATGCATGAACTTAATACCAGTATATGGTTATACTTTAGTTCAGCCAGAAGTATTATGATAATCCCGATAACTCAAGAACTCATCGAAAATAATATCACCAACTTTACACCGTTGCAACGCTGCATTACCGCTCATTTATAACGTTCATTGGCCATGACCGAAACCTCATAAACAATTCAAATTTTAATCAACTTTGGCTAGTTTGAGCCAGACAAAAAGCACTCCACAAACGGTGCTACGCTTTCGAAAGCTCACAGCTCCTTCAAACGCTATTGAAAATACCATCGCCAAAGGAAGCAAGAGTAAAGTTGTTGGCAGTCACCGACAATATGTTCATTTTACTCGCATTCTGTTATTTGTGGCGTTGTACGTAAGCGCTTGAGTGGGTCTGAGTGTCGTTTGATTGCAGAAAAATATGAAATTGACTCTTTCAGAATGCATAAATTGTGCGCCATTCAATGGGATTGTACGTATGTGTGCAGCAACTACATATATACTTCTAGAGGATGTAGGAACTCGACTACAGTTACAAACATACCGGCAGTCATAGCCACAATCGCAAGCATGCTTATAGCCACCAACACTTATCGGCTAATCAACTACTACGTGAATGCTAACTGTATATACTCAAATGGCGTGGAGTAAGAGTTATAGCCGCTTGCTCGACGTCATCAAAAATGTTGTTTATTGTGTTATGAATTCCGAGTAAATATAATTTTAAAGCAATTATTGTATTCTCTTTTGTGCTGCGTCGTGTTGCAAGAGTGGTGGAGAGACAGAGAGAGAGTGATGCAAAAAAACCTCATTGCAATATAACATCAGCCGTTGCTACAGAGTTTCGCAAAAATTTATTGCTGTTCGCAATTATTTCTTTATTCTAACTTAATTACGCGGAAACTTTGTGCTTCCCTTTGATGTTCATAATTGGAACTTTTATTTGCATGAAATATAATAATCCAAATGAAAATGTAGCTCCGTAATAAATAGAGGAGGTGGGCCCGGTACGACTTCTTGGCGCACATAATTGTATCATCTTCCTCTTCTTCTATTTTGCGGTTTTCACAACTTCCACTCTCTACTCGATCCATAATAGACTTTGTAATAGCTGATACAAAGGCGGTTGTCTATGCGTGCTATAATATATTTCTTAGATTGAACTACAATTATATTACCTTTTTGATATGGTACTCTTCCCAAGATTGGCTTTCTTTCTATCAAGAAGGACAATTGTGTTCGGGGAGTTTCGTGGTGGCTGTGATTTCAAAACCTAAATGCAGGCAGAAGGCCTTTGGTTACTTGGTGTGGAGTTCAAGGCAACCGGGTGCCGGACCCAAAACACGGCAGAGGTTTTAGATGGGCCCGGCATTACCAAGGTGACATAAGTGTGTACCACACGCCTATTGGTACTGAATGTGCTTAGAAACATCAGGACGCTGATCAACGCATTGCCCGAAAAGGAGCTTTGGGTTTGGTTCACCATACCCTAGGTACAGGGGTTTCCGCCCATTATCCTATTGAGATGGTATTATCTCAACACAACTTTCTCGACTTTCATGCCTTTGGTAGATCAAGGCTGACACTCTTGGAGTTCAAACCTTCAACAAACCACGGGAATTGAATGGAAATACAACGCCTAGCAGAATTTAGTCGCTTTGTTGATACATGAAATCCTACTACAGGGGTTTACTAACTTTATCAAGGTCTTGTCTTTGGCTATCTAAGTATGATTACCTTAACATAAATCAGCCACACAATCTAATCTAATTTATGGCAACAAGTCTCCTAACCTCCCTAAGGATAAGTCTTTTTATCTGGCGTTACCTTCGTCCACTTACATTTTTTTGAAGAAATCTCTTATTTATATGTGAAATATAGCAGCTTCTATACTTAGCATAACCGAACAGCGTGGATTCTGATAGGACAACGTCCCCTACGACTAAGGAGAGGTGAAGTTTGGGAAAGGTGAAGAGCTCGGTAGACCTCCTGCACTTCAACATAGTCCAAAAAGATCTGGGGACTGTGCAAGTGCTAGTGGTTGAGCGCTTCCCCAGCTCAGCCTAGGCCAACTTATTAGAGGGTGAAGACTTTTCCTTTCCTATAAATGTTTCGAGCTCCTCTGCGTTTAGTGCTTTTAATTGTTGTTGTTGTTTATTATTTTACGAAGAGTTTAGTGGGAATCGAGAGGCTTTTAAATTTCAAAAAATTTCTAGCTATACCTAAGGTAAATTTTGCAGTAGGTATTTCCGATATTCGTTCAATATTGCCACACATTTGCCCCAAATTCCTTGAACAGTTCACTGGTCTACTTAACCGTAACAATGGCGTATGAAAATTAAATTTTTGTAACTCTTGATATGCGCCACTTCGCCCATTAGCCGCACTCAACCGCAAAGTTTGACTTTTTAATTTCATTCGGCTAATGGTTTACACGCCAAAATCTGTCCGCCCTTTCGTGCATGGCTGCAATAAATGCGTAAAAGCCGACCATGCCGGCGGTAACGGTGATTTAGGGCGCTGCCGCTTGCAAACAAACGCTGCAGCAAATGCGAGTGGAATATTATAGGCTACCTTGTACCGCGCCTAGGATGTGGCCCAGTTTATTTTAATTTTTTTCGCTTTTTTTTCTTTTACGGAAGTCCGTATACGAAACGCACCTACCGAACGGCAACGAGCACATTGCACAGCGTGAGCATATCTTGGATTTCCGCTGGTATCGCGAGCGCGCTCAGGCATTTTGCATGTCGGTGGTCGGTGGGCGAAGATGGATGCATTTCGGCTGCCAAAATGTGCAGAGCCAATAAATTTCAACCGATGGACTGTGCCGCAATACAACCCTCCGATATGCGGCATGTCGATATGTCGCTTGGTATGCACCGTTCTTGTAGCTAGCTGCAACCCACTTGCGCCTCGTGGGTGTATTGAAAACCGCCTGCGTCTGGTTATTCGACTTTAAATTACTGCTAAGATATATATGAGCGGCAAGTTTATGAGCATGCATCAAAGTGTGTATGTGTCTGTATAATGCCAAAGTTGCCATGAATCCAAATGCGTTACATTTCGTGCTTTGGCAAGCGATTCATCTACTGACAGCAGCTACTCGACTTCGGCACAAACTCACACTTCCTCTGCCACTTGCACTCACTAATCCTACTCCGCGTCTTTCGTCTACTTTCTCATGACTTGAGCTAAATCACTGCTGTTTAAATTGTTGCCACACTGCAACTGTTTGCCAACAACTCACAGTTTTCAGTTTCGATACGGCAGCTTTTTGCTTTACGCCGGTTTCTCTTCTTCAGTTTTTCGAACTACTTTGGCGGCCAATTTTTCTTCGTTTGTGTTTTCATTGCCTGGCTGTTGCCTATAATTCAAATTGGACATTTCGCACATCTGCTGCATGCCACAGCGCAATGTTGTGTAGGCCAACAAAGCGGCCAAAATCGGTATTCGGTCTAACCGTAAGCTGAGTGCTCGTTAAACTCTTCCTTTATACTCGTACTGTCTGCAGTAAAGCAACAACTGTGTGGTTGTTGTCGGCAGATAGTTGGTCCACTTGAGTTGCGTTCGTTTGACCCCTTATTTATAAACGACTTTTAAGTGGACGAACAGCTGCGATGGCAGCTCTGAAAGTGCTTAGCAAAGCAATAGTGGACCAAGATATCAGATATATCTATGGATGGCAAAGAGTTTTTGCTTAGGGAGTCAGTATATAACTAATTTATTGTAGATATTTCTAAACAATTCGGAAATTTTTTCAAAATATTTGTAATACAGCTAAATTCAACGATTTATGATTTCATAGTGATACACACAGTTTAATAGAGTTTCTTCTCGATTATTGCTCAAACACCCTAATAGCCTTTTGGCACAGAGAAATTAAGTTAATAAATTAAAATTATAATTGAGAAATTAGCTTTCACCTTTTGCACAACCGGCTTCTCTTTTAAAGATTAACTGTTCGTTTTTTGCTTTTCATAAGAAGTTGGTAAGTTTCATCAGCTGATTGCTATTTTATCAATAATCACAATTAAATTTCCAGCGTGGACAACAAGACGCATAGCTACATTCCAGTTTCAGCTCAATTTGTATTCGATTAAAAATTAATGTAGTAATATAAAATTTTCTTTTGTTTGGTAAGTAGGTCTAAATCATCACTTTAATCGTGTAAAGGTCGGTTAATTAATCAAATAACTCCTGTGCGAAAAAGACTATGAGCGTAATTATTCAAGTCAAAATTAATTAATCAATCAAAATTTTTATTGAGAAACCCTTTTTTGGTTTTTACATTGCATTTCATTTTCAAGACGATTAAACTTCAATGAAAAATTAACGTAGATTTTTATTTTATATGGTAGATCGATCATAATAAGCGTTTTAATCGAGCAGACACCGGTTAATTGATCAATTAGCTCCTGTGTTAAAAGGCTATTACCGGATATTTACGAAACCGTGACTAAGATTCGTCGGAACTATGTAAGCGGTAATAACTGTTCAACTAAGAACAGTCTACTTGACTCATAACTATTTTGGAAATTGTATTTCGGTTGTTCGGCTATAACCACCGACAAATGGGCAAGACTATTACTCCTAGATAGGTCCAGAAGTCTGTGAGTTCAAAACTATTACCATTAGGACGCTAGAGAGCTGACTGCTGAATTTTATATAGATAGTCTCGATGTTAATAGTACACATCAGAAACATGGAACATTCGGAATTCAATCGACAGTCATTCTAATGAGCTAACCCTTGGCTCATATATGATATTACACTTATGGATTGTATAAATCATGTAACAAAGGTACGGGATACAGACGTTAAGAGCCTACAAACTACAACAAACAAAATTACAAAATACATGTTTTAACGTACTCTAACTCGAAGTTTTTTTGTGGATTATGGTAATTCGAGTTAGGGAAGTTCAACTATATTTTGAGCCCAACAAATGTAGATCAATCCAGTTGAACCAATTAGAGATGATAGTCTAAATCTAAAATATTCTTTATAAAAAATATAAGAATAATCTTCAAATTAGCTGGAAAATAAATGTTTTTCCAATGTGGCAATGAGTATAGAAAATGCAATTGTGGATTTTTTCGAGTAAATTAAACTTCCCCGCCTTCCCTATATACTACATTTGACTACTGTGTGTTAGATACAAAAAAGTACATACACTATTCCTGTCTCCCTTTGTGAGTATTAATTTTGTTTCGTATTCAGCCAAATTTGTAGGTCGTCTAATTTCACTTGGGCAATTTCTAAGAGTTTTACTCAAAAAAAAAAATGAAAATAAACTGCACTAAATACGCATCCGGCGCAGCTGAGGGCTTTCTGCAGGCAAAGTGTCAGCAGTCCAGCGAAGAGCGGCAAGCGCTGAGTTGAAAAATCAGTCGTGCCAGCCGTCTATGCGCTTAATTCTACTTACTCACACCAGGGCTCACTGTATGTACTATAAAACCCTGCCGTTCCTTCGAGGCTTTTGACGTAACTTTCGTGGTGAGTTGTAAATTAGTTTTTGGCATGTTTCCCTGTAATACTTAGTTAGTCTAACTTCGATGAGTTTGTATTTATGTGCATTCATGTGCTTGTGTGTTGGTCAATGTTGCATGCCACAAGCAGTTGCTGCAATGTCAGCAGTGAATGCTTCAAGTAACAAGCGAATTAATGAAGGCAATGCACTCATTGTCGGCAATTGAGGAAGACTATAGACTTAAATATAAACAAGGAACGAAACATATGGAGGTAACTGTTTCATAAAAATTAATTCATCCAAATGCCTTCTCTGAGTTATTGAATATAATTAATTGAACCTAGCCTTAACTATCTATTAACTGCATCAACTATTTTACCTTCATTTTAAATCAAAAATCAGTGATTATCTATTAATCTGTCTGAGTTCCGAACTATAGCCTTCAATTAAACGTTATGCCTTTTTTATAATCTTTCATGTGGCACTTATGCCCACAATTCTCCTTCTTTAGTGTCGGCCTTATTTTCTACGTACGCAACCTATTCACACCAACAAGAAACAAACTAACTAACGAACTAACAAAGTATTGATTCAATATAGCAACAAAGAAGGATCGTACAACTGAGGGAACATCCGTAAAGGTTTATTTGTGTGAATGAGCTGAAATGCAACTACATGTAGAACGCTTCTTGCAACATATTCTGGGCGTTTACTGCTTTACAACATTAATATATGTCCACATAAAGGGTTTCCCAATAGGGAAGAAGTAAAAGATAATTGAAGCGACCTATATGAGAATGATCATTCTGCTATTCTTCTAAATAGCGGAATTGAATAAAAATTTAAACAAATTGGAATGCGGCATATTAAATACATAAATATATTTTTTTGCGGTTACATGGGCTTTACATCTTCAGAAAATTCTCTCTAGAATATTGTCCTAAAATTTCAAGTCGATCCGCACATTAGTTTTAAAGATACGCTATGGAAAAGCTGTGCCCTTCAGGGTTGTTTTATTGTAACTTCGAATTAAAACCCCGTTTTTCCCCAAAATAGTTTAAAGTCGGTACTCAAACGATATTGATGAAATTTAAGACATATCTTTGAAATATAATCCACAAAGATCTTTTTAAATTGCAACTATTTTAATTTTTAAATTAAAAACATAAAAATTATTGAAAATAGCCCTTAGCAGGATGAACATCACGTTACCCCTTAAGTGTAGAAAATAATAATGCACATGTGTCGATCACTATTAGTTTCACGAGCCTAAAAAGAGTATTTTAGAACTCAGTGTTCATCACACTGTTTAGGATACCGTTTCAAAGTATGGCCCCTACAATGACGGTTTATTGAAGACAATAGGTAATACTTAGTTTTAGTACAGATACGTATCTTGTTTAGTTGCTGGACGAAGACGGAAGGTATCTAGTATTGGCCTAACTCGAAGGGGAAAGTAGTCGCAAATAATAAATCAGATATATAAAACAAAAGTAATGATTAGCATTATTACACACAGTCACAAAATTAAAAAAAAAAAATTATAATATCCCAAGTTATAGTTGTTTGTGTTGACCCATTTACTTGCGGTGACTATCATAAATCCTTGGAGATTCATCTAAAATCAATCGGATATAAAAAAATTATTTTTATAAATAGTAATTTTTTTTCACAAATTACCAAAATAGCGGCCACAGGAAATTTTTTTCTAGATTTTCTGGAAGTTTCACCGAGCGTTTTGAGTGCAATTAAGCATAGTGAATCTTGGATGATGAAACAGTAAAAATCGTGGCTCCATTATACAATATGGTGTTAATCGTTCGATTGGTCTTGTTTTTCCTTTTAAAAATAAACATTCCTTCAAAATAGCATGTCATTGGCTCAGAGTTGAAACCCCTGTATATCTAGGCACAAATACGTGTAAATACAGCTACACTTCTATGTACGATATATAAATACCTCAATACATATAGATTCCAACTTAATGCCATATAATCCAGCGCATACAAAGCGCTCTGAGCCACTAGCAACTAACTACAAGCCACTACAGCTGGCTAACTATTAGCTACAAAGTACCAAACTGCAAATCGTACAGTTGCTAACACATACGAGTAAATATTATGTGTGTGTGTGGCAAAACCTCTGTAAGTGGCTAAGCCACCAACGGTATTAACTACAGTGTTGGCAATTTTTCTGCACTTTCGGTTGCTAACGGCTAAAAAGTTTGGCAGTTTTGATAACCACAGGTTGATCTATTAGTCAAAGTGCATGCATGTGGATCTAGGTCTATCTGTATGTGTGTGTTTGTGTGCACAGGAAGAGTGCGAAATAGCTATTTGCATATATTGAATTTTCTAGAGGCGGTTTGCTAAAATACAGTTTGGGTATATTTTAGTAAGGCCACAATTTTGAAATTAAAACTTTATTAGGCGTTAACCTACTTTTAGGCGTTCTACATACTCCAATTACAATTTGCATTTAATTTTTCTTAAACGAGTTTGCAATTTAATATCATGGAACATCAAGGTGAGTTGAAATTTCTAATTAAAGATGCATGAGGTCAAATAAATCTGGTTTGGGAGGAAAATTATATATTTTCAAATTGAAATTAAAGTTAGTTAGGTTTATAATCATATTCTAAGCTATGGCTACTGCGCATGCAAAGTTAAGTACATACTGTGTCGAATTCATTAGAAAAAGAAGATTTGAAGGTTTGAAAACTCTATTTTGAGACCAAAGTTAAAACTCATATTCTAACTTAAAATATTAATATTAATATGAATATGAATATGAATACGAATATGAATATGAATAGGAATATGAATACGAATATGAATATGAATATGAATATGAATACGAATATGAATATGAATATGAATATGAATATGAATATGAATATGAATATGAATATGTATATGAATATGAATATGAATACGAATATGAAAATGAATATGAATACGAATATGTATATGAATATGAATATGAATATGAATATGAATATAAATATTAATATGAATATGAATATGAATATGAATATGAATATTAATATGAATATGAATATGAATATGAATATGAATATGAATATGAATATGAATATGAATATGAATATGAATACGAATATGAATATGAATATGAATATGAATATGAATATGAATATGAATACGAATATGAATATGAATATGAATATGTATATGAATATGAATATGAATATGAATATAAATATAAATATGGACATTAAAAAATAGTATCTAACGCAATTACTTACTAAGTACTTTAAATAAATTGCTCCGAAAAGTGCTATGTTTTCATCTGCTTGATTTAAGGTTGGCTTCAATCAATTTGCTTAGAAAAACTTTTAGTTTGTCAACAAATACATTTTTTAACAATGCAAGAGAGCAATCAACGCATTTATATCAAACTTAATTTCATTAAGTGCCTCTGAAAGAGTAAAAATAACAGGACTCAAGGTAAAAGCAAAAAATAGCTATATAAATTAGAATGGAACTTACCAAAATTATATTGTTCACATATATAAGTGAATGTTATTTGGGCAGAATGTGGCAGAATATAATAGGTATTGACATATGTATATGAAAATACTATATATATGTATGTAAATATGTGTATATAACCTTGAACACAATGTATAAATGGTGCAAGTCAAGTGTTAAATTTGGTAAACACTCGAAGAGTTAGTAAAAGCTAGAAGCAGCGTAGAGTAGAGAGTTCAAAAATTCTAAAAGAGAAACGTTGATTACAGGTATTACTCACACCCACAAACACATATACATAAATAACGAAAATATGTCGACAATGCTAATAACACCTTCATAGCAGTAAAAACTTTAGTGAAGCAATAATGTCTGCTAAAAGTGGTTTGAGAATGTGATAAAGGTGGAAGCAAAACATGCATACAACGTCTTGGAGAAACAAAATGCATACATACTTTTATAAACATATGAGCGAACCACTTACCAAAAGTCCTTGACTAGACTAGGTGAGCACACAACCATATACCATACAGACAAACAAACATACGCACACATATACTCATGTAACTGGTTCTCCGAACGTCTTGACTCGAAAATTAATTCAATTAAATTGCGCCAAACTGAAAATGATATCCTCGTCGTAAGCAATAACGACTACTTAAGCAAAGAAGTTGACGAAGAACAAGAGCAAGCAGAGCGCAAACTATGCCAACGCAAATACGACAAAACAGCTGTTGGTAATAACAAAAGGTGGATGAAGGTGGCTCAAGTCAAAGGCGAGTCGAAGTACAACGAACATTATATGCATGTAATATCATAGTTAGCGTTGTCTAAGGCGGGTGAAGGGGAACAATAGCAAGTTGGCTGAGCCAAACTTTGCTAATTTGCACACCTTTAGACGGTAATTAATTTGGCACTAATTGTGTAATAGCGAGTAACGTTGGAACAACAAACCAATACATGTATACATGTATACGAGTATATAGCCACACATATACATGTGCAGTAAAATGATCCATGTTGACATGTGTCATTTAATTTGTAGTTGTATGTAGATAATCTATGGTTGTGTGTCTGTGTTTGTGCGCAGTAATCATATATAACTTGGCTGACAGTTGTTGTTGTTGGGTTAAGAGTATCAGCTATAATAAGTAGGCCTATAGCTGTAGCCTCAATTGAAAGTTGATAAGTTTGTTAAGATTTAATTAACGTATTAATAATGTGAGAGGTGTTAGAGTACACGACGAGATAAGTATTGATGCATTAAGAGCAAGGATGTGAGTACAAAATAGAAATTTGAACATAAATACCTATTATAATAATCCCGAAATAAATATAAATGGATTACATATAAATATGAATATGAATATGAATATGAATATGAATATGAATATGAATATGAATATGAATATGAATATGAATATGAATATGAATATGAATATGAATATGAATATGAATATGAATATGAATATGAATATGAATATGAATATGAATATGAATATGAAAATGAATATAAATATGAATATGGATATGAATATGAATATGAAAATGAATAGTACAAATAGACTTGGATAATAACTTTTTCCAACGCACAGTTGTGGAGTAAAGTGTAAACAAGTTAAAAGTTAGAGTTGCAAAGTAGAGTATGTATGTATGTGATTGGCGTTGCAACCGTTTAGCCGGTTATAGCCGAATCGACGATAGTGCGCCACCTCTCTCTCTCTCCTTCGCAGTTCGGCGCCAGTTGGAGATCCCAAGTGTAACCAGGTCGCTCTCCACCTGGTCCCTCCAACGGAGTGGAGGCCTTCCCCTTCCTCGGCTTCCTCCGGTGGGTACTGCATCGAACACTTTCAGGGCTGGAGTGTTTTCGTCCATTCGGACAACATGACCTAGACAGCGTAGCCGCTGTCTTTTTATTCGCTGAACTATGTCAATGTCGTCGTATAACTCGTACAGCTCATCGTTCCATCGTCTGCGGTATTCGCCGTTGCCAATGTACTGAGGACCATAAATCTTACGCAAAATTTTCCTCTCGAAAACTCCTAGTGTCGTCTCATCTGATGTTGACATCGTCCAAGCTTCTGCACCGTAAAGCAGGACGGGAATGATAAGCGACTTGTAGAGCTTGATTTTGGTTCGTCGAGAGAGGACTTTACTGTTCAATTGCCTACTCAGTCCAAAGTAGCACCTGTTGGCAAGAGTTATTCTGCGCTGGATTTCGAGGCTGACATTGTTCGTGTTGTTGATGCTGGTTCCCAATTATACGAAATTATCTACGACCTCGAAGTTATGTTCACCTCCAGACCCATTCGCTTCGCCTCCTTATCCATGCGGGAAAAAGCAGAACAAACGGCGCGGTTGTTGCTTCCGATGATATCAATATCATCGGCGTACGCCAGAAGCTGTACACTCTTGTAGAAGATTGTACCTTCTCGGTTTAGCTCTGCAGCAGTTGCAAAGTAGAGTAATAAGTAATAAAGTGTTAAGTTATTTGAATTAGAAATAGAGATTAGTGTATAGCCATGAAATTGTGACTTATATTTGACAATCCAGCGATCGAACTCAGAGTAAAGTTTCAGCGTTTATGATTAATTTAGTATATTTTTTATAGTATATTTTTAGGAAAGATATAAAAACAAGATCTCCCAAAAACATACACTTCCATTTGGTTTCAACAGCAATTTCACCTTGTTCCAGGTATCCGACCATGAAGCAATTGTCAAAATTGCCCATGTTAGTTAGCCATTTTTGTCATCAAAAATACTATTCGAAGTATAGCAAGACTTAAGTTACCCCAATAACCTGCAGTTAAGACGCCGAAATATTCCCTTAATGTTTATTGTAACATAAAATGTGCTTCATAAAATCTTTAAGATTCGCTGGTGCTTACGCTGCTTGAAATTCCGCTTTGATTTGATTGCCGAATGCGCGCTGTGTTAAGTATGTGGCGGTCACCGCAGGCCACAGACATTTCGCAAAGGACATAGCCCTCTTTGTGCGGGCAGCCATGTAAGCATAAGTAATGCAATTAACAGCACCAAATACACAATCATATTCACTTATCACGGCACAAATAGAAATACAAATTGGCTTACATATGTGAGAGGGGAAGAGGTTGGGAGAGCACTCACACATACGTTTACACTCTCATCCTTGTGGCACTTAAAGTCAACCGGCCACGCATGCACGCGCACTTAATTCCAAACTTAACTTAAGTCGCCAACAAATGAGTCGGCATTACGTATGAGCAACACACACATACTCGTATTTACCAGCAGTACTCGCTCACAGCTCACTGCTAATTGCCAATGCTCGGAGTCATTCGTCGGTGTACTTAGTCTGCGCAGCTCAGGCATGGCCTTAGGTTCCTTTGTGGTCTTACGATGGCGGCGGCGACGGTGGTGAAATACGCTCGGCTGCCTTTCGCAACTTAACATCGTTTGTCTTGCATTTGTTGCCTCACGCAATTAAGTGTTGCAAGACGTTATCTGCAATCATTGAGCTGACTGCAGCACAATCGTTAGCGAGCACGCACAAAAACACACCGAATAATTATTGGCGAAAAAACACATATAGTAGTTTAAGCGATTAAAAGAACGTTCACTGTGAGAAATTATTTAATTTGGTTTGTTTTCGAGGATGGGTCGCAGACTTTGTTTTAAAAAAGCAAAGTTTGAACAATTATTATTTTATTGACTTAACGTTAGATTTTGAATCATCCATGAGCGATTTAAGGATTATTCTACAATCAGTAATATCCGGCTTTCAGAATTAGGCGGATTGTCGTTTTGGTTTATACTTTCAACGCATACCGAAAATGCTCATTTCTGTCGACTCTCATAACGGCATTCGCTTTCGAAAAGGTCCGATAATTCGATCAAATAAGGCTCTGTGACCTCTTCTGTGGGCAGCCGTTGAAATCCATACCACCTGAATTCCAGAAAATGGTATCGATCACGTTTCCTGTCAATATAGGACAGTGTTGGCCTTCTTCGGAGCAGGTTCGCCAGGTGAAATCCAGAGTTATACTCATCCATTGGTCTCTGAACTGTACCAGTGGATTCATATTTTTTCGACGGTCATAAAACACTGTAGAAACTTGTTCGGATTTAACTTTAAGAGAATTTAGTACGTCATGTTGGACTCCAAATGCTCTTTTGAGATACCGACTGGCTCACTTATGCCAAGCATTCGAAATACGATGTCGTTATCCTTCATGGTAGTTGTTTTCGGGGTACATGAGGGAAGCACATTAAGAACCAATGTACGATGGTGGCTATCAAAGGAGAAGAGTCGCCATAGAAAACAGCTGATAACCAGTTTTAGAATTAAAATTCTTACAGAGAGAAGCTTCTCTTTATTGCTTCTTCCTCATCGAGTTTCGGGCTTTTGAAAATCTTTCAAACTTTTCTCGCTGTTTATCCAAATCTCCCCCGAAGCTTTTGCGTGTTCGCTATTCATTTATCATTACAACGGTTAATTAATATCACCGTTACGGCAGTCAACAATCATACCCGCTTCTTTTCACCCACTCCCTGCCACAAGCGTTGCAACAGTTTCTTTATATCGTGAATTCCAAGCTCGCAGCGTTTTCGCATGTCCAAAACTCACTGAGCGCCTGTAAACACCCAGAGGCAGACAAGCATACCTGCTAGTATGTATGTATGTATATCTTCTAGAACCTAAGCTAATTCAGCTTGTACTGAGACAAGTATTGTTGTATTTATGCAAGTATACACTTACGGCTAATGTCCTTTGTCTAATCTCTGCCTAGAAGTTTGTGGCTGCCAGCGGATTAAGTTATTTGCAACTTTCGACCCAATAATATGTTTTGCTTGTCATGTAACTGTAACACCAATAACATGATTTTGTTGTGATTGTTGGCTTAATTTGCCATCACTCCGGCCAAGACTGCGTCGGCCACTGTCGCTCAGCTACACTGGCTGTTTTTGTTGCTGCCACAATAGTTGTTTTTGTCATTCAAATGTAAGCTCCATTTGAATGGCCATGCCCACACCACCCCTCTACTCCAGCACCCTTGAAGTAGCAGGAGGCACAATCTCATATCTTTATGTTACTAACTACGAAGTGTTTGTACTTGTCATTTACTACACACTCTCCACTTTTATTGCACTCTCTTTGTGCTCTTTATCCGTAGCGATATATTTTAGACTAACTCTAGGCATTGTTGTTGCCATTGTTGTAATTATTATGTTAACACTACATTTTGCTTGCGTTCAAAGTGTTGTGAAACAACGTCGCCAATTTATAACACCACAATTACTCTCACACTCTCTAACATTCATTGCCGTACTTACAGCCTCTGCAGTTGCAGTTGCCAAGTGAGTAAAGCAGCGCCGCCTACAAGCTTACCGGGCAGCGTTATTGTGTCATCATTAAATTTTATAGATAACTCTGGCCGAAGTGAGTTAATAAATTTGGCATATAGCTTTGAGAGGTTAAAGAAGGGGTTGTAGCAGGGGTGGTCTGCTCACTGCAGCAGGATTTGTTGCGATTGTGTAAGGATTATATGCTTTTCAACTGGTCTTTCAGCTTTTAAAATATTATTGTGTTTGGCATTTTGCATTGTGTCTTATCATTGTCTCTGGCTTAACTTCAAAGTAATCATTTAACTCACATCCGAGGTGGTTACAAAGAGAGATCAATATTTTTAAAGTAGATGGAGTTAACTTTAGCTAAATAAAACTCTCAAAGAAAACAGAGTGTCTTATAGGCTTTATAATTATTATTTTTATTTTAGGAGCAAATGTTTTAGAACAGTAGTACCTAAACCGGGTATATTTAGCAGACTTACAGACGCTGTCTTCGATTCGTCGCTTCTCTACTCGCTATCTTTTCACGCTGCAAAAAATTAGCGTTTTTTCACGCGAAAAGAAGCTTTCCCCACAAAAGACAGACGCTTAACACAGTTCTTTGTTGGAACGTCGCCACTTTGTTGCCACACTCCAAAGCTTGGCGAACTGTTCATTTTAAATACGTGGTAGTTTAAAGGTTGTTCGGTTTTATACTGGGACAGTCGTATAACCATCTTCTTCTTCTTGACTGGCGTAGACACCACAACAGCGCGCCACACATTTCTCCTTCAGGCAGTTTGGCGCCAATTGGTTATACCAAGCGAAGCCAGGTCCCGCTCCACCTGGTCCTTCCATCGGAGTGGAGGTCTCCCTCTTCCTCGGCTTCCATCAGCGGCCAGTGTTCCATCGAACACTTTCAGAGCTGGAGCACTTTCGTCCATTCGTACAACATGACCTAGCCAGCGTAGCCGCTGTCTTTTAATTCGCTGGACTATGGCTATGCCGTCGAATATCACATACAGCTCATCATTCCATCTTCTGCGGTATTCGCCGTTGCCAATATTTAAGGGACCATAAATCTTCCGCAAAACCTTTCTCTCGAAAAGTCCTAGTGCCGTCTCATCGGATATTGACATCGTCCACGCTTTTGCGCCGTAAAGTAGGACGGGAATGATGAGGGACTTGTAGAGTTTGATTTTCGTTTTTCGAGAGAGGACTTTACTTTTCAATTGACTACTCAGTCCATAGTAGCACCATGAGTGATTCTGCGTTGCATTTCCAGGCTGATATTGTTGTTGCTGTTAATGCTGGTTCCCAGGTAGACGAAATTATCTACAACTTCAAAGTTATGACTGTCAACAGTGACGTGGGAGCCAAGACGCGAATGCGCTGACTGTTTCTTTGACGACAGGAGATATTTCGTCTTGTCCTCGTTCACCACCAGACCCATACGTTTCGCTTCCTTATCCAGTCTGGAGAAAGCAGAACTAACGGCGCGGGTGTTGTTTCCAATGATATCGATATCATCGGCTTACGCCAGTAGCAGTACACTCTTTTAGAAAATTGTACCGTCTCTATTTAGCTCTGCAGATCGTATTATTTGCTCCAGCATCATGTTAAAGAAGTCACACGATAGGAAGTCACCTTGTCTGAAACCTCGTTTGGTATCGAACGGCTCGGAGAGGTCCTTCCGAGTATATATATCGTATAACCATTAGTAGTGTTATTAAAGAGAAGTCCGATGTTTTCAGTCTTTATTTCGAAAACTTTGATATTTAGTACTACACTTTTCGACGCCGAAAATATTCCTAAATTTGCATTTTGTAGTGAATTCTACGTTCTTTCTAACTTTCGGTCCAACTTTGGTGAAACTTAGATGTTAAATCTCCAGATTACTTTATTATACTGTTTCAGACATATATAATCTTTGTAGTTCAGACATATTTTAATACTGTTTTAAAGACTGATACGGTGAATCAGCCTTTGGACAAACTTTGAATGTTTCAATAGAAGCTAATATGAGAAATAGAAAAACAATATCAACAATTTCTCAAAAACCAACACATTTTATACGAATACTTTAGGTAACACCCTGTATTCAAATACTCTTTAATTTTCTTTCATATAAAAGCTATCACATTGCAAATAGTTGTAACCTTATGCCCATGTGTTATGTATATTTTAGCATATAGTATGTAATGGATAACCATATACTATTAAGGGCCCACTTTCACTCCCCTTCGCCACGCTGTATCAACACTCTGTCGAAAACTTGGCAAAAGTGTGATTTGACAAAAGTGTCAAAAGCGACTTACTTTCTTACTTACTTATTTACTAGTTGGCTACAAGAAAGAGTTGCACATTCCAGCATAAACGTCATTAAATATCCTCAGCAAAGATGCCTACGTAGATACTACCTACTTCCTATACGAACAGTTATGTATATATGGTTATTCACTTTAACCTGTTAAAAGAACTACTATTGAGAGAGTACTCCTTTTGAGAAAATAAGAGAGCTTTGGAGGGAGACATATTTTGGTTTTCTAGGCAAATACCTTTTTATTGCAAAAGTAGTAGGATAGGATCAAATAGTCATAAACTAAGGAATACTCGTACATTAGCTCTCTCTTAATCGTTAAGGTTATGGATTATGATTGGTTATGTATCTTATCATAACCTAGGTCCTTATAACATTAGCCAGAAGCTATATCCTGAGCTCATCAATGTCAATTAGTGATATATCTACAGTTGAGACCAAAACTGTGTCAGTTTAAATCTAATTATTCCACCCTCTAACTCTCTTGTCTCAAGCTCTGAATGACCAGAATTTTCTCGTCACATAATATATGAAAAAAGAGTTGCTGGGAATGTTGATGGGTCTGAAGTAACTGACTGTGGACATAGTCCGAGTATCAATGGATTGTTATGAATTTACGGCTAATGTCGAGCAATTTCCTTTGTATTGTTGTTGTTACATAGAAATATTTGTTTAAAGTATATGAGGAATTATGTCGATTTGATAGTTATTGACCAGATATAAATCAAAGTCCCTTTCGGTTACTTAGATTCGACTATCGTGAGCTTTCTACCTGAAAAAATTTGATCTGGGAAGTCTTCAAAGGAGTATTTGCAACACTTCGTTTCGGTTGGGGTTTCGAAACGTTTTGATGAGTTACTTAAGGACTAGATCAAAGTAGATCGGATAGTAAAGATATCGAAAAAAATGAAAGGTAATAAAGATGGATATTCAGTCAGTTTGTCAATACAATGTGAGCGGTATAACAGCGAGTAAAGATCTGGTCTGTACTTCATACAATTTCGTGATTTGCATTCCGATCCACTGCCAGACAACCCCATCTACTTTCTGCTGGGTGCAATTTCATTACAATCTGTGCGCTCGGTGCACTCGCTCGAATTACCAAAGTTAAGTGTCGAAAAGTTGCTATTGTTGTTGGTGTTGACGTCGACATTGTTGTTGTCATGGCCATATATTCGTTGTCACCAGTCGCCAACGTTTTTGTTGTTGCTCATTCATGGGTTGTTCATTGTCAGCAGTTGCGACGCTTTGATTCACCTTTCCGCCTGTCATTTGCCCACACAAAACTTTTGCTTTCACATTCCATTCGTTTCGATCAGCCAAACCAAAAACTTCCTTCGCTAGGGCAAGACCAGCAAACGCCTCGACGGACTACTGCAGCGCTTCGCATGCTTTCCGGCTAACAAATTACTTGCAACTTTGCAATGCTGCAACATGCAAAGTTGCAATTTTTCGACATCTCCGTCGCACACGGCGCATACCCCGCCTCCTTGTATACAACTATTGGCTGGTTGAATAGCTGCTTGCCGAGCTGGTTAGTGAAAGCTGTGGTTAGGTCAACGAACGTTTTTCGCCTTCGCACACTTCACTGGCTGAACGGTTTTTAGTTAGTTGATTGGGCGGTCGGGAGGATCGGCGCTTGAGTGTATGGGCGTTCGAAACGTTGCTAGTTTGTTGGTTATTGGGTTTATTTGCTTGGTTGACTTTAGAGTTAAATTGGAAATTCCTCGGTTTACCTTTCATACACTTCCACAAGCGCACACAAAAGCAGCTTACCATAAAGCACTCGTACACACACGCATACTTATATAGCCTTGTAGACATGTAGCTCCATCGATAAGAAATCTATGTAAAACATTTGGTAGTTTTCCGGAAATCCTGCGGCATTTTTAACCATTGAACATAATTTTTTGTTGCTCATGCAATTATCTTTATTGCTCAATTTCTTCTACAAGTAATCATAAGCTATTTATTACAAGATAACGGTCATCATAAAGTGCCTGCCAATTTTCTTGATTACACAATCAAGTATAATCATTGCTGAGGCACTCCTTCGAGTATGGAAGAGTTGAATTGATATGAAACCTCAATTGATGTGAAGCAGAAGTTAGTATGGTTGGAGATCGAATAACGGGTAAATTTAAAGAACGGTTTTATAAAGTTTTAACATTTAATTTCGGGAATATTGTGCTCTTCTCAGAATTACTTAGTAGCTCTGAAAGGATCCTATAGTTGGGCCATACATAAATCCGATGTCCAATTACATATACTTGAACAGTATGAGGAGAGAATATGTGTGATAAAAGTTACATTTCCGATACTAGAGCAAAAGGAAAACTCCAAAATACCATCAAATAACCGAAAGTTACTTAAAGGTGGTAGCCTGCTTTGCATACAGAAGTGGGTAAAATTGAACTCTATTCTTTCCAATGAGGTACAAAAGTCCATAAGACACTTGGAAGGCTCCACTCTACAACCCTAGAACAAGGTGATGTAACTAGTGTTTATCCTACTACCAGTAGCCCTGTACTAATGTAGAGAACCTATTGGAAAAAGGTGGGGTCTTTCATCAACAGTGATCTCCTTGCTCTATTAGACTATAGTTAACTCAATAATGTTTTATGGAATTGTCGTCTGATGGATAGATCGCTGAATGGCAATACTGGCTTTGGATTCGACGACAGTACGTTCCAACTATTTGGAAGTGACTAAAATATTTACCAATAGCTTCGAAGGCACCGTGTCACTGCGGAATCGCTGGAAACTGCAGAGCGGACCAGCTTGCAACCTTAACATCGGAGTGGGTGATTAGTCCGTGGTCAACTTGTGCTAGAGTCGACGAGATGGTCTCCTTTGAAGTCCAAATTTATGGTTTCAGTCAACGAGGTATAAGTTCCCCTAAAAATATCTCACAATTAGTCTCTTACAATACAACACTAATTGAAGTTGTCAGAAAACAACAATTGAAGGAACGGAGATATTTTAGAATATAGGATTCCTTCCTTCATTACTTTACCACTTTCAGAGTATATTATATATTATAACAACTATTTTTTAGGGAAGACGAGTTCTTCAGCCTCTACCAGCAGAGGTTTGTCTCGTTCCTATCACAGCCCCATAGTCTAAGTAACCGATGCGGACTCGAATTTTAATCGGTCAAGCTTACTTAAAACGACAGTATTTTTTGAGAACTATAACGACGTTTTCGGATGTGGTCTCAACGGGTCAACTGCTCGAATTTCGTCGAACGAAAAAGTGATAAATCATAGAATAAACTCTCAAGGGCTCTCATTTAGTTTAAAGTTGATAAAATCCCCAACTACTCTATTTGTTATAGCTGGTGGCTTCTCTTTCCTCTCATTTGCTTAATAAATATTGACTTTTCGTTGCAACTCTATAAATTACTGTTATATATCATTATGCGAACATAAACTCTTCATGTTTTTGTATGTAATTAATTTGTACAATTGAACTTCGTCAAATCAGCATTATCAATTATTTCCTATTATTTCACATACAATAATTTGTACAACTTTGCACGAAATGAACTGTCAGATATTTAATTAAAATTACAATAATTTATTACACAAACGTCGAAGTGCGAAAATGTTTGATCATTACACATATATATATCTGTATTTACATATATGTATATGATTACGTAAGTACGCACGACTGCAGAAAGACAAACATGGAATAATGCAATTGTTATTTTTGCCCAATTGATAGTTATTAACTGTTTAATATATGTCATATGCACTTCCTTGCAATTGTTTAATTGAAACGAGCTCACACTTTTCAATTAACTTAATTAAATAGAAAATATTATTGTCCAAAAATCACTCAAACGTGTGTAAATGCCATCGTAAATTCAATAATGCATGACCGTTTGTAAATGCATTAAGGGGCTACTTAAAAGTCCCTAATGAGAACATTTGTTTGGTGTCATCACCAGAGAGATAGTTAAAGGTAGTATCTAAATCCTCTCATCTAAAAATTAGACTTTTTTATTACCAACCAAACGAGATTTCAGATAAGGCGACGATTTCGAGCGATTTCTTTAATCTAATGCTTGAGAATATAATTTGCGCTGTATATCTTAACCGTGCTTGGGCCATCTTATTCAAACGTCATGGTGTACACCGTATTGGTCTACACCGACATAGTCGGCCGAATCAACAGGGCCTAGAAGAAGAAGCGAAGAAAGGTCTGGTGGTGAACGAGGACAAGACGAAGTACCTTCTGTCATCTACCAAAGGATCTCAGAGTTTGGGAGACCACTTCTATCTTGAGAGTTATAACTTAGAGGTATGGTAAATCTTCGTCTAACGAGGATCCAGAATAAACACCAACTATGACTTCAGCCACGAAAGGAATCGGAGAATCACCCTTGCCAACAGGTATTATCACGTGCTCAGTAGGCATTTGAAACATAGAGCCCCTCGAACAAAACTACACTATCACTCTATAAACCACTCATTACACCCGTACTAATGTATGACGCGGAAGAATGGACGATGACGAACAATAATTATTGTTATTTAGTGGCTTTCGAAGGATTTGTGACTAAGCTATACCGTCGATAGTATGGCGAGAGCTCATATACTCTTCGTTGAGATGGACATAGTTTGTCCAAGTTTAACGGCTCCGCTGGCTATGCCCTGTCATCTGAATAGAAAAAGTCACTCCAACACGCAAAATGTACGATTTAGTGCCACCTGTCGGCCGACGATAGTGAAAATTTATGGTCAAGTGGATGTGATCCCAGTGAAACTTTACATCTCCAACTGTCGCCGTCGAGCGCATTGGAGAAATAATTTGTAAAGGCTTATAGGCGTGGCCAAAACAGACGCCCGATTGTAGTGCCAATTTGATTTTGATGGTTATTAGAACAGATTTGATAATTTTTACTTCAATATAATGCAATCTTGCTTCTGGCGCCTAAGTGCCTTTCCCGCTTAAGTGTCCATATTTTGCGGTATCGTTGTTTTTTTCTCTAAATTTACATATACAATTCCCCCTTTAAGTGCCTTCGCTTAATTGCCTTTCCCGCTTAAATGCCTGTAATATTTAAGCCACGATTACAAAATTGTTTGAAAATTTCCTCTTTTAAGTGCCTTTTAATATTTTTGACATTGAATGCGCTGAGTTTTGTCAAAAGGAAGACATATACTCAGTTTTGTAATGTTTTTTTTTCATATTTATTATTATTAATAAGTATTTTTGTTATTAATAAGAAATAAAAGTGACTTTCATTCTAAAGGAAAAAATATAAGTTCGAAGTATCTGAGAAAAAGCTTGGTAAGTACCTCGAGACACTTAAGCGAGATTCATTTAAGTGCCTTTCCCGCTTAAGTGACTCAAAAGTCTTGCATGTTAAGAAGGGGCACTTAAGCGGGGATTAGTGTACATATAATTCTTGTCTCTCCGCAATATGTGGTTCGAATATGCCTTAAATCGTATTAACAAAATGAATACAAAATAAAAAAAAATAAAAAAAATACTTCTCCACTGAAGTGCCACCCTACTGTATTCACAAAAAGCCACATACAAATTTCGTATCTAACTATAATTTTGAATTTGGGTATAGTTTTTAAGTTGATTTGCTAATGTTTGCAAAATGTCAAAGTAGCAAACGAAATTCACATAATAATTTTAACATTTCGCAAATAAGGAAATAAATAAATAAATAATTTTACAAGCATGCATGTATGTGTGCTCCACACGCACTAAAAGGCTGACTTTTACATACAAACACAATCACACACAAATACACGCATTATCTGTGTGTGTGTGTATGCAGGGCAATTTGCCAATTGAAATTGTGTGCTGCAATACAGCATTTAATTTCCTTTGTTCTGTGGCAATTTACTTAAATCAAATTCTATTATTTCCTCCGTGTCTTTAATTAAATTTTATTGCCATTTTCAATTGACACAGCACACACAACACACACACACTCGAACAGCGGTGGATTAAAATCTACAAATAAAATGTGTTAAAACGCTGCCACAAACAGCATACAAATAACGGTAAATGGTACTATAATTTACAACGCATTATGCTTAACTGGCAGTTAAGACGTGTTAAGATCCGCTTAGTAATGGCTTAGCCATGGCCATTTGTACGCCTTCATGTGCAGCGGAAATGTAAATTGTTGTCACAGACAAAGTGAAACGTTCTGTCATATTAAGCACACAAATGGGCTTAAAATAATTCCAAAATAAATAAAATAAAATAAATGCTATTAAGCAAATTGCAATTTTACAGTTTTTCTCGACAACATTTGGCTTAGAAACCGCAAAGGCTTTTTGCTTAAATAGCAGCTGTGTCTTAAAAAAAGTACTAGCTAACTATTGTGGTTAGAGCCTTAATATGTGTATCAAGAAAAATTAATTGGAAATAATAAACAAACAGATTTAGAACTAATTGTTCCTTTGATGTTTTATTATATGTTATTTTTGTGTGGTTATGCAAATTTTCAAATCAAAAATGGGTTAGGTTAAGAAGAGGTAAACTGTGGTAAACTGTGAATTGTATGACGAGCGTATACCCACGTCAACATAGCTTACTTACGCCATAGAACGTTTAAACCAATGCTAAATGAGAGTTTAATTATAGTGAATAATCCACCAGAGTTTATTGCTCGTAGTGCTATCTACAGTATTATAAAGTATTTTGATGATATTCTTTTCTATCTCACTCTTTTAGAGTAAATGGTTATCACAGCACTCGCGCACGAAATTTTCACCCGATCTAGGAACTTTATGCTATATGTGGGATACCACAATCTATAGATTGCAAATGGCGCCCCAGTACTACCAACTTCTTGTAAGAATTCCAACTTCGAAGAGCATTGCTGATAATATCATCGATGTGTTCCATCGTATTATTTGTCATATTCGAAAATAATCCAACTTAAATTGCGGTGGTGACACATTTCTTATAATAAAACTACTAAAATATTATCCACGTTGACTATATATTGCCTAGAAATTGTGTGATTGACGACCTCAACGTGCTATGCTCAGAAATAGGTGAGGACAGTAACATGTACGAGTAGCTTGCGGACCTTTGCCTTCCAGAATACAGATTTTGTCAAAATGTTTGAATAGAAAGAACTGGAAGCATTAGGTTAGGTTAAATACGGTTAGTCTGGTAGGACAATAAGACACACAGATCAGCTTTGGTCCTTTGCAATACCCGATGGTGTACCCTCACGTAGTTTATATGTAGTAGTCATCCTTTATTATGCCTGCGCTTGACGTGAATGACGTGAAAGGTAGTTTGGTTTCACTAATGATACCTCTTCCAGATTATCGTACTAAAAGGCTCCCTATTGCTGAAGACGTTGCTTCAACAATGCATAACAAGGACACAAGAGATGTTCCATTGTTTCACTGGTACCTTGCTTTTGACATTTTCTGCAGTCTTCGCGATCTGTCAGCCCCATTTTGTAGGCGTGCGCAGCCACCAGACTGTGACCAGTGAGCATGCTGACATGTTCCTATATTGCCTTCCATCTATAACATTACGTATAACTTCTGCGGTTTTGCACTGGAAGCATTACTGGATGAGGTTTGTTGTCACGCACAAAAACAGCTCCAAATGTTTAAAAGCAGCTATTCAAAAGTAAAGAAATGGAATTGAAGCCAAGAGATGAGCAAGATAGCTGCTTGAACGCTTCAAAAAGAAATCGTATCTACATCGTTTTGTGACGTGTGATAAAACGTGGATCCAATACGATAATCCTGTATTTTTTGGGATCAGATGGGCTAGCTTTATTATTAGCTTCTAAACCCAGATGAAACCATTAATGGGGAACACCACTGCAACAACTGATCAAATTTAAGTAAGCGATTGCCGAAAAACACCTGACACTACTAAACACTAGGCAATCATTTTCCTTCATGAAAACGCTCGGCCTCACCGAAGAGTCGGTTATAAATTATTTGGAAAACAGCAGCTGGAAAATTGTGCCGCAGCTGCCTTAAAGCTCAGACCTTACCGCTTCTGACTATCATTTGCTCGGATCGATCCTAAAATATGGTTAAAACATAATAGCGAATAAAGAATTGGCTTGAGTGATGAATCCGAGTTCGATCTCATACCAAAGGTTAGACTATCATGGGAATGGTAAACCACTGAATGGTTTTGCATGACTGATAATATAGAAGATGTAAAAACTTCTAATATTATTTAATTAGGTAAACTATTTGAAGTAGTTATGTTATTCAGAGTCCATTTGGAAGTCCATGTAAGGAGAAATCTTGAAATCGAAAGAGATTTTCTAAACATAGTACATCTGTATTGGACTTTCTTCCGCGCCAACACACTGTACATCGGATTTTCCAAAAAACGGAATGGCGTATGAAAATAAAAAAACACCCTCTATTGCTTATTTTCAATAACTCTCACCTACAGTGGAAAGTTAAAACGGAGAGACTATGTTGAAATATCAAAGGAAGTATGAAGAATTCTCGCAATATCCTGAAACAAATGCTAGTAGATAAGGATCAGCAACCCTATCATCTACTGAGAACCCTCCAAAGCTTGATTTTACGAAATAAACAAATTTGTTGCATGGATACTATCACTTCCAGTATGAACTGCGCAAAACTCGCTTTGCTTATTATTTCAACAGCATTTGCATAACTAAAATTCCACACATTTAATTTCGCATGAATATTAAGTACGAGTGCTGCATAAATGCAAATACTTCCTCTTTAACACTTCAAGTTGGTTGCGAATTTTCCGCCAAGTTCCTGCACAACTAACTATTTTAACGCTTAAATGTTGCCACATTTTCGCGCTAATAGTTAGTAAATTATTGTTTGCGTCGCTGGCAAAGTGGCTCTGCATGTGTATTCCATCTAATTATGAGCACGAAATTGCGGTGAAAGCTGTTTGGCCGCGACTGCAATGCGGCTGCCGTTAGAGAGCGGCGAAAGTTGGCCGACTAAAGTACATTATACCATAGATATGTATATATACATGTAAGTGTATGTATGAATGTAAATTTGCGCTTCATTATATGTGGAAAGCCCGTAACAATTTAAATTTGAGCGAAACTTTTTAATTTCAATTTTAACTCAAAAATTTTGAAAATATTAATTTTACATGTTTTTACGTTTAAATAAAGAAATCCGAGAAAATAAATTTTTAGAATGAAACTTTAATGACCTAATACAATTTTGATGCACATACAGCTTCTTCGGTATTTGAAGTTTCAACGTTTGATCACAATGTGCACTACTTCCCTTATATACGAGTTATCTTCACTGAAAACAAAGGCAGGCAGGTTTTCATATTTAGTATTACGTAATGTCCAATGCAACTCTCGAAGGCAGGTTGATCTCAAATTCATAAGTTAAATCTTTAATGGGTTATATACGTTGAAGTCGGTCGAAATCGAAATCGAAACATTTTTTTCTTTTATCTTAAAGTATACGCTCTTAAGAATGTTAAATTTTTATAGAGATGTTTTCCGCAGATGAAAAAATAGCCTTTCTGAGAAGGATACCACAAGTCACCATGCTATCGAAATTTGTTCGTAACTTTGACAATTATAAGTATTTTTTTATGTTCTTGAGCTGATTTTACAGATTAAACATTGAACTACAGAAGACGTTATAGCAAGTATACATAGCCACTGTTCGTCCTAAGGGTCAATAAATGAATAGTTTTGGGCGAAAAAATATTGACTTCGGAACCATGTTTGGAATATATATATTACAACACTGGTAAAGCAACTAATTTCATTCTGGTAGAAATATTATATAGACATATTTATCTCTTTCTTTTGAAAATATTGGTTGGCAAATATCTTCTTTTTCCTCTTTAGTCAATGCTTTATAAAAAGTGTTACAGTGATCGGATTTAGTTTAAATATGCGCCGTTTCGTTCGATAATCTGTTTCCATCTAGACGGCAGCTTCATAATACCCCCTCGTAGAATTCCCCCTCCTTATTTGCGAAGAACTCGGACAGCCACTTTTCACACCATTCTGCTTTATACCACCAAGGGAATTCGCCATCGACAGGAACAGGTCGTAATCACTAGACGCTATGTCCGGGCTATATGGTGGATGCGATAAAACCTCCCATCCGAGCTCCTGTAGCTTCTGACGAGTTATCAACAAAGTGTGTGGTCTGGCGTTGTCCTGGTGGAACACTACACCTTTCCTGTTGGCCAATTCAGTACGCTTCTGGTCGATCGCCTGCATAGTGGTCCCATAGTCCCTTCCAATCCCACTAAACACACAGCAAAACCTTCTTGCGTCGCCAGTCACCATCCGCATATTCTGCAGCATAACGCAGGCGTTGATTCTGTCCAGAAGGTGTTTTGTGTCAAATCAAGCGGCACCCAAACATCAAGCTTTTTTGTGTATGCAGCCTTCTGCAGATGGTTTAAAATGGTTTGGTGACTAACTCCCATTTCCTGGGCGATGTCACGAGTTTTCCATGATCTGATCGGTATTCGTCGTTACAGGTCTTCCGCCGGGTGGCTTATCCATGGTGTCGTTTTCATGCTATTCCCCAAAACACCATTAATCTCACGGAACGTTTCTCTAGCAGATTTGCTTCTAACGAAGGAAAACTTTAAAACAGCGCGAATTTCGGCGTTAGTGAACTCCATGTTTACACGTCTATAACCGTTGAACGCAATAGCCAAACTAATAATGCATAGCTTTGTTTTGTAGGTTATGTCAAGACCTTTCAAAGATGTATAGTATTGCCAGATACGAGCAGTATAGTGCTTTATACGTAGCCGCGAAATTTAAAAGACAAAAAGGCGGAAGGGAGATATTTGCCAACTTTACAACCTGATGTATGGATATACGAGTATAGTTTAATGCCAGCCCCGTATGCTAATCTTGCTTGTAAGGCTTTTCACAATAGAGGTATGAAATCAGTTTAAAAAGTAATCGTACCTACTTTGTACTTGCCATATAATGCGCAAACTAAGTACGAGAGTGCAGAATGTAAGTTGTCAAGTATATTTAGTAGGTTACTGTTAGATCCCTCCTGTCAGATGACTGTCTATTCACAAACCCATTATACAATTTTCGAGGTACTTGTAGGAGGAGAGTTTAGAGTATCAGAACACCTTCCATAGGAAGGGAAGAATTTGCTTCAAAAATTTAGGTATTTGAAGTAGTGTTTCCATTTCGATTGTTATTGAATAATTTTTCAATACATCATTATTATATATCTAATGTTATATAATTATTCATCCTAGAGTTTTCCATTTCGAAGCCAAATTTAACTATATTATTCAGGCATCTTGAGTCTAGAAGTTTGCGAGATATGTATTTCCACAAAATTGAACCCATAGTTCCCTTTTCATATTGTAATTAAACTCGCTGATACTAATTATATAATACATTATTATTTTTAGTTTGAAAATATATATATTACTATTATTATCAAGGGTCAAAGAAAATATCTTTCAAT
This sequence comes from Zeugodacus cucurbitae, assembly GCF_028554725.1. Lineage (NCBI taxonomy): Eukaryota > Metazoa > Arthropoda > Insecta > Diptera > Tephritidae > Zeugodacus > Zeugodacus cucurbitae. The sequence goes on from NC_071669.1 coordinate 22,258,315, forward strand.
GGAGACTTCAAAAATTAAAATATACTTATCTGCAGATTCGATACCACTGATATGGCAATAAATACTTGTATTACATACAGCTATTGATCATTATAATTAAGTAAGTTATACAAACACAACGTCTAATTGAATATATTTCGATTCTTCAAATGCAGAAAAAAAAATAGCTTTAATTTTTTTTTAAATATCCCCAAAAATTAACTTTAATTTTTAGCTTAAGGAGCCTCAGCACTCACTACCTCCGCGTTGTTGATAATCTTCCAAACAAAAGACGCCACTTAAACGACTTTAATTGCAACTCTGTATATGTATAGTATATCTAAAGCCTCTGAAGGCGCTTTCTGCGTAAATCATTTAATTTGAAGTCAATGCCGGAAGTTCACAAAAGGTATGCCGACCAACAAGTGACACTTAATACCTTCTCAGAAACGAGACAAAGAGCGCGTGATTCCAAAGATTTTTGTAGAATTAAATGCTGAGCTTGTACACACACACACACGAGGTACAGACGAAGGACCAACATACCAAAAACACCGCAACACATAAATAACGGTAAATACCAAGCAGACATTCACTGCCAATTCACGTGCAATTGTACAGAAGTAGTAGATACATACTTACATATTTATAAATGCGCATATGAGAACGTGATAAAAGTCCAATCGGCACGCAATGCAGCAGCAACATACCGCTTGAGGCTTGCGGACAACATTAATGGCCAAGCGGAGCCCACCACACTCTACTTAATAAAAACGTACTCAGGCTAATGGCAGCGCGTGTGTTTGTATGTAATGTGTGGCACACCGAAAATAGCTGATTCTCGGAAAAATGTAAGCCCCAAAAACCGAAAAGAAACACTTGCACACTTGACCGAGCTGGCGCGCCACATAGAGGCCGGCGTTGAATGTTGTGGCCTACATTTAGGCGTTTAAGCTGCATGCGGTTTATGTGTGCTGCGCGGAAGTAATAGATGCACACACCTGGCGGATTATGTTGAACATATTTACAGTTGTTAGTGAAATGTGTCAAAATACTCAGGCAACACTTGTGAGTGTGAACAACTAGGGTGCCGCCCTCGGTATTGGTATTAGAATGACTGATATATATTCAAGTGAACTTTGTTTATTATCTTTAATAATTTACCATTTCCAATAGTGCGAAATAGCTTATTTGCATATATTTTGATAGCTCCAAAGTTGGGTCTTAGATTTCAGTAATTTATCAATTAATATTTGATGGTTACAATATTGAACATTTCGTTTCCTTCGTCGATTATAATAATTGCGAGATTTCGGGCCGTGACTTATACCGAAACAAACCTAAAAAAAACAGAAAAAGTGCTCTTTGAATAGTGATAACCCTTAAATAAAAAGAGAGAGGTTGTCTAAAATCCTGCCAGACATTCTAAGCTTGCTTAAGATTCAAATATTGTATGCGAATCACTGACCCTGCCATATTTAATATATCTATATATATATGGATTTCTGAGATATGGTTTTTGATCCATAAGTGGACGGAGCCACCCCCGGAATTATATATATATATATATATATATATTTAATATAAATTTCTCACGGCAAGCAATCGGCTTTGCCTAAATTCCGGGGGTGGCTCCGTCCACTTATGGATAAAAACCATATCTCAGAAACTACTCGACCAATTTCAACGGCATTCGATTCGAACCATTTCCTTGGCATCCTATTGTTATACTTTGAAAATGAAGCGAATTCGATTCACAACCAGGTCTACTTCCCACATACTACAATTTTGAAGTCCATCTGATTTGTTCACTTTTCAATACATAAGTTAAGCACCTGCGAAGATATCGGAATATAAGTTTGCAAAAATACTGCAATTATAGTCTGGCATAGCCCATATAAAAATCACCTAAATCGGACTATAACTTTTTAAGGTCCCCGATATCGAACATGAGCACCTCAAAGTTTTAGGCTAATTTTATTGAAAATATCGGTAAATCTCTCAGATATTCTAAATTATTCAAAGGAGATGTGTTCCATCTAACAATTAGTGTCTGCCAAAAATGGGCCTATATTTCCTCTAGCCCCCATATACCTCATTTTCAAACTTGTGGTGGACTTTATACTATATATATCGGTTAATATGTGAGATCTTTTAGCAAAATTAAGTGAACGTAAAATATTGGATATAATATAGCCTGGGGTCAAAACTTTTTAAAATCGGTCCAATATCAAAATTAATCAATTTTTGCTCGAAGTGAGTTGTCCTGGCGCGGTGTTGTGGACTCGGCTATAACCGCGTAAGCGCTGTCTACGCCAGTCAAGTATAAGAGTTGTCCTAAACGCACGCGATGGGAAGTTGCCACATTTGAATACAGTCTGACTCCTCTAATTTTAACAATTTGACCTAAGCGAAACAAACATTAAAAGATGAACAAAAACGAGTAGAACAAGACAAGATTAGATTTCTGATGATATCAAAGAAGTGAATGAGCGATTGGATATAGAAATTGACAAGGAGTCCTTAGAGCTGTTTAATCATAATAATTCCGAATGTTTTCAGCGATATTTATGTAATAATATATGAAATATAGCTCTCTAGTTTTATTCCTAACGGCACCTGCAGTCTCCAAGTACGGGACGAACCGAATCCAAAGTGTGGAAAGAGTAAAAACAAAAGTTAGGTAAAAATATTTTAGAGAATATGTCTTATATCGATTGACTTTTACCGACGAAATTTTCAAAATTTTTTAAGAGCGTTATTAGAACATTTGAATAAGGGATTGCGATAATCGATCCTAATGCAAAATATCATTCAATGAAAACGTCGGAAATGTTGCACGAAACTGACTTCGAAGTGATTTCACATCCATCGAGTTCTCTGGATCTAGCTCTCAGGGTCTTTTCTCTGTTCTTAGACCAAGAAGGAACTGACTTCGAAGTGAATTCACATCCACCGAGTACTCTGGATCTAGCTCTCAGGGTATTTTCTCTGTTCTTAGACCAAGAAGGAATGCTCGTTGAAAAGACGTTTCCCAACAATGAGGTGACAATTTCAGTACAGAAGCAAGTAAATCGTTCTACGAGAATGGTAATCAGCAGTTGGAAGACTACTTTAAACTCGATAAAATCAAGTCAAAAAGAATAATTTCCATGGAAAAATCTTTAAAACACTACGAACGTAAAGACTCCTCTATTTCACATGCAGGCATATGTATTTTTTGATGTGTGAAAATTCGTTGGTTGCAAGTGGCAACATTGTAAATCCGCTATTTTAAATTTTAATTTTCCTTCCTTCATACATTTGTTGGTGTAAGCAGAGCAGTGGCAGCAGAGCCAGCAGCGTAAAAGCTTTAACGCAAGCGGAAACGGAAATGGTTGGAATTTCACAGCGGCAAAGCAACCGCAAAGAGCGGCGTTACAAAAAGACTTTCTAAAACAGACAGAATGACCGAAAACGGCATGAAATGCATAAATACCGACATTTACAAGACACACACAAACAAATATACATATATCTATATACATTAGTGGCGCTGGTTTTCCACGAATCCAAGCGCATTTGCAGTAAAATAAATGCTTTCGCGCATTCGCATATATTTGTGTTTGTGTGTTTGAGTGAGTGTGTATGCCGCAAGATAAGTGGAATGCTTTCTCGGCTATGCAGTCGAATTTGCGGCCGCTTTGGTATGCAACATTTTGAGGTCTGCTATGGGATGTGTAACAGCCGCTTTGCGGACACTTGCAGTAGGCATGTGGCGGCGCGTTCTTAGTAATTTATGCCACACTGCGGCGTTTAAGTGCAACACATGCCTATCTTAGGGACAAGCGAAGACACGCCATGCCACAATACGCCGCTACGAGTGCTAATGCATGTACTTCACGCTTATGTATGTGCATATAAATGCTTATTTATGTGACTATGGACACCCTTAAATGCTTCCTATGCAGTTCACTTATATAATTGCATAAGTATGTGTTATATGTGAGAATATACTGCAGGCCAAGCAGCCCTTCTGACTAGTTTAACAGTCATTTGAAATGTAAACTTGTGTAATAGCACCATATTATTTTATATTTGGGCGATGAGAGTCGAAAGGAGTACGTAAAGGAAGGTTTTTAGAGCTTTATAATTTTATTTCTGATAACACACGGAAAAAGTAAAGAGAACAGCGTTAGAGGAAAAGTTAAAAATACTGGGTTTCACTAAGACCAAATTGTTGTCCAATTTTTTACCGTTTTTCAAGCGTAATCTTATATCGAAAATAACAAGTTTAATGGTTCTACGCTATTGGTTCGTGTCAAAGTCGATAACGTTGGCTCCATCGTAGCTTTTACGCAAAAATTGATCAGCAATAGCTTCATATACAATCTATCCCAGATAGCTTTCCCAATATAAAATATATGTTTATATATTATTAGAGAAAATTTCTATATTTTTATGAACTTTTTAGAGTAGAATTTTCTAAAGTCAAATCTGTCCAGAGTAAATTGTATGTGAAGGTAGTATAGTAGTTTTGTCCAGCTAAACACCTGAACGTGATAAATATATATATAATATAAAATAGCGACGAAGGTATGCTGCGACCACTGTTGAACGGAAAAAGTCAGAAATATTTTCTTAACAAGTAAGGAAAGGCAAAGTTCGGGTGTAACCCATCATTTAATAGTCTCGCAATTTATGTATTTACTATTATTAACTGAACCACAATTGGCCTGATTCTGGCAATTGTTTGCATAGAAGCACCGTTTTAGAAGGAATACATCTCCTTAGAATTAGTTTAGATTACCAAAGAGATTTACCAATATTTTCTATAATAATTAGCCGCAAACTTCGAACTCCTCATGTTCCATATCGGTTTTGATATGGTTTTTGACCCATAGGTGGGTGGAGCTACACCCATTTCAAATGTTGTATAGAAATGTGAGTGCAGCCCTTCTATACAATCTTTACCAAGAAATTTAAGTTTTCTAGTGCTTCCAGTTTTCCTTACTGAATTAAAGCATTTTTAGTAGTTTTCAACATAACCCATATATATGAGGTAGGCGATTTCTTTCATTTTTATACTGTATAAGGAAATGTTTAAACAAACAAACGACCCTAGAGGGTTTGGTTGATATAGCTTTAGTAGTTCCCGAGATATGCTTGTAGTGGGCGAGTCCCGCCCACTTTGCCAACAAAATTCCACTCGAATATGCCCCTTCCTAGTGCCATATTTTGTACCAAATTTCATTTTTTTATAACTTTGTTTCCATCTTCGAAAGCAAACTTTCTATGGTGCCAAGGCACACGTGTACCAACGTTCATCAAGATATTTCAATTTTACAAATTACAGCTTGCATAGACGGGCGGACGAACAGACAGGATTTCAACTCGTCTCGTCACCTTATAATTTTGATATATATAACCATATATCTAACTCGTTTAGTTTTATGACTTACAAACAACCGTTATGTGAACAAAACCATTATACTCTCTATGCAATTTGTTGCGATTGTATAAAAATTTAAATCAACAGGCTTAGCATCAGTTTAAAAGTTGGACAACGGGAGTAGTATCCACCACATATAGGTTTACACTCCTACCTCAGTAACTACTCGATCGATTTGAAACAAATTTGTTACGAAGCATTTGTATTACATATTTATGTTATTGTTTTCAGTGCCATCAGGTCAACTAATATTGAATGGTTGATTGGTTTGTGTACTGCCTGGGTATTTATTCTGATGTGCGGAGAGTTAATCATTGACAGGATTTTCACAAACTTATATTTTCAGCATCCTCCACGAAAATCCGAGTTGTAAGAGTCTTGGAAATACAAAACTATTTTGAAGGCCTGTGCAGAGTTCGTATGTTATTCGAATATCGATTTGAATTTATACTATACAGTGAGTGCTTAGCCAAATTTAAATCAAAATTGCAATGGAAAATAGTTCGAGAAATTTTCAACCACTGTAACTTAAAAATATTTTAAATATTAATATTTCCTATTTTCTGTTCAAATTGTTGATACTTGTACAAATGTTTTTTTTAGATTCCCACAAACTTGAGGGCAATGTGATTACGATAGAATATAAATCTATAAAATGAGTGTTTATGTTCTTTTGAAGACTCGCCATTATTTGGACATCCATTTAATACTATAACTGAAACATTAGAGCATCAAGTCAGCAGAGCCCTTAACAAATATGAATAGCATTATACCTAACGTAATGGAATGGCTGTACCACTCCAAAAAGGTTTAAGCCCTTGCCAAGAGTTAATGATATACTTTGAGTAATAATAATTGCCAATGAAGGATTTTATAAATTTCGTCTATCAATATATTTTAAGTGCATTTATTGACGTTTACTATTTCGATATGCTTTCTTCTCTATTTCCCCAGTAACACATGATGTAGAATAGTCCTCATATGTGTTTAGGGATGTGTGTACAATTTGAAATTATTTTCTATTTTCTCCATTATCTCACCAACACTCAGCCACTTCGAGCGTTCGCGTCGCTGCTGTCACTAGAAATGTTTATCAGCATCACCACAAAATGCAATTAAAACCATCAAATCCATCGCCGTATTTTACAAAGCAATTTAGCGCACACTCTTTCTCGTTCGCTTTCTTGTTGACTGTCCACTCGTGTAATCTACTTTTTTGCGCAATCAACTTGAATGCAACCCCCGTCCCTACTGTACTCCTTTCACCACGTCTGCGCGTCTGCCAAGTTTTGTGTCCAACAAGACGTCTGGCCGGCCCCACCACTTGCGGCCGCCGCTACATGCTGGCGTGCCATTTATTGTTGCACTGTTGCACACTTTTAGGCGCACAAATTGTATTTTCATGTTTTCAAGCGATCTTTACGGCTATTCACACAGTATTTTCGGTGTTAATTTATGGGCTTGTTGGCAATAAGTTGCAATTTACAGTTTCTTTTATGCAACACACGACAAATGGCAAGTCGTGCGCGGCGCACTCTAACCCAATCTTCCCGCCTGCCTTTCATAGTAATTATGGGTGCGGCTTAAACGCTTAAGTTGGTTGAAAATTTTTGCGGCCAAGAAATATGAGTGCCAACGCCGAAGGTGCATCTTCCGTATGAAAGCATTTTATGGCGCTTAACTCGGACCAGCAAAACTTAAGGCGCATAAATATAAAAATGTAAAAACCGAAAATAGTTAAGTGCCAAGTGGCGTACCGTTACAAATATTGTTGTACAGAAAAAAGAAACACACAAAGGAATAAAAAGTTTTCCAGCTGCAATGGGTGAGTGCAAGTATCAGGATCTGGGTGTGTGTATGTGTCGGATTGTGAAAGTGGTCGTATATCAATTTTTATGTGTTTCGCACATGCAACTCGGGCTTTACGAAGGTAATTTTTTGTTGTAAATGATATGGAAGAAAAACTATTCGTCACAAAAACTTCAAGTAAATCCATAAAAATTTATTTCTTTTGAAATCGTTTACTACTTTCTCCTGAATTAAGAACGACGGCTACACCGCAAAGCAGGTTGCCAGAAGATTTGAAGTTGAGTGTGGTTCTTATGCAACAATATTTGTTTTATTGCCTGGCTGTACCTGACAACATAGCAGCAGAGAGTTGTTATTGTTTAAGTAATTCCTAGAGTAGTAAGTAAAAGTAGATTTAATCTTCCCGACCCAACAAGCTTAAGGATTTAGTCAGTCCGATATGAAAAAACATGCCTCCAAGTTATGTTTGGTTAAGTAGCGTAGATCCAAGTGAAATTATTAGAATTCGATTAATTATATGTATAATTGAAGGTGAATTCATAGATGGGGAAAATTTTACTGGGCGAGTTAGGTTTTTTAAGCACGTGAACGATTAATACGTGGTAAGTTTCTAAAAAGATGACCTTTAGATTCTTCAGCGAGCTTTTTATGTGACTTCAATAGAAACCTAACAGTATCCAGGAAAATCAGAATATTGATCATTGAGGTCATTATCAGTCTAATATCTAATATTTCAGTTCCTCCAGTCTCTTTAACAATAATAACCAAAATGGTAATGAAGTATCAGCTATTGATCATTTGGAATTCCAAAATGGATCCATTATAAACTGTATCATCTAAGTCGAAGAACTCTTTTGAACCGATTTCGAAATAGATTATAGGTTTCGATTAAAATTTTAGTCAATCGTTGGATTGATATAAGGAAGAATTTAAGCAGACACGTGGGCAAACTCCTTCTTTAGATCTACTCCACATACATATTTCTATACTCTCGCAACAAAGCAAATTTTGTTCACCTAACGATTGCTTGTAACACCTAAAACTAATCGAGTTAGGTATGGAGTTATATATACCGAAATGACCAGGTGTAGAGTAGATTTGAAATCCGTACGTCTGACTGTCCATCTGTGCAAGGGATAACGTTAGTAAAAATGGCGAAAATCGAAATCAGATAAAAGTACCATAACTAAGCCATAAATAAAGCTATAAAAGCAAAATTGGGCGTGGCCCCGCCCCCAATTCATATATTTACTATATTTTGTGTACATATCTCGTATACTAAAGCTATATCAACCAAACTTTTTAGGGTCGTTTCTTTTATGTACTACCTTATACAGTCCAAAAATGGAACAAAGGTTATGCTGAAAACAACTAAAAATGTTTTAAATCAGTAAGGACACACAGTAGAAATCTTAAATTTCATTATAAAGTAGGTACAGAAGGGCAGCACTCAAATCGGTATACAAAATTTTAAATGGGTGTGGTTCCACCCACTTATGGGTCAAAACCATATCTCCGAAACTACTCGATCAATTTCTATATACCAGATTTAGATTTAGATCCTTTAAAAAAAAAAAATAAATAAAGAACCAAAAACATCAATCTAAATATGTTGATTCGAATAATATTTTTTTAGAAGCTGAAACGTAACTTAGCTGTTAAAGCTTACATATAATATATTCAATCCTCTGATTGTGTATAATTCACACGAATGTCAACAGAATCGTTTTTGAAAAGCTTAAAAAAAAACCGAACCAGTTTTCGGAATATATAAACTTACCAATTTGGTTAAGGTTCGATGATTGTTTGTTGATGATGACCATCTTGAGACCCAGCATTCATTATTGAATAATATTCGACCGAATAGACCATGTCCAGTACGCATTGGAGGAAATATAGCAGAGAGTTTTTTACAATGAGACTTTCCCAAGCGACATTGCTTTACTCTAAGGGAACTTAAAGAGTTCCAAGAAGATCCGATGTTTTCGATCCAAATTCTGTTCAGCGATGAGACCCATTTCTGTCTCAATGCATTTGGGACGAAGAGCACGAGATTCAGTAGCTGTCATTTCAACCAGAAAAACAATCATCGGTCGATTTTTATTCAAAATTGATTCCCGTCATGATAACCGACTATTTGATGTCTGAAATTGAAGCTCGTGATCTCAGTGACATTTGGTTTCAACAAGACGGCACCACTTTCCACATATCGCATCAATTGATTTATTGATATCACACCGTTATAATTTTTCCTGTGGAGATATTTACTATTGAGGCTTTGGAGCAAAACATCACGCGTATCATTCGTCAGTTACCAGTCGAAATGCTCGAACGAGTCATCGAAAATTGTACTCAATGGATGGACTATCTGAGATGTATCCGCAACCAACGTTTGAAAGAGATAATCTTTAAAAAGTAAATGTCAAAGAATGTTCTTTCGCATGACAATAAAGATTCGTCATTTTGAATTTTCTGTCCTATTTTCTTTAAAAAAGTGTGGAACATCGAAATGGATCACCTTTTATATTAAATAGTAGTCATTTCGATATCACCAACCTTCGGCTGGTTATTCGTTCTTTCAGTATTTTATTTTGGTATATCTACTCTGTAATTATAAGGTGTTGCAAGTGAATAGCCTGGGCCTTAGTTGGTAGCACCATCCATCTCAATTACCCACCCAATCATAGCCAAAATTTTAGATGCTCTCAGCAATTATCATTCGAATTTTTGTATTTTTTCAGTACTAAGCATTTTATTGGTTAAAAACACCAATCATATTCGGTAGACTAAAAAACTAAAACTTGCATAACCTTGCAACATTACATATATTTGACCTTCGTAATTTTGCAAACAGCTCAATTCAAAAGTATGCATTATATAATTATATTTGCTATTTATAGAGAAAACTTCAAGGCTTTCACTTCGCATCTCACTCTCAAGGTCATAATAAAAGATAGATTGCAAATATTTACAACCCAATTTTGCATTAACGCTTCACATCTCCAGGCAACGCCCAACGCCCCTACCGCACGTTATGTGTAGCGTTATGTATGAACACCAGTTTGCTTGATGTTTACCATCCTTCAGATTTTACTACTCTTACTTTTCGCAGTTACCACAGCTACCAGTTTATGGCATGTGGCATGCTTTTTGCTTTCTTCTCTTTTTCCGGGTAGTAACTTGAAACTTGGCTCGAGTGGGCAAAAACAAAAGCGGAGCAGAAAATTGTGCAAACTCAACTCAAGCCACAAAAATTTCATTGCAACTTTTGCGGAAAATGAGCAGCAGCAATTGTAGAGAGCGAAGAGTCTACGCCATCTTATGGTCCAGCGTGGACCAGCGCAATTTCATTACACATTTCAAGTGCGCAAGCATTCCAGTTGGCATATTTTGGGGTTTTTCCGTTTACCAAATGATGGCATGAAATTTAAGTTATAGAAGTGTAAGTGGAATTTTTATTTACTTTATTTATTTAAATTGGGAAATGATTTTTTTCTCTTGCAGGAGAGTGAAAAGTGGCGAAATGCTTCGTAATTTCATTTAATAAATATTTGCTTTGTGAGTGCATTTTCTTATTGATAGGAGTAACAAGGTCAACTGATCTGATGTAGAGAAGAAATCTATATTATTTACATACGAGTTTATTGAAGCTTTGAAATGACTAGCTTTCTTGGAGAACTAGATCTTCGACAACAGTTTATTTGTAGACCAATAAATACTCTGGATGAGTATACCCTGAATGAGTCACTATTAAATAGTAGTATACGGAGTCCGACCTAATATCAAGCCTGATGAGAAGGAGGTTCCGACGTCCAATTGCCTTCGGGTCGGAAATGGTCAAAGGTTTACCCATTGGAAATTGTTTTTCATAAACTTAAATGTCACTCAGAATACTGTGGACTGTAACTGTAGGTATGTATTTGGATCTATCAAGAGGTGTGGCTTTCAATGGTCATGTCTAGACTAGTACAACCCTTTATATAATTCAAGTATATAAGCGTACGAAGCCTTACAATACTCTATCAAGTGCTTAACTGGTGTCCTTAGACCTCGGCGCTTTCATAGGTGTGCTCACTGGACTTTGTCCGATAGGTGTACATGCAGTAAGACTAGGAATCCTGGCAGATGCAAACTGCCAAAGCTGTTTGGAGGAAGACGAGGTAGAATTATCTAAGCATATCCTCCTCCAATGTCCAGCATTTGCCCGAGGGAGGTTGAAACATCTTGTTAGGCACACCTTCGGCGAACCAAGCGAATTGGCTTGAATTGACTTTATGTGACTTAACAATTTTGTAATAGGTTCCTAGCGCTTTGTCGAATCGTGCGGGTCTTTCTGGTCTAACCAACATTAAGCTGAGTAGAAGTATAACAAACACTATAGAGATCCATCCAGTTGTGGCTTCAATTAGTATGAAAAAGAAAATTATCTTTTCTGAGAAGTCGGAAGACTCCGTGGATAAAATTTGCCCTCACATACATTCTCTACTTTAAGAACACGACCAAATCATTATTTGAATTTACATTTTTATACACAACACTTGGCCGATATACACCATTCCACAACAAGACGTTGGCTTCCGACATTAAATGGCGTAGAGCAGCTGTCGTAAAACATATCGCTTACCTGAAACGGTCGCTGCACGAAGCCAACTCGCTTTTATGCACTCCATATAATTCCCGTAATTCCACATCGTACTTCGTTAATCTCCGGTCCCCCCGGCCCAGCCGTATAAGTTGGAGTGTTGGGCTCTGTGCTCATGATGGCCGAAAACTTTAATCCACTTACCGCGTATAAATCCTTAATGCAACTTTTTCGCACTGAAATTCGAAAAAAGGAAAGTTGGGTGCGCAGCTGCGTCTATGTGTGGCTGCTGCGACGCTTAAAATTCACCTTGAAATGGGAAATGCGAAACTTTTGGACGCGCTGGCAACTCGAAACTTTTACGCGTTTTTCACTTTACTGCGCACTTGCGGCACTCTGCTCCTGACCAAGACCTGCGACGACCCCAACAACAACACGAACAACATGAGCGCGTAACTCCCTGCACCTGTGTACGGAGAAGCTACTAAAAAAATGCGCATGCAACAACCAAAAACTCTCAGCCGCAAGTGCATCAAGTGAGCGCTAGCGCCTTTCCCGTCGCACATTCTAAAGTGTCCTGCTCATTAAATCGAGCAATTTCAATGAATGCGTTGCATTCTTCTCGTCCTCAGCGCGATTTCACAAATTTTTCGTTTGCTAAAGCTGGTATTTGGCGCTGGAAAATGGAGTTTAGGGACAATCAGAGTGGATAGCTCCTTGAAGTGGTATGTAGAGCAGACAGAGTGCGCCGGTATGCAGCTGCAAGTGTAATGGACGCGTGCATTGGCCAACGATAAATTGACGAAAAAGTGGCAAAGAAAAATTAAAAGTTTCAAATAAATGAACTGCAAGTGATACGGGAGCGTGAAGAAAAGTTTCCAGAGGAAGCACAAATAAAAGAAATGCTGACTGGACAAACGTAAGAGTTTTTGACAAAATGTTAGAGGACTAATGTTTTGCAGTGAGAAAGTTTCTTATTGTCACGGGTCCATGCTTATAACTGAGGATATAGAAGTTTTAATTGCAACGGGACACTTTTAATAAATGTAAAACGATCAAGTATGAAAAAATATATTTGCAATAATAAAAGTGGGGCTTTATAATGTAATTGTTTCCCATGTCATAAGATTCATTTATTCGCACTTCTTTTGCTAATTATGGTGTGCAAATTGTTTTAATTTCGTAATAGGAACAACTAGTCTAGTAGTTATTTCACAACTAACGGACTTGAATAACAACACTATTGCACATGGTTTTGTTAATCTACCCCTATTGTAGATAGCAGAAACAAAAATATAACTAACCTATTGATTAAAGCCTACTAAAGCTCAACCACACCCTAGAACTTGTCTAGTTATACTCTCGCAACAACAAAGTTGCTAGAGAGTATTATAGTTTTGTTCACATAACGGTTGTTTGGAACACCCAAAACTAAACGAGTTAGATATAGAGTCATATATACCAAAGTGATCAGGGTGACGAGTAGATTTGAAATCCGGATGTCTGTCCGTCCGTCCGTCTGTCCGTCTGTGCAAGCTGTAACTTGAGTAAAAATAAAGATATCTTGACGAAACTTGGCACAAATATTCCTTGGCAAGATCAAGTTCGAAAATGGGCAGAATCGGACCATTGCCACGCCCACAAAATGGCGAAAACCAAAAACATATAAAGGGTCATAACTAAGCCATAAATGAAGTTATAAAAAATTTGGAATAAAGGATCACACTAAGAGGGGGCATATTTGGATGTAATTTTGTTGGGGAAGTGGGCGTGGCCCCGCCCACAAATCGGTTATTTGTATTTAACTCGCAAACCAATAAAGCTATATAAACCACACTTTCTGCAGTCGGTTCTCTTATGTACCCCACCACACACCATGAAAATAGTCTGTACTCAGATTTTTTTACAAAATGGAAAATGGGCGTGGCATCGCCCACTTATGGGTCAAAAACCATATCTCAGGAACTACTCGACCGATTCGAATGAAATTCAATGTATAATATTTTATTTGCGAAATCGGTTTACAACCACGACTACTTTCCTTATAACTCAAATTTTAATTCCATCTTACTCCTTCACTTTATAATGCAAACATAAGGAACCAATGAAGATAGCGGAATAAAACTTTACACAAATAGTGCATATCATCTCTGGCTTCACTTGCGAAAAAATTGTCAAAAACGGATCATAACTTTTCAATGCTACAGATATCGAACATGTTGAACTCAGCGCCTATGGATAAATTTAAACCGAAAATATGTGTAAATCTCTCAGATATCTCAATTTAATTCAGAGGAAATTGTTTTCTTCTAATAGTGTGTCTCTTTTCCAAAAATTATTAAAATCGGGTCATAACATCTCCATATACCTCATTGTAGGTTTTTCAAAAGTATCTTCTCCTAGCTCCCATATACCTAATTATAGGTTTTTCAAAAATACGGTGAGCTTTATTCCGCATATATGTATTGGTTAATATGTGAGCTATCTTAGCAAAATTAAGTGAGCGTATCGTCTTGGATATAGTGTACCTTGCTTATGAAAATGGATGAAATCGGTTCAGGAATTACCTCAGCCCTCATATACTATATATGACGATTCTCGTTATTCTATTAAACTTTATGCCGAATTTATAGGTAAATTTATGTGTTATCTTAATAAAATTTCTTCAATAAATTGCGAGAGTATAAAATGTTCGGTTGTACCCGAACTTAGCCTTTCCTTATTTGTTTTATATACATATATCCAAATAATATTTATTGTTAGGCTGTAGGAGAACACATTCAATAAATGGTGAATAAAAACGAGTAAGGAAGGTCCAAGTTCGGATGTAACAGAATTATTAATGTAATTTTTTTAAGATAACACACAATTTACAGTACATTCGACATAAAGTCTACTAGAATAGCGAAAAGATAGCAAGTATGGAAGGTGGGGTAATTTCTGGGGTAATTTCTGGAATTAAATTAGCCAGAAGCTTTGAGGTCCTTATGTTCTATATCTGGGGCCTTGAAAATTAATAGTCCGATTTCGTATTTTTGCAAAGTTAAGCTGCTTAACTTATATACAGTAAAGTGAACGAATCAGATGGACCAATTTCAATCTATAACATTGGGTTGCCAAATAAATGTTGGTAACGAAATTTGAAATTGGTCGAGTAGTTTCTGAGGTATGGATTTTGATCATTAGTGGGCCGACCTTCTGTACCATCTTGAAATTTGGCTTTCTGGTGTTTTTCTTTAGTGATTTAAATCACTTTTAGTAGTTTTCAACATAATTTTTGTATGGGCGTAGTTATCACTCGATTTTTTTTACATTTTTAGAGTGCATAATGGACAGACTAAAAGAAATGACTCTAGACAGTTTGGTTTAAATAGCTTTAACAGTTTACGCGATATGTACAAAAAACTTAGTAGTGGCGGGTTCACGGCCACTAACTCAAAAAAATTACACCCTTCCTAGTGTGATCAGTGTATATGATTGTTGGACCTCCACTTGCCCAGTATGTATATTTGACACCCAAACTAGAAAAATATTTGATTTTAGCGCTATCACTAATCTTCCTTTTTATTTGGGGGATTTGTCTCAAATGTTACATATTGTACATCTCCAGCAGTAGCTTCCAGGCAATTGTAATCAGTATTGGTGCTGTCTCATTTCATTCTCTTTATGCAGTTTTTCCTGTTTTTTTTTGCGAATATGCAGGCGCAGGCCCAGGCGCCCTAGGGCATTTAAAGATGAGTTTCTATGAAAATATTGACTGAAATTCCCCTTTTGAAATTTGAAACTTCTGAATGCTTTATTTTAATTAAATAAATGGAATAAGAAATGAAACCCCGATTGTATCTCGATTTCTCTGATACTTAATATATAACGAACCAAATAGTATACAGTTCAATTTTCAAATGTCTATTACTTATATGCTTATAATTTCAACTCAAACTCCAGCAATATCTTTTACCTATTAGCTTTTATCTTAGTATATCGAAAATGATTTACATTCGCGTCGAAATATTCAAATTGGATTTACCTGTTCTCATATGTGTATCAAAAATTAGCAAATAAATTTATTAATTTCTTAATACTAACACTGTAAAATTAAAGAAAATGCCTTTAAAAAACACATCGCGCCACTTTAATAAACACTTCATCTTTTTTTCATGCAACAAATTTTTCCATGTTTTCGCCTTCCCAAAAAACACGAAAATACACATTAAATGATTAAAACATTAACTTGCTCACGCCAGCAGACAATTAGTTAATGAAATAACTCAATAAACGCAACCAACTTCACGACGACCTCGAACAACTTAGAAATCACTCATACGCCATGTACGTACATACACTCCTCCACACATAAATAGAGTATGAGTGAATGTGAATGAGTCTACCAACTTCGAGCCATCATTTAAATATTTAATTTCATTTCGCTGTCAACTCATGTCGCAAACTTTCCGAACAACTCGCTTTTCGTGCAAATTCAAGTGAGTGGTGCATGAAAAAAGAAACGATTTGTGCGCCTCAGTTTGTGTGGCTATACAAGAGAAGCATTGCGACTGCTCGTTTGGCTGAAATTGTTTCAAGTTTTAAATGAACTCTTAGACACAGGGATATACTGCTACTCAGCATTGCTGGGGCAGTTGCTTTAACTTTGCACATTTTTGGGTTCTACTAACGCTTTTTGTTTCAGTTGTTGTTGTTGGTGTTGCTGCCGTTGTCATGCTGTCACATCCGTATCCGTTTCAATTTTCATCAACATACAAATGAGCTTGTCATTTATGTAGTTTTTACTCCTTTGGTCCCACGAAGGACCTCTTTAACGTGCGCGTCCACACATACAAGCTTACTTTTGTAAGTGAGTGTTTTGTTGTTGTCTTCTTACTCTTTTTTGTTGTTGTAATTTTATATTCTTAAACTAACACAGTGCTTGTCTAGTGCTACTCACTCGCGTTAGCCATGTCATTATTGTTGTTGCTGCATCTTCGTCAACGTCCTTGTTTGGCATAAACTAAATATTAAGTTTTGCATTCATCGGGCTCACCGTGTGCTGTATCAGACCCACACTCTGCCTGCGCTACCCTTATTTTGCATATCTTTCATGTTTAAAGTTTTCTCGTATATTTTAGTTGCCACATTGTGTGGCAACTTAGTTTCTTTCTGCCCCCATTTTACACATACTTCTACTACTACTACTACTGCTGCATCTTCAACATCTTACATGCTTTCCTTCGGACATCTTCACTTTCATTTGCTACTCGTACTCGTCGTTTGACAGCGGCAAAAATGTCATAGAAAAGTTTAAAATTATTTTGGCGGCCGTCTTATGTGCCATATATTCAAACGAACGCACAGACTCTTTCTCGCTCCCTCTTAATGCCGCTCTCCTGTAGTTACCCGCGTATATACAAAGTTTTGTCTTCGAAACTTCCGCCTTAATTTGCAAAACTTTCTTGGACGCACACTCTCCCACTCGCTCAGCCGAAATATAGATCCACTTTTTAGCCATCTTTTGTGCGCTACGCTTCATTGCGTCACTTCCTACGTAGTTCCTTCGGCGCATCTTGATATAGATTCAACAACTTTGATCCCAATTCTTACAATTTCCCTGCTCGCTACCGACAGCTGCAGCGCTCATGTTGGCAGCACTGGACAGTATGCTTAATGCACTGCTGTCTCCAAGTGTATGCTATATAATGCTGCACATATCGACCTCTCGCACAACGATCGAACATATATATTTAGTATAAGTTTAATGTGTTGTCTCTCAAGTACCTGTGAACAATATGCATCCGTTGCCTCTTACCTCTAATATTTATGTTCTCACATAGTTTGGTTGTTAGCTTACGAAAGTTTGCGTACATATAACACATATATACACCCACAAAAATGAACACGAGTGTAGTTTGTGCCCAATAAGAAACGGCAAGCTTTCGTTCTAAGAGGGGAGGTCAACAATTGCGTAGATCATACTTAAGAGTTTTTGAAAACTAGAAGGGACCCTCTGAACGGCAAGACGAAACATTTACGGAAAAAGAGTTAAAAAAATCAAAAATACGATTTTGGTTCCCGAAGATATCAAAATATCACTCATGAATATTTGGGTATCCAAGGCTCAATAATTTTTCTCCGGAGTACATCAACAATGATCCGAGTGATGTGTCAGCGAACCGAATGCAAAGAAAGGAAATACTAAACAGTCATAACTGGTAAAGCTGTGACATCTATATTAAGGTACAGATATATATTACCGTGCTTTCTGGGACTTTTAAAGGACGAAATCGCAGGAAAATATTCCCATATAAATAAGCGGACAGCGCTGTTCTAGTAGTACCAATTAATTATCAAAATTAATGAAAACGATGAGATAATTGCATGAATTGGGCTTTGAGCTCCCAGCGAACTTTCCAGTCCTCAGACCACAAGAGAATTTCCATTGAAATGAAATTTAGCAACCATGCAGAGGTCATCGTCGAGGTATGTCATATTATGAAAATATCAAATGCTGTATCGATACCGATTGGTTATATCGCTCTAACGGAATCTGTATTAAAATATAGAATTACACACATCTATTAAAATTCGTTAAGCAAACTTTTCGACCTCCCCTCGTAGTTTCATGCCACATCATGGCAGTAAATTTCGCATGAGGATATCTTTCTAATGGCGGCTTTAGAGCGACACCTGTAAGGGATATTACCGGCAAAACTTAATGCATATCCAAGCACATTAATATGGTGCCGAAAAGTTTTTCCACAAATTAAATTACACTAATCGGCACAAATGATTTCTTAACTAAAGCTGTTGTCATATTGGCTTTAGCTTTTTGTGGAATTGGGTGAAAATTTTACTAGTGGATTTAGCAAGTTCTCGTTTTAAGTATTAAAACTGAAAATACTTAAAATTCGATGGTGCAATTTAGGGAAACATTTTTGTTTAAGGTGTATTTATTATACTGGTAGTTTAAATATGGTCCACATTTCAAGGCCGACTAATACGAATTTTATACAAAGACATCGCTTCCAATATTCAATTGGGTAACAAAATGTGAAAATATAATATAGGGGGTTGGAATGTCCCAACGAAATCTTAGTTAGTCCAAAGGAAGGATTATAATCCTTCTAGACATGACTTAAAATTGTTCTTATAAGATTCGTGTCAACAAAACCGGAACGGACTACTATTTTTAAAAGGCCATGCGGACACTTACATCACACGCACACAAACCTGGTTCTGATCTGGGGGTCTTACTGAGAGTATTATAGTTTTGTTCACATAACGGTTGTTTGTAAGTCATAAAACTAAACGAGTAAGATATAGGGTTATATATATCAAATGATCAGGGTAACGAGACGAGTCAAAATCCGAATGTCTGTCTCTTCGTCCGTCCGTCCGTCCGTGCAACGGATAACTTGGGTAAAAATTGAGACATCTTAATGAAACTTGGAACACATGTTCCTTGGGACCGTCGAAAATGCGTAAAATCGGTCCACTGCCACGCCCACAAAATGGCGAACGAAATGGCGCAAACCGAAAACATATAAATTTCATAACTAAGCCATAAATAAAGTTATAAAATTTGGTACAAAGGATCGCCCTAGTAAGGGCCATATTTGGATGTAATTTTTTTTTAAGTGGGCGTGGCCCGCCCCAAATAGGTTTTTTGTATATATCTCGCAAACCAATAAAGCAATATACACCAAACTTTCTGCAGTTGTTTCTTTTAGCCACTTCTTAATACAGTCCAAAAATTAAAGAAATCGGATAATAACCACGCCCACCTCCCATGCAAAGGTTGGGTTGGAATAGCTAACAGTGAGTTTAATCATTAATGAAAAACGTCAGAAACACTAAATTTTACAGAAGACATAGTAGAAAGATGTTTCACTCAAATTTTTTAACAAAATTGAAAATGGGTGTGGCATTGCCCACATATGGGTCAAAAACCATATTTCAGGAAGTATGTATGTATGTGATTCGCGTTGCAACCGTTTAGCCGGTTATAGCCGAATCGACGATAGTGCGCCACCTCTCTCTCCTTCGCAGTTCGGCGCCAGTTGGAGATCACAAGTTTAACCAGGTCGCTCTCCACCTGGTCCCTCCAACGGAGTGGAGGCCTTCCCCTTCCTCGGCTTCCTCCGGCGGGTACTGCATCGAACACTTTCAGGGCTGGAGTGTTTTCGTCCATTCGGACAACATGACCTAGCCAGCGTAGCCGCTGTCTTTTTATTCGCTGAACTATGTCAATGTCGTCGTATAACTCGTACAGCTCATCGTTCCATCGTCTGCGGTATTCGCCGTTGCCAATGTTCTGAGGACCATAAATCTTGCGCAAAATTTTCCTCTCGAAAACTCCTAGTGTCGTCTCATCTGATGTTGACATCGTCCAAGCTTCTGCACCGTAGAGGAGGACGGGAATGATAAGCGACTTGTAGAGCTTGATTTTGGTTCGTCGAGAGAGGACTTTACTGTTCAATTGCCTACTCAGTCCAAAGTAGCACCTGTTGGCAAGAGTTATTCTGCGCTGGATTTCGAGGCTCACATTGTTCGTGTTGTTGATGCTGGTTCCCAGGTAGACGAAATTATCTACGACCTCGAAGTTATGACTGTCAACAGTGACGTGGGAGCCAAGACGCGAATGCGCCGACTGTTTGCTTGATGACAGGAGATATTTCGTGTTGTCCTCATGCACCTCCAGACCCATTCGCTTCGCCTCCTTATCCATGCGGGAAAAAGCAGAACAAACGGCGCGGTTGTTGCTTCCGATGATATCAATATCATCGGCGTACGCCAGGAGCTGTACACTCTTGTAGAAGATTGTACCTTCTCGGTTTAGCTCTGCAGCTCTTATAATTTTTTTCCAGCATCAGGTTAAAGAAGTCGCACGATAGTGAGTCACCTTGTCTGAAACCTCGTTTGGTATCGAACGGCTCGGAGAGGTCCTTCCCAATCATGACGGAGCTTTTGGTGTTGCTCAGCGTCAATTTACACAGCCGTATTAGTTTTGCGGGGATACCAAATTCAGACATCGCGGCGTAAAGGCAGCTCCTTTTCGTGCTGTCGAAAGCAGCTTTAAAATCGACAAAAAGGTGGTGTGTGTCGATCCTCTTTTCACGGGTCTTCTCCAAAATTTGGCGCATGGTGAATATCTGGTCAGTTGTCGATTTTCCAGGTCTAAAGCCACACTGATAAGGTCCAATCAGTTTGTTGACGGTGGGCTTTAGTCTTTCACACAGTACGCTCGATAGAACCTTGTATGCGATATTTAGGAGGCTGATCCCATGGTAATTGGCGCAGATTGTGGGATCTCCCTTTTTATGGATTGGGCAGAGCACACTGAGATTCCAATCGTCAGGCATGCTTTCTTCCGACTATATTCTGCAAAGAAGCTGATGCATGCACCTTATCAGCTCTTCGCCGCCGTATTTGAATAGTTCTGCCGGTAATCTATCGGCCCCCGCTGCTTTGTTGTTCTTCAAGCGGGTAATTGCTATTCGAATTTCTTCATGGTCGGGTAATGGAACATCTGTTCCATCGTCATCGATTGGGGGATCGGGTTCGCCATCTCCTGGTGTTGTACTCTCACTGCCATTCAGCAGGTCGGAGAAGTGTTCCCTCCATAATCCCAGTATGCCCTGGACATCGGTTACCAGATTACCACCTTGGTCTCTACATGAGAATGATCCGGTCTTGAAACCTTCGTTAAGTCGCTTCATTTTTTCATAAAATTTTCGAGCATTCCCTCTGTCTGTCAGCTTCTCAAGCTCTTCGTACTCACGCATTTCGGCCTCTTTCTTTTTTTGTCTGCAGATGCGTCTCGCTTCAGGAAGTACTCGACAGATTTCAGTGAAATTCGGTATATAATATTTTCTTGACACCCTGATTACACGTGTGAAAAAATGGATTAACTCGGTTCATAACTACGACAACTTCCCATATAACTCAAATTTGAATACCATCTGACTCCTTCACTTTATAAGATATACATAAGGAACCAATGAAGATAGCGAAATAAATGTTTACACAAATACTGTATACGGTCCATGGCATCACTTGTGAAGAAATTGTCAAAATCTGACTATAACTTTTCAATGCCCCGGATATCAAATATGAAGAACTCAGTGCCTTTGGTAATTTTTCACCGAAAATATCGGTAAACCTCTCAGATATCTTAATTTAATTCAGAGGAAATCTTTTTATTCTAATAGTGTGTCTCTGTACCAGAAATGGTTAAAATCGGGTCATAACTTCCCTTAGCTCTCATATACCTTATTATAGGATTTTATTAAAAATACGATGGGCTTAATAGCTTATAACTAAATCGGTTAATATGAAATATCATTGTCAAATTAAATGAACATATAATCTTATATATAATGTATGTTAGTGGTAAAAATTAGCGAAATCGATTCAGGAATTACCTCAGCCTATATACTATATATGATGATTTTTCGTTTTTCTATTGGACTTTATGCCGAATATACGGGTCAAATTGTGTGTTGTCTTAATTAAAATATAGCAATAAATTGCGAGAGTATAAAATGTTCGGTTGCACCCGACTTGTTCAAAATTTAAACTGGCGAATTGCTTTCTATTCGAAGATAAAATTTAACTTTCCGTAAAAGTCTTCTTGTTTCGGGCCGGTATAATCCACAAGGTATATATTTTTAAAAGATATCCTAAAACTAAACTCGACTGACCAGCTTATGAGGACAAAGCTTTAAAGAAAGGTCATTTGATCTCGTACTCTTGCATCCCACGCGCCACTTCAGTGAAGAAAAAGTATTAATTTCGTGCAATTATTTTGCTGCTCTCTACTTTGGCAATTCAACAACTGTCAAAAGTTCATCCACTTTATCCAACTCACTCTCACTCTGGCTCACTCACTCACTCACTCATTCGCAAAACTTATTCACTTCAAACTCACTGCTGACTAATGCACTAACTTACTAAACTCACTTAGCGATTCACTTGTTCGTTCGTTTATTTCTTGATTTGCCTATTTATTTCAGCATTTTCTTGGCAGTTGTTGTTGCTTATTGTTGGCGCCCATACCTCGCTGACAAATACTATTCACTTTCAATTTGGCGCTGTTCTCTGCGTTATCATAGTAAATGCTATTGTTATATTTGTTTTTGCCGTTGCTCGCTCTTAAACTTCTTGCCAATTTTTGTGTGCAAGATTGTTGTTTTTGTTGACTTTCGTCCATTTTCACTTTAGTAATTTCGCTTAAGTGTGCGTAATAACTTCGGTTTTTCAATTATCAGGTGGAAATTATTTGTTCTTATGTTTCTCTTTTTTTGCTTTCAATGTGTTGCATAAAAACAAGTTTTGTTAAAACTAAGTGGAGAGCGCTGGCTTAAAGTTTGCCAGCAGCTTCGAGTTTGAAGTGTGTCCACTTTTGGAGAAGATAGCAAAGTGTGGTGCTTGAGTAATATGGAGTGGGGTGGTTGAGGTGATGTGGAGTGGAGTTTGAAATATTATTTATTTGTTAGATTAAAATGTAAGTATTAAAGGCAAGCAACAGTTTAAGTTTATATTTCATAAATTTCTTTTCTTCTGAAGATCTATCATATATCTCTTCAATAATAAATTATTTTTTGTAACGATAACACTAACGACTTTTTTTCTAGATTTTGGACTAAACTAATGTTGTCCGGGAGATTGAATCATAAATAAAAGAAGTGTATTCTCCGATTTTCAATTTAACAACAAATTAACAACAATGGTTCGAAACAATGAGTTAAGTCCAATACCAAGCCGAGTATTGTACAGTGTAATAATTAATAATCACTTCGTCTGAATATTAGTTCCTTAGCTCAGAAAACTTTTTAGGGTACCAAATGTCGTTTTCTTAACAGGTGCCTCTTAGTAACTGAAACAAACCCAGAAGGTAGCCAAGGACAGCCCAAGGTGGGACATACGTCCATTTGAGATCGTGAGACATCTGACTGTTGTTAGTCTTTTCGAGAGGTTGGAAATGAAAAAAACTACTGGAGTACTATTTGGAAATCGATAGATATTGAAATTGGAATGTATAGCTCCAATGAAGAATCCATATTAATATTATAAATGCGAAAGTAACTCTGTCTGTCTGTTACTCTTTCACGCCTCAACGGCTGAACGTATTTTTATGAAATTTGGTATGGTGATAGATGATAACCTAGAAATGGTCATAGGCTATAAATAATCACGCCATCGTTCTTAGGGGGTAGGCAGATAACTAAACTGAGTTAGTCGTTTTTGTTGGGAATTTTGCTCTTTCACGTCTAACCGGCTGAACGGATTTTGATGAAATTTAGTAAGGTAATAGATGGTTACCTAAAAACGGATATAAGATCAAAATGATCACGTCATCGTACTTAGGGGGTAGAAAGTAGGCAGAAAATTGAATTGAGTTAGTGATTTTTTATGGTTTTTGCTGTGAGTTTTGCTCTATCATGTTCCGGACGAAGTCGCGGGTAAAAGCTAGTATTATATATATTTCTAATAACAACTCAAAACAGTTTTGAATCTTATGAAATAGAACATTTAGAAAATAGCTTTGGTTATTGAAAGGTTCCGATATTTCTTTAAAGTTTTGTTATCATCAACCTTGCAGCGTAGATACTTTCAGATGTAGAACTTTGGACGTTTTCGATAGATCTGAGTAATAGTTTTGGAGTTACGCTCTGAAGTAGTTGTTCGCTTCAAAATAGCTGGGCTTTGAAACATAAATTTCAACACGATTTTCCGAGAACTGTGTCTTCAAAGTCGGTTGTCAAGATTTCTCGTGAACTACTCAATCGACCTTCATACAATTTTAGACAAATCTTCGTGATAAATTTTATAAAGACTTTAATGAAGATTCTTTCCCTTACAACTATTTGAAAAATATTTTTGGAATTTTTTTTCCTTAAAACCTCTGTTAAAAATGCAACTCTCATTATTTTCCTTCATTCTAGTTTACTTGATATGCTACTGCTAGGATCTATAATATCAACGCCAGAGCTCGCGGAAAATGATGTTCTAGCGGCAGAGTTTTTCATTTGTTTGTTCAAAAAATTCAGTCATCCCTCATTAAATTGCTATTTTGTATTTATTTATTTTTTTTAATTAAGTTGTCTAAGCCTTCGTCTTTGGATAGTAATCTATTAGTATTATGATGGATTGTTTCGTATTGTAATGATTTAAATATTTTTAATAAGAACCAGATACTTGAAACTTAAAAAACCATAACTACATAGAAGGTCCCACACAATTGGAAATTTTAACAGAGAATTATGTTTGTCTCATTTTAATCTAAAGTATAATAAATTGTACCGTCGTTTGTTGCTCTGTGAAAAATTTGCTAAGTAGAGCATTAAAGAGGTCGCGCGATGAATTTGCGCCCTTTTATTCCCTCACACAAATTATGCAGAACGTCATGCTATCTTAACACTATAAATGTATATGCTTATATCTATTCGAAAACCAAAACTCAGTTAACAATGGATAAAAACAAATTAGGTCTCACAGTTTGCGCCCCTCCATTACCCACTTGAGTGAGTTACCACTTTCAATTGGTGACAGCAACTATTTCATAGAACTCCAACAACACTTCTCCCATGCCCTTCCTTTGGTTTCTATTAAATAGTTAAAATAAATATTGATTTATTAACTTTGCTGGGCGCGTAGAGAAAAAGCGCGCTCTCCGACACAAATCATAGCCAAGAAAACTGAGACAAAGGCAACTAAGCAGAGGAGCTGATAAAGCCAAACGTAGTTTGCGAAGGAACCGAATGAGCGGGCATTAAAGTATTACGTTGCCGCAATGGCGACCACAAATGTAGCGGCCAACATGCCGAGCGCCCCGCGCACACAGTCTACTCCCCTTCTATGAAGAGGGGCAGCGTTCACTGCAATTTAAGCACGTCGGTTTGTTTGTGTATGCTTTGCATTGCTTTCGACCGCCGTTCACCCCTTCGTTCCCCGCCAATTGTTTTGTCATTTTATTTGTCGCCACTGTTGCCTTGTTGTCACAGTTGCGCGCCAGCGAAATGATTTATACGCCATAAAAGCTTAACAACATCGTTGTTGCGTCGTTATGCTGCTATGCGCCGTGTTGTTGTTGCATTGTTGTTGTAACTGTTGTGTGGTAGTGAAAGTGCCCTTTATACCGTTATTTTTCTACTACTTTGTTGTTACGCTTACAACAACATACATCGTCATATATCATTTATTCTCCATTTTGCCGCTCCGCTGCCGCGCTCACTCGCCGCTTGGTGCCACAACGACTGCAAGATTGTACGCACCCATTCATTTCAGTCTACAGATTTCCTCTTGCTGCATTCAATGTGCGCATTTCGGTTGTACTATTTATTTTGTAGCGCGCCAGAATCGCTATTGCCTTTTTAAGCGCTTGTCGCGCTTTCTGTTGATAAATACTTTCAAGTTTGTTTTGCTGCGGCGCATGGCATTAACATTAGTGCGTTTGGCAGTGCTAAAAGGTGTTGGGCACTTAATGCCACTTCTGCCACATATAGTGTGTATGTGTGGCACATACATAGTTGTTTAACGCAGACAGAATTGTAAGCTTTTGTGGCATATATTTCTTCTACTTTTACGACTTAAATCACTTCTTCGCTCTGTCTCCAACTTTTCCAATTGTTTTCGTTTATTTATTTTGTCTGCCATTTTATGGCAATTCTGGCATTGATTATTCAGCCTTGACATTCAATAAATTATTTTTGTACATTGTTCCAATTGGAGCAACATCTTAAAGAAATAAGAAAGCGATAAGTTGTGGCAAAGCCTAGACATTGTATACTATTTAATAGTAATTTTATAATCGATATAAGGAGATCCAACACAGAATAACTCTTGCCAACGTGTGCTACTTTGGACTGAATAGGCAATTGAAAGTAAAGTGCTCTCTCGACGAACCAAAACGAAACTCTACAAGCCGCTCATTATTCCCGTCCTGCTTTATGGTGCAGAAGCTTGGACGATGTCAACATCAGATGAGGCGATACTAGGAGTTTTCGAGAGGAAAATTTTGCGCAAGATTTATAGTCCCTTAAACATTGGCAACGGCGAATACCGCAGACGAGTTATACGATGACATTGACATAGTTCAGCGAATAAAAAGACAGCGGCTACGCTGGTTAGATCATGTTATCCACATGGAGGAAAACACTCCAGCTTTGAAAGTTTTCAATGCAGTACCCGCTGGTGGAAGCCGGGGAAGAGGAAGACCTCCACTCGGTTGAGAATGAATGTCGCGCTCTTGTAGATTTACCTACAATCGAATAATCGGTTAATACGCCAATTACATACATACAGTTATAGTCGTCCTTTAGATCATAACAATCAACCTTATGATATCAGCTGATCAAATATTTAAAGGTAAAGCGGTTAAATATGAAGCTGGCTGCGAAAAAATGCAATTGTCGAACAAAATTATTTAGTGAACGACCCAATAACTTAGCTTTGGTATAATCTCTCTATTAATATATTGAAGGTTTGAAATCTCAAGGTTCGTTATATCGGAGAAAAAGAGGTTACGAATAAAGCAAAGTTTATGTTCGATATTATCTTTAACGATCTGTTAGATTTCAGAATCTCTGTATATGCCTTTAGTTAAGGTGTTTTACTATCTTCACCTGATCTTCTTAACAGTTGTCTTTGATTTACTTTTTCCTATATTTTTTGTGGTCTAATTTTGATTAAACTTAACATTGAGTCCATGATTAAGGATGTATGAAAATTGTTTAACGATCTTAAGAATATGGAAAGGTCTTAAAGGTTACACTTATCATCTAGATTAAGTTTTCTGAACCTCAATTGAAATTTATCATAACACAAATTATCTTATTTCCGAATAGGTGTTAACGAGCTTTTCAGGCAATAAATCTATAAGCTTCTCAAATCTTTAATCAGATTTTTAGCATCGACGGCATTTGGATAACTTGAGCTAATGACTTTTTCAGATAATTTTATGTAATAAACTTATTTAGGATATTAAAGTGATTTCATCAGACTTCTATGGGCGGTCTGTCTACGGTTGGCCGGACGGAGATCATAGGAGATGTTGTTTTCGAAAAGGCGCGATACCATAATGATACCAGTGAGAGAGGTCCACTATGTTAGCTATATGAATAAAGATGGTGTTAAAACATCGTATTATCGCCCCGTTAAAAGTTTACTAAAATAGCCACGGATAATTATTTCACGATTGGAAATGTGAGTAATAAGTAATTACATATTATTTTAAATAGATCAAATTGATGCTATTGAATTCAAAATGTTTGAGTATCTCAAGCCAAAATGAAATTAAAAAGACACTAAGAAAAAATCGTACCTAAATAAACAAGCAAGCATATAATTTTAATTAAAATTACAGCCGAGTAAACAAATAAATTACAGCAAACAGGCAGTACTTTAAAAAACATCAGCCCTTAAGAAAGAAATGAATACAACAAAAATGCTCCACAAAAAGTGCTATACTGTGGCATCGCCGCTGAAAGCCCTTCTCCCCAGAGTTCAACAAAATTTCATTGAGTGCTGGAAACAATGAGCGGTGCTACAAAGAATTTAATTTAAAATTATTTAAATATTTGCGTTACACACACATATACACCGTCATATACCAATTCATACCGCGTTACACTGTGCCCGAATAGTATGTATACCAGAGCGTACATGTACGCCACCAGCAATTTTACCGCCTGCGATTCAATCAATTTCGTTTTTATACGGTTTTAACTGCCATGAACGGAACACTCGGAGGTTTTGTTATTAATTTTATTGATGAAAATAAACACAAAGCCAGTTGCAACAATGGCTCCGAAGAGGCCAACCGTTTTCATTGATAACAATCGGTCAGCGGAAAATACGGCCGAAATAAAATTTGTTTTATGGATGTTGGTGAATAATTCGAATACATATACATACATACAGTATATGGTAATGTATATGAATGACAGTCGCTTTTGGAATTTGCAACATTATATTTTGAATGAAATAAATTTTCTAAAAAAAAGCTCTAAATATAGTATATATTTATCAAATTTTCTATATTCTTCTCTCTTTAAAAAAGAGTTTTGACCATTTAATACAGTAAAAGTGTTTCAGAAATATTAAAATTTGAATTAGCTTGGTTAATAAACTCTCCAAAAATCACTCACAAGTTCTTCAAGATATAATTTATGGGCTCACATTAAACGATTTTGACACCTTACAATCTATAATAAGAACAGTACCTGAGTCTAATAAACAACGATACTCTTTCTATATCTCATATCTTACTCTATACAATCTCCTTTTCTCTGGAAAGTAGACTGACAAAGCATGATTACAGAGATAGACATTATCAGTGATCAAGTCAAACCTGTTGACCAAAAAAAAATGTCCGTGGCTGACTAGGGTACTAACATTGGCTGGTGGACCAAATAGTTTTCCCAATATCCAATTATCCGTTATTGTACTCTCGCAACAAAGTTGCTACGAGAGTATTATAATTTTGCTCACATAACGATTGGTTGTAAGTCCTAAAACTAAACGTGTTAGATGTAGGGTTATATATATCAAAATCATCAGGGTGACGAGTAAAGTTCAAATTCGGATGTCTGTCTGTCCGTCCGTCCGTGCAAGCTGTAACTTGAGTAAAAATTGAGATATCTTGATGAAACTTGGAAGACGTATTTCGTTCCAACGTAAGAAGGTTAAGTTCTAAGATGGGCGTAATAGGATCACTGCTCCGCCCACAAAATGGCAATAACCGAAAATTATTAAAAGCTATAACTCTGCCATAAATTAAGCTATTGAAGTAAAATTTGGTATGAAGGATCCCATTATGAAGTGGCATATGGAGATGTAATTTTTTTGGGGAAATGGGCGCGTGCCCGCCCTCTACTCAGTTTTTTATAGACATCTCGCAAACTACTAAAGCTCTATCAAGGAAGCTTTCTAGAGTCGTTTCTTTTAGGTACTACCTTATACAGTCCAAAAATGGTGGAAATCGGAATATAACCACTCCCATCTCCCATACAACAACAGGTTATGTTGAAAACTACTAAAAATGCTTTAATTCTGTAAGGAAAACCATCAGAAGCCTTAAATTTCATTATAAAAATGGTACAGAAGTGCTGCACTCAAAATGGTATACAAAATTTTAATTGGGCGTGGTTCCGCCCACTTATGGGTCAAAACTCATTTCTCCGAAACTACTCGACCAATTTCAATGAAATTCGGTTCATAATATCTTCCTGGCTTCACAATGCTATATTGTGCAAATAGTCCAAATCGGTTCACAACCACGCCAACTTTCCATATACCAGAACTTTGAAGACGTTCTGAATTGTATACTTTACAATATATAATGTTAGTACTAGTGATGATATCGGAACAGAACTTTGCAAAAATAATGTAAAATTAAATAAATAAATTGCGAGATTATGAAATATTCTGTTACATCCGAACTTAGCTCTTCCTTACTTGTTCTATATGTATATTTTAGTACGGTAAGAATTAAGTGTCCACGTAAGATCTTCAAGCGATATATTAGTATATAGTCTACGAGTAAATTGCCTTTGGCTAATTTAATTTCCATAACTCGAATCACCATAATACCAACTTTTGAAGAGTGAGCAATAACTAGGGATATATAACTATAATTTCCGATGTTCTTTCTAGAAATAGATATGAGCGAAGGCAATGATATATATTAATATTTATAATGAATACCCCCACGAGCTAAAGAAATTGTTAGTCTTTAGAGAATATGTAACAATAAATTTAAATTTCTTCTGGGATAAATACCAAAACTACACCTCACAAGGTTCGCGGTTGAGTACTCAAACTAAGTCGGTTGGTATAAGGGTAGATTTAAAACTTATGGAATCCTTAGGGCTTTAACCCCTAACTACTCTACATCAAAGACTCACCATAATTGTTCTCATTATCAACAACGAGCGTTAACATGTTTTAACATAAGTGTGGATACATATCTCTTCAGGGATAAAGACATTCAAATATAACATTACGGTAGTCCATAACATTTTTAAATGCAATGGTGAGGTCAATGGTATTGCACACTTATATATTTCCATTAGATAGATATTTCAATTTATTAAGACTGTGAGAAAGCCCTTGAGTCAACTTTATCTAATCACCAGCAAAATTTTTAAGAGTGGTCTTTAAATATAAAAGAATAAACTCTCACTATATTTATGTACCACCCCTATGAACTTATTTCACGCACACGTGAATTTAAAGGTGGGCACATAAATGTAAATTAAATCTCTTAAAATATTAAAGTTTAAATAAGCCGTTCTTGCAACGTCACATGCATCAATTTATGTGCGTGTGTCACGCTGATGTATATGTATCTATTTGTGTGTGTATGCATGCGTATACTCGCCCGGGAATCGACATCAACAATCTGTGGTCATGTTTCGAGCAGCAGCAGCAGCCCCTGCAACAGCGGCAAATACACTTCCAGTTAGCGGTTTCAAAAGGATAATGCGGCATGAGCCGTAGATAGCGACAACAGCAACAACAACAACAAATTTTAACAACACATGCTACACGACAAGCTAACAGCTGCGGCAACCTGAGCAACAGTTTATGCAACAACTCGACCAACTGAAAGTTGAAACTTAGCTGAGCACAAGCCGCGGTGCTGCCTCTGTTGGAGCTGCTATAAACCCAAAGTTAATTAACTCCCTGCATGCAGTATATTTAAGAATTTAAGGCCTGCCTGTATAATATATGTGCGTAGATTTATGAGTGTACATATGTAATTTGTGATATTTTACAAATTTTTTTCTACTCGTATGCCTGCAGTGCAGCTTAGCATACCACAAGGCGCAAACTTTAAATATTGAGGTTACCGCAACAAACAACCTCCATATTTAGTGGCGCAAAATTTAGTTCACTCTAAAAAGCCTTGTGTTTAACGGCACATTTCGCCTGTAAGTGAGAAAAGTGAATTATTTATTGTGTGGGTAGGCAAGTTTTATGTTCGCGGGTGATATAATTTCAAGGGATTTAATTTCAAATATTATTATTCTAATGCTTAAATGCCTTGCAAAAGCGTAATTGAACGGAAGTAGTAACAAAATAATTTATGGGTGCTTGTATATATTCATAAGTGCAATATCTGTTCTCAAAATTATCGTTTTCAATAGTTAACTAAAGATTCTCGCCACACACTTATCAGCATTTCAAAAATCAGAAAAGGCAAGGACATAGGAATATAGAATTGTTAGTGATTGTAAGAACTGATAGTCGAAACAGAGACAAACTTTTATTACTTATTTTGCCTTTAATGGAAAATAAATTTCCACGTACTTCACCAAAGTGCACTTAATAAAGAAATTAATTTTCGGGACGACAGGTTGTATGAGTAACAAATGTCAAATATAAACAGTAAATATTGCTTTTGACTTATAGAGCATTAGATGCTGTTTGTTCTCAAATTTATTTTCGATTACAGAAATCTTGCATAAAATATCCAATTATATATAGCCTTTTCGTACAGTCAAATTAATTTAATACATTATGATTATAATTGAGAAACCAGTTCTTCCCTTCCACACAGCCGGCTACTCAATAAACGATTGGCTGCAATACATTCTTGTTTTCTTTAATTATTTTTATAAGAAGTTGGTAAGTTTCATCAGCTGATTGCTATTTTACCACAGTCAAATTTACAGCGTGGACAACAACCCGCAGGGTTGCAATACAATTTCAACTGGATTTGTATTCGATTAAAAGTTGATGTAGTAAAAAATATTCTTCTTTTGTATGGTAAATTGATTAAAATCAGCGCTTTAATGGAGCAAAGCCCGGTTAATTGAATAATTAACTCCTGTGAGAAGAGACTATTATTATTATGGACAAAATTAGTATTTGTTAACAAGACTGTAAGAAAATTGGTGTGCGTTGTTTATATAATTCATCAAAGTAAAAACGAAACATTTTAAAGCTTTGCAACAGAAGTACATCTTAACTTCTAATTGGTCTAAAAGGTTATAGGTCATAAATTTACTATATTAAAGTTTCATTGTGGTAAGTGTAGGTTTCAACATTTTTTTTTTTCTATTTTTCAATGTACCGATAGTAAGTAAATAGCTTCGCGTTTTTTTTCACACACATTTTCTATGGCTGAGCTTATATATCAAATACCCTTTAAATAGCGAATATAAAAATTTATGAAATTTTAATGAACCTAGATATGATATGACTGATAGAAATCAGAAAAGCAACCACTATTGTGTTGTTTTGTCAAACATAATTATTATGTATGCATATATATTACCTGAACTATTTTTTAAGAAAAAAACTGAAAAATTCAATTTTATTTTGTTGTTACAGTCTCCAGAAAATTATTACCTTAGCAAATCGCTGATAATATCAAATGTCGAAGATGTATATAATGTAGAAAATTTTAGTGGATCGATAGTATGCCATACAAGTCTCTTTTTGATGGTAGCTCACTGACTAATTCTATTAACCGTTCTGAGGCACGATTGCTTTACTAATTTTTTTTTTGGTAATATCTATAATGTATCAAGGGCGTATCAAAGCTCCTCATATCTGGTAATTTTCAGACTAGAAAAATAATTGAGTATTATATTAGTTTCCTTGGGAAATTAATTGAGTTACAAAAACACTTAATTTGCCATATATGCAACTAGATATTACCGACCAATTGACTATCCTCCATCTACACAAGGCTAATGAATTTTATGAGTGATTTTTTGTTGGTAAAAATATACTGATATTTTGTCATTGCCTTCCAAAAGACGTCTCATTTTAGATAAAATAAATGTTTCCGGTGCTGAGTAAAACAGAAGTCGAATCATGTTCTTCCTTATCTTAAGGCCGCTTTATAGCTTTAAAAACAATCATTTGAGAAAACTTCCTCACTATAAACTACATTAAATAAATCATAATAAATTATGACCGGTATTGATTTGAACATAATCTAATATACACTATACGGTCTCGACCCCATGTAGGACAGTTTGATTCTTGACAACTGCATTTTTATACTATCGCAACAAAAGTTGTTAAGAGAGTATTATAGTTTTGTTCACATAACGGTTGTTTGTAACACCCAAAACTAAACGAGTTAGATATAGGGTTATATATATCAAAATGATCAGGGTAACGAGACGAGTCAAATGTCCGAATGTCTGTCTGTCCGTCCGTCCGTCCGTCCGTGCACCGGTTAACTTGAGTAAAAATTAAGATATTATGACGAAACTTGGTACACATGTTCCTTGGGACCGTGAGAGGATTGCTTTCGAAAATGTGCAAAATCGGCCCATTGCCACGCCATAAAATGGCGAAAACCGAAAACACATGAAGTGTCATAACTAAGCCATAAATAAAGTTATAAAAGTATAATTTGGTACAAAGGATCGCACCAGGAAGGGACTTATTAGGATGTAATTTTTTTTTTTGAGAAGTGGGCTTGGCTTGGCCCCCAAATAGGTTTTTTTGTATATATCTTGCAAACCAATAAAGCTATATAAACCAAACTTGCAGTCGGCTCCCCTACGTACCCCACCATACACCATGAAAATAGTTGAAATATAACTTTTCAATGACCCGGATATCGAATATGACGAACTCATTGCCTTAGGGTAATTTTTCACCGAAAATATCGGAAAAACTTTCAGATATCTTAATTTAATTCAGAGGAAATCTTTTTCTTCTAATAGTGGATTTCTGTACTAAAAATGGTTAAAATCTCCCCCAAGCTCTCATATACCTTAGCAAAATAATGGATTTCTAAAAATACGTTTGGCTTAATAGCTTATAAATCGGTTAATATTTGAAATATCTTAGCCAAATTAAGTGAGTATTTACTCTCAGATATAATGTATGTTGGTGTTGAAAACAAGTGAAATCGATTCAGGAATTACCTCAGCCTATATACTATATGTCGTTTTTCTATTGGACTTTAAGCCGAATATATGGGTCAAATTGTGTGTTATCTTAATAAAAATATATCAATATAGCGAGAGTATAAAATATTCGGTTGCACCCGAACTTAGTCTTTCCCTACTTGTTTTTTGATTATTTTCTGTTGAATTTCAGTTAAAATACCTTTTGTCTTATATACACATTCTCACTCACATAAAGTGAGATCCATTACTTGTTTGCATTAAAAAACGAAAAACCACAAAAATTGTTGTTGTTTTTTCTGCAAGTGTTGAACCATCACAAAAGCAATATAAAATTTCATATTCCACTTCCTGTGTTTGATATGGGAATAAATTAAACTTTTCGCACAGTCAACAGCCAACTTGCAATCGAATCCATTAAATCGTTCGTGAACGCTGGATGTTGCAGAAAATTTTCGAAATGCCATAAATGTGCAGGCGGGCAACTACATGTATGCAAGTGAGACCAAAAACAAGGGTGCACCACAGAATGTTTTTTTTAGTATTTGCAAACAGACGACCTCGAAAAAGTCGCTCGCTTACTTGTAGTTTTAATGTTTGTGAAAGGCCAACGAAACCGAAATAAAACAAAATGAAAATATAACGGAAATTGTTGCGTTCTATACACATTCATATACACACACACATGGCAAGCGCCACAACTACCGTCGATGTGTTTTAAATGCAACTGCAACTGTTGCTGCTGCGGCTGGTGCGTGTTGTTGAGGTGTTGTGACCTTTCCGTTATTGTTTCGAAAAATTTGCAACAAATTTCACTTTCGAACTTTTGCGAAGTGCGTTATTCACATGCTCAATGTACATGTTTACATATTTATGTATATACACATATGTGTGTGTGTGAGTGCATGTTGCATTCGTGTTGTGTATGTGGTAAACTAGCCGTATGATATGACGGATGAAAAAATTTATTAACAAAGTTCTTTTTCCACATTGTGATAAATGATGTGAAGTTCGAAACAAAAACATATGAGTTTTACTCACACATACGAGTAAATACATATAAATATATAGACTGGAGGAATTTATGTATGTTTGAGGTATATGAAATATGTGTTACTGAAGTCCCAAGGCTTGTGTTGTCAGCACTACTAATGCATTCAATGTTTTGAAAGACAGAGAGGGCAAGTTTATATCAAAAATGAAAATAGGTTTTCCCCTGCTCCCATAAAGCCCTTTACACTATGCTCTAGCTAGTTTGCGATCTTGAGAGAAGCTAGAAACATGAACATGATATAAATAACTGTCCTCTTAATAAATTACGGTATTATTCTTATTCATCGAAAATACTTTTCGAATGGGGCCCCAAACAGAAATTGGAAAAAAATTTAAATTATGAGTTCTAAGCAGCTGTTATCTGAGTTAAATTTGATTCAACCATTAATTATTTTTTTTAGTGCATTATAAGGCAAAGAAAAATATTTTACAAATCTATTTTTACTATGTAAACATAGACTCTATCACCTTTCGAGTTAAAGTAAAAGAACCATATTTTCAAATCCAAAATATTGCATCGGGATATAAAGGCTATTCAGAAATATAGTTACATCGAAGCATAAATTTTGAAATCAAATTGCCTTTGTAGAGTCTAAACTTTTAAATTCTTCACGCATCTACTAAGGAATGCATTTTATGGCCAGATAAATTTTGACGTATTATGATTTCAAATTACCTGTAGCCAATTTCGTTGTGGAAACATTTGATTTTAACGGAAGGTCTACATCTCTATAAAACTCATCCACATCTCTTATAAAACTCTTTAAATCAAAACTAATCAACAGACCATACAAACTAGCCCTGTACAGAACCGTAGTACGACAAGTCTTGTGCTATGGAACTGAAACATGGAACATGGACCTTCGAAAGAAAAATTCTCCGAAAAATGTTCGGCGTAGTCAGAATCGGACCTGATGAATGGAGAATAAGGTGGAATATCGAATTTGACCAGCAAATTCAAGGCGAAAACGTGGTTCGATTTATTAAAACGCAAGGAATAAGATGGCTGGAGCATATTACAAGAATGGATGATTCAAGAGCCCAAAAGAAGGTAATGAACGCGAAAGCATTCATCGGCTAAGCTAGAGGAAGGCCAAACTCAAGATGGAATGATAAATTAAACGAAGATCTGAAGAAGCTCCGAAATGAAACCTGAAGAGACACCGAAAAAGACAGAGTAGCTTGAAGATGTATTGTTCAGCAGGCCAAAGCTCACAAAGAGCTGTAGAGCCAAATGATGATGATGATATTATCCACAACTATCGGACCAGGGCAGAATTTCAAGTAGAAGTAGTTGGTGTCAAGGCAGCAGCAGACATTCTGCTTCGAAGTTCAGAGAGGTTTGTGTTCACTGTGATACTGGCCTTGAGCTCGCTGACAGTGCTCTCAAAGCTAGTCAATAGAATTAGCCTAGTTAAGTATTATACTCGTTTTGGGTTTTGACCACAGCGTAATCGCTTAGGACTGCGGAGCTGATCAACTCGCGCTCTAGGCGCTCTAACCACAATATCATCCGCCTGGGAATAAGCTAGTACCTACTTTGGATTGTGGAACCCGCATGAGCTGGGTAAGCCAGCCACTGCGTGATTGCGATATCTTTTTAGCCTAATGCGGATCGTAGGAGGACCACTGAACTAATTGCTCTTAGGAGTGTTCAACTCCTCGCAATGATTGGAGTCCATACTGGACACTGTCCAATGGTCTTACATGCCGTAATGCTAAACATCTTGATGGATATAATTTACGATGTGGTATAGATATTAACATTCACAACAAATTAATAACATGATCAAAGCTTGAAAGTCTTTAGGTATTTATGAATTTCCGGTATAACGAAAGACTGGCAATTTTAGTTGTCTAAGTGAGATCCCTTTGATCAGTCCTTTAATCTAACCTATTTCCAACAAAAAATAAAATATTAAGCATTCAGCGTTCGAATTTCTTGAAGAAAGTGGAGCTGGGATACCAAATTACAGAAGAAAGATTAAAAATTATTTTTAAAAGAAATTCCAGTGGAGACAAAATCAAAATATATCTCCCACAACAAACAAGATTTGATCAAAATGGCAAAAGACATCGAAACCGGAACCACACTAAGACCACCATACAACCAATTGAAATCTAATTTTTGTTTAATAAAAGAGTACTTACCTAAGTACCTAAGATCCACCCATTTTGTACTAGTTAATGTTGAAGTAGCTGGAGGTTGAGGATAATGTACGTTAGAGGATTGTCTCGGCCAATGTCCCGTTCAGGATTTGGAAAAACGCCCAGAAGGAGCTACAAACGGGATGACGAAATATAATTTAATTTGTTTTAAGCGCGGATTATCTGGAATATTATGCCAAAGATAAAAGTTTAAAGGCATTACAACTACGCTCTTTAAAAATCTACGAAACGCACTCGAAGCAAAGCCTTTAGAGAGCACAGGCAGGAAATTACACATTAACATTAAATAGCATACGCTGAATTCATCTCCAATCTCATAAACATTAAACTATAAAATCCACACTCACGCACACACACACATACAAATTGGAAGTCATTACGAGTGTGCTGCCAATGAGTTTCATTTCTGCATGGATACAACTTAAACGGCTTATGTATAATGGAATACACCTCGGATGTGTATATATGTACATGTATGTGTGATAGGTGACTTTTGTAGTATTTGTGCGCCACATTGGCAATTTGTAGGTTAATTAACTTCTGCTGCTTCCAGTACCAGTGCCAGTGATTTCGACTTTGCAGTTCCGCTTGTGTTGCTACTTTTTAATTTCCTTCATTGCCAAAGCGTTCAACCGCTTATACTAACTACCTGCTATACAAACACGCCCACGCAAACACACACACAGAAAGAGACGACAGCCCACACACACATACCGGCTGCGCACCGCATCATTCCGCCTAACTAACTCATATATTTCAATTTGGGCTTCCTTTAGCAACTTTTGCCGTTTACTGTTCGGCGACAATCACAAGCAATAAACACAGAAAAGCTCTGCTGCCGCTGCGCCAACGCCTTCAGCTATGAAAGGCTGTTCTCCACAATGTGCGCCGCGTAGACCCGTAGCGTTTTGTAGGGGGCGAGTGGTGTTAGTAAATGGCAAATGTCGTGTTAGAATTACAACAAGGACCACTCAACGAAAAAACAGCAACAACAACAACAAGAGTAACAACCATTTAAACAACGGTGACACACAATGAATAGCATAATAATAAAACAAAAGCAACAAGAACAGCAGGCGAATGTTGAAGCAACACATTCTAGTCGGAGCATGCCTATATATGTATATACATAGTACTCACGAGAGTGATTCGATAAATACTTCTGATGGCCCACCAAAAACAAGGTCGGTTACTCGACAAAAATAGATTTCTCTCCTTCGGCGGCGACCTTCATTTCCCCATGGTCGCGGTTCGTTTTTCGATGAGCTGTACCCAGTGATTTCGCTTCATAGCAGTATAATGACGAAGTCCATAATCTCGTATTGACAGACGGCTGATTGAAAGTACACGAAATAGCTGAGACTGAAGGCATCTCAAAGGAGACGGCTTAATAGATACCGCGTTTCCTCACTCCGTACAACAAGCGCAGGCGCGAGACTTCTTTAAAGCAGGGGTTGACACTATTTAAGCCCAACCCGGAAGAGCATTGTTTCGAGTCCATCAACGGAACATGGATCACTCGTCTACACCAGCCACCAAGGAACAGTCAAGATTCTGCTCCGAAATAGCTGTCCTATTGGCAGGAGTTCCTGTAGAAGATCGAAACAGCCTTAGGATTCTGTTATACCTGACAACTCTCTCTGATCTGCTCGCTCCTTTGACAAGCCGTCGTATGAAGCTACCAAATGCTGCGCTGTCCACCATAGTCTGCACTCTTTTTGTTTCCAAACATAAAAAATTTACTATCTGGACAGAAGTTTTGATCGAATGAGAAGGTTCGTCCCAGATGCCTACTTTGCAAACCTCCAGCAAAGGCATCTTGCAGACGAGTTAAATAAGTTGGAGCATCGCTGAATCAAGTGTATCGAGCTAGCAGTGGACTTTGTAGACAAATAAATTGATAATTTTCAAAAAATTTTCCTCTCTTTTGTAGCTCAAGTACATACATGTACTTCTCGTATTTACAGATATTATTACATACATATATTTAGATATATGCAGTCATTGAGGACAACAGCAATTTTGAAATTGAGTTTCCCACTTCAGACTTAAGCCGCCAACAGCTAAGTTAGCCGTATGGAGACCGTGTTGGCGTTGGTGTGCGAAGTGTAGAGGATGTGGAAGAAAGCTATAGGCGAGCGAGTCTAAAAACGCCAACTTGGCATACTAAAACCGAACGTTCTTTGCAAATGTTCACTGTCATGCATTCTTGGAATTGTTGTTGCTCTAAATATATACACACATACAAACACATATTCTGCGCCAATTCGCCGGCTTCGCGCGTCCGCCAATGTTTTGTGCGCCCAATTGAAGTTGCAATAAATTCCATTCGTTCAACATTTCACAGTTGTCGCTTCAACTACCACAGTGCTGAATTAGTCGCTGACTTTTGTTGTTGCCGCTGCTTTTGTTTTTGTATTAATTGTTGTGTTATTTGCAGTAAGTCGCGACGGGCGCCACTCAACACGAGTGTCTTCTGTTTGCATACGCCCAACTCTTTGTCCACTAACGAGCTCAAGTTGTTGTTTTTTGTTACAATTGTAAATGTATTTTTGTTGTAATTAAAAATAGAAGCGACACTTGGAAGGCAAAGATTTCCAGCTTTTGTTGTTGACTGCTGTCAGCTATTGGTGCCAACGGCCATCGTTGTCATTGAAATGAATATTAATCCTTTTTCACAATAGCAAGTCAATGGGTTTCGCACGCTGCTAATCAATGTTTCTTGTGTTGTTTTTGTTGTTGAGAAACGGGTCACACAACAACTTCGGAGTTGTGAACTGTTAGAAAATATATATCTTTTAATGGGAAGAGTAATATACTGAATACAGCCGTAGAGAATTAGGTTGGTTTCATGCTTTTACTTGGGAAATGCTAAGTTGAAGTTGTTGTGAAGATAGATTGATAGAAATCATCCAAAGGCCTATGGACTCATTGACGGATCCAGAAAATCTACAATTCCTTTTTAGGATTGATCTGAAGTCAGTGTTAAAGGTATGGTCAGATTTGCCGACGGACCTTTGTCCAGGTGGGTTCCAGTCATTAGCCCCTTTTTGCTATATCGTTTAGAGATTTCATAAGGTATAAGGTGGGAATGGTATGTCTTTTAGCGTCTTAAAGTATCGGAGGTCTTTGATTTATCCATGGCTGCCACTCTAATTTGAGTTGCGGATCTTTAGGACATATAAGGACTTGAGGACGGACAAATAAGAGAGGAAAGGGGCATCCATTTACGATTCTAGGGCA
This sequence comes from Zeugodacus cucurbitae, assembly GCF_028554725.1. NCBI lineage: Eukaryota > Metazoa > Arthropoda > Insecta > Diptera > Tephritidae > Zeugodacus > Zeugodacus cucurbitae. The sequence goes on from NC_071669.1 coordinate 22,299,455, forward strand.
GAGATACTTAGACGACAACTAAGGCAAATTAGGAGAGGGATTAAGAAACATAAACAGATCCTGAGGGAAGGCAGCTTCGAATGCATGACAGTTCGAATGCTGGCCAATTGAGTAGTCTAAAATCGGTGAAGAGAAAATTAGGAGGTACTTTTTCTGCATACTAAAAGTGCATTAAATATCGAGGAACTTTAACCAGATGGTACTACTATGTATAAATAGCCTTAAGACTTTCTAATATACAGGGCATTTAGCACACATTTATATATTCCCCCCTAACATGTAATAAAACACTTGTAAGCAGGTGCACACACTCCACTCGCTCATCACATTATCAAACAAATTTAATTGCATTTGCACATTTTAAATATTTAATGAGCGCAGAAAGTGCTTGCCAATAAATCTGGGGCATTGACACGCACACAAGTAAACAAACAGGAAAATAAAAGTCGGTCGAAAGCAGACACACGCACATTGCGGCTGAATAAAAGTGCGTTAACGAGCAAATATTTTGTGGATTTCACATTCAAAGGCACCTACGAATGAGCGAATTAAAGAAGAGACAGTGAAAATGACATATTTTTAAAGCGAATTTATATTAAATACAGATTTATATATAATTATGGCTGTCTACATTCAACCATAATGCGGAGATAATCGGAAAGAAATGTGGGGCCAAATTGAATTCTTCGTAGGAGGATACCGGACGGAAGCACTAATGGTTGTCTGCACCAACAATGGCATACATTCAGTGAGAATTATTGAAAATTCCTGCATTTTTGCTCTCACCCAATCTCTACTCAATTGCAATAAATCATTCAGCTCATTCTTTTCGAATATTCACACGTTTGGGCAAGTGAGAGGAATGTGGGGTGAGAAGTGAGCTGGAGAGAAATTTTGGGGTCGGCAGGAAAATTTTTTGGTTTTGAACCAAATATATGCCTGCTACTAAATCCTATATTACCTTAAATAGAATTATTGAGTTTTCTTTAGAATATTTGAGAAAGAAAGTATTGAAATAGAAATGTTCTCATAATTTGGTATATGACGTCACGGCTCAATCATTCATCCGTCTAAGCCTTTGCGCACCGAACGCTGGAAATTTTGTTAAAGTTGTTCATAAACTAACAATCAGTTGATAAACATAACTTACCAACTTCTTATGAAAGAAGAAAAAACAAAAATGTATAACAGCTGTTCGCTAATCAAGTAGCTGGCTGTGCGAATTCTGGTTTCTCGATTATAATCTTAATGTATTAAATTAATGTTGTAGCGCGAAAAGGCTATAACACGCACTAATGAAAGTAACGGAACGGAAATATCGTACCCTACTAAACTCTAAAACTATAAATTATTATATATGTGAAAGAGAACTCAGCAGGCCATTTAATTTAACTCCATATGCCTAGACGTCGCTTACCCATTCAAGAAATGAATCTGTAGTTAATCTTACTATAAGTTAAGCTGGTCCATGTCTTGAACTATCCACATAGTGCAAAGGGGAATAACTAAACATATTCATATTCATAAAAATGCTTAGGGGAAGGTCAAAGAGAATCTGTCCACCAAAAAAATGAACTTGAGTTCTATTAGCGATGCCAAAGTGTCATATTTTAGTCTAAGAGTTGGATACTAGCCGAATATATACTCCAATTACGTGTGTAACTTATTTTAAATGTACCAAGAGCACTCTTAATCCTCCGTCTTTACAAAGATTCGGATTCACATCCGCACTATATTCGTTGTGAAACAAAAAAATTATAGACCTTAGTTCGTTAACTTTCTAAAGTTTCTTCTAATAGCTGTCAATGTTTATCCGACAATATCAAATATCAAATATTACCATAAACTCTACCAATCGTTCTTATGTCTACGGACAATTGTAAACCCCTAGACTTGTTCAATTGTAGCAAAAACGAACATTAAAAATTGGGAACAGGCAAAGTCTTCCAATCAAACTATCATTGTTATTAATTTTTTTCTGCCTAAAATGTTTCCTACCGGCTCTTAACATTTTCCGCAGCATAACCTTTGGAAATATTAAAACCTCCATCACACTACTCTCGACCCAAGTGTCTGTAACTTGCCACCTCTCACTTTTTCTTCACACTTTTGGCTCGGTAAATATTTTTCGCTTGCGTTGTCAATAAATTTAAATTGCCTGCCATATTTTTTATAGCAACCAGCGTTGCCAACTAAAGTTGTCCGCCCTCTACAGCGTTAATGCGGCCGCCCAAACCTACCCTATAGAAGAGCGCCTACAACTAGTAGTCCGTCGATAATATCGCACATTCACAATCATATTCAAGCAGTGTGCGAATGTGTATGCTTGTACTATCGAATAAAGTGCGAAAATACTCGGGGCAGGCATGTCGAGCAGAATGTCCTTTAACACCCTGATGTTGCTGATGTTCGCACTGACATATGGGTATATCTACTATACATCACAAGTACATATACATATGTGAGCCTGGCGTCAAGTCCACTCCACTCCATTTCGGTTTGTTGTTATGTCTATCGTAATCTTGCTATAGTTTTGTTGTTGTACCAGTAGCTGTAAATCTGCACGAACAAATAAAAATAAGGCGAACATGCGGAAAAGTGTGTCAGGTCCATATCGATTGACCCCAAAGATAGTTGCTCAGCGTCAAATATACGGAAGCTGAGTAGGAGAAAGTTTAGTTGCGCAAAAAAAAGAATATTATTGCCCATTTGGGCATTTACAGTTACAGTTTATGTTTGAGTTTTCATTCGCATGTAGCATTTAGCAATGATCACAAGTTCGTTTATTTGCCTTAAGTTTGCTGATTGCATGCGGTGACTTGACAGAAAGCTAATGATACCGTTGTACGAGCTGGCGTACATTTGTTCTTTCAACGATTTGGCCGAATTACTAACGGTGACAACTTTCAGCAACGAAACAGCGTTTTGTAGGGTGTGGCTAATGCGTTTTTAGAAGGCATATCTGATTTTTGTTTTTGATTTGAGGGGATATGGGGGATGGAATAGGCTACTGCAATAGATTAAACGACCTTATTGTCAGTAAAGCGTTTGTTTTAAAAATTTCGGAGATTTTATGATGAATATGCTTGAGTTGAATGATGGCACGTCTCCATATATAAGAAAAACTGAGTGCTCATATAAAACACCAATTTAAGTCTAGCGTTACTGTAAAGTCTAAGTCACTACTCTACATAAAGTTTATTTTACGGTTTATTAGCTGCAATAATGCTGTAGAATTTCTTATGGATGTTGACTATAGTCCAATAAAATATTTACCAAGATCTATTGTGTTTATTTTTCTGAGAATATAGTAAATATTGTCAATCTATTTTGGGTTTTATATTACCTGGATATGATTAACCATAGCGGTAGTCGGAGAATTAGGAAGGAACACTTTACTTTAGAAATACCATTGAGATACACTTCAATAGCTAGATTTCCTACAAAACTACCAGTTCAGTCGAGCTAAGAGAGCCCTCTCTATCGAAATAAAACACTTAAATTATAAAGCTCTTTCATATCTATGTCATTGCCATTATATTGGACTAAAAGCATATCTGCTTCTTCTGTTTTACATGTCCATCTGGATGGCCTAACGATAGAAGCTGTAAGGAACCAACATCAATCTTTACAGTGTTCGTATTTTAGATAGCCACTTGTTAATAAATTATTTTGCAAGGCCAAAAATATAATGAAAGTTTATTAAAAGAAGCTTAGCGGTTTAGATAATTTGACCAAAATATGTGTACTGAGATACAAAAATTCTGAGCTGATATAAAAGTATGATTGTAGCGTACTTAAACGGGATTAATGAACGAGCTAAGAATAAGGCAGGTAATGTGAATTGGGCGATAGTCTAAATCATCGACTTATAGGGATCCAATACAAAGTCTTGTCAACATAAATATGGTTATTATTAGGCGAAGAATCATCCACCTACAGAAAGTGTAAATTTTAAAAATATATTTTGAAATATATTCATTTCTTCGACACATATTATTTTTAGATATATGTCAAAATTTTTTCAAAGTCACTCAAATAAGGATTAAGGGAGTCATATTTAGTCGAAATCGAAGTCGTTTTAAAGATAAAACAGTCAAAAGAATGAGCTGTGCCAAGCGCTCAGTTGTAGCTGGAAATTTTGAACTCGTTTTTCTCAAACTCATGTTCCACAGAATCTTTTTAGCTAAAAATTTATATTAATAATGTCGGAATATAGGTTAATAAATTATAATAAAGTGAAAGCAATGGTCATTGTATTCTTATTTTACCGTTGCAAGACCCATTTTTACTTCCTGCTAAAGGTAAATGATAAACAATGGATTTTATTTGAGTTGTCCACGTGATACAATTCAATTTTTTGCAGAAACGCCTCTCAACATATGACTAAACGTTTACGATGCAACCTTTTATGGAATGAGAAACAAGGGAGAGCAATCGTAAGACAGTTGCTTCACCAGATGTAGCCTCTTTCTTATTTGGACTGCTTTCTAAACTCTAATGTAACAATTATGTGAGAGTAAAGCTACTAGAATTAAACTAAATGTGGTTCCTATCAAATATTAAAAAAAATATTAATTTATTGATTAAATTTTCTCATTTTCATTAACTAAAAGAAGACCCGTAACAAGACTTTATATAAAAGCTTTTTGGTAATGAAAGAACATATATTTTGTGACAGCAATTAAAAGCAAACTTGACTAGAGAGCATATTATTATTGATTCCATTTCAATTTCTCATAATAATAAAATATGATAATAAATTACATTTTAAAATTCTATGCTTCTAACCAATAATTGCCGTAAAAGCGATGCGACAACACGTTTCAACTTTGCCGTCATAAAGCGCACATTTATCAAAATTTTCTATTCTTTTTGAAGTCTTGCTAGCCGTTATCCAACGATTTATTGCGTTCATCTTTTACGATTATTATTCATTTCCCATTTTTCATTCGGCACTTTTCATTGGCAACCACATCCACACACACAACCTTTTGCCAATATATACTCGTAAAGCTTTGATATATTTCAAGCTTTTACAGCATGCTTCCTCTACTTATTGCGCTTGCTAACCGCTGAATTTTCTTAAGGATGCCCCACGGAGTAACCTTTTGTCCCCAACTCACACACCGACGGTCGCATCCAACGTGAGCGGCTAGAGTTGTTTCCGCTCAAAGTCGCACCAAATTAAGCGTACTTGACACTTGATCGCACAGCTAATATCTACAGCTTAGTGTTGTTGTACGCATTGTTGTTGTTGTAGGCAGCACTCGTTGGTATTTATCATTTTGTGAACAGCGCCTATGCTTATGCTTATTTTGTTATTGTTGTTGTATGGTTAATGCGATGCGGTCGTTGTGGTTATGTGACAATCGCTGACCACTTGTTGGTGTTGTTATTGTAGCGAATCGCTTACGCACACTTGTTGGTGTTGTTGTTTATGTAACTTTTGTCGCGCCCACACACCAATAATGTCGAAATAACACCAGCGACAACAACAACCGTAGGCTAAAATTCACCACTCACACCAGCAGTGGCCAGCAAAAGGCCACCAAGTGCACCACCACTCCATCCACCGCTGCTGTCAGCGCTTAATTGGTCAACAATTTGTCTGTTCTGGTTTTTGTTGTCGTTGTATTGGTCGCCTCGTTGGTTTGTTAATTTGGTTTGACGGTTGGCTTGTATTACACACACCCACACACACTCACCCATGTGTTTGTGTTGGCGTTTTTGCGGGCGCTTAAGCTGTTTTCACTTCACTCGCGGCGTTCCATGTCGCGGTTTACCGTTGCTTTCGCTGTCATTTTTTCGCTGTTGTATTACTTGTTATCACATTGTTGTTGTTGTTGCGCTACGCTCAAGTTTCCCTAGTTGTTCGTAAATAAATTATTTCATTTTGGTATTTAATTTGTATTTATTATCCGTAATTTGGGCTTAATGAAAATCGATTTCTTCACGCTTGCCGAATTTTGGTCGGTTCTTTTTCTGTTTCTTCCTTTTCACTTTGTTGTGCCCCCAAAATTTATGAGCTTCACTTTCATCGTTCTGCTTCTAATTTTGCCAAAAATAGCCGGCACCAGCAATTAACTGGCATTTGTTAAATTAAAACATATTGGAGTTGTTGCTGTGAGCATCATTATTGTAACGACTTGGAAGTTATCAATAATAATTACAAGTAATACGCATGTAATCGCTGCGTGGAAGAAGCAGAATACTAGTAATGGTAATTAGAATGGTCATAATGTGATATCACATTTCAGTAAGTGGTCGTTGAGTTTGAAAATTCTCTATCGATGACTTTTCGTATGTGAAATTTCTCAATGTTTTTTGAGATACGAAAAGGTTTGGGGGTGCGCGAATTAAATAAAACTCCAATTACCTGTGTCGCGAAAAGTAAATTATTCCGTGAAATTAAAGATAGCGTGCGTTCAGTTCAACGTATATTTTACGAGAGAGCTCTTTATTCTCTTTTTTGTGATCACTTAGTCTAAAACTTAAAGTAACGGTATTATAAATATGTATTTTAAAGGGGTAAGTATAATTTTGGCGCAATTTCATTAAATGAAGTAATAGATTAAGGTAAGTAATAGAATAATGTAATATAAATGTATTATTAGGGTAAGTAATAGAGTAAGGTAATATAAATGTATTATTAGGGTAAGTATGATTTTTATAATTCAATAATTTAATTCAATTTCTTATATGCCAATACAATTCATTTTCTTATTTTAAGTTTTAGGTTTTTACAATTATGTGTATATATGTCGCTTGACGCAACACCGGCCACCTTGACAGGATCAGGTTCCTTCAACATCCATTGGAAGCAAGGCCAGTTTGTGGATGGGGCGCTTAATTGTGCCCGTCTTCGTTGCCACGTCTGCGACTCGCACCTTGCCGTCTTGCCCTTCGACGGTTGCGACGACGCGTCCGAGGACCCACTGCTGTGGTGGCACGTTGTCCTCGTGGACGAGTACGAGGTCGTTGAGCTGCATGTTGCGTGTGGGGTGCAGCCACTTGTTCCGCTCCTGAAGGCCCGTCAGATATACTTTGGACCACTGTCGCCAAAACTGTTGCTTGAGACAGCAAACAAGTTGCCATCTCTCGCAACAACGAACTGGGTCCACTGGCACCTTCTCTGGGGGTAGTGCTCGCAGGGAGCACCCAATCAGTAGATGCGCTGGGGTGAACGCTTCGCCGTCGTTGGGGTCCTGGCTCAACGGTGTTAGGGGCCGAGAGTTGAGTATGGCCTCCACTTCGGCCAACAGTGTTGCTAGCTCCTCTGCGGTGAGTAGCGCGTTGCCTGTTACGCGAACGATGTGGTGCTTGGCGGACTTCACCGCGGCTTCCCATAATCCTCCGAAGTGCGGCGCCCTCGGTGGTATAAAGATGAACTTGAACCCTTCGTCTGCGGCGAATCTCTTCAATTCTGGAGCCTGGGCCAGAAATGCTTCTGTCAGCTCGCACAGCTTGCGGTCGGCGCCGACGAAATTGGTGGCGTTGTCGCTGAATATCTTCGTCGGCATTCCTCGGCGTCCAATGAACCTTTTTAGGGCGAAAATGAAAGAATTAGAAGAAAGGTCCGAAACTACTTCTAAATGTACTGCTTTTGAAGTGAAGCAAACGAAAACTGCAATATATGTTTTGACGGGGGGTCGACCGCGTATTTTTAAAGTTGTATATATCGGACCACAAAAATCTACGCCACATATGAGAAAGGGTCGTAGTGCTCGAAGTCTTTCGGCTGGCAAATTTCCCATAATTTGGTTTTGCAACTTCGGCTTGTAATGAAAACAATGTATACAGTTTCTTACGGTTCTACTGCAAGCTTCTCGGGCATTAATTAGCCATATGCGTTCTCGAAGAAGCGCAACCAACGCTTTAGCCCCAGCGTGGTGATTTCGAATGTGCAGGTACCGTAAATATGTTATAACGAAGTGCGAATTTTTATTTAGTAATAGCGGAAATTTGGCTTCGTATGGGAGAGGTGCATTTAATAGGCGACCTCCTACTCGGATTAATTTAAACGAAAGCGATAAATCCGAGTATTCATGCAAAAATGGATTGAGTTTTTGCAAGTTTGCGGGTAGGGTGGTACCTTTATGCAATTTTTGAATAACATCCGAAAACTCTGAATGTTGGACCACCTGTGCAATTTTTAAAAAACTCAAGTTCAATTCATCTGAAGTCAGATCCTTGCCCATGGAGGATTTTGATGGTCGTCTGATCCATCGTAATATATATGCGACCACGCGAAGCAATTTTTTATGAGAAGAGACTTTTTCAATAAGATTCAATATTGAATTTTTCTCAGTGGTCGAAATTAGTGTGAATGTATTTTTCTTCTTCTCTAATGCTTCGTCTTCTGGTGAGAGCTGGAAGTGGGTATTGATTGGCCATAATGCAGGGTCTTCTAGGAGGAACTGTGGACCGCCAAACCATATCGAATTATTCAATTCATCCATAATAATGCAGGGTCTTCTAGGAGGAACTGTGGACCGCCAAACCATATCGAATTATTCAATTCATCCATGTTACAACCCCGAGACACTTGATCCGCAGGATTTTGTTTTGTTGGCACATGCCGCCAATGTACTTTGTCAGTCAACTCTTGGATTTCGGACACTCTATTTGCGACGAAGGTTTGTAATGAGGATGGATGCGTTTTGATCCAATGTAAAACAATTTCAGAGTCTGTCCAAAATGTAATATTTTCGAAATGTCGACTCAACATAGGCGCTACTCTTGACCATAATTTCGAAAGAAGATGTGCTGCCGAGAGCTCGAGACGCGGAAGAGACTTGGTCTTCAGCGGAGCCACTCTAGACTTTGCAGTAAGCAGCATACATTTAATACCACTAGCAGATTGGCTTCGTATATATATACAGCATCCATATGCCCTTATTGAGGCATCGGCGAAGCCATGTATTTGGCAGATGGCACTCGACTCTACGTTTACATAACGAGGAATGCTGATTGATGAGAGCTGCAGTAGGTTGGCTTTGAAGTTCTGCCAGCTAGTGTCAAGGCGCAATGGAATCGACTCATCCCAATCCAGTTTTTGAATCCAAAGCTCTTGCAATAAGATTTTTGCTTTGGTAACTAGAGGGGCTAGTAATCCAAGAGGATCAAAAAGGCGAGCAGAAACTGATAATATGTTTCGTTTAGTGGCTCGAAGATCATTAAAATTGTCATCTAAGACAAATCGAAACAAATCCTCTTTCGGCAACCAATGGATTCCTAACGTTTTAGTGGAATTGTTGTCATTGAAGCTTAATGACTTTTCAGTGTAATCACTGTCGAAAAATTTAGGGTGGTTCGAAAACCATTTCGTTAGGGTGAATCCAGCCGAGTCTAATATTTTAATTACCTCACTTCTTAAAAGATCTAGAGACTCAAAATTTTCGGATCCTGTTAATAAGTCATCAACATAAAAGTCTCTTTTAATGGCCAATGAACCGAGTGGATATTTAATTGTCTTGGCATCGCTGAGCATTTGCAAACACCGTGTTGCGAGAAATGGAGCAGGCGCAGTGCCGTAAGTGACGGTGTTAAGTCGAAAAATTTGTATTTGCTCTGAAGGATGCTCTCTCCACACTATGAGTTGACAATTTCTGTCTTCTTCATGCATAATAATTTGACGGTACATTTTAGTAATGTCCGCTGTTAGTGCATACTTATGTAAGCGAAAACGTAGAAGAGTTGAGTATAACTCTTCTTGGATGGTTGGACCTACCATCAAAAGTTCATTCAATGCTACTTGAGATGAAGATCGGCTCGAAGCGTCAAAGACAACACGTAACTTGGTTGTAGTGCTTTCGGGCCTTAAAACGCATTGATGCGGAATGAAGTAGTGTGGCTCACTCGGGATCTTATTGTTTGTTGGGCTCATGTGTCCCAGTGCTCTGTATTCATTCATAAAGTCCAGATACATTTTACGAAGTTCTGGATCTTTTAATGTCCTTCTCTCCAGGGCCTGAAACCGCCGAACTGCGGTTTCATATGAGTGACCGAGTAACTTACGGTCAGCTTTAAAGGGCATTCTGACTTGAAGCCGTCCTGATGGTAATACTTGAGTTGTATTAACGAAAAAATTTTCACATTCTTGTTGCTCTGGTGTGAATCTATTGCCATTTGATTCTGAAGGTAATTCTTCTAAAGCCCAAAATTTTTGGACTACTGAATCTATTGACGTTAAGTCTTCTTCAGCTTGGCATAATGTGCTTTGTATTTTGGGAGGAGAACTTAAATTGCTGGCGTATTTGCCAGATACAATCCACCCTAATAGCGTCTTTTGAAAAGTTGGTTGATTAGGACCATTTTTAATTTGGCCAACAGCTAAAAGCTCGAAAAATATTTCTGCACCCAATAGAATGTCAACTTTTTTAGATTTATGGAATTCTGGATCCGCCAATTCAATATTGTGCGGAATTTTCCAGTCATTAACATTAATGTTATGGTCTGGATGATTAGCCGAAATGCTACGCATTATCCAGAATTCCGCCGAAAATTCATAGTTATTTACCCGCGACTTAACAAACGTGCTTAATTTCGCCCCCACTTTCGTATTGGAATTGCCGATTCCAATTACGCTCAATATTTTATGTTGGCGTCGAATCCGCAACTTCTGCGCCAAGTCCTCCGTCATAAAGTTGACCTGGGATCCTGAGTCCAGCAACGCTCTGGCAGGCAGGTACTCTCCACAACTGGTCCTCACTTGGATGACTGCTGTTGCCAACATGACCCGATCCGGCATACTCGCTGTATGCATGGCATGAGAGGTTGATGGCTGCGGATGAGGTACAGCGGGGAAGGAAACCGGATACTGATGCAACAATGTGTGATGCGATCGATTGCATACACGACATCGATCCGCTCTGCACTTGGATACAGTATGCCCCTTACGCAAGCAATTTATGCATAAGGGCACCGATTTCACAAACTCGAACCTCTGCTGCACCGGAAGCGTCTTGAAAGTGGGGAAGGCAGTTAAGTAGTGGTCCTTTGATTTGCACTGCTGACAAAGAGGCTGCCTCGTATTAGCTGCAACTAGCGCCGATTTGGTCCTATCCATATGTTGTTGTTTCCCATGGCTCGCATTGGCTGTTGGTATGGGCTTCGTCCTTGAATGTGAGGCTCCTTCCGCTGATAATTGCTGGTATCGTCTATTTAAGGTGGCTTCGCAGTCCTTCCACAGTGGCAGCTTGTCGTAGTCCAGCTGTTCTTCCCATTTGGATCGGGTGGCAGAATCGACCTTTGTCATCACTATGTGTATAATTATCGCGTTTGTTATCTGCTTCTCATCGCCCAGCGATAGCAATGAGTCGTATACTGCAGACACTTCGTTAATCATTGATCGCAATGACGGCGCGGATGGCTTTGGGATGGTTGGCAGCTCAAAAAGTTTAGATATTGTATTGAAAAATATCAAACATTTATTATCATAAACTTTTTTGAGACTTGCCAACGCTTTCGGGTAATTTTCATCCGACATTTGGAACGCTTTCACTGTTCCCAAAGCCTCACCAGATAAACAATTAATCAAATGGTTAAATTTTTCAATATCTGGGATATTTGGATCATTATGAACCAAACTCTCAAACAAGCTCATGAAATTTTTAAATTCGGAATATTCTCCCTTGAATTTCGGCAGATTCATTTTTGGAAGACGTGAGCTGTGAGAAGCTACGAATGATGTTTCGGCAATTGACGTTCTATGTTTTGATAAAATTGATTTAATTAGGGATTTCGTTTCTACGATTATATCCTCTAACTCCCCTCGGGCCATGTCATCTTCATCAATCTCTTCAATTTTAGATTGGCATTTCATTAATTTTTCACTATGTGAATTCAAGATGTCGAGCCGACATTCTAATTTAATAGGATCAAGTGACATAGTTTTTTCGAGAAGGCCCGTTTTAATGCGCAAAATGCTACTTTTCGCAACCGTTCTTTGACGTCTTAACGACTTTAAGTCCGTCAACTCCTTAGTTGGAGACAGGTTAGCGATAGTTGGCTTTGGCTTGCTCATTTTGCTTTGTTTGAATTAAAATTCACGAAAAAGAAAATTTGGCAACAGAATAAGTTCTGAAAATATTGGGAATCAATTCACGAAAACGAAAAAAAATATCGATTCCCAAATAAAAAAGCCAAATCGAAAATAATGCAAAATGAGCAATAGCACAATAGAATTAATTTGATGTACGAAAATCGATAAAATTGCGAAAAACCGACCGATAAATTGTGAAAAATGATTTGGAAAAATTGCGAAAAAAACTAATAATTTTAATTTTATATATTTTATTTCTTTATTTAATAAATAATTTATTGCTTTATATATAAGCTACCGCAATCCCAAAATCCCTTATTGTTTCACTTCAACTTTGTACATTTAGATATAAATATACGTGGGGTTCAAATATATAATATGTATATATGTATATATTGTTATATGTGTATGTATTTAAGTCAATATAGTGAAAAAGGGAGAGCCAAAAACTGAAAGTGTGCACTTTTTTATTTATTGGAATTTTCTTTTGTTTGCACCACTTTCAATAATCCGCACTCGTTACCTGTTGTGAATGCGTAGGCGGTTTGCCTGCGTTCACTTCCCTTTGGCAGATGATGCAGCGGCAGCTCATTCCCACGAAGCGTAAGTAGTGTTGTAGATGCAGCGTCGGTGGCCGGTGTAGCAGCAGCGATGACGTTGGCGTAGCAGTGGTGAATGTAGCAGCAGTGATGACGTTGGCGTTAAAGTCGCAGCGGCGATGGTGGTGACGTAGTAGCAGCAGCAAGGATGATGGCGCAGCAGCAGCAGCGAGGATGGATGATGACGTAGGGTTTTTTAAACAGTAAATGCTAACTGATCACCGCACAGTAAATTTGGTACGTATATTTATTATGATTTTTTTTAAACGGTGTTGTATCTCTACACCGGCACTTTTTCCTTAACGGATTTAGCGGCACCGGATATTTTAGCGGTTTCAGAGTTTACGGCACTAAAAGCGGTATTTTATAAAAAATATATATGCTTGTATGTCGTATAGATTTATATATATATTTTTTTTGTTACACTTTAGCCGATTATTTAGGACACTCACTGTACCTTTTCTCTTTTTGCACGTTTTTTGGTTACACTCTTTTGTTTAGTTGTCACTTTGAGCACTTGTACATAGGTAGCTCTTTGTTTCTATTTTTTGTAGGTTTAGGAAGTAGAGGTAAGTATATAGTACTAGCATATGTACATTTCAATTTCAGCACACAGTTCTTTTTACGTATAGGTAAGTATTTTTATTATATTCTTTATAATTGTTGTTCTTATTTATTTCATTTTATTTTCTTTTTCAGGTATTAGGTAAACGCCGGTAAGTATGTAGAGTACACGTACATATGTTTGTACGTATATTCAAACAAATTTTTTGCTCACTCCACTCGTCTATATGTATGTATGTATATATGTATATTTTTATAGCATATAATTATCCTTATTCGTTTCTTTCTTTCTCTTTATAGACGTGTTTATATATTTGTCACCGTGTTTAACAATTATCTCGCTGGGTGTACTTACATATGTAGACACAAACACCTGTATTTTTTTTTTTTTTTTTTTGTTTTATATGTACATTTTGCCACCGTACACTTTATTCACATATATATGTATTAATAACTTTGCATATCATTACTGCACTGCACTATCGACACATGCACTTTATATACCGATAATGTATATACACATGTATATATTTGTACTTTAGTCGTTTTAGGTTTAATTATGTTCACCACACTTCTCACACTTCACTATGTAGCAAATTGTTTGCTATTTACTTTGTGCATTATTATATTTTAATCTCTTATGTTTTTTATGTTTAGTTTATATGTTCAATTTTTATTTTATGTAAATTATTTTTTCACCATCACTTTCACTAAGCCGAAAGCCGAAAACCGAGAACCGAACGGAATTTAACACAGGTAATTGGTACGAGAACGAGAAATTTAGTAATTTTTTTTTTTGCACTTTTTAAGTGTATTTTAGTTTCAATTTTTTAATTAACGCACAAGTCCCTGCTCGGGCGCCATGAAATTTCTCAATGTTTTTTGAGATACGAAAAGGTTTGGGGGTGCGCGAATTAAATAAAACTCCAATTACCTGTGTCGCGAAAAGTAAATTATTCCGTGAAATTAAAGATAGCGTGCGTTCAGTTCAACGTATATTTTACGAGAGAGCTCTTTATTCTCTTTTTTGTGATCACTTAGTCTAAAACTTAAAGTAACGGTATTATAAATATGTATTTTAAAGGGGTAAGTATAATTTTGGCGCAATTTCATTAAATGAAGTAATAGATTAAGGTAAGTAATAGAATAATGTAATATAAATGTATTATTAGGGTAAGTAATAGAGTAAGGTAATATAAATGTATTATTAGGGTAAGTATGATTTTTATAATTCAATAATTTAATTCAATTTCTTATATGCCAATACAATTCATTTTCTTATTTTAAGTTTTAGGTTTTTACAATTATGTGTATATATGTCGCTTGACGCAACAGTATGCATGACTGCATTTGACAAAATTCGGGCTCAGTTGTGGTATCCCCGTTTCCATTAATCATAATTTGCTTTGTAAACTTTCGGAAAGTTGCATAATTCGATAAAAACGGTCAAATATCGATGGTCCGTACTTTTTTAAATCTGCCTGAAACCCCCAGGAATACTTCTACAGTTCCTAAATGAACCCATCCCGTTCCCGGAAAACTTCTTAATCTAATAGAGTGCCTAGGTGGAACCCAGCCAGGTACTATGGTGATATGGAGACTTAAAGAGTTTGAGCGAGTTGATTGTAGAGAACGCTTAGAAGACCAGAACCAGATCCAAGGGGATTGTTTCGCGGGATAGCTCCCATGAAGTCTAAAAGTGTATTGGGGTAGCTTCAGTTTCAGGGTCTTAGATTTCCTTCTAACAGGTGATCCAGGTATACTTTTTAATAGCTTTTTCGCTAATGGTCAACATAATCGGCTGAGCGTACTATTCGGAACACCCGAACACCCGAACACCAATGAGACCCAACATTTATTATTGGATAATATTCGACCGAATAGACTACGTCCAGAACGCGTTAAGGAAAATATAGCAGCCGTAGCTGCTATAAAGCTGCTATAAATGAAAGTGTACTCGAAGACCATGGAGAGTCGTTTTGGGGCCGTTCGCAGCAGCTCGGACTGACATATGGAACGACTTGGCGCATTTTATTTCGAGATCTTAAATTGAAAGTAAACATAATACAGATTGTGCCAGAACTGAAGCCGCTCGACCTTCCCGACATCGCTTCGCTCTGTGGGCTCTTAAAAAGTTCCGAAAGACTCGACATTTTCGAGCGAAATTCTATTCAGCAATGAGGCCCATTGCAGCATTCGACACGAAGAGCAACCTGATGAGATCCAAGAGCTGCCATTTCATCCAGTTTGGATTGTGGGCCGTTCGAGTCATATGTCCAAATTTCTTCAAATTTGATGCCTGAAATTGATGCACGTGATCTCGGAGACATCTGGTTTTAACAAGATGGCACCGCTTCCCACACATCGCATCAATCAATGGATTTATTGAGAGAACATTACGGTGAGCAGATAATTTCAGCGCGGCCAACATTTAATAGAGATAACCTTTAAAAAATAAACGACAAAAAATGTTCTTTCGAATGATAACAAACATTCCCCCGTTAAATTTGAATTTTCTGTATTTTTTCTTTAAAAAAACATTTTTTAAAACCTCGAAATGGGTCCCTTTTTATATTGCAAGTCCAGTCTTGTAGAGTGCCCAATTGTCGATTGTATGACTTCCGCAGAGCTTATTAAAAAAGGTATTCCGATATACTTATACCGTAGAGATTTCGGGCCACCTTTTCAACCCTGTTGGTTTGAAACCCCATATTTGAAAATATAAAAATATGTATGTCGAATGTGTTAATTTTCATCAGACCCCGAAAAAGAGTAAATTTCATGATCTACAAAATATTCCTGCCATGGAAACGTTATCCAGCAAAAAATAGCGAGAACTTTTTCGAGCTTTCAAGTTATAACAAGAAATGCCTTTAAAGTTGAAAGCCTACAAGAGAAGAACGGAGAAATTAATATTCAACGCGCTGCACATGCTTATTTACAGGGAATGACCAAACAACCTAGAAAATCTACACAACGCCCACAGTCATCTTCATGCGCATTATGTACGCCAACGGAAGTTGGCCTTCAAAAGTTTCCAAAATTTAGTTGACAATTTCGGTTGCCATCACTGGGGCAAGAAATGAAACATGCGCAAGTAGAGTGATGGGTAGAAGGGGGCGCACGGAAATTGCCAACAGATTAAAAATGCCGAAAATTCGCCACAATTTACTTAATGAACTTTTGAAAGCAAACATTAAAAGCGCAGAGATGAGCAAACAAATGGATAAATAAATTAATGAATAAAAGGAATGAATGAATGAATGCGCAAATGAGTAAGCAAAATGTTGAGCAGGAAATGTCACAGCAAAGTTGAAATGTATAAATGCTGACTAATGATATTAAAGTACAAGGATAGATGAAACGAAATTCATGGAAATAGATGTGCGTCAGTCAGCACGACGGTGTGTACGCTTCCGAGCAAGAGGGTTAACGAAATAAAAAAAAGCTTTAAATTTTAGTACATAAATATAAAGTTTGTTTGACGCTTTAAAGCGCTTCTTGTTTACACAAAACGCTTGATTACACGCCGTTCTGCTAATGGTCTATTTACTTTAAACATTAAATAAGCGCCTGAATGTATGCTATGAGTTATGCGAATCCATGCGTCCAAAAGCACGCACGCGGTCGCATTGGACGGACAGGCAAGAACGCTACCAGTAGCAGGGAGAGGAATAAATCGGAAGCCTCTTCGAATAAGCCTACTTTAGCTGCTAACCACAGCGCGCAGGCATGTGCGTGAATTAGAAAGAAAAAATAACATAAAATACGTTTAGGCGCTAGTTTAAGCGCTGTGTGGCTTGCAAAGTTTTCCATGAGGAAACCCAAATATGATTTATTGACTCAAAAACAAAGGCAAAATTAAAGCGCAAATCCACTAATCTTAACGCGAGGCAGACGCGCGGCTCATACACACACCGACACAAACCAATTCTGTGGTATGGGTGTTACATTAGCGCACTGTTAGGCGTGCAAGCCGACAACTTGCAATTGAAAACAACAAAGCAAAACATATATTAACTTGCTGCTAATGGACAAAGTGCGACTGCCTTAAGTGTGGGTAATGCGAAAATGATGAGTGTGTTTGTAACAACCACGAAAAAAACCACTAGGCGAAAAACATAATGCAAAAACAAAAAACGAAACCAAAACCGAAACGAAAACTTCAAATGCCTTATAAAACAGCGCAGAACCGAAAATAAATAAAACAACGCTAAGAGTGTATGTAGCCAAGCACACTTCTCAACGGCTGGTGCGGCGCGAGCGAAAAAATAAGTTGTGAAAATAACAAAAGTTCTTCTTTTCAGCTCAGTGGTTCAACGAAATTTGCACAGGACTTGAGTGAGTTTAGCGCTAAGCCACCGTTTTCCGCGCGCCTAAAATACTGCGGCGGCAGGCACACCCACAACGGAATTTTGGATGGATTAGGGTACGGCAAGTAGACGTTGCAGTTAGCCCGAGCTGGAGTTTATAGCGCAAGAGTTCTTTTTTATACTCTCGCAACCTGTTGCACAGAGTATCATAGTTTTGTTCACATAACGGTTGTTTGTGTCACCAAGAAATATAAGAGTTAGATATGGGGTTATATATACATAAATGATCAGGATGACGAGTAGATTTGAAATCCGGATGTCTGTCCGTCCGTCTGTCCGTCTGTCCGTCTGTCCGTGCAAGCGATAACTTGAGTAAAAATTAAGATATCTTAATGAAACTTGGAACACATGTTCCTTGGCACCCTGAGGAGGTTGCTTTCGAAAATGGGCAAAATCGCTCCACTGCCACGCACAAAAAGGAGGAAATCGAAAACCTATACAGTGTCATAACTAAGCCATAAATAAAGTTATGAAAATGAAATTTGGAACATAGGATCCCATTAGGGAGGGGCACATTTGGATGTAATTTTTTTGGAAAAGTGGGCGTGACCCCGCCCCCAAATAGGTTTTTTGTATATAACTCGCAAACCAATAAAGCTATATAAGCCAAACTTTCTGCAGTCGTTTCTTTTAGCAATTTCCTTATACAGTCCAAACATGAAAGAAATCGGATAATAACCACGCCCACCTCCCATACAAAGGTTAGGTTGAAAATTACCAAAAGTGGGTTAACTCCCTAACGAAAAACGTCAGAAACACCAAATTTTACATAAGAAAAGGCAGAAGAAAGCTGCACTGAGATTTTTTTACAAAATGGAAAATGGGCGTGGCGTCGCCCACTTATGGGTCAAAAACCATATCTCAAGAACTATTCGACCGATTTCAATGAAATTCGGTACATAACACTTTCTTGACACCCTGATGACACGGGTGGAATTTGGCGAAATCGGTTCACAACTACGTCTACTTCCCATATAACCCAATTTTGAATTCCATCTGATTCGTTCACTTTATAATGTATTCATAAGGAACCAATGAAGCTAGCGGAATAAAACTTTACACAAATACTGTATTTGAGCTGTGACATCACTTGTGTAAAAATTGTCAAAATCGAACCATGACTTTTCAAGGCCCCTGATATCAAACATGAAGAACTCAGTGCCTAAGGTTAATTTTTCACCGAAAATATAGGTAAATCCCTCAGATATTTTAATGTAATTCATTCCCTCTGAATTTTTTTCTTATAACAGTTTCTCTCTGTACCTGAAATGGTAAAAATTGGGTCATAACTTCCCCCAGATCCCATATACCTAATTATAAGTAATATTAAATTAAGTGAGCGTATAGTCTTCGATACGTTGTATCTTGGTGGTGAAAACGAGTGAAATCGGTTTAGGAATTACCTCAGTCCCCATATACTATTTATGATGATTTTCGTTATTCTATTGAACTTTATGCCGAATATATGGGTCGAATTGTGTTGTCTTTATAAAATTACATCAATAAATTGCGAGAGTATAAAATGTTCGGATACACCCGAACTTAGCCCTTCCTTACTTGTTTGAATATTTATTTAAACTACCAGCTTGTCGAGAAAAGAAATTAGGAAGAGTACAATAACAAGGGGTTAATTCAAATGCCAAACTTGTCAGCTTGTCTTTATAGAAAATCGGTCGAAACAAAGCTTTTTTTACAAAGGATTCAAGTAACAGTCGTACTTCCTCTTTATACCAGGGCCAAGTCAAATGACTCAAATAAGAATGTGTTTTAAAAATATCACTGAGTATGCCCCAAGCTAGTTAGGGTGTGTCTAACATCTCTGTCAGTAGCTTCTAACTACTTTGCAATCCGACTTATGTAGATACCCGGTCACCGCGCTGCACATACTGACTTCGATTGAACCTGCCAAACACTGGCCAATAACTAGAACTAGCGAGGTCTGTCTGGCCCGTAGTGGAAGAATCAACTCGCTGCAATCATTGGTGTGTTTACTGGTCACTGCCCAATAGGCACGTAAATTTGGAGAATAAAAATGTTCGAAATATAATTTCGTAAACTCTATTCTTGTTCCATATTCTTCAAAAATTCGTTCAAAATCTTGCCACACTAAAAACACATTCATTTAGACCCACCCTAATGTGCGTTCATATAACTGACAACGCCTAAAAGCGCACTAAACCGCGTGTATGATTTTTTCTGTTGAATTAGAGCAACCAGAGTTTTTCTTTCAGTCGCAAGTGGACCAGCCCAAAAAGAGCGCTGGAACATATTTCTTTATTTAGTGTTGGCCAGCAAATTGCTCTATCCAGTTGTCGTAAGTATCTACCCTAACATATGTGCATATGCCGTTATTTCTTTGGTATATTTGCGTAGAAGTAAATCGCACCAACGGCATTTGCCCTAAGCAAGCACAACATACTTAAACAAGCTAAAATTGAGTTCGTCTTATAAGTTATCCTTGCGCTTTGAGTACACACACAATTATATGCGGCAATCTGTAAGTTCACGCTGCCGTTAAGCTTACACGCCTGAAATTATATTACGAAAATTACTGTTTATTTACTTGTCAATAGTTTAAAGCGTATTGATTTGTGAAAGACGTTTACTTGGCGTGTTAATATTTGATATTTGCCCTCAGCGATTTGGCGTTGAAACTTATATGGAATTTGGTTGATGTTTGCTTTACATTCGGATTATGCCGATAGTGTTTATTGCATACTTAGCGGCGCTGGGGTGTTATAGCATAAACGTGGTTACATTAGGAATAGATGTGGACAAGTGTGTGTTTAATGAAGCTTAGCGAATTCTCATTATAAAGAGGTTAGGAACCCCTGAAGCGTTATGTAAGGTTACGACGAGTTAGATATAGATATAGATATAGATATAGATATAGATATAGATATAGATATAGATATAGATATAGATATAGATATAGATATAGATATAGATATAGATATAGATATAGATATAGATATAGATATAGATATAGATATAGATATAGATATAGATATTGATATAGATATAGATATAGATATAGATATAGATATAGATATAGATATAGATATAGATATAGATATAGATATAGATATAGATATAGATATAGATATAGATATAGATATAGATATAGATATAGATATAGATATAGATATAGATATAGATATAGATATAGATATAGATATAGATATAGATATAGATATAGATATTGATATAGATATAGATATATATATAGATATTGATATTGATATTGATATAGATATAGATATAGATATTGATATTGATATAGATATAGATATAGATATAGATATAGATATAGATATAGATATAGATATAGATATAGATATAGATATAGATATAGATATAGATATAGATATAGATATAGATATAGATATAGATATAGATATAGATATAGATATAGATATAGATATAGATATAGATATAGATATAGATATAGATATAGATATAGATATAGATATAGATATAGATATAGATATAGATATAGATATAGATATAGATATAGATATAGATATAGATATAGATATAGATATAGATATAGATATAGATATAGATATAGATATAGATATAGATATAGATATAGATATAGATATAGATATAGATACAGATATAGATATAGATATAGATATAGATATAGATATAGATATAGATATAGATATAGATATAGATATAGATATCGATATAGATATAGATATAGATATAGATATAGATATAGATATAGATATATGTAGATATAGATATAGATATAGATATAGATATAGATATAGATATTGATATATATATAGATATAGATATAGATATAGATATAGATATAGATATAGATATAGATATAGATATAGATATAGATATAGATATAGATATAGATATAGATATAGATATAGATATAGATATAGATATAGATATAGATATAGATATAGATATAGATATAGATATAGATATAGATATAGATATAGATATAGATATAGATATAGATATAGATATAGATATAGATATAGATATAGATATAGATATAGATATAGATATAGATATAGATATAGATATAGATATAGATATAGATATAGATATAGATATAGATATAGATATAGATATAGTAATATGTAGATATTGCCAGAAGAAGTCGTAAATCTTGAAACATTTTAACACATTTTTATTTTCCTGTAAAACATTGAATAAATATTAAATTTCCTGTGAAATAAAAACTTTATTTAACATGCCCATCATTCTTACGTACGTATGTATGTACATATATATATTAATTAAATTATCTCGCTAAATAATAAGTTGAAAAGATATTGTGTACACAAGCTTATTTATGCCACATCGCATAAAACCTATTTTCAGCACGTTTTCAATTTCCGCGTACCCATGCTTTATGGATGCTAAACACACACAAACATACACGTATATATCACAATAAAAAATGTCTACCTACACCGAACAATTTATTTACTTAAATATTACGCACAAAGGCGAGTACAAAGGCGGCCAGCGCATACTTGAGAACCAACAAACTGCGAGATGTTGCCACAAAGCCGCTGTCCGGTCGAGCGTGTACGTGAAGCACTCCACCGGCAGCCGGTGCGGCCAATCGGTCTGAGGACCTCACTCCAGCGCCGCCTGACTTGAGTAGGGTCTTTGACTTTTCCATTTTCCGTCGAAGTATTTGTTGCCAATTAAAATAATTGGCAAAATTGCTTGCCGTAAAGCTTGTGGACGCGCTCGCGAAAGCGGAAGGAGATGAAATGTGAGTACGGAAGCTGCGGTGGAGTAGTCTGAGTGAGCGCTGCTGTATTTGAAAAGAAGTACATATTTTGTATATTGCATTGTTGATGGACTACTTTTCAGTGGAATATTATTTTAGAAAGTATTTTTTGTTTATCAAATATTTTTCCAAATATTATGGCATTTATCTGTCCTTTATTTTATCACAATTCTATATGTGATTTAGAAATGTATACTAGTTCGAATAAATGGAGTAATTCTTATCAAAGCTTCCTTCAAAACTAGAAATTTTAAATGTTTGGGAGCTTGGATCTACGACCTTCTCAGTGAACTAAAAATATGTAAAAAATAAGAATACTTACAGCTGTTATTTTTTATACCAAATATATACATATATATATTTCGCAACACATTTGAGAAAGTCCCTCTCAATTCACTTTTCTTCATTTTAATCCATCAGTGCAAAAATTTTTTATGAATGAAACTCAATAATATCTTGCGAGCTAAGGATCATAGTGAATTAATTTCACACTTTTCTTAAAGTTGAGAAGAAGAGAGGTGTTAAACACTTCAAAGTTATAATTGCAATATAAGATCCCAGATATAAGACCAATAAATGGACTATTGACTAATATAATTCGGATCAATGAAACTGGTATCAATAACCTAAAAAAAACTAGAATGATCTTCCATTACCTTATTAAATATTGTTGAAATAGCCTAATAGGAGCTTCTGGAGAATATATGATGCTTGTAATTAAGATCACATACAACTCTGATTAAACGACAAAAATATAGCATTCCTGCTGATGAAATCAATGAGAATATATGAAGGGTGATCCATTTCGATGTTCCCTACCTTAAAAAAAAACACAGAAAACTCAATTTTTATCGGGAATGTTTATTATCATTCAAAAGAACATTCTTTGGCACTTATTTTTATACTCTTGCAACAAATGTTGCTAAAGAGAGTATTATAGATTTGTTCACATAACGGTTGTTTGTAACACCCAAAACTAAACGAGTTAGATATAGGGTTATATATACCAAAGTGATCAGGGTGAAGAGTGGAGTTCAAATCCGAATGTCTGTCTGTCCGTCCGTCCGTCTGTGAAAGCTGTAACTTGAGTAAAAATTAAGATATCTTGATGAAACTTGGCACACTTATTTCTTGGCACCATAGGAAGGTTGCTTTCGAAAATTAGCAAAATCGGACCACTGCCACGCCCACAAAATGGCGAAAACCGAAAACACATAAAGTGCCATAACTAAGCCATAAATAAAGCTATGGAAATAAAATTTGGTATGAAGGATCGCACTATGAAGGGGCATATTTGGATGTAATCTTTTTGGGGAAGTGGGCTTGGCCCCGCCCCTACTAAGTTTTTTGTACATATCTCGCAAACAAATAGAGCTATATAAACCAAACTTTCTGCAGTCGTTTTGTTTAGCCACTTCCTAATACAGTCCAAAAAGGAAAGAAATCGGATCATAACCACGCCCACCTCCCATACAAAACTTAGGTTGAAAATTACTAAAAGTAGGTTAACTCACTAAAGAAAAACCTCAGAAACACTAAATTTCACATAAGAAATGGCAGATGAAAGCTGCACTCAGATATTTTTACAAAATGGAAAATGGGCGTGGCGTCGCCCACTTATGGGTCAAAAACCATATCTCAGGAACTACTCGACCGATTTCAATGGTTTGTAATAGTTTCCTTACATCCCAATGATATGTTGTGAAAATAGGCCAAATCGCTTCACAACCACGCCTACTTCCTATATACCAGAACTTTGAAGACGATCTGAATCGTTTACTTTACAATACATAAAGTAAGCACTAGTGAAGATATCGGTGCAGAACTTTGCACAAATACAATGTTAATAGTGTGGCAGCCCCATACTAAAAATCGCCGAAATCGGACCATAGGTTTTTAAGGCCCCATATATCGAACACGAGGACCTCGGTGCTTCTAACCTAATATTATGGTTTCCAACTTTCAATGGACTTTATACAATATATATGACGAATATGTGGGTCAAATTGTGTATTATATAATATAAATAAAGTTAAATAAATAAATTGCGAGAGTATAAAATGTTCGGTTACACCCGAACTTAGCCCTTCCTTACTTGTTAAAGATAATCTCTTTCAAATGTTGGCCGCGGTTACGTCTCAGATGGTCCATCCGTTGAGTTAAATTTTGGATTACTTGTTCCCGCATTTCGAATGGTAACTGGCGATTAGCATGTTTTGATCCAAGCTCTGAATCGAAGCGAGATTGTAAGCATAGACTTTAGATTTTACATATTCCCACAGAAACAGTTTAACGGTATGATATCACACGATCTTGGTAGACAATCTACAGGCACAAAACGATACTATTTTGAAGTAATAAAGACCGATGATTCCACCAGCCCACAAACCCCACCAAATCGTTGTTTTTTCCGAATGAAATGGCAGGTCTTGAATCTCTTCAAGTTGCTCTTCGTCCCAAATGCGGCAATTTTGTTTGTTTACATACCCATTGAGCTAGAAATGGTCATCATGGGTGAACAGAATTTAGCTCGAATACGTCGAATCTTCGTGGAATTTTTCAAGACCCCATAGAGCGAAGCGATGTCGTTTGAGAAGGTCGAGCGGCTACATATCTCGACGACTCTTCACGGTCTTCGTGTACACTCTCAGCTACGGCTGCTATATTTTCTTAACTGCGTACTATACGTGGTCTATTCGGTCGATTACTATCCAATACTGAATGCAAGGTCTCAAGATTGTTGATGGTATTAGTAGGCCGAATATGTTACAGAACGTGGATTTTCGTAATAAAGTTAAACAATTTGTAAACGTTGTTTAGTAACAAACGTTGTTCAGTAACCAACATTGTTCTTACTAATAAGCAATAAAGGATGAAAAAAAGAAGGTAAAGTAAGTTCGAAATTCGAGAAGCTTATCCAAAAATTCCTGTGAATTTAATATAATGTATAGATAAAGGAAAAGATTTCGAAAGCTGTGCACGGCATTTGAACAAAGCAAAACGGCGGAGACCTTGCTGTGATACGCAAAAAAAGGTTTATATTAATCGTTGTACTTTTTCTTAAATCAGTACATGCTTTTACTCCTACCCATACTCATGCTTGTCTATCTTGTAGTTATATGAAACCGAAAGATAATTCCATTAGTCAGTTGCTAGTTTGCCTTTACTTTTGCAACTGTTTGGCGTGCTCAGCTGCTATCTGTATTTTACACATATGAATGTACTACATACCATCTCATTTTCTGTATAAACTTTGGGCATTGGAAGTTTGCACTCGTAGGCTTACATTGAGCTGTCTACCAACTGAGCCCAAACACTACGGACTTATCCTGAAATGAAAAAGTGAGCATATGAACAAGTCTACAGCAAACTTACCAACATAAATAAATGTTGAGGCATTTTACAAACCCAGATCCATCACAAATGTTTCATACCTACACCATACATATTTCTATGCAACATATTATATAATACACTCCGTATTTAATGAGAGCGCGTGTGTGACAAGCTGCGCGGCGTTCGGGGAATAAGGCTGGCTGTGCGCACAGCTGCTATTGTTTGTGGTAAACCACAGTTGCCACCAAAACAACAACACAAATAAACTTACTGAAGCAAATTCTCAAGACAATTATTTATGCAGGCATCCATGTAAATATTTGAGGTTAAAGATAATATATTTAATATATGCGTGTGCTTGGGCATTAGCCACATATTATATTACTTACAGTTACTACAACACAGTAATTATCTGTTTTTAAATGATTATTTATTAATTAAACGATTCTCTGTTCACCTCCTCACTTAATAATTGAGTAGCTGTTATGAAATTTAAGCTGATTGAAGCTTAAAAATGAAACAATGACAGGCATTACGCAAAATCTCTGATATGAGTTAAGGTTAATTTATCAGTTTGGAATTGGCGTTCGATATTATGGTGTTAAGAGATCAAAAGATAAGGTAAATGAAATGCAGTAATAATATATTTCTGGTTTTACTGCTAGGGGTATTTCACTATCATAGCTTAAGCCATAATTGTTATACATTTACTCCATTAGTATTTAATTAGCAATAAATTTATGTAAAAGACTCCATGCAACCCTGTGGAATTTATTTATTGAGAGGCACTTTTAATAGTGAGGAGAACGGAAAAATAGAGTAATATAGTAATAATATAATTATAGATACCACATTGATCAGGGAACGAGTGGAGTTAAAATCCGGATATCTGTCTGTCCGTCTGTGCAAGATGTAACTTGAGTTAAAATTGAGATATCTTGATGAAACTTGGTAGACGTGTTTCTCGGCACCATTGGAAGGTTCCTTTCGATTGGCGAACTCGAACTACTGCTATGCTCACAAAATACCGTAAACCCAAAACATATAAAGTGGCATAACTAAGCCATAAATAAAGTTAGGACAAAAAATCGCTCTAGGAAGGAGAATATTTGGATGAAAATGGGCGGGGCCCCATCCCGTATTAAATTTTTTGTACATATCAAGAAATGACAGAAGGAAGACTTCTCAGATTTTTTTAAAAATGAAAAAAATGGAGTAGCATCGACCACTTATGGGTCAAAAACCATATCTCAGAAACTACTCGACCATTTGATTCGTTCACTTAGCAATGTATAAAAAAAAATTAAAATTTTCACTAATTTTGTATTTTTTGATCAGTTATGTTCATTTTCCCGCTGTTAATGATTAAAATATACCTTGTAGATTCTATCTGTAAATTAGTAATTCTACGATGTAATGTATATATTAGATACTTACTTTTACTCAAATTGTATAACAATTTTATTCCGATTTTCAGACTCAACAGATAAAAACGGTATTTGATGACAAGTAAAGTATTAACGTAGTTGTTAAACCGCTCTAAGAAAATTCTATCCAGTTGAGCATAATTTTGGTACTCGCTTAACTAATAGCGAGTCGTGTGCTTTTCGCATTTTATATTCCTGAATAATTAACTTATCTTGGGATTCACCTGGAAAACATTTAGGGAGTAAAATAACTTACATGTAGTTAAGAGCAGCAAATTTAAATTGGCTTCTAAACAAAATTCTAAACTTTGCCTAGACAACAAAGTCCTGTTATACAATGCAATCATAAAACCGATTTGGATGTATGGTATTCAACTGTGAGGTACGACCTGTGCAACCATCATTGATATAATTCAGAGATTCCAATCTAAAATGCTTAGATCAATCACTGGTTCACCATGCTACATGCGTAACGAAAATATCCATAAAGATCTTGATATTCCTAAGGTAAAGAAGGATATAGAGGACAGCAGAAAGAAATACATTTCTAAATTTCGTGAACATCCTTACCCATTGGCAAATGCCTTGGTATGTTTGAAAAGAAGAGGTCCACCTGTCTACTAAAGAGCAACGTCCTACCAAAACAGCTCAACCCCATTCTTGAGCTTGCTTAGTTGTAAATAGATTTAAGATTTTAATACTTATTGTTAGGTTTTAAACAAAGCAGATTCAATAAATAAAGAAATATTGAAGAAAAAAAATATTCCTGAATATGCTTCTATGAACAATTATTAAATTTTCGAGCAGTAGTTCACTTGCAATCTAAACTTTCTAATAATAAGTATTAGTCCTCCCATTGCAGTATAATAGACTCCAGTCGATTAAGTTTATTATACATATTTTTTTTTTTTTGCTATTATGTATAATAACTTGATCGATAAAATTCACAAATTTCTAACGACTGAAGAATTTTTTTTCTACAAATGAGCGATTGAAAAGCATTAATAGTCTATAGCCACTTAAAATATCACCTGGGGTCGACACTCGCTCAGTAGTCGATTATCTACTGCCAGTCGACAGTCGCTTTAGGGGTGAATAACTAGCTTTCATAATTATTGATATAAATGTATGGCAATCAAAATAATTTTTTCTATGTAACATAATAATATTGTCTCATATAATTTATTTCGAAAACATTCCTTTGCTGCTTTGATATCTTAATTTGGAAACAAAATTTACTTTCAGTGCTATTAGGCTTAAGATATCGCCCACAATGTCCTTGTTTAAGTATTATTCTCCTTTCTAATATCACAAATATACGCATGTGTGTTTTTAGGCCGTTCGGTGTCCTCTTATGTTTTCACTCTCCCCCGCAACCATGCGCAATCACTAACACCTTGCAGCTGTTACATTTGCATTTTATTATTGTTTGCATTTCATCAATTTTGCAAATGCAAACGCACATTTACTTGCATGTAGGTGTGTGTGTGAGCGCGTCCTTGTTTATGTGCATATATTCTATTCACGCAGGTGTAGCCATTACAAACAGATATCTTTACATCATTTATGCAGGCACTAAAACACTTATGTGTGTGTGTCACCATGCTTTTGTATCGCTTGCATTGGCATGCACTAACACATGCATGTTTCGAGATATGTATGGATGTGTAGGCATGCACTCCTTTATTCAATTGCATTCAATCAAATATCCAATTGCAAATTTGAACGGGAAAGGACAACCACACTCAGTGGAAAATTCAATTACGCAATTTGCCGTTGACGAACGAGAATAAATAAACAAATAGTTTTATTTGAATACAGACATGTGGTGATATTTTAATACTTTACCGGGACCAAAATTTTCAAAACTCGCAACTGTAAACGTGCAATTAGCAAAAATTTTTGGAAAATTCTTCTCCACTTTATAAACCAGTACATACTTCTCTTACCATTGGAGGAGAGTGCAGCGATATTAACTGTCAAATTGACAGATATACAAGGTCACAAATATACATGGCAAAATTCTCTCGAAGGTTAGCGGAAGCACAACGTAGTAGTGACTCGGATTTGGCTCTGCACTAGACAAAATGGTAACCGATAAAAGATAGTGTAAATATGAAGAACCAAATCCCCTTAATTGTCAAAACTCTCCCGAAAAGTTCCCGAATAGACTTTGTTAGCTTGTCTAACTCTTTGTGAAGCGTCTAAATTTTCCAAAAGGACTAGAAACGAAAACAGTGATACAAAAGCCACTATCATTGAAATATTTACATTAGAACAACGAACGCCATGTTTAACATATGAAACCAACTGGTAATGTGAAATGAAAACACAACTCTCTCTCTCTCTCTCTGATGCAAAGACAACTATTCTCTCATTCGGAAACAAAACCATAAAGACGACGATCTCAAGAGAGGTAAAATCCACAGAGATAATCGTTCACCAATATAACTATGATTGTGATTATGTGATTTTCGAAAGTTTTCACTTACTTTTGTTTTAACCCTTAATAGCCTGATTTTTTTTTTGAGCTCAAAAAAATATATGTTTCAAAACTCACGATTCTGAACAAGATTTGTTCTATAACTTTGTTTGCAAGTGAAATTTACCTCAGCTAGGTAGAAAACCCCTGGTTGAACCACTAGGCACCCGAACTTCAAAAATAAACAAGATGAATTAAAAAAAAAAAAACATTTTTATTTCGATGTTGGTCAATGTTTTTGTGTGCTGTTGCATGTCGATTTGTCTTTTTTATTGTAAGACAAGGATATACAGGATACACCACAGAAATATATACTACACCATTATTGGCTTTAGTTCTGGTGAAATACAGCAAAGCAGTTTTTTTCTGGTGTAAAACACAAATGTACTCCACATTTTCGACATCGTACTTTTGTATGAGATGTGCAATTGGGATTCTTACATCGCGGCTTTCCCTCCTTCACATACTCTGGTAAATGCCCAACGTTATCTAGGCGAATGTCACGTGGTGGTAGCGGACCAGACATTGGGCATTGACGTTTTGCAGATATTTCTACTTCCAAATTTGTTCGTCGACCTTTTCCAATTCTCATATCAGTACCTGATTTTGTCAGGCACTGGGCAACTTCTGACACAAATTCGTGCAATACCATCTTGGGCTCAGTTTGTTTGGTGTCCGCATGATGTCGCTTATATAACATCCAGGCATTGATGATAGCCGTATCACACATGTGGTAGAATAATCGGTTTGTCCACTTTCGTGATTTTATGCGGATATGACTACGACCCAGTGACGAATCCAAGAGGTCAACGCCGCCCATGCATTTGTTATACTCGTGGATAACGTTTGGACATTGAATGTTCTCTGTAATTTTTTTCTTGTTGTTTTAACGTTCAATGCTAGGTGCATTCGCAGGCATTTCACCATTGGCCGCAAGATATGACTTTACTCCAGCCATTGTTGAAGCCATGTTAACAACTTTATTGTCATTCCAAGCCACAGTTGTAACATCAATTCCGTGAAATGAAGCAGAGTATTCTCCCCAATCACCACGATTTTTAAATTTCTGCTGTAAATTGCACAATGGAATTCGTGAACGGCGAATAGTCCCAAGTGAATAGATGCCTTGTGTTCGCAAATATACCATCGCGGAACCGAGCGGGCTAATCTGACAACAATATTTGCTGACGCACCCAAGTTTGGTTCATTGTCTTGACGGTGGTCGTCATCGCCGGAATAAATTTCAAATCCGTAGCAAAATCCGGAATAATCGCACAGAAGGAATAATTTATCACCCCATGGGTGTGGCTTAACTGGCATGTATTGTTTCATATAGTGCTTTATTTTCGTCGCACAGATTTGCTCGCAATGGAACCTTTTTGAAGTTCCTATTTAGTGCCGTGAGTATTGGGCGTATTTTGTACAAACGATCATATCCCGAATCGTGTTGTGGTATTTGTCCATACATTTCAACTGCCTCAGAGGCCCGATTACGTCTGCAACTGCGCGCAGCATCCGATGATGTTGATGGCAGTTGCTGGCATGACGCGGAAGGCTGCCTGTCATGATTAGAGCTTGGCATTTCTTCGTTATTATTAAAATGCAAGAATTAGCGAATTTTATGGTGGAGATTCCTTGTTACCCAATTTCCATAGTTACCCCAATATGATCGAATTCCGGGATATTTATACACCGACATATAATAACTGATTCCCATAAAACGTTTTATTTCATCAGGCGTGGTGTTCAATGGTTTTTCAATGTTTTGTTGTATTGCGTACAAATTACTCTGTTCCATAATATTTGAAATAATGTCGTCTGACATAAGAAATGTAAAAAACTGAAGCGGCGAATGCAATGCCAATATCTCCGGTGTCAAAGCCTCATCACCTCGAAATCTTATCCAATTAGCGTATAATTGAAGATTTCTTTTTCGCCACAACGGTTTTTTGAATACATCAGACTCTTTGTCAATCCATACGCCATCAAACATTGTGGCATACTCTAGCCATCGGGCGTGATCACCTACAACAACTGGCTCCTCTGCAACATCCATGCCTAATAAAAATCTTATTTAGAAACAAAAAGCTTTCGTATAAGAGAAAGGGATATTTTACATTGATTTGGTTCACTATTTTCTTCTATAACTGGATTGCCGATATCGACATCTGCAATATCTGCCACATTCTGAACAACAGCTAAGTCAGCAATGTTCTGAACACAAGCAGCACTGAAGTCAAAATCGGGGTCTACATCACTGTCATCAGCAGAAAAATCGGCGCCGTATTCGCTTTCCGACCACGCAATAGAATTAACGAACTCGCTTAGATCTTCTTCAGTTCGAAAATCACGTATTCTACGAGACATTGCTGAAAAAACTACAAAAAAGCCATAGTATAATCATTTTGTATATAATTTCATATTTGCAAAATTTCATACTCCGTGTGCCTGACGGTTCCGCAAGGAACCAACCAAAAAATCAAACAAATCTTACAAACAAATAAAATTTACTTACCTATAAATCTTATCTTAGCTAATTTACACTATTATTTAAATTTTGAGATTTTTTCCCGTTCCGATTTTAACGAATTATTCACAAAAAAATTATTGCAAAAAACGCGATTTCACAAAGTTTACTAAAAATGTGGTAGATGCACCCAACTCAATACAAACATGCCAACTGACGTTTATTACAAGTGGGGATAGAATTAGCATATGGCGCATGAATCTATTAACGGTATTATAATGACAAGAAATTTCTAAAATAAAATTCGTTGAACAGAATTTGGAATTTAAGCGGTTGGTTCCTGGCGGTACCAGTGGATTATTAAGGGTTAATGACTTTGTTATAAAGTTCGTTCAGTCCATCGCAATATTCATCGAAAGCAACTAGGCACAGTGATTTTAAATATTTCACATATTTTTTCTGCCGGTTTGCTTTATTCTCTTACTTTCTTAAGTGTTTAAAATAGTTAGATCCATGACGTGGTCGTTCAGACTGTTGATATTAATATCATGACACTCTTATAAACTCTGAAGAAACTAGAAATTAATCTACCTTATGGAATATCTGTACGTCAATCAAACTAGAAGTATCTATTTGATCTTGGCGTCTAATTCTCAATATTTTTACCCCAAACCAGTCCACTTCTAACCCATTTAAAATCTAGGCATTGATGAAACCCGTAAACTTTAGTAGTTATATATCCCTTGTTGGGTTTCTGTTGGAAAATATTATAATTATGCTTTAATAGATGGAATTATCTGTTTAACTATCCCCATCTATTTCACTCATTACTCATCATGTTATAAGTCGCAACCAAAACTTTGACATGAATCATATAAGATCTGGCTTAAGGTGATTTTTTGAGATAAAATTAGATTTGACGTTCCAAATATTAATCACAATCATCATAAAATCAGATTGTACATTAAACTAATATACTCTATAATATGAAATTTCCGCCGCTCCAGGTGCTCGCCATGCATATGATTTCAAGCACTAAAATATTTATATATTTACAGATAATCTCTGCAAATGGAATAATAATAAACAAAATGCATATGTTGCTAATAGCCACTTGTTAGATTCGCCTAACCCTTCTCATTCATTCAATTCCTTGTGTATCTTTCATTTCGATCTGAAAATCGTGCTTTCACTAATTAACTTTCTCAATTTCTCGCACATTTTGTCTTATCAATTTGCCGCATCTTCCAGCAGCATTTGCCTTCCACTTTGGCGCTCTCCGGGCGATAATGTTGGTAATCAGCAAAATTAACCCGAACTCGAAAGGCACCAACCACGTACAGTGCGTGGCACACAATTAGGTCATTCATATGAATCTCCACCTACACATAATACTAGTCAGTATGTTTACTTAATATAACGGTACATATTTCTATAGAGGCATATATCGTACTCTTCATAGATATACATACATACATATGAGTCCTTGTGTATTTATTATAAGCTCAGTTAGAATCCACAGTTTAGTGACAATTATACAGACATATATAGGTATATATACATATCTATATATATTTATATATGTATGTCAGGGGCGAACGCAAGGGGCGAACGAACTTTTGAAAATTAGTTCTGAACTGAAAAGTCACCAATAAGGTTTCTATTATTTTTTTTAGAGTTTATTGTTAATCATAATACAGGAAAAATTTGAAAAATTTTTATTATGACTTTCAGTTTTCGTTCCATGAGCAAACTGTTGTGAAATAAATTTAAATTTAAAAAAATTATGCTATTTGCAAAAAAATATGTCTTAACTTAACCGCTGATGTAGAAGATCCCGATGATTTCGTTGCTGAATTTAGAATGTGGAAAAGGTTAAAAATCTTTTCTTCAGATTATATTTTCTAACTAAAATTTTGAATATATTTTCAGGAACTGGTTAAATCAAACAAAGAGATCGAAAACTTTTTTAGACGCGTTGAATTGTTGCGATGCAAAAATTTTCAAAACAGTCCATCGTTTTTTAATGATTGGAGCTATAATCCCTATATCTGTCGCTTCAAGTGAACGCTCGTTTTCCTCACTTCGCAGTCTTAAAACATATTTAAGAAATAAAACTGGAGAAGCACGCCTGAACGGAATGGCTCTCTTGAATATCCATAGAGATATAGACGTGACGGAGGAAGAAATTTTAAATGTTATGGCCCAAATTAAAAGAAGATTAGACTTCAATTTCTGAATAAAATAATGAAACATTGTCTTTTTACCTAAAACCACTAAAACCACCCCCTCCCCCCCAATTTTTTTTCTCGCGTTCGCCACTGATGTATGTATATGTACATGTAAACAAATTGTGTATGATGATATCCTTAGAATAAAGAGAAATCAGCAGACTGTGAAATACAATTTTGTGCTTTGCAACATACGACCACTTCAACAGCGAAAATCAGGCACTCTCACGCTCTCATACATACATACATCCATACATATATGTCTATATAGAGAGCTGTATCATTTATGGAGGATTTGTGTTCTACTGTGTACATACATACATTAATGCTAATGTGTTGCACATGCTGTCCTGTAAATACAAATATGTGCCCTATATATAAATAAACTTATATATTCCACAAATGTTGGCAACTCAGTATATGAAGGAGAGATACTCTAGCGAGAATTTCAACAGTGAAATCTCGTTAAGTGAATTTACTTGATTCAAACGTCTTCACATGGAACCAAAAGACGCCAGAGAGATCAGCAAGAACTGTTCTCTTAACAAGTTTCTAGAGGAAATCAAGGCAACAAGTACTGGTATAAAAAACCTAAACTAGCTTAATCAAAAAGAGATGGATAAACAATCGGTAACATTAAAAATCTTTAGAGATATCAATATAAGTTCAAGATCCCAGTGTGAGTCACACATGCATTGGCCGATTTGCGAGAACTAGGGTAGTGACAAAATGAAAAATAATTGGTATACATCAAACTATGAAAAGTTAAGAATCGAACAATAGCTGGTATAAGTCACATAAACTGGTACAATCAAACAATCTAATAGAGCGATCGACTTTCTTTCCAAGATTCAAAGGAAGAGTGACAACTTAAGTAATTAAATATCAATTAACTTAATTATTAACTTTAATAGAAATTTGGAAAATGGTGTATCGTATAACAACTGGTATAAGTCCTTTACCATACAGTGCATACAAAATTTTGAGTTTTTAATGTTCCACATTCAATACTTTGTATCTAAGTTTGACTGTACTCAGCAACACAATACACTAAGAACCTATTTTGTAAGTTGCTGAGTTGACAACATTGTTCAACGGGTTGGCAAAATTATTTAGCCAAATGATTTATACTCACACACACACACATACACACTTCTGAAACAATAACAATGGGTGCATTTCTTGTGTCATCTAATGAAAGAAAGTTATTTACCTCTGATGTTTGAAAGAAAGAAATATTAACTAAAGAATGCTCAAAATGAAGCACATGTTGTAGCAGTCAAGTCAGGTCTTTACTTAAATGAAGTTAAAGATAATTCTGAAATAACAGTAAATTTTTCTCAGACAATTTAAAATACTTTTCTTCATGGAAATTTATTAACATTCTAGTACATTCCTTTCCCAGAGATGCCATTTTTATGAGTGGATATCATCCTTCCTTTTTATTTCAAAAACTAGTATTTTAACGAATTTCCTCGAAAATAACTCATATTTTTTTTAATTCACAATAAATACGAAATAATCTCACAATTGAAATGTATAAGAGATGTATAGAATATAGTTTTAGACCAATTTGACTCAAAAATCGTTGCCTCGAAAATTGAAATTTGTAGTCTAATTATAAAAACAAAATCGATATAAATCTTGCACATTTCCTATTTCCAAAATTTTTGATTGCAATTACAAACAAATATTTAGGTCGCTCGCTTACCGATTTATCTCGAAGCTCTCCACAGAGTTATGCCTGTATTACTTAGGATTCACTAATTATTATTCACCATTTATTTCTTACGAAGCATAAAATCTGATCTAATGCGCTATTTGCTATAATAGTATAACGGGTGTTGTTTTAGACGTGTGGTTTCAGTGAGGCAATACTTTTCTTGGAGTTGGCCTTGATTTACACTCACTTTGGTTTGCCATTTCATAATGAACAGAATTACTCCACAACAACATTTGTTGCTGACATACGGTCTCAATTGCGGCAAAGATTTGTCGAATATTGGGCCTCTCGGCTAGAATTATTTCGAGCGCTCCGCGGCGGTCACTTGGACGAAATCATTTTTAAAACATAATGACAAGCCCTTATCTTTATAATAAAGGTAAATTCGGTATTCATATCTTAAAGTGTTAGGTTAAAGGTTTAACCTTAATACTTTCAACGATTTCGATTAACAACTGTTCTGGAAGAAAATAGGAATTATATATGGATCTATGAATATCAGACCAGTATCTATTGCTTTGTATCTGAGGGAATCTGAATAATAGGACTTCTATTTAAGTGGGAAGACTTTTTATATTTGGTACTCAGATAGTGTTTGATAAATCATTGATTCAAAAAATCTATTTGCTCGCTTTTATCATCAATGTACTTACGGTTATTACCAACGTCGCCGTCTAAAACAGTGCCTTTCTGTTCTTTTAAACATTTACTTTTATAAACCTTCAAAATGTTTATCCATTATTGGAATACAGTTATAATCTTTACTTAGTGATTTCGCTTGGAGCAACTCCGAACTTGGTAAGCGAACAGGATAGAGCTATTGGCTTTTCTAGAGAACTTACTAATTTTGCCTATAGATGCTTAATAATTTCACATAGCTTGCTTTTACAATTTCAAAATTTAGAGTAGTTTATGGAAATTACTTGAATAGTACAACACGTAATCCCACAACTCACAAAGGGTTTGAAAAAGAAAACATACGCTGGCTGGGATATTGTGATATATTTTTTTAATCTTATCACAATAAGTTATCTAAATGCCCTATGTTTAATCAAATTCAAAAAAATTAGTTCACTCATATATCAAATATTAATTGATTGATTTTAGAATATTAATATTCAAATCGCAATCGTGGTTTATGGTTGCATGTAAGATTTATGGTCCCTTAAACATTTGTAAAGGCGATTACCGCAGACATTCAGCGAATGAAGAAACATGGACTACGCTGGCTAGGTCATGTTGTTGGAAAGTGTTCGATGCAGTGTCTGCTGGTGGAAGCCAAGGATGAGGAAGACCTCCACTCCGTTGGAAAGACCAGGTGGAGAAGGCACTTGGATTTCCAATTGGCACCAAACAGCGAGACGGAAGGACGAGTGGTACGCTGTTGTAAACTCGGCTGTAACCGCGTAAGCGGTGTCTACGCCAGTTAATAAGAAGAATCATAGTTTTATAATAAAGTAAAACATCAAGTTTTGAATGTTAGAGAACTATTTGTTGCAAAGTATGGAAATAACAGGGTGAGCAAAATGGATGAATCATTAGCTATCAAGAAGTGTTTATAATACCTGTCTGCCAAAGACCAAAGACCAGTTTGATTTGTTTTATGCCTCATAATGCATTTGAATACAAAATATAGCGATTTCTCGAAGGGAGCGTAGAAAATGTTTTAAAATTGTTCTAAACATTCTAAAATTCTATTGCAATCCATGGAAGATATTTTGAAAATAGTCAATATAAACCAATATTAATTAGCTCAAATGAATAGCTTTTGACTGAAAACCGGATATTCGAATATTCGGTTTATAACCGTTCGTATGAATATTAACCGATTAATACTATTCGAATAGTTGTAACATTGCGACTGTTCTGTCGCAAGATCATCCTGGACCATAGTAAATCACAAGAGGTCAAGGGAACACTTTGCTCTAAACAAGATCAATCTTTTACAAGTTATAGGTGTTCGAACTGGTCATTGTCCCATCGGGATTCACGCGGTCAAATTAACAAAATTACCGGATGCCAGCTGCAAAAGTTGCCTAGAAGAAGGCAAAAAATCCTTGGATTTCACTTTTTTGGGCACCCCGCGAATTAACGGATACAGAAGTTAAAAACCTTTAAGTGCGTTTCCCTTTTTAAGGAAACAGCCTTCGTACCTAACCTAACCTAACACTGCGACTATTCGAATAGCCACTGTGCTGCGAATAATTGAATAAATGAAAATTGTAGTCATTTTTCGTGAGTTTCACCTTTTTCAATAAAAATAGAAATTTAATGAACTTGCACTATTCGAATAGTCGGCTACGAACGGTTAACTGGATATTCGGAAACGAGCGGTTAATCGACTTTCGACTATCCAGATACTGCAAACTGAATATTATTATTCGAATAATGCCTTTTCCGGTTAATTCGGTTAGTCGATTAGTCGTATACCAAGAGCTCTAAAACATATCCTTTTAGTTCTTCCATCAAACAATAAGTCCATAAGAAGCATATAATACATGCTTTAATCTATTATTGAAATATTTTATCTAAGGGATAACGGCATAAGATAATTATAGAGCATCTTAGTCAACAGCTAAAACTCGAATTTGTCACTAAATAAATTAATTACTGGGATATAGTTCGATTAATTGCTTCATTAGGACACACAATAAATATTTTTTTAACACCAAAAATAATTGAGATAATTTATTGGCGGAACCAAAACAAATATAAATACGAATAATCCCATTAGAGAAATAGTGATTGCCATAAAGAACAACGCCAACACTAAAGACATAAATGAAAGCGGACTTATGACAGACACACACACATATAAAGTAGCAAAGCGGCAATCTGCAGTTGGCAGCGCTCAATTAATTAACGGTCAAAAGGCCATAAGCGAAATATAATTAGAGCTAATCACATATTGTATAACAAATGAGAATGGCTGTCGTTAGAACGGGCGACGACACACGCGAACACTCAAAGAAAGAAACCGAAAGAAGACTCTACTATTAGCTGCAGCAGCAACAAAAACAATGATTATATAAATAGCATAATTGCTGACAGTTAACTAAATGGAAGCTTCGTTCGACTGCCAAAAATTATATACCTAAAAAAAAAATTGACAACAACAAGAGCAACAACAAGAACAACTAAATTAAATTCTCAACTTTAACTTGCGAATGCAATAAACTTAGTGGCAAGTGACCGGCCAGACAGACGACAAACATTGACATGGACAGCTGACAAACAAGCCGGCCCGAGCACTTGTAAGCCAACAGCCAGCACGGAGTCTCATTTCTACGAGTACATCGAAGACAATAACAAAGAATTAAATCGTAGTAATCATTACAGCAATGAGTGACATCAAAACTAAATTGAAAGAAATGTCAGACACACAATTGGCCTGTCGTTCGTTCGGTCGGTCGGTCGGTGTTAAAGTTGTCTGCATTTTCACACGTAAATGTGGCATACAACACAGCA
This sequence comes from Zeugodacus cucurbitae, assembly GCF_028554725.1. Taxonomy (NCBI): domain Eukaryota; kingdom Metazoa; phylum Arthropoda; class Insecta; order Diptera; family Tephritidae; genus Zeugodacus; species Zeugodacus cucurbitae. The sequence continues at coordinate 22,338,945 of NC_071669.1, forward strand.
AAGTGGCAGATATACTGCGCTGATAACCTCAAGTGGCACTTTGTGATATTTATTCTGTGCTTTGTTCAGTTCAAATGAACATAGTGTCTTACTACAGAACAACACCCGCAACTACATAGAGATAAAATCGCTGGCATGCGAGAATAAAAACAAAACCAAAAGCAAAAACAAATTACTAAATTGCTTTATAAATATTGTTGACTATTTATATATCTATATATATTTATAGATATATAGTTATTTAGTAAATTGTTGTTGTTTGAGTATTTTTTTTTTGTTTTCTCGCCTTATTCAGCCGTTTGACCACAAAATATGAAACTTCTTATATTTTACTTGTCTAGCTTAAGGCGACAATAAATGCAATTAAATATATACATTTTATGCAGAAAGTGCTTTAACTTTTCATGCAATCGTAGAAATTTATAAATGCTAAAAGAACTAAAAGAAACAGTGGAAGACCTCCACTCCGCTGGAAAGATCAGATGAAGAAGGAGCTGACAGCACTTGGTATCACCAATTGGTACCAAACATCGAAAAGGAAAACCGATTTATGCGTTGTTATACGCTGTTGTGTCTACGTCTTTACTGGCGAAATCTTCATAAAAATATATAACAGTAATGACACCGGCTGTTCATACATTATTTTCGGGTGTATTTGGCGGGTTCCTCGTTTCATTATTAGATTTGAGGTGTGGCTAAGATATAAATTTTTATAAGCATGGTAAATAACTCTGAAATCGAGTTGTAAAAGTAAATATTTCTCAAAACCGCGTTTTTAATATTAAAGTTCTGAGTGAATTCATGATATCTTGTACATGTATATGTATATGGTTAATAGACACAAAACTAATTTGAAATCGGTAACATCTCAAGTAACACGAAATTAAACTCCATCTGCTACAAAATTTCACAATATATATATTTTTTTTGAATAAAATTCTCAACTTAACTACTCTAGCCAACAGATACCGAACTTGAGATAGCTATGTCAATGCCTACCGCTAAGTTTATACAAAAATATCAATAAATATTCGAGATATTTTGATGAAATTTGAATTTGTGTAAACTTTTATTTCGCTATCTTCATTGATTCCTTATGTATATCTTATAAAGTGAAGGAATCAGAAGGTATTCAAAATTGAGTTATATGGGAAGTTGTCGTAGTTGTGAACCGATTTCATCCATTTTCCACACATGTCATCAGGGTGCCAAGAAAATATTATATACCGAATTTCATTGAAATCTGCCGAGTAGTTCCTGAGATATGGTTTTTGACCCATAAGTGGGCGATGCCACCCCCATTTTCCATTTTGTTAAAAGATCTAAGTGCAGCTTCTTTGTAGTGGTTCTGACGTCCTCCGTTAGTGAGTTAAAGCACGTTTAGTAATTTTCAATTTGTATGGGAAGTGGGCGTGGTTATTATCCGATTTCTTTCATTTTTGGACTGTATTAAGAAGTGGCTAAAAGAAACGACTGCAGAAAGTTTGGGGGCGGGGTTACGCCTAATTACCCAAATTACATCAAAATATGCCCCTTGATAGTGCGATCCTTTGTACCAAATTTTATTTCCAGAGATTTATTAATTTCTTAGTTATGGCACTTTATGCGTTTTCGATTTTCGCCATTTTGTGGGCGCGGCAGTGGTCCGAAAGCAACCTCCAATGGTGCCAAGTAACAAGTGTGCCAAGTTTCATCAAGATATCTTAATTTTTACTCAAGTTAGAGCTTGCACAGACGAACGGACGGACGGACAGACAGACATTCGGATTTTGACTCGCCTCGTCGCCCTGCTCACTTTGGTATATATAACCCTTTATCTAATTCGTTTAGTTTTGGGTCTTTTAGCAACTTTGTTGCGGGTATATATAGTATATGGGGCTGGGATAATTCTTGAACCGATTTTGCTGATTTTCATTATCAAGATACACTATATTCATGACTATACGCTGACATAATTTTGCTAAGATATCTGACATATTAACCGTTATAAACGGTATAAAGCCCATGTTTATAACCCGATTTCACACATTCTTGGAAGATAAATAATTTCTGAATTTCTTTAAAATATATGATAGATTTACGCTTCGGCACTGTGCTCATAATGTTCGCTATCTAAGATCTTCCAAATGTACAACCCGATTTCGACAATATTTCCACAGATCACTCCTTAAATACAGTATTTGTATTTGAATTATGTTTCTATGATATTACCTTCAAAATGACAAAATAATCGAACAAAAAAAAAACATTATTGACCTAAAATAAACCTTCGATTTAATGCAAAAATTATGTATTTCTTTGTACTGTGAACTCCATTTTTAATTTCTATACTGCAGTCAAATTTATTTTTTAAAGAGATGGCAACACCTTTAAAAATTTTTAAACTTCAATGAACTGTTAGCTTCGAAAATCCATACCGACAATTAAAGTAAAATCAATTCAGTGGTTTCGAAATCCGCAGAAAGCAAGCACATGTCCGAATATCTGTACTGTTCTTTTCATAAATACAGACAGAAATAATTCACAATTATAATTTGGCAACCTTTTTAATATAGGTTAGCAGCACACATTTACCACAAAGCACTGCAACGCCCAAGCACTCATATAAATTCTCAATCACAATTCCCATTAAGATGTTCCATCAAATATTTCATTCAACCGAAAACACGAAAATTCGCACACTCACACAGCCGCACGCATATTAATGGTGCTAATTCATATATTTATGCGCATTCGCATTTATATGCTTGCTTTCTTCTTATACTCGTTGTTGTTGTTGTTATGATATAATTATAGCTGTTAGGGTTGTAACTTTTCTTGTTATTATTTTTACTTAAACTTTTATTACTGTTGGTAAACAACCGACAGTTATGAGACACCAAATACGCATTCATAACTCTTTCACACACGAGCGTACACACACATACAACTGTTATAATATGTGTGCGTGTGTAAGCACACGTCGTGCGTTGTCGGCTTATGGCACCTGTGCGCTTGTAGACATATATTTTACTCATTACATTTGTAATGGAAACATAAAACTGTATGGATATCCGGACAAGCAGCAACAACAACAACCACAAAACACAATAAAATATGTGCAATAAAATGCTTGAACGACATACAGTCATATTTTCACTCATAATCATATGTGGTGAAGCCCTGCTGGAAAAATCACTTGTACATAGAGGGTGCGCTTATAAAATAGAACTCCTTTGTTCTACAGGAAAGCTTTGAAACTGAAGAGATATGTAGGCATTTTCATATAATTAAGCTCTGCTGTATTAACTGGAACAACCATTTTTGATTACGTCTAACTTCTTGTCCTAAGAATTTATATCAATCCCAATACATATTACATTTCACTTAGACAGTAGAAACATTGTTCCTTTGTAATTTTGTAATGCCAAAGGGTCCTTTGTAGGGAACAAAAAAAGCACTACAGCACCATCTTGGCGAATTGAGGATATCAAAACTAAGATGAGGGATTAGCCAATTGGCTCGTTTGACCGAAAATATGATAACCAAAATTTGGTGAGAGACAGTGTCGAATTATTTCTACTCCGCTTTCATTCTGACAACTTTAACTATATAAGTCCGTTATAATTGTTTGCCCTGCAGTTCTACTCTTTGTCAGAAGTATTCCGCAGATGAGTAGATACTTCTTCCATACAACTTTGAACGTATGTTACTATTCTGATTTGCGCTAGCTGAATCCCCACTTCACGGAGCTCACTCGAATTCTAACTACCCCGAACCCAAATTTGCTCGAAGTCTGATGACATGATATTGACGAGCTGATCGGTTTTACAATTTTAGGAAATTCCAATTATGTTATATTATTATTGGTTAGTAAAAGCGTCGAAAACCACTCCAACTAATCTAGTCGAAAAAGCTGAGTCTGCAAATCTACATTTTTTGTCATATAGTTTTCGAGACATAGTCAAATAGAAGGTTTTGTTGAAATAAAAATCATTGTTCGGAAAAATTTCTACAGTATCATGTATTGTCGAGTATAAAAATCAGAGCGTTCTTTATAAAGCCATATATTATAAAGCCTTTAATCTGATTTTTGAAGCGATAAAATATCTATCAATTCATTAAGCTCATATTGATATCAACTACTCGTCACAAATTCTTCTTCTCATAAATTTAAACTCGCTCTCAAAATAAGTATTCTACGAGCTTTTCAATTCACCAAGCATTAGAGATTAGCGAATTGAACTAACTTAACAGCTGTTCAAACATATTGGCAGCATTTACGAAGCAAATAATTATTCCAGGGTGCTTTATGTAATTCCTCAGTTCGAAATATTAAATTATATATTATAGAAAGTCGCTTCATTGAACAATCGAAAGATTCAGAAGGAGTGTTATCAATTCTGTTATACTTTGCAATTTACGACTAAATAGAAAAATTCTTATTAGAACGCAGCTCTGTTAGGAGCAACTGCTCAAGAAAAATAAACCTAATGTGCTGCATTAGTAATCTCAGCGATGTTTTGCAAAGGGAGCTGAAAACGTTCTTAAACATCTACATACATATCTTCCAAAGAAAAAGCCTAGAAATAACAATAAAGCAATCCTGACACCAAACAAACTAAAATACTCTTCAAAATTCTTTGAAACATCTCAATATTTTCCTGCAAGGCATATTAATGTTTTCATTTACAGTTATTCTGCCAACAGTAGCGCGAACACAGGTATGTACGTAAATGAAAAATCATACCTTTTTGTCTGTACTCAAGCATTTTCAAACAAACCTGGCTGCTGTCTTAATGAGCACTCGAAACGCGCAACTCATACGCTTTGCGCTCGCAGGCAACTCATACGCACCTAAATATTGGTAGGCAGAAACATACAAGCGTATTGTACAAGCGTACATACTTACGCTACTCGAGTCAGTCGAGTTCGCTTTGCTACTGAAGCCATCAGTTCTTTAGTCAGTCATTCAGTCGTTCATTTAGTCAGTCTGTTCTATAAGCTCCGTGTTTGTATACACACTTGAAGTCTGTTAGCAATGTTCGCTGTTTGTTATACGCTGCTGTCCTTTGTAGTTGGCTACGTTGAGGGGAGGTCATGGTCATGGGTGCACCCTACACGGCGTATGAGCGATATTTTTATTGCTCTTTCACAATTTTTCTCCAACATCATCTCCTCTCCGAGCCGTATGTGTATGAGTTTCGTGTTTCGCTTTGCATTTGCGACCTGTTCATTACGTTTTCGTCTGTTCGACTAATATTCCAATGGTGTCCCCTCCCACTTCTCAGTTACACATACCGGCGCCACTTACACTTCACTTTTGCTTTTGTTTCGATTTGTATGGCGAATGCTCGTTGAGTGCAGCCGCGCTCTAGGTCATGTTGTCTAATGAATTTTTGCCTTCCTTCTCCTTCGTTGTTGTTGTTTTTGTTGTTGTGTCTATGGGTTTTTATATTTTTTCATCACAAGTAAACACACGCACACATACATATGAACATATTAGTGGTTTGTGTTGGCTATTTTAATATTATGTCCTGTAATGTGTGTCTGCATGTTCGTTTTAATTACACACAGTAAACTTAAATACAAATTCATTTCGTAATTTATATAAGCGTCCAGCCGTTCCGACCGTTACATTTCTTTCACTTCTAATTACCACGCACACACCCACACACCTCTCATACACTCACACACAAACAAATACTTGTGAGTAGCAGTACTTCGACTTCTCTCCATGTGGTATTCCAAGCACATCCGCAGATTTGAAGTGGTGCGCCTAAGTAATTACTAACAATTACAACAATAGCAATGGGGCTGCTGCTGCCATTGGCATCGTCACCTAAACGCCAGCGGAAAAATAGCCAAATTATCAGTGACACAATGGCAACTCCCAGCCAACCACTGACCATCAAGCGGCTGTCTACAGGTCCGTATTTTTTCATTTAGTCCTGTCTTTAGTTGTTTGCGTGCGTGTGCGTTATCTGCTGCAGTATGCAATTGACAGTGAAGCGAACTTTCGCCTGTCACTCAGCCAGTTATCCACCCCGGATGCCGTCATTTCCGTTGGCGAGTGATCCGTAATTAATATAAATTAGTTTTTTTTACTCCGCAAGTTTTGCTAAGCAAATCCCATTCAACGACAGCTTCACTAATCGTTATTGAGGTTATGTGTTTATAGTAAACCGTGTTTTTACAGGGTGACACACTTGAAATAATTGCGCTATTTGTTGTTGAATATATATTTTTTGTAAATGTTTTAGTTAGTATATGATAAGGTTTGCAATTCAGTCAGTATAAATTTAAGTTTCTCAAACAAATTTTCCCTTATCTCTTCTTTGAGGAAAAGAGAGAGCTTTCAACCTATACGGACGTGTATTTTATGCGCTCCGTGATTATTCTCTAAAACCTAAAATTAAAATAAAATAAGTAAAAAACAAAACAACTTAAACAGTGCATTAAGCCAAGCGTTAGTCAATAACGCCGAAATTGTTAGCAAAACAAAAAAAAATCACAAAAATAAAAGTGTACAAACAATAATAAATACTAAATAACAAATTCTAAGTGCGAGAAAATAAACAATAAACAATAACATGAGCGCTGCGCAGCCTCACCAACAAGGCCGTAGGCATTCTCTGAATGCCTACTTTAGCTTTGTCGAGCCTGCAAAACCAGCTCCTACCAACAAACAAGGCAAAGGCGAGAAGGATGAGACATCTCAGCGATCAACGGAGCAGCACCCTAAGCAGAGCTTAGCAACAACAATAGTAGCAGAGAACGGCAGCCAACAACGGCCAGCAACAAACACGAACGCATCAACATATAAGCAGGTACCTGCAAGCGAGCAGACAGCGAAGAAAACGCAAGGTGAGAATGCACAAATCAAAAAAGGTCCATCTGTTCAGATTGGCATTGACCGCTACGTCAATATTAAAAGGAAATTAAGTCCTGTGAAGTCAGCGGTCAATCCTAAAAAATTTCTAGGCGGCACGCCAACCAAGAATAAACCTGACGTTTTAAATGGCAACAGATTTGCCGTACTAAGCAATGGTTCTGATGATGATGCGAAGGGTACCACCACAGTCGCGTATGCCAAACCGCCCCCAATATATTTGCGCGAGCGTAGCTCAAATACTCTTGTTGCTAAATTAAGCGAAATTGTAGGTACAAAAAACTTTCATATAGTGCCTTTAAAAAAAGGCAATATAGATGAAACGAAAATACAGACATACACTGAGAAAAGTTTTATGGATGTTGTAAAGTTTTTGTCGGATAAAAACAAAAATTATTATTCCTATCAGTTGAAGAGCTCAAAGGGCCTAGCTGTAGTAATTAAAGGTATAGAGTCATCTGTAGACTCTAGTGAAATCAAAGAAGCTCTTGAAGAATGTGGCTTTGAAGTTAAAACTGTCGTAAACATCTTTAACAGAAACAAAGTACCACAACCAATGTTTAGAATTGAATTGATGCCGAATTCTAACCAGCTTAAAAAGAACGAAGTGCATCCAATATATAATTTAAAATATTTGCTGCACCGTAGAGTAACCGTAGAAGAACCACACAAAAGAAACGGTCCGGTACAATGCACCAACTGCCAAGAGTATGGGCATACCAAATCTTATTGCACTCTACGCAGTGTTTGTGTGGTATGTGGAGATTTACATCCCACTTCAAAATGTATCCTCAAGAAAGAGGATTTAAACAAAAAATGCAGCAACTGTGGAGGAAGTCACACTGCCAACTACAGGGGTTGTCCTGTTTATAAAGATTTGAAATCGAAGTTGTCACAGGGAATTCAAGCAAGACGTAACCAAATGTTACATACTCCCCGTACTAACATTATAGATATCACAGACCATATTCCGAAATCTAGTAATATTAAAAATAATACTGTACAAGGGAGCTATGCCAATGTTGTAAAAGGCAACAATGTACAAATGCAACCACCGCAAAATCCTCCAAATAGTGGTATTGAAAATATGATTCTAAATCTGACTCAATGTATGACACAATTCATGTCTACGATGCAAAACATGATCCAAGATTTAATAAAATCACAAAACCAAATGCTGCAAACCTTATTAAGTAAAAAATGAGCATACTAAACATTTGTATATGGAACGCTAACGGTGTTAACCAACATAAACTAGAGATAATTAGATTTCTGTCTGAAAAAAATATAGATGTAATGTTAATATCAGAGACTCATCTGACAAACAAAAACAATTTTAAAATACCGGGATTTAGACTGTATGTTACAAATCACCCGGATGGAAAAGCACATGGCGGAACGGCAGTATTGGTTAGAAATCGGTTAAACCACTTTACTCTGGGTTCTCATGCTACAGCACAGTTACAAGCTACAACAATATCGTTAAAAAATCGGGGTTGTGATTTAAATCTATCGGCTATATACTGCCCACCTCGTTTTAAAATTACAGATAGCGAATTTAAAGACTTCTTTGGAACGCTAGGTCATAGATTTCTAGCAGGTGGAGATTATAATGCAAAACACATGTACTGGGGGTCACGTCTTAATAATCCGAAAGGACGCCAGTTGTACCAAACCATTATGAACCACAATAACCTTGATATAATATCTCCTGGTAAGCCTACATACTGGCCCAGTGATCGTAACAAAATACCAGATTTAATTGATTTCGCTGTAACCAAAAATATAGATAGATCACTTGTGACAGTTGATACATGTACAGACTTATCTTCAGATCATTCACCTGTACTAATAAAGTTGTGTGAAGAACCCATATTCGTTGAGCCAAAGGTGGGTCTAACATCTCACAAAACGAACTGGTTAAAATACAAAAAATATGTGAGTAGCCACATTAATATTGATGTAAAAATAGATACAGAAAGAGATATTGATGAAGGTATAAGAGAATTTAATGATGTAATATCAAATGCAGCTGTCATAGCAACACCAAACATAAGCAATAAACCGATTATCCGCAGAAAACTCACTAATAATGAAATAGAAAAGCTTGTAAATGAAAAAAGGCGAGCTAGACGTGAATGGCAGTTAAATCGCTCCCCTTCTACTCAGCTGCAACTAAAATATGCTGTACGAAAACTAAAAACAGCGCTTAAACGTGAGGAAGAATACCACACTCACAATTATATAAAGAAACTGTGTCCAAATTCAAACAATGGAAATTCTCTTTGGAAAGCCCAAAAGTCAGTGAAGCCTCCAGTAGACTCCAACTTGCCTATAAGAGGCTTGGGTGGAAACTGGGCAAGAAGTGACGAGGATAAGGCAAATTGTTTCGCAAATCACCTAGAAAAGGTATTTCAACCTAATTGCCCAAAGAACAGCTTTAAGCTGCCAATCATCTCCAATAGCGCTAACGAGTCGCTTGGGTCTATTCAAACGTCATCTTCTGAAATTATTAAAATCATAAAAGAGCTGAATCCTAAAAAGTCGGCAGGACACGATAAAATTACTCCAAAAATGCTAATTGAGTTACCAAATATTGCTTTAACAGTACTCTCCTTGCTCTTTAACGCTATTCTCAGTTTCGGGTACTATCCAAGTTCATGGAAAAAGTCGCAGATCATCATGATAGAGAAAACAGGTAAAGACTTGACACAGCCGTCTTCATACAGACCAATCAGTCTTCTACCCTGTCTTTCTAAAATATTTGAAAAAATGTTACTATCACAGATGTCTCCTTTCCTCCTTGAAAATAATGTAATACCAACGCACCAATTCGGTTTTCGTGCAAAACATGGCACTGTAGAACAAGTAAATAGAATTACTAACGAAATCAGAAGGGCGTTCGAGTATAGAGAGTACTGTTCTGCTATATTTCTAGATGTGGCTCAGGCGTTCGATAAAGTTTGGCATGACGGGCTTTTATATAAGATTAAAAAAAGCTTACCTCTCGAAATGCATAAAACCTTGGAGTCTTATTTAAAAAATAGAAAGTTTACTGTCAAAGTAGGAGACTTCATATCTGAAGAACGACCAATAAGAGCTGGTGTACCTCAGGGCAGTGTTTTAGGGCCAACTCTATACATAATATATACAGCAGACCTTCCAACAGCTAGTAATATTTTGACATCAACTTTTGCGGATGACACAGCTTTAGTGAGCCGAAACAAATGCCCAATTATAGCATCAAAAGTATTAGGAGCGCATTTGATTTTTGTCGAAGAATGGCTAGCAAACTGGCGTATAAATGTAAACGAACAGAAGTGCAAGCATGTTACATTTTCTCTAAGACCAAAAACGTGTCCGGCAGTTAAAATGAACAATATTTTAGTACCCCAAGCGACTGAAGTAACATATCTTGGTATTCACTTGGATAGAAGGCTCACGTGGAGAAAACACATATCGAGCAAAATAACCTGCATGAAGATAAGAGCAGCACATTTAAATTGGCTTTTAAATAAAAATTCAAAACTTAGCCTAGACAACAAAGTTCTATTATACAACGCGGTCATAAAGCCGATTTGGATGTACGGCATCCAACTGTGGGGTACGACCTGTGCAACCAATATCGATATAATTCAGAGATTCCAATCAAAAATGCTTAGAACAATCACGTGCTCACCATGGTACATGCGTAATGAAAATATCCATAAAGATCTTGGTATTCTCATGGTAAAGAAAGAAGTAGAGAACAGCAGAAATAAATATTTGTCCAAACTCCGCGATCACCCAAACCCATTGGCTAATGCTTTATTACATTCTTGTAATCAATCACGTCTAAAAAGAAGAGATATGCCAGCACACTGAGGAGCAACGTTTCACCAAAACAACTCAATCAATTGGTTGAGCTTGTCTAGTTTTAATTAGAATTAAGATTTTATAACTTATTGTTAGGCTCCAAAGAGCAGATTCAATAAATAAAGAATTATATAAAAAAAAAAAATCTCTTCTTTTGAAACAATATTTTTCTCTCCGTAGGGTAATAATTAAAACCCTATTAAAAATATATATAATAATTATTTTTATTTAATATAATATAGTGTAAATATATATAAATTTATCTTGTTTCTAATTGAAAATAAATATCAAACATTCTCTATAAACAAAAGTTCAGTTATAGCAGGATTAGGAACTCACTTGGAACTAGTGGAAAAACATTGATATTTTATGTATTTTAGAATCATTTGGAATATATTTATAAGAGTAGCCATCAAAAAAATGTATTTTTCATGTTTCTTTCCAAAAAGATCGTTAAAACATACTTTAATGGATCTATGTATAATACATCATTGGAAATCATTAGACCTTATCGTCTTTCGAAATCGACTCGTAAAAGTACAATTCAAGTTTTTAAAAGATTTGTGTCGTATTTACTTGTAGTAACGACCCTCAGCAAACATGCCCGATTTCTATTTCTAAACGACTTTGGATCTGCCGTTTGTCGTTTGTCGTTGGTGTTATTGTCATGTTCTTTTATTACTCTTCTTCAATCAGATCCTAACAGATATTGGCTAACCTCTTCTTACCTGATTAGTTTTTGCTAATGACTATAGGTGACTTAAAGTTTACCATGTCTAGATAGATAAGATATATATAATATATTAAGGAGTCCAACTTTAGTACTTTAGCATATGACTCAAGCAGCTCACAACTTCCGGTTTTAGACCAACAGACATCCGTTTGAAGGCGAGCTAAAGTGAGGAGGCGAAGCCCGCTTCTGCGGTTTAGCGTAGGGGGTGGGACCCACCACTTAAAAAAACCTCCCCAATGAAAGACCGAACAGAGCCACGGATGAGAAACCCCACTTTTGATGACGACCCATGCCAACGTTTTAAGGATCACGATTTGAGGGCATGCACCTGGAATGTGCGGACCCTTAAGGAAGGTGCCTCTGCCCAGCTGGTTGATGTCCTCATACATCTAAAGGCTGACATCACCGCTATCCAAGAAGTGCGATAGACCAAACAAGGACGGAAGAAGGTGGGTCCTTGTGACATCCTACAGCGGCCATATAAAGGAGCACAAATTTGGTGTTGGATTTGTGGTGGGATAGAAATTCCGTTGCCGAGTCCTGGCATTCACTCCGGTGGAGGAACGTCTGGTCAAAATCCGCAGCAAAGCGAGGTTCTTCAACATATCGCTTATTTGCGCACACGCATGAGGGGATTTACAGAAGGTTTCAAGGTTATCATGTAGGGACCGAGGAGGTAATCTGGTAACGGATGTCCAGAGGATACTGGGATTATGGAGGGAACACTTCTCCGACCTGCTGAATGGCAGTGAAAGTACAACACCAGGAGATGGCGAACCCGATTCCCCAATCGATGACGATGGAATAGATGTTCCATTATCCGACCATGAAGAAATTCGAATAGCAATTGCCCGCTTGAAGAACAACAAAGCAGCGGGGGCCGATGGATTACCAGCCGAGCTATTCAAATACGGCGGTGAAGAACTGATAAGGTGCACGCATCAGCTTCTTTGTAGAATATGGTCGGAAGAAAGCGTGCGTGATGATTGGAATCTCAGTGTGCTCTGCCCAATCCATAAAAAGGGAGACCTCACAATCTGCGCCCATTACCGTGGTATAAGTCTCCTCAACATTGCATACAAGGTCCTGTCGAGCGTATTGTGTGAAAGACTAAAGCCGTCAACGAACTGATTGGACCTTATCAGCTTTAGACTTGGAAAATCCTCCATGGACCAGATATTCACCATGCGCCAAATCTTGGAAAAGACCCGAGAGAGAAAAATCGACACTCACCAGCGAAATATCTCCTATCATCAAACAAACAGTCAGCGCAATCGCGTCTTGGCTTCCACGTCACTGTTGACAGTCATAACTTTGAAATCGTACCAACAATGTCAGCCTCAAAATCCAACGCAGAATCACTCCTTGCAACAGGTCCTGCTTTGGACTGAGTAGGCAATTTACTTTAGGTAGTGTGACGTTATTGTGGTTGTTGTTTTTCTTCTGATAAAATTTCCTAAATTACTTAAGAATTGCGCCAAGTTAACTTTATTACTCACATATAATCGACTGATAACAATATAACAGCAATATCCTGGTCATTAAGATATTGTACTTCAATGGTGACTGTAGATTTCTTCAGCACTGCGATTATGTAGATGGTTTTCGTCTGCTGCTTATTAAGTAGGAAGCTGTATAGCTTAGTATAAATATATATATACATATGAGAGGCGATTTCTTGTTTTGCAAACGAGTTGCAAATGATTAAAAAGTAATTCTTATACTGGTTAAATTCAATTATGTATATCAAGTTCATGTCATTATATATCATTCTCGACTATTTACATATTAATTTCTCTCCCTAATTGCAACAAGCTAAAAATATGAAGATCCAGTTGTTTTTTAGTTACAGTTGTCGCTCAACAACATTCCCGAAATGTGAGAAATTTTTCCACAACAAAATCCTCTACAAATGGATACTATTAATTTTCAATGTCACAAGTCACAATTGAAGTTAAATTGCAGCTCTTTAAATATTTATCTGGCTGAATTTGGGGAACTTCATTACAATTTCGGGTATTTAAGGAAAATCGAATTTGAATCTGAGACACACAGCTGCTCTAACGGACGGACTAATTTGTACATGCTCCGCCCTCAGCTCTGGCAGCTGTTTTACAATTTCATTAATTTTGTAATTTTACATAACATTTCATTGCATTCATTATGTCCAGACGACTCATTAACAAGCAGCGAAATCAGAAATGACAAGAAATGTAAATAAATTATTTTCTCGGCAAACTTAAAGCCAACAAATTGTAAATGAATTTTGTAAAACACAAAACCAAAAACCAAAAAAAAAAAAAAATGGTGGCAGCGTTAAATTCCGTTTCATTACGTAAATGTATTTTGGTAACAACAAAATGGAAATAAAAATGCCGACATTAAAGTTTTCGGCAAAGTTGACGAGCGCACAACAACAAAGTTTCGAAAAACTTTAACGCAGCAACTCAGCGCAATTAAATCCTCACGCTCTCACGCAAGGCAAGCAGACGATGCGGCGCTGAACGAAAAGCAAAAGCGCACCAAAGACTTTTTTGGGCTCACGCCCACATGCGTGCAATCGCATTGAGACGGGCCCCTGGGGGGCTAAGAAAACGGTGCCAATAAAAGAAACAAGTTGGAGGCGTGGGAAATGTGGTAATGCACGAATTTCAAATCGTTTAGCAACTTTTGAACTTCTTCACTTCACTTGAATTTATTTTACGAACATTTCACCTTTGTTGGCGGGTACAGTGGCGACAAAAAAAATTGTAACTTTTTTATCTATAGTAATATTTGTGCGCATCAGCAACACCAAGAATGTCAGCTACTTTTAAATGAGTAGTCAATTTAAAAGTAAAGTCCTCTCTCGACGAATAAAAACCAAATTCCACAAGTCGCACATTATTCTCGTCCTGCTATATGGTTTTGCCGAAGATTTATGGTCCTTTGAACATTGGCAACGGCGAATACCGCAGAAGAACGAAGAGCTGTACGAGTTATTCGACGACTTTGACATAAATTAAATAAAAAACGGCTATGATAGTTAGGTCATGTTGTTTGAATGGACGAAAACAGTCCAGCTTTGAAAGTGTTCGTTACAGTACCAGATGTTAAAAGCAGAAGAAGAATACCTCAACTCTGTTGGCACGACCAGGTGGCGAGCGACTTGGTTTCGATTGGTATTTTCCTTGGTAACCTTCCAACCAAAGAGAATGGATGAAAACCAGTTTCGGAGAGGCAAACAACCCGTGTCTGGACAAGAGGGCCAGAGAAATAATTAGTCGATGCCAAATTGCTTGAGTTCCTAATAGCTCATGAACCACTAGTTCTAGATATCTTTCGAATTACTAGCAATTGAAATGAGATCCAACCCATTCCAAAACTTTGTAAACCGCTTTAAAATGTATGGTAACACCTCTGGACCTTATTCTCTCTTAACTTTTACGCAATCACGATTGGATCATATCGATAAAAAATTATTTAAATGATTACTTCATTAGTAGTAGTACCTCCAAAGGGTAATTCAACACTTCTTATAAGATGATTTTTTTGTGAAAAAATCCGATTCATTACTTTTTGTTGGGATTCAAAGAATCTTCATCATCACCAATATATAACCATAAATTCATTTCATAGGGACAATACGAAGTACATAAACAATATGATAAATATATTAAAATGGGGACCTCCATGCTAATGGAGATAACAATGCATTCAACCTTAATTGAGACTACATATTTTAAAGAAGATTTTATAATTACCTATAAAGAAAACTTAGTTTTTAGGAGGAAATATTTTAAAATATCTCTATAGAAAAATAAGCTATGAGATGTCCTGTATTGGAGGCCGTTTGTGCCACTTCTTAATTGCAAGTATTACACCAAACCGAGTTGGAATGCGTAGAGAGCCTTTTGGAACATCGTTGCAAAATACTTCCTCTAGGCCTCGGCTACAACTGTATCGCACAGCCGAATTTAATACATTAAGATTATAATTGAGAAAGCAGTTTTTGCCTTTCACACTGCCGACTACTCTATTAACGATCAGTTATTTTATGTTTTTGTTTTTGCTGTTCATAGGAAGGTGGGAAGTTGCATCAGCTGTTTGATATTTTATCAGCCAAATTTTCAGAGTGAAGAACAACCCGCGAGTTGTATTTCAGTTTCAACTCGATTTGTATTCGATTAAAAAAATTAAAAAAAAATGTTTTTTTTTTTGTTAATTGAACTAAATCGATATCATTGGAAACAACACCCGCGCCGTTAGTTCTGCTTTTTCCCGCCTGGGTAAGGAAGCGAAGCGAATGGGTCTGGTGGTGAACGAGGACAAGACGAAATATCTCCTGTCATCAAACAAACAGTCAGCGCATTCGCGTCTTGGCTCCCACGTCACTGTTAACAGTCATAACTTTGAAGTTGTAGATAATTTCGTATACCTAGGAACCAACATTAACACCGATAATAATGTCAGCCTTGAAATCCAACGCAAAATCACTCTTGCCAACAGGTGCTACTATGGACTGAGTAGGCAATTGAAAAGTAAAGTCCTCTCTCGACGAACAAAAACTAAACTCTACAAGTCCCTCATCATTCCCGTCCTACTTTATGGTGCAGAAGCGTGGACGGTGTCAACATCCGATGAGACGGCACTAGGAGTTTTCAAAAGAAAGGTTTTGCGGAAGATTTACGGTCCCTTACACATTGGCAACGGCGAATACCGCAGAAGATGGAATGATGAGCTGTATGTGTTGTTCGACGACATAGACATAGTCCAGCGAATAAAAAGACAGCGGCTACGCTGGCTGGGTCATGTTGTTCGAATGGATGAAAGTGCCCCAGCTCTGAAAGTTTTCGATGCAGTACCCGCTGGTGGAAGCCGATGAAGAGGGAGACCTCCACTCCGGTGGAAGGACCAGGTGGAGAAGGACCTGTCTTCACTTGGTATTACCAATTGGCGCCAAACCGCCAAAAGGAGAGATGCGTGGCGCACTGTTGTGGACTCGGCTATAACCGCGTAAGCGGTTTCTACGCCAGTTAAGAAGAAGAATTGAACTAAATCAGTTCTTTGATTGATCAAAAGACGGTTAATTGATCAATTAACCCCTAAAATAAAAGATTAGAACCTCCATTCTGACTTTTTAAGGTTTAAAGTTGCTTTATTTAAATCACTGCCAAAATATTTCACACAACTGTAGCGACATATGTCGGCACACATGTAAGCAATTGCAATGACAAACTTGGGACAAATTCGTTCTCGTTAAAAAAAATAATCTATAACGATACGGCTGCTGCAGCCACTTAAGCACCCCCGGGCCGGCATGTAGGTTCGAAGCAGGCAATAAGAGTTTCACAAGTTTACGCAGTAAACTAAAACGTCAGTTAGGGAATGACAGGTAAATGAAAATGAAAAGTTAGCACAACATCCAGCTCGCAGGTAGTGGCGAAATGCTGAGGATGGTCAACAAGCTGCCATATAGTGAAATATTGCGCACTTTTAATTTCCATTTCTGCACGGCGCATAGCGCTTGTGGCAGCTAACAACAACAGAAACTAACAACAACCAAATGGCAGCATTTAATTTATTTGTCATCGCTAGCTGCAGCAGCTGCTGCCAACGTTGCAGTACGCGCTTGCTGTCATTTTTGCTGCCGCTGTGCCATGCGCCGTTATGCGCATTTGATTGCCAACTGCAGCTTTTGCGTAAATAGCGGCGAATAAAAAGAGTCAGCGACTGCATAAACAAACGGCGAATGGCGGTAAAAAAAGAGAAATAAAGCAGAAATACACACAAAAACTGACAACGGCAGCGTAAACAAACTAAGCTTTTGCGCGCCCAGAAGTATGCAACAGTAAATGCCATTTGCATGCATGCAACAAATATACTACAAACAACGACATGGCACCGATGCAGTTATTTAGCGGCACAACATGCGTATGTAACGGACTAAAAGTCACGAAAAATAGCTACCGATTTTTTACCGCGCCCCTTCACAGCGCGTCGGAACTGGTTGCTACCAGCTTTTAGCTTTTACTTTCACGACTTCATGCTACTAACTCCCCGCCTAACGGTGCACCTACGCTACGGCACAAAAACTTGGGATGCGCACAACAAATTGAAGTAAGAACGCCGAAAAAGTGCAACGCCCAAAAAAATGAAAAAATGGCCGCACAAATAAACAACAACAATAACGTCGAAAATCTAACGCAAAAATATTACTTTGTGATTCTGCCGCGTTGGTGTGTGTTGTTGTTTTTGCGACTGCCACCGAACAGCGAACAGGTTTATCTGCAACATGTACTGTGCTTTGTTGTTGCTGTTGGCAGCGCTTGCAAATTCATGGAACAAAATACAGCCAAAACATGCACATCAAAGTAAATATTTGATTTTGTGCAAAAAAAGGAGTAAAAAGAAATAGAAAAAAACAGGCTCGCTGTGGTGTTGCACATTTCTTTGTTACTCTAGCTTTTCATGCCACACATCTGTGGCACTGTGCCACCACCACTTCCGACAGCTGCATGCAACTTAGCGTCAGCTTAGCGGCAGGTGAGCAGCGGCAAAAGTGAGCGAGTCAACGAGGGAGCGAGGAGCAATTCCGGTTTTTTCATGCTCTCATGTCGAATGTCACAGCGGCTGATTGGCGTAGTCCCTAATAAAAATGCTACAGCATGCGCGGGCATACAAACCGATCTGCATATATGCACACTCGCTTCTTCTGGAAAGTACAAGTTAGTATATGCTTTAACAGCAAATTGTTTCTTGCCAATTAAGCCACATTTGTCTGGTGTTCTACAATATTACTCTTCATTCCAGTGAAAGTTTATGCAAATTTCGTTCACATACGAGCAACATTTAAATTTACTTCTCGAACATAAGAATAGTTAAACATTTCAGACAACCACATCCAAGTGTTGAAAAAGCAATTCAGAATACAAAATGATGCACTTAAATAATTCAGTCAATGTCCAAAAGAACAAACTAAGTCCGTTAGTTAGTGATCTGTTTGTAAACTCCACCTTTTTACTAGGAATTTAATCCGATAAAGCAAATCGACTAATCGCACAAAACCGTACTTGAAGAATAAAATATTATCACACACCAATTAGTACTTCGAATTGCTTCCGGTACCACCATATTCCACCCACCGAATTTAGTATCCAGCGGATATGTTCTGTTATAAGACCTGCTTTTTGTCAAAAAGGCCAGCATACATTTTTATATAAACCCAAACGATTACCCTCCTCTCGCATAACCGACGCGTGGGGCGCAATCCGCAACGAGAAGAATTTGCCGAGGCATGAAGGCAAGAGTTTTTAAGCGTCGAGATCTCAAACTTCTCAGCTACAGAAAGAAAAATTTCATCAGCTAAGATTTAAAATTTACAAAAACTAAAGGTTAAAACTTGTTTAATGTCACTTATTAAGCGAAGACAAAATAGTTTTTTGATGCTAAAGACAGGAATGAGGATTAAAATCATAACATATTTGGCGGAATGGTTCGTTTAACTCAAAATTTGTTCTCGAAGATTTTAAAAGTAATGGTCTAAACTGCCTAGATGAACGAAATGGGGCATTAAACTTGATAACAGACAAAACAAAAGAGCTACAAACTGAACCATTCAGAAGTTTTACTAGAAATATTATGCCTAGCATTTCCCTACGACTAGTGAGTGTAGGTAGATTTAAAAGTTTTAAACAACTAGTATACGGAGGAAGATTCAATCTTGAATCCCAATGTAAGTGACCTAAAGCAAAAAGTAAAAATTGTTTTTCAACGGACTGTAGCTTATCAGAATGGGTATGGTAGCTAGGATTCCTTACCACAGAACCATACTCCAATATAGGCCTTACCAATGTTGCTTTAGACCAACGTTAAACAAAGCTAAGAGCACATTTAGCTTCTAAGATTATTGAATTTACATGAGAATTAAAATTTAGTTTACGGTCCATGGTACCTCCTAAATCAACAAAGCTAAATACTTGCTCTGAACTGAAGTTATTTATTACTTAGGGAGAAGGATCAAAAGATCTACCGAAAAGCACATCGTTTTACATTTTTTAAGATTCAGGGACATATCATTTTTGTGACACCAAGTAACTAAATTACTTAAGTCCGATTTTAACTCATTTCTTTCGTTACAAGAAGTATATGATTTAAAAAGTTTTACATCATCCGCATATAAAAAATGTTTGAAAACTTAATTACGCTAGGTATATCTGCCTACAGTAAAACTTTTCTTCATAAAGCTAGAGTTTTAAATTAAACTACAGATCAATAAAATCCTCAGAGTCTTCCACAATACCCTCTGATGAAGATAAAACCCTTCAGTGCTGTGTTCACTTGTACTTGGATTGATATTCCAAACATTGCCTAATATTTTTTGTAGTTAGATGTATTTAGTTAGGTAGGCGTTGCTCTAAGATATTACACGCTCCTAGAGGTTCCCATGTTTTGAACAAAGCCACGAAAGACACCTAGCTTTAAGCGCGTCAACATTACTTTTTTACTCTATTACTTCAAATCTGAAATTATTATTGGCGCAATAGATCACATCTCTCAGTATCTTGTATTTCAGGGTTCGTAAGTTAAAAAAGGTGTCTAAAATCGAAATATTTGCTTCAGAATTTCGAAAAATATCTTTTGAAAATGCATTTTTAATTATTTTGTACGCAAACAACCTCACCGTTTGTTCTGATTTCTCCTGACTGGATAATGAAACGAAGCGAGTGGGTTTGGTAGTGTACGAGGACAAGACGAAATATCTTCTCTCATCAAACAAACAGTTGGCGCATTCGCGACTTGGATCTCACGTCACTGTTGACAGTCATAACTTTGAGGTTGTAACAATATCAGCCTGGAAATCCAACGCAGATTCACCCGAACAAGTGCTACTTTGGACGGTGTAGGCAATTGAAAAGTAAAGTCGTCTCTCGACGAACCAAAATAAAACTCTACTAGACGCTCATTATTTCCGTCCTGTTTTATGGTACTGAAGTATGGACGATTTCAACATCCAATGAGACGGCACTAGGAGTTTTCGAGAGAAAGGTTTTGCGAAAGATTTATAGTCCTTTGAACATTGGCAATGGCGAATAATGCAGACAATGTAACGATGAGCTGTACGAGGTATACGACGACATTGGCATAGTTCAGCGAATAAAAAGACAGGGGCTACGCTGGCTAGGTCATGTTGTTCGAATGGATGGAAACACTCCCGCTTTGAAAGTGTTCGATAAAGTACCCGCCAGTGGAAGCCACGGATGTCGAAGACCTTCACTCCGCACTTGTAATCTCCAAATTGCAAAACGAAGAGATGGATGTCCCGCTCTGGTGGATTTGGCTATAATCGCCTAAGCGAGACCGCTGTAAAAATCCTTTTCTTATATTTATCGGTATAAATTGATCTTTCTCTTTATTATTATATTAGAAGTATAACATCATACTCCGGAATATTTGAGCTGAGGTACATTCCAGCCTTGTTCGCGTAGCGGGTTTAAAGCCGCGCTTAGAAAGCCACTATTAAATGTTCGATTTAAAATGGCAGACACTTTAGAAATTTTAATTAAGCGTAACAAGCCTTAGAGGAAAACTCTAATAGGCTTAAAGATTTATACGCAACCTCGAATATTCGTGAGTTCTCTTCAGCATCTTTAAGCTCTTTTTTCGGTTACTAGATCATTGTAACGTATGTTCTGCTAAATAGGAGAGCAAATCCAAATCTAACTCCTGCATTTCAGCAAATGTACGAGTATCGTTTTATATAGGTATAGAATTGAATGCAATCATAAGCACCTCTTAGTCACCTGAGGCAAATTGAATGCAACTAACGACCTGTAGTAAATATGTAGTAGCGAGGAATTAAACGAGTTCACTTCAAAAATAAATTGACTTTACCTGAAATGTATCAAAGTATAATAAATATGTACAAATATATATAATTGAGTATGAGCATATATTTATATAACCCACCAGACACTCATTTGTAGCATTCAGCAATAAAATTGCATTTAGTCCTTTTACATACGAGTATATGCAAGGACTTCTGTACGATATTTGTTAAAGTATGTGTGATAAAATAGATTTCTATTTCGTTTAGCACTTGAGTTAATACGAAAGCCAAGAAAATAAGTAAGAGATAAAGTGCTAACACACATGCAACGGTTAACACAGGCGGTAATAAGAGTGTGACTTGGTATTAACAAGAGGAGGATGTGTTTATAGAGAATGCGCACGGAAAGTGCCAAAAGGATTGCAAAGTGCTGCTTAAAAAAATACCCCGAAATAGTAATACAAAATACTGAGATATATATGTATATACATATGTGTCGAAGAAAAGTGTATGCTTAACTGGTGAAAATATTTGAGCTTTTCCACTTTCGTAGTCGAGAAGAAAAGATTTGTGCCTGAAGCAATTTCGGGCGTACGAGCTTTGTAAGTCAAGTAGTGTATGGAAAATTGCTGGCAATTATTTGTATTACAAATTGTGGAGTATTGTTGCAATTTGCTGAAAATTACAAAAATAACTGCAAAGTGATTCTAAAAGAGATACTGGATATTGCATCTTGTATATATTATCATTAATTGCTACTTGATACTCTCCACGAAGCTCATATTAAAACAATGTATGAAGTTTAAGGTTAAGAAAGGTTAAGTTTTAAACCTGATGACAGGCACACTCACACTTGATAAATTCTTTTTGAAATCTTGAAAATTCCTTTTTGCTGCTAAAAACTTTATATAGATAACTTTATATTAGATATATCTAATCTATCAACAAAGCCACTCGATTCCAACACAAATCTGTTAAGCCGACAGTCAAAGATTAAATGCCGAGATTATTCTGATATAGAGATACCTGATAGAGCTACTAAAGAAACATTAACTATACCCACTATAACTATGAAATACCCAGTCGTCCCGTTGGGAGCCGCAAGAAAGAAAGAAAACAGCGAAGCTCCGACTCCTTCCCATTTGACCTTTACTATTTGCGATTACTATTTGTGATATTGAGACAAAAATTCCTTGAGATTGCGTTAGCCATGCCTGTCACCTATTCTAATTTTATCAGGTAGTAGCTCGATGATATGATAACGGTTGTTGAACACAGTTAGTGACCTCAAGCCTAGAATCGCAGCCCTGCTATTGGAGTCACTTCCCCTTTATTACAGTCAATATCAGTTCATGGAAAGTTATCCACTTACCTACCAATGTACCATCTCAGCTTTGAAGCAGCCTAAAAGTTGACAAACGACCCCAATATTGTAAAGGCAGTGAACTTGATAGTCGAAAATGAAGTAGAATACCCTTTAGCCTTCTGAATAGGACCATTTCGTTAACACGATCAATCTAGTAAGTCACCCTGACTTACCTTTGCCGTTTCGGTTTTCGAAGCAACTGAAATCTTTTTCACTACAATTAGATCGGCGGAACAAAATGTGTATTGACAATTGAGGTTGGGTTGACCTCATAAGAATAAAGTGGTAATGCAAAAAATCTACAAATGCGATATTGGTCCACATTTAATAACAACCACTATCAACTAACTAAGAGAAATAGTAATAGAAATATATGGAACCTCCGATACTTTGAAAGACCAGGGCTGACCACAAACAGATTACAACAAGAAAATCGATAGATTTCAACGTCGACAACTACACTAAGCACTTATTGGATGTAACCCCATCGTAGGTATGACATAATTAATTATGTATTATGCGATACTCATAAAGCGTCGTGTGTAGCAGGGTAGCAGAGGAGAATCTCGCAAAAAATAAGCGACGTCACTTCTACTGGGTGTGAGGCCACAAGATGAGATTGCCAAGAGAGTAATAAAACTGTTATCTGAAAACGTTATCGACGTACATAGGTAAACCCATGCACTGCCTATATGATGATCTAGATGGGAACTTGGTAAGAAAGTTCGCCCACAAATAGAGCTAACGGATCGCGAAGACTGCAGAAAATGCCAAGAGTAAGTTACCAGGGAAACAATGAAGTATCTCTTGTGTGCTTGTACTGTATTGGCAAGGCAACGTCTTCAACATGTGGGGACCTCGCAGTACGATAATCTGGAAGAGGCATCGTTAGTGAAACATATGAAGGATGGCTACAGACTAACTCAACCTAACCTATGCGATCTGGTACCGATTGGGTACATTTTCGAATCACCTAAACTAACTTTATATCTTCGTTTCGTATTCTAAAGATAAATTAAAAAAAAAAAAACAAATACCGTTACATGTATTCAATATTTAACGATGTTCACTCATTAAAAATGTAAATACCGTTAGCATGCCGTATTCTAATTAACCCATTGTGAGCCACTTCGTAAAAGCACATGCCATCAGCGATGGTGCTCAAGCTATTTTATAACGCCGACGCCAACAACAGAGCAAGAAGAAAGCAGTCATTACTGCTTGCAACAGCAAAGGATACAATAACAATTTTAAGCTCGAATAAAGCTAAAAGTATCAGCGCAAGAACCAAGTGTGATGAGTAATAGCCAAGTAGAGCGTGTATAAAATGCGAGCAAATGAGAATCACACGAGTAGTGACTGTTATAAGAAAATAGCTGGTTTTACTAGGATAATCTGATATACATATACTTAGTGCTTGCTACTACTGAGCAGCTACTGTCCATAATGTTGTTTGTTTTTGTTGTTGCTGCATGTATTGCTACATTAACGGAAAACTGCATAATTTAAGGAGAATTTAGGCCAAACGAAGGAAGCGCAATTTGCAATTATATTCGAGTGTCGGCCAAACGAAGCTGCGAGAGAGAGTGCCGTAGGAACCCCGCCGATGTGTGCTGCTAACGAATTGTCGGAGGCGGGGTGTAATGCGATTGGCTTAAATTGGGTATTACATAATGACTGACACGGCCATTAGTATTTGTTGTCGGCGATAATTTGCTCTAAATTTTTTGTTGTTCGCAACGAGCTTTCGCAGCTTGTTAGCTTATTTGCCGCCACTAACTTTATAATGTAGTTTATTTTCTGCTCTGCTGTGTACTTAGCAATGCTGTTGCCAGCTGTTCTGGTAATTGCTGTTGTTGTTGCAGAAGCGGTAATTGAGTGCTGTTGAAGTGTTGCATTTTGCAAAATTCCACATTATTCACTATTCGTAGATTCTCCCCACTTTGGGGCCATTAAAATTTGGCTCTAGTTAACAAGAGCCAATTGTTTGCTCTACTTTGTGTTGCTTGAATGCGTGTGTGTGGGTGTAATCCCTGTAAATCATTTAATGGGACCCAGATGAGAGACTGACCTCGTGAAACCCATTTAGGTTTAGTGGAACTTCCTGTACAATTTTCTTTCACTTATATGAAGACAAATCTAGCAAATTATTAGAAAACATTTTTATACGACTATCCGTCTATGTGAAGGAATGAGAATCTTTACTCTTATACTTATACTCTTGAATAAAACTAATAAACCAAATTACAAGGGTCGCAAGCTTTTGAAACTTCATTTATAAAATTGACGTAGCTAAAGTCTAAAAGAATTACTAATTAATTTAGGTCCGGGATATTTTTCCCACTTTCGCTATAGCAGCTTTGTAGAGCTGGACCGAACTCTCGTCGTCACAAACTACTATTTTGATATGGGACTGGTACTGGCCGGCCTCTGTGCCTTACGCCAGTGAACCTGGATTGGACATCCGCAAAAGTTGGATGTACTTGTTTTTGTCAGTTTAGCTGACAGCATAGCCTCTTCAGCCGACATCTGCTTTGTTGCAACCGCTTTCGCACACTCTAAGGATTCCTGAAGCTCTTTTGTGAGCTCCTCTTTTGTTGGTAGACTTTCGACGAATCTTCGACATTAATAACAGACCATTCTCTGGTCAATGCACCAGCAACCCTCCCTCCCTCTTGGCCTCTTCCTTAGCCTTATGCCTCTGGTTAGTAGGTCTAGCTCCTGCTGCCACGGTTGAAGTTGCCTTTCTGGAGCTCTCCAGTCGCTTTTTTGCTCATATTTGAAACCACGAGTGTAGGATCCACTTGTGCATAGCCCCCGCTACGCAAATAAGGCTATTTCATTACGGAGGGCACCAGGTATCTGCAAGCTCCGCACGAGGCTGGGCTATTTAGGGTCCCCAGTCAGGTTGATTCTCGGCTCGGGTCGCATGAAACGTCAATGCAACCCTTTTTGCACCCCTTACAATGATACGACTACATCGCTGAGTTCTCTGCTATTGAGGAGTAACGCACACCCGGCCATGGAGTCATACCTTAGCCATAAACCTACCAACTGTGACAGATGCACACCGTTACCAGTTAGACCCTGCCACAGTTGGGTTCAGCAGGAACGTCGTAAGTAATGTGCATATTGCTCCAAAACTGAATAGATCTTAAAAAGTTATGCGCAAATGCTTAAAAAAAAATAGCCTGAAGTAAAAAACAAAGGCAACGGCTATAAAGCGAACTTCAGAATAGAAAAGGACTTTTCCAACGAAAAAAGTTTTAATCTAGATATTTTGGATGGGTTAGCTTTTTTTGGCATGATTTGGAACCAAAATAGGAACCAAGGCGAAGTAGAAACTTTGGTGATGGAAGTGTCATGATCCCGAAAACATTATGTTCCAACAAAAATAAACACAGACATGTTGGAAACAAAATTAATCCCATCACTATCTTCAACCTAAATCAGTATTCTTGCAGAATAATGTTCCTACACACGTCTCACCATATTCTATGCGCTGGTTTATATATTTTGAGTATTACCAAAAAATTTCTATTGCTTCCGGACTACTGATGAGTTCAAGACAAACATTTGTGCCGAAATCAATGCTCTACCATACGAATTACTTGAAAGAATGGAAATTGCCGCACTTCTGACCACTGAGTTAGTGTAAGTAATTCAATACTTCTATATGTATATTCCAATTTAAAAGAGAGAACACCGGCGAGTGGTGTAGAGTTAATTTTATAATTTTCAGATTTGCTGACGCGGCTTTTGATAGTCAGATATATGTATATATGTAAGTACAATGCCATTTAATATATGTACAAAGATATGTCAGCAATTGTAAGCGCTTATTATTGTTGGTGTCTATATTTTTAGAAGTCAAGAAGACACACGAAAATGTGTAAATATATGTATATACATGTTCGCATTGAATATCGTCTGCATGAAAAATAATGCTTCGTAAGTATGTTTTAAAAAGTAAGTTTTAGCAAGTCTTCATATACAACAACAAATGTTTCGGTTATATTGTAGGACCAGTATCGCTCTCCGCATATTCAAGCTTATTTAAAACTCACCTCGAACTGCATCTCATACAACTAGTCAAATTTGGAAGAATATTTTATTTTCTATATAGTAAGTTAGCGTCATTAATGTATCCTGACGGGCAACAACTGGACTGTAGATTAGTACTAACAAAAATAGCATGTGTACACACCAATACACATAAAACAAAACCAACAAGATGCATTTTTATATGTTGATATCTACAATGCAAATTTTTATTAGTGCAGAATTTACTGAACTACGAGCACTTGTGATCCACCACACCTCTCACAACTCAACTCTGTGCCTAAATGCAAATCTGCTTACGCCAGTCGCTCACTTAAAAGCATTAAATGTGTTCTATTTCAGCATTAAATAAAATATAAAACTGTTACAACCACTGTTGCTGTTGTTGTTTTTCTAATTGTATACACCAAAGCAGTTGATGGATGAAGTGTGTGTAAGCGAAGATTTAATGGTTGTTAGCTTCGGCCTCACTTGACCCCTACAATGCACACCATTGGTGGAGTGATCCACCCAGCTAACCATTAGTGTTGAGCTTAAAAGCTACGTTATTTGCAGGCTCCCAACACAGTTTGGGGGGTGAATGTTGGAGGACACGCATTAGCACATACACAGCCATATATTTAAATATATTTTACATAGTTATACATACATATATATGTAGTAGAGTCTGTGTCAGCGCGTGAATGAGTGACGGCGATTTGTAGCTTTTTTGTTATTGTTAGTGTTTATTTGTTATTGTTGTTGCTGTTGTTGCTGAGTATATTCTTGCTATCTAGCAGTTGACTTCGGCATTAGGTTTAATGGCAGTTAAGTGGCATTAGCCGCTGCTTATGCCGAGCTTTAAATGCTTAAATTATTTTAAGTTGCACGCACTTAACAAATAGTCGCAAACCGCCCACAGAGTCGCACGCGGCGGCTGGTGTGATACTAACTATAATGACCGGAGAGTTGAATGGGTTGGTGTGGCAGGTCTCTCAGTTTTGAAATATGAGCGCATTTGCTTTTGCAGACATTTAAAGTGATTAACTTGTAATGAATAGTCGCTTAAATGCTTACTTCAATTTTAACGAGTACTTGATAATGTAGTCAAGCAGAGTTGGTTTAAATTAGTTCTTGGCCAAGAGTTTAAGTATTTAAAATAAAGAAAAAGGATATGTTTAATATTATAAGTGAAATAAGTCTTAAAATATTTAATTCTTCTAATTTTGAGTTGATACGGGTAATTTGCTGAGAGCAGTTCATAGTAAAGTGACGAATTGCTGTTGTTTGCAGCGCAAAGAAATTTTTTTAAGTAAAGAGTATATTTCTATGTTAATTTTTTTAAGATGTATTAGGTCTACATTTTCAGTTGAGAATAAGTTTGGGATGCAAACAGATCTCTACAAATATTTTGTTGGGTTAATGTTCACACAAATGTCCAAGATCGATATAAAAAAAATAGAGCAGTGCTTGACCCTAGAGACATCTATTGGAAAACGGCGGAAGCAAAGTTGTACAAGTAATATATCATCTGGTCTTTAATCTTTAACTTTAAACAAATATGCAAACATCTGTAAATATAATAAAAAAAACAAGTAAGGAAGGGCTAAGTTGTAACCGAACATTTTATACTCTCGCAATTTATTTATTTAACTTTATTTATATTATATAATACACAATTTGACCCACATATTCGTCATATATATTGTATAAAGTCCATTGAAAGTTGGAAACCATAATATTAGGTTAGAAGCACCGAGGTAATCGTGTTCGATATATGGGGCCTTAAAAACCTATGGTCCGATTTCGGCTATTTTTAGAATGGGGCTGCCACACTATAAACATAGTATTTGTGCAAAGTTCTGCGCCGATATCTTCACTAGTGCTTACTTTATATATTGTAAAGTAAACGATTCAAATTGTCTTCAAAGTTCTGGTATATATGAAGTAGGCGTGGTTGTGGTTCCGATTTGGACTATTTTCACAACATATCATTGGGATGTAAGGAAACTATTATAAACCAAGTTTCATTGAAATCGCTCGAGTAGTTCCTGAGATATGGTTTTTGACCCATAAGTGAAAAAAAAATATTCATTAGTCCACATTGTTTTTGTCGCCTTTAAAGAAGTCTCCATAAGACGAACCTTATATTATGTGCCGACAGCAAAATAAATAATTAGATACATTTAAACGCTACGCAAAACTACCCTGTTTTCCCTGCCGTTGGAGATTTATGAGCATTTTTCAAAAGCAACTTCCGAATGAAGCGCAAATCTTTCAATAAATTGTGTACTATGTTGAAAGGCCTGGAGAAGAAAACCGCTAACTGCCGGAAAACAATTCAATAGAAAAAAACATTGCTATTGCTTTATATGCTCTTGGCTCTTCTGCAGAATACGGAACAATTGGAAATATGCTGCGATTTGCACAACTTTTTAAATGAGGAAAATTATGAAATCAATGAAAAGTGGTTTGCAGCACAACAAATCCAAAACGAAACTCGACAGTTGCCAGAGAACGTGTCTTACGTTTGTGGAAATGTTAACCCAAGAGCAGAGGAAATAAGACATGCGTTTGTTTCATATTTCGGTCAGTTTTGACATTCACCTTTGAAATTCTTTATTTATTTATTCCACTAAAAAAACAAATATTTCTATATTTTATTATTTTTCAATTCATTCAATCATTCTTCTTCTTATATTCATTTTTTCATTGAAATTTCATTTCTTAAAACTAAAACTTAAATTTATATTCATTTTTTAATCCATTTACATTTCTTTACATTATTTACATATCTTAAAACTAAAACTGAATTTATACTTAGATCTAGTTTTGGCGACGAAAGAAGTCGAGTTCTGACTCCAAATAACTCGCTTCTTTTTTTGACACTGTGCCATTATTTTGTTTGAAATCTCGATGAAACCAGTGGTTTAGTGAGTTAAACTTCTTAAATTTGTGTCTGTGCGAACATAATATTAGACTAACAAAAAAATTTTTGAACATTTGGACTCTTCAAAACCTTGAAATTTTAAATTTGTCAATTCCCTAAATTATTTAAACAGACATACATACATATGTGTGAACAGAGAAACATTCATGGTAGAGATCGTAAGTGACTGTTGTGATTCAGTAGCGATTCGTAGATGGGAAATCGGTCCTTGATGTTAACTCATTTGGCGCCCATACACCTCGTCTGATTTAAAAATTCCGAAAACTCAGCCGTTGGGATGAGGTATCTTCTATGACGTGACGAAAAAAGGCCCCGTCTTTCTACTCGACTTGCACTCCTGCTCTCTGAGAGCACTCATCAGCATCTCGATATAAGGGAGCTGTGGAACGGCATCTCAAACTCATTGCATACCGCTGCAGCCGAAACAATTGGTCTCCGGCAACGCCAAAAAACCAGTTGGTACGATGAGAATTGTCGTTCCGCAGTGGAGAGAAAACAGACTGCCTACCTCGCAACGTTGCGATCGACCACAACACGTTCGGGGTGGGATAGATATCGAGAACTGAAGAGGGAAGCGAGACGCATTTGCAGACGTAAAAAGAAAGAGGCCGAAATGCGTGAGTATGAAAAGCTTGAAAAGCTGGCCGACATGGGTAATGCTCGAAAATTTTATGAAAAGATGAGGCGATTAACAGAAGGTTTCAAGACCGGAGCATTATCATGTAGGGACCGAGAAGGTAATCTGGTAACGGATGTCCAGAGCACACTGGGATTATGGAGGGAACACTTCTCCGACCTGCTCAATGGCAGTGAAAGTACAACACCAGGAGATGGCGAACCCGATTCCCCAATCGATGACGATGGAATAGATGTTCCATTACCCGACCATGAAGAAATTCGAATAGCAATTACCCGCTTGAAGAACAACAAAGCGGCGGGGGCCGATGGATTACCGGCCGAGCTATTCAAATACGGCGGCGAAGAACTGATAAGGTGCATGCATCAGCTTCTTTGTAGAATATGGTCGGAAGAAAGCATGCCTGACGATTGGAATCTTAGTGTGCTCTGCCCAATCCATAAGAAGGGAGACCCCACAATCTGCGCCAACTACCGTGGTATAAGTCTCCTCAATATCGCATATAAGGTTTTGTCGAGCGTATTGTGTGAAAGACTAAAGCCCACCGTCAACGAACTGATTGGACCTTATCAGTGTGGCTTTAGGCCTGGAAAATCTACAATGGACCAGATATTCACCATGCGCCAAATCTTGGAAAAGACCCGAGAGAGAAGAATCGATACCCACCATCTTTTTATCGATTTTAAAGCTGCCTTCGATAGCACGAAAAGGAGCTGCCTTTATGCCGCGATGTCTGAATTTGGTATCCCTGCAAAACTAATACGGCTATGTAAGCTGACGTTGAGCAACACCAAAAGCTCCGTCAGGATCGGGAAGGACCTCTCCGAGCCGTTCGATACCAAACGAGGCTTCAGACAGGGTGACTCACTATCGTGCGACTTCTTCAATCTATTGCTGGAAAAAATAATACGAGCTGCAGAACTAAATAGAGAGGGTACAATCTTCTACAAGAGTGTACAGCTCCTGGCGTATGCCGATGATATTGATATCATCGGAAGCAACAACCGCGCCGTTTGTTCTGCGTTTTCCAGACTAGATAAAGAAGCGAAGCGTATGGGTCTGGTGGTGAATGAGGACAAGACGAAATATCTCCTGTCATCAAACAAACAGTCAGCGCACTCGCGTCTTGGCTCCCACGTCACTGTTGACAGTCATAACTTTGAAGTTGTAGATAATTTCGTTTATCTGGGAACCAGCATTAACAACACCAACAATGTCGGCCTTGAAATCCAACGCAGAATCACTCTTGCCAACAGGTGCTACTTTGGACTGAGTAGGCAATTGAAAAGTAAAGTCCTCTCTCGACGAACCAAAATCAAACTCTATAAGTCGCTCATTATTCCCGTCCTGATGTATGGCGCTGAAGCGTGGACGATGACAACATCCGATGAGACGACTCTTGGGGTTTTCGAGAGAAAGGTTTTGCGCAAGATTTATGGTCCTCTAAACATTGGCAACGGCGAATACCGCAGACGATGGAACGATGAGCTGTACGATTTATACGACGACATTGACATAGTTCAGCGAATAAAAAGACAGCGGCTACGCTGGCTAGGTCATGTTGTACGGATGGAAGAAAACACTCCAGCTCTGAAAGTATTTGATGCAGTACCCGCTGGAGGAAGCCGCGGAAGAGGACGACCTCCACTCCGGTGGAAAGACCAAGTGCAAAGTGACCTGGCTTCACTTGGTGTTTCCAGTTGGCGCCAAAAAGCAAAAAGGAGGAATGAGTGGCGCGCTCTGGTGGATTCGGCTATAATCGCTTAAAGCGGTTCCTGCGCCAAATATATATATATATATAAAAAAACAAATATTTCTATATTTTATTATTTTTCAATTCATTCAATCATTCTTCTTCTTATATTCATTTTTTCATTGAAATTTCATTTCTTAAAACTAAAACTTAAATTTATATTCATTTTTTAATCCATTTACATTTCTTTACATTATTTACATATCTTAAAACTAAAACTGAATTTATACTTAGATCTAGTTTTGGCGACGAAAGAAGTCGAGTTCTGACTCCAAATAACTCGCTTCTTTTTTTGACACTGTGCCATTATTTTGTTTGAAATCTCGATGAAACCAGTGGTTTAGTGAGTTAAACTTCTTAAATTTGTGTCTGTGCGAACATAATATTAGACTAACAAAAAAATTTTTGAACATTTGGACTCTTCAAAACCTTGAAATTTTAAATTTGTCAATTCCCTAAATTATTTAAACAGACATACATACATATGTGTGAACAGAGAAACATTCATGGTAGAGATCGTAAGTGACTGTTGTGATTCAGTAGCGATTCGTAGATGGGAAATCGGTCCTTGATGTTAACTCATTTGGCGCCCATACACCTCGTCTGATTTAAAAATTCCGAAAACTCAGCCGTTGGGATGAGGTATCTTCTATGACGTGACGAAAAAAGGCCCCGTCGTGGATATCAAAACTCATTATTGATTCATCCAAAATGTATAAAATAAAAATATTTCGATAATAAATGCATAAATCTAGTTAATGCACGAAGGAAAAACGAAAATAATAAAATTTTTATTTTTGACAGTATTTTAACAAAAGAATAATTTTTGTTGTAAATTTTCGCTATATATTGGCTATAAAAAAATAGTTGTAATAAAAAAAAATCGTTCATTATTAAGATTTGTGCAAAATTTAAACACAATCGCTTCTGAGGTTTTCGAGAGATCGCGTCCACCGCCGTGTCCGAATTTATATTACTTGATCCAAAAATATTAGATTTTATTTATGGTCCTAATAATAATAATAATATCATAAACGTGCCACATGCGGGTCAAAGTTAAGACTTCTCTAAGAAGATAAAAATTTACTAGGAAAGAGAAAAGGAGCTGACCGAAGTTCCAGTATATATTTTATTTCGAATACCCACAACACCGTAAATCCAGTGCCGAAGGTCACAATCGTTTCTCGCACGAAAATTTATATTTTGAAACAGATGTATCATCCCCAATTTAGTATACAAATGTTTGTATTTATTTAATCTAATTACTAATAAAAACAATTTAATAATCAAAAAACCACAAAAATATCAATTACTGCATGCATTATAATAATACTTCATACATAAATTATTTAAATACTAGATTCATACTAGGCACAATTTAAATACATTTTTTGCCAATGCAATTATTTATGATATTAATATTTGTATGTGTACTAATTTCCTCTTCTAATAATTTAATTAATTTTAGATTATATAATTATCGTAATAGAAAAATGCATAAAAGCATTTCATATGACAAAAAATATTTATCTAAGTTATCGCTATCTACCTTGTACATACGTACAATAACTAAAATAGGAGGCAAAAACTCATTAATTAATTTTAATGAGTTAACTGTTATGTTAATGAATCGCCACTAAAAAGCGCGCGGCAAATACTAAATTCATGGCATGACACCTGTTTGAGCACTTGCTGGATTTTTGCAATTAAACCAGTGGAAAAAAGAGAGATGGCAACCCTCCAACTCCCACAAGCAACCACGGCATTGTGGAGCTAATTAATTTGCTAATCTCTGCTATTTAAATGACGCGCCAAAGGCAAACGTCGAGGCTATGAAATAATTTCATTTACATATTAATTAATAATTCTATGTACAAAAACATATTTATAAGCACATACTACATCTGTATATATATCATAAATATATATATATTCTAACGTTAATGTTTTTACAAATTTATTAATTTAATCGACAATTTACTATTAAGTTAATTTCCGCACAAATTATTCGCATACGAAAAAATGATATTAGTTTTGGTATGCTGCGACACTGATCTCCGTTGTGTTAAAAAAAAATCATATAACTGGGTTGTAACAGTAGTTGATGAGCCTTACATTCCGTTAAGAAACCATATACTTCAGCAGCGTCATTAAAACCGAAGTTATTTCGTTCAAATATTGAATATATAGCCTACAAACTAAAAAATAATAATTTATTCCCCGACATAATCTGCTTTACCTCGATACACTTGACTCAGTGATGCTCCAACTTCTTAAAAGAGCTCGAAGCCAAACCTGGATGAACGGAATAGCAATTCGTAACTTAATACGACCAATTTAAGCGATGCGATGGCTGACGGCTGAGCTGGTCCATTATTTTAAAGGGCAATCCAAGTAGAGGTACTTTTTCCTAAAGACTTTTTTAAAATCACGGGTGAGTCGTGTCTAGCTATAATGTTATTTTTGATCAGTATTGTTTGGCATGTCATAATAGAAAGACTTACGCTTCGCAACACCATCCTTGAGACCCATCAATCATTATTGGATAATATTCGACCGAATAGACCACGTCCAGCACGCAACGATGAAACTGTAGCAGCCGTAGCTGAGAGTGTATACGAAGGTAGTGGAGACTTGATTCGGCACCGTTCGCGGCAACCCGGACTGACGTATGGAACGACTTGGCGCATTCTTCAATTGCAAACGTACAAAATACAACATGTGCAAGAACTGAAGCCGTTCGAGCTTACCAAGCGACATCACTTCGCTCAATGAGCTCTTGAAATGTGCAAAAAAGATCCGACATTTTCGAGCCGAATTTTGTTCTGACTCATTGGGTATGTAAACAAGCAGAATTGCCGAATTTGAAATGAATATCAACATGAGGTGATTCAAGTGCTGCCATTTCATCCAGTAAAAACAACGATTTGGTGTGGTTTGGGGCCGGTGTAATTATCGGTCCATATTTCTTCAAAAATGATACCGGTAAGAACGTAACCATCAATGGCGACTGTTATCGTACCGAGGTTACCGACTATTTAATGCCTGAAATTGAAGCTCGTGGTGTCGGTGATATTTGGTTTCAACAAAACGGCGCCTCTTCCCACTCATCGCATCAATCAATGGATTTACCGAGCGTTCGCTCCTGTGAACAGATAATTCCTCGTTTTTGGCCGGTCGATTGGCCACCATGATCGTGTTTGTCACACCGTTAGACTTTTTCGTGTGTTGGTATGTAAAGTCTGAAGTCTATGTGAATAATCCCGCTTCGTTTCAGGCCTTGGAGCAAACCCTCACGCGTTTCATTCGCTAATTATCAGTCAAAATTCTCGAACGCGTCATCGAAAATTGGACTGAACGTTTTATACTCTCGCGACAACTTTATTGCGAGATTATAAAAATAATAATTCCAATACGAGAACTTATGGATAATAGATTTCTTTTGCAATTGTGGCGACATGAGTTTGCAAGTCTAATAATTTATCGGGCTATATCCTAGCCTAAATTTTCGGACATTGCTTCAAATCTAAGCTAACTCAAGCCACTACACATTCACTGTCTTAAACCTCAGCTGAAGACACAACAACTACTGACAGCTACTTATAAGCAGTCTTCTGCACTTTTGCAAAACCTTTTTAGTTGCGTTTTTATTATAGTTGTTGTTTTGAAAAAGTTTCCACTACATTGCCCCTTGACACATACAGCTGCTGCAGCTGCCAGCTATCAGTCAAGAAACTTGCCATAAAGTTGCAAAATACAATTGCGGTCGCAACAAAACGCGATGTACACGGCAAGCAACGAAGACAAAGCGACAGTCTGAAAACTAGATGATGGACGTACGTACTAAATGTAGCGGAATAAGATGAGCAACGTAGATGGTATCTTCTAGCAAAACGCTATGAACTCTTCAACTGCGCGCCATGGCTTTAAGTGCTGGCTGTGGCGCGACTCTTACAGCACTTAGAAAATGCTCAGTAAAATAACTAACGATAAGCAGCATTTTCGCAGAATACAAGTAAACGTTTCAAACAGTAAAAAGATGGAAATCAAAAGGCGAAATAGTTTAAAAGAAATCTTTTAAGGAGGAAAAAATTTATATTTGACAGGCCAAGTGGTGCAGTTGAAAGACAGTCGCGAGCAGATAACAAGCCACAAGTACAACAAGTTCGCTCCAAAGTTTAAACGATTTAACCCGCTACTCCGCGCTCGGCATATTCAAGTAGCGAACAGCAACAATCAAGCAGAGCTCAGCGCTAGCTCTCTTATTGCCAATAAGAAGTAGCTGAAATTGTAAACTTGTACAGCACAACCAAAAACATAATGTTAACGGGTTTTCAACGCTTGCGGCTGGCAGACGTACAA
This sequence comes from Zeugodacus cucurbitae, assembly GCF_028554725.1. Taxonomy (NCBI): domain Eukaryota; kingdom Metazoa; phylum Arthropoda; class Insecta; order Diptera; family Tephritidae; genus Zeugodacus; species Zeugodacus cucurbitae. The sequence goes on from NC_071669.1 coordinate 22,375,321, forward strand.
ACAGTCATGTCGCTCCGCCAACAAATGATTGATTAGGTTTGAAAGTTAAGCGAAAACACTGCGAGGTAAGGCCAAATGTTAGAGTGCAACAGCGGCGAAACTATTATTCTATTTATTATTTATGTCTGCTGCCAATTCAAGCTTGAGCAAATGGAATTTTTTAAATCTATTTCTGCAGACCTTCTGTTTTTCGCCAGTCAGTCATAATTCATGCTCTCGCTTTGAAAGCATTTTCTGCAGAAAGTTTGAGAATAGATACCGTTAGTGGTAGACAGTGTGATTCGAAATTGAAAAAATTTCAGAAACTGCTAAACTAGTTAATGACGGTCTGCACATTGGAGGAGGAAATGCTTAAATGATTCCACCTCACCTTCCTCCAAACAGCTTTGGCACCTTACCTCTGCCAGAATCCCAAGTCTCAACGCATGCATATCGAACAATGTCCAGTTAACACACCAATGATCGCAGTTCGAAGGACCTTATACACTCCTCTGCAGAGCAAAAGGACATCGCAACTGCACAGTTGCTGGTTGTTGTCCAGCGCACGGCGACCTCATGCGTTGTCTGTATGTCTATCGCTCTTGCGTAAATGTGGACTATGGGCTGTCAACTCGCTCCCATTCCGACGTCACATACGTTCCTCCTACATACTTAGCGCGTTTTCTTTTGTCGATGAAAATGCTGCCTCATTAAATTTCAACATTATAAACATGCTGCATTATCTCTTTGAATGTGTTCCAATTTGCACATGGTAAAAGTACAAAAAAATGTCACCCTATTATGCTTGTCAAAATTTTTTTTAGAAAATAAACGCTATTTGCGCCTAAAAATTGGAAGACTTCGAGCTCAAATTTCCACAAAATAAATTATCACCAAATCTTTACAATGCAAGAGTATAGAGGATCTCCCGACAGCTTTGAGAAATGCTGATCGGATATATATTTGGAATTGGATTCCTGATACATTGTTGAAGAAACGATTCGACTTAACATAGTCTCAGATCTCATCAACATTTCTCAACCTTTATTTAGTCTTTGACCACCCAGTATTTATGGATTAAATTAAATAATTTTTTGAAAAAATGTGATGTTTGTCGTGAAGCAAAATTTATTTAAATTTAAATTTTAAATTTATCGCAACAGTGGTATCTGGTTCGTAACCACTATATAAGAACTCGATTTATTAACCGAACTAATTTTTGCATGAAGTCCAGCGGAAGGAATCCACAAAGCCATTCAAAACTTGGCGACATCCAAAACGTTTCAAACCAGTGCCACCTTGTGTCAGGTTTACATGTATTTATCTCCATTTTCACACATTGCAAAGCATAACGGTTTATCTGAAGTTTAGTTATAACTCATTAGTTAAAAAAAAAATTGTATCGCGCAATAATTAATGGCAACAAGTATTAAACAAAAGTAATATTACAAAAAAACAAATCGCAAAAAAGATAGCCACAATAAGTCGCGTGAGAAAGCATCGAAAGCAGCAACAACAACACAACCAGTAACAATTCTAACATGGTGAAAAGTTTACACGCAGTAACTAGTCGAGTTTACATGAGCTTTGCATATTTCCAGGCGCTGAAAGTTATATTGAAATAAAAGCAACAACATTCAGCCTACAGCCACTATTCTTTGTTTATTTGTTGTTGTTTGCAAGAATATTGAATATTTTTTTGTTATTGTTTGTTTATGTTGATGCTGACTCTGGCGACCACTGATGCGTAAATACCCGCAGGTGTTGATGTTGACTTTACTGCGAGCAATACAAACATACATACAATCACATTCATGCTTACAAGTGCAAAAGCATGAATATCGACCTTTTAATAATTTTTTTTCCATTTTTTTTTTTTACTTTTCCATTACAATTTTTATTGCCGTTTTTATGCGTCTAGTTTGTTTTTCTACTTCTCTTCCATTTTTGTCCTGCGGTCAGACGCTTTGGCAAAGCCACTCCAGCCACCCGCTGAATCGCCGCTACGCACACAATGCATTCATAAAACCATTTATGTTCCATTTGGGTGTTGAGACAAATATGTTCGTTTAAAAACTTATGTACAGACTTTTACAGTTATCTGAGCGCAAGCAGACAGCACAACAACAATTGCTGGCACAGCTGGCTAACAAAGTTCGGCGACCACAACACAATGTTGCCAGCATGTTTTCGTGAAATACATATGTACCTATGATTTGAAGATTAAATCTGCTAAAATAGGACTTACAGTTATGATGTGCGGATAGTTTTGTTGAAACATAATAATTTCAAATCACAGCAGGAATTTTTGGCGATTCGATCAGAAAAACTTCTTTAGTGAATTTATGTCAATTTAAATCAATTCTAAAAATTCAAGCTTTCAAATTTAGCTTTGATAGTTTGCAAGTTATATACAAAAAACTCATTAGTAAGCGGGGCCATGGCCACTTTCCCAAAACAAATACCATCCAAGTATGTCCCTCCCTTTCGTTACCCAATGTATCAAATGTCACTTTTATATCTTAATTTATGGCTCAGCTAAAGCACTTTATAGTTTTTCGGTTAACATCATTTTGTGGGCGTAGCAAAAATCCAATTTCGTCCATCTGCAATACCAACCTCATTTCGAGACGAGTCGATCCTCATCCTGATTTTGAATATCTAACTCGTTTAGTTTTAGGTGACACAAAAAACCGCTATTTGAACTACATAACTATTACATTACGTACACTTGTGCTCACGTAATTAAGCCACTGCGTTTCAAAATTACGTTTCTGAAAAAAAGTTATCGAAGAAGATTTGCATTTTTATAATGGTATGAAAAATAGATTCGTTATAAGTGTCTAAATTACTAAGAGTATTTTCAGAAAAATTAGTAATGTGGTTTTCGAAAAAAATTACATTGTTTGGCAATTGGTAACGAAAGCGTGGAAATCATGATCTGAGCGAAATAAAATAAATATTGAGAAGTGAAACGGCTATTGCTTTATTTAATTTAAAAACATTTTGTAACCTTTTTATTTGACAATGGGCAAAAATAAGAGCTCTGCTCCTTGTAAAGAAAAATCACATGGGAGCTTAAAAAAATTCAAAAACATTGTGAAAGTAAGGGAGTATTTGACTTTTTTAAAGGAAGGATCCAGTATCCTTTGCTATATTTTAGGAAATCTAAAATTTTTTAAAATGTGCTTCGTAAAAACCGAAAAAGACAATACCTTGCGACGGTAGGTACCAACTTAAAGGCATGTTTTCTAATAGGACTGTATAATATGGCCAAACTTTGTGTTCCAGTGGAGAGGAGACTTATAGCTGCGCGTTGCAAAATAGGATAGTTAGTATACGGTCAGGACAAATCCGGTTCTCCAGCACCATGTTTGCACCTGCACCAAATATGATGCAGTTGACAACTTAGGGCGAGCTTATTTCTTTATAGACTTAGTGGGTATCAGTCCTAATCTATATAAATGGGAAACGGGCCTCCTTTAGAAATACGATCACAATGACTTGTCCAATTCCTTCCAAATGGCATATAATCGTTTTCAATGTCTGGAAAGAAAGATTGAAAGGAACACCGAGCTGAAGCAATTTCCCGTTGGGAAAATAAATAACTACATCAAAAAGAGTTACGTAAGAAAACTGAATGTCGTGAATTAAGTTAATTTACGAATTTTTAAAAATATTTACATTTTTGGTTCGACAGTTTTTCATGTTGCCTATTCTCATTCTGAATTGAGTAATGTAAACACTATTCGTGTGGGGTAATGTTCACGCTATCATTCTTAATGACACTAAATATGATGTGCAAAACAAAAACGTAAATTTGTCTTATTTAAAAATGGTATATAAAACAAATAAATAAAGTGTTAATGGAAAAAGAGTTGTATAGCAGGAGCTCCGAAGTGATGCAAGCAAACATTTATTTTTATTTGAAATTTTCCATTAGCTCAGCGTTACTTGATACACAACTTCGGACTCATTTATTTACGGAAGCGCCGTAGAAAAAAAAACAAATTTTGCAGTTAAGTCAATTTCGGTTAATGTGACATCTTCAAGTACACGACCTACATAGCTGACCTAGTAAATTGTAGTACCCACGCACCTATTCGCTTGCACTTTGGTAAGCCTACTTTTAGGCATTAGGCACTAGTTTTTGGAATATATGTAAGACTAACGCTCCTCTGCTATGCGATAACAAGATGTACGGCACGTTCTAGCCCGCGAAAGACTGAACAAACAATATTTAGTAGACTACATACTAAGAACGACTTAGACGCATTAGCAAATACAGTGGAACTTCCATAACTCGAACTTCTATAAGTCGAAGATCTCCATAACACCAACTTTTGAATTGGCTATAGCGTTTAGAAATCAAATTTCATACAAATTTGTTTCCATAACTCATAATTCTTTAAGTCGAAGTTATCCATAACTCGAACTCTTGAAATGGCAATTAAAGTCGAATTTCATACAAATTTCCTTCCATAAATCAAACTTTTCGACCAGCACATAATACAAAATTTAAAGTTTTAATTTTATTTTTTTTATTTTTTTTTTTTAATTTTTTTTTCAAGTACTCGTAACAATTTAAAATGTGTCCCTACATTCGTATGGAGGCGAACAAATAACATGATATTACGCTCAAAGATTTCATAAATCGTGTAACAAAGACATGAGATACAAACGTCAAGAGCCAAACAATAGCAAAGTGCAACAAACAAAATAACAGAATACACGTTTAAATAAAACAAGTAAGGAAGGGCTAAGTTCAGGTGTAACCGAACATTTTATACTCTCGCAATTTATTTATTTAACTTTATTTATATTATATAATACACAATTTGACCCACATATTCGTCATATATATTGTATAAAGTCCATTGGAAGTTGGAAACCATAATATTAGGTTAGAAGCACCGAGGCCCTCGTGTTCTATATATGGGGCGTTAAAAACCTATGGTCCGATTTCGGCGATTTTTAGAATGGGGCTGCCACACTATTAACATAGTATTTGTGCAAAGTTCTGCACCGATATCTTCACTAGTGCTTACTTTACATATTGTAAAGTAAACGATTCAGATCGTCGTCAAACCTCTGGTATATAGGAAGTAGGCGTGGTTGTGAAGTGATTTGGCCTATTTTCACAACATATCATTGGGATGCAAGGCAACTATTACAAACCAAGTTTCATTGAAATCGGTCGAGTAGTTCTTGAGATATGGTTTTTGACCCATAAGTGGGCGATGCCACGCCCATTTTCCATTTTGTAAAAAATCCGAGTGCAGCTTGTTTCTGCCATCGCTTATGTGAAATTTAGTGTTCCTGACGTTTTTCCTTAGCGCGTTAACCCACTTTTAGTGATTTTCAACCTAACCTTTGTATGGGAGGTGGGCGTGGTTATTATCCGATTTCTTTCATTTTTGTACTGCATTAAGAAGTGGCTAAAAGAAATGACTGCAGAAAGTTTGGTTTATATAGCTTTATTGATTTGCAAGATAAATATAAAAGACCTATTTGAGGGCGGGGTCACGCCCACTTCTCCAAAAAAAATACATGCAAATGTGCCGTTATGTGAAGAAAACTATGATACTCTTTGCAACATGTTACGAGAGTATAAAAAAAGTTTAACTAAAACCGTGGGCAAATTTATATTTTATACCTTTTTGAAAAATTTATGTTTTAATTAAAATTTCTATAACTCGAAATCTCACTAACTCGAAGTTCTTTTGTGGATTATGGTGATTCGAATTAAAGAAGTTCCGTTGTATATTCAGATTTCCTATTGTTGTTTGTTTATTTCGCATATTTCTTAAATTAATTTATTAAGACATTAATAAATTTTGACACGTAGTGCAGGTGGTTCGAACAATTATTTCGTAAAAGCTAAAATTAACTCTGAAAATGCTGGGTACTACCTAGTGAAGAGCGATATTTCACTACCAGTGATTTTTTTCACTGTGATTGAAAAATCACATATAGCACCTGCAATCAATTTTTGTAAATAGTAAATAGAATTACAATCGCAATGGAAGTTCAACAATTTGAGTTCGATCGCAGTAGCTATAGAGAAGTTCAGTGCTTTTGTTTGATCACAGTACCGACAGGCAAAGAACTTATAATATGTTATTTGTCACTGTTCAGTAGCAATAGCATTTCGATCACAATAACAGTTTGGATCACAGTAGCAATTTAAGTTGCGATTTCGATAATTTTGGGTACGGTGATATTTAACATGGGGAAATTTTATCAGTTAAAGGGTTGTAATTTCAGAACAATGAAAGCGTTCCATTAATATATAAAACAGGTCAATTTTGGGTACGGTGATTACGAAACTAGGTAGCAGATTGTGTAAGTGTTAGCTGCTTAAGATAAACTTGTGAATTTTTTATCAGACTAAAGGAAGGGTTACTCGCGATCGTGATATCAGAATAGTGAAAGCTTTCTATGAATATATATGCAATTATTCGTTACATCGGTTTTTAGTGTAACGTTTTTAAAATACTTAATAATGGCAAAAAATATAGAAAGGAAAAGAAGTGAGTTATGGCAGATGTTAGAAGAGGTTGATGAAACATATGCAATTTGTAATATTTGCAAAGCACAGTTGTCATATAAAACTTCGCTAACAAATCTAAAAAAACATATCCAAAATAGACATCCTTTGGTGGAGCTACGAACCCAAAAAGTATATATGTACTAATTTTACCGTTTCCAATATAAAATTAATATTTCTTAATTAGTAGAGACATGCAATGCATACAACAACTTCTGTTATTCAAACGCCCTCTGACTCGGAAATAGAAATTGATACTGCACCAGGAACTTCGAGACAAATTGTAACGGTAGCAGATGGAATGATGCAACAAAGTAAGTCTGAGACTATTATAAATTAAAAAAAAAATTGTATATAAGCCTTTATTTTAGGTACAATTTCTTTACCACAAACAACAATAACTTCTGGTTTTAACAGGACAAAGATATCTGCGAAGACAAAAAAGGGAATCGATAATGCGCTGCCTCTGCTGTTTATAAAGGATTTGCAGCCATTTAGCATTGTAGAAGATGATGGATTCCCGGAGTTTGTGAAAGCCCTAAAGCCTGAGTATCAGTTGCCTAGCCGCCATTCAATTTCAAACACTATAATACCTGTAGTATATGAAACGTGCATTGCACAAATGAGGGAAAAAATAAGCAAAGGCTCCAAATTCTGCATAACAACAGATTGTTGGACATCACGCAGCACAGTTAGCTATATTGCCGTAACAGCTCATTTTGTCAATACAAAATTTGATATGTGTAGTATATTATTGGAATGTTGTCAAATGACCGAATCGCATACCTCAAAAAAGATGTCAGCAGAATTAAAGAGGATTGCTGAAGATTGGATCATTTCTGGTAACATTTTGCTTGCGGTATCTGACAATGACTCGAATATAAAAAATGCGATTCAAAACGATTTAAAGTGGCAGCATTTTGAATATTTCGCACACACGCTAAATCTTATAGTAGAAAATGCGTTCAGTAACGATCAAGTGTGTATAACATTGCAAAAAGTAAAACAAATCGTTACACACTTTGGGAAAAGTGTAGCTGCCAACGATAATTTTTTAACATTTCAATCAATTAAACTCATTCAAAGTATAGAAACCAGAATTCAGGATTCAGAACCAGGAATTCCACTCTTAATATGATTGAGCGTTTCGTGCAAGTTGAAGATGCTGTTAAAAGTACAATTGCAATTGATAAAGACTTACCAATAATTAGCTCAGATGAATGGATACTATTGAAACGCCTGGTAGCTATTTCGAAGCCATTCGAACATGCAACAATTGAAATAAGCGGGCACAAGTATTGTACTGCTGCTATGGTGATTCCAATTGTGAATGGACTATTGCAAGTTCTAACTAAATTATTATATATATATATATATATTTGGCGTAGGAACCGCTTTAAGCGATTATAGCCGAATCCACCAGAGCGCGCCACTCATTCCTCCTTTTTGCTTTTTGGCGCCAACTGGAAACACCAAGTGAAGCCAGGTCACTTTGCACTTGGTCTTTCCACCGGAGTGGAGGTCGTCCTCTTCCGCGGCTTCCTCCAGCGGGTACTGCATCGAATACTTTCAGAGCTGGAGTGTTTTCTTCCATCCGTACAACATGACCTAGCCAGCGTAGCCGCTGTCTTTTTATTCGCTGAACTATGTCAATGTCGTCGTATAAATCGTACAGCTCATCGTTCCATCGTCTGCGGTATTCGCCGTTGCCAATGTTTAGAGGACCATAAATCTTGCGCAAAACCTTTCTCTCGAAAACCCCAAGAGTCGTCTCATCGGATGTTGTCATCGTCCACGCTTCAGCGCCATACATCAGGACGGGAATAATGAGCGACTTATAGAGTTTGATTTTGGTTCGTCGAGAGAGGACTTTGCTTTTCAATTGCCTACTCAGTCCAAAGTAGCACCTGTTGGCAAGAGTGATTCTGCGTTGGATTTCAAGGCTGACATTGTTGGTGTTGTTAATGCTGGTTCCCAGATAAACGAAATTATCTACAACTTCAAAGTTATGACTGTCAACAGTGACGTGGGAGCCAAGACGCGAGTGCGCTGACTGTTTGTTTGATGACAGGAGATATTTCGTCTTGTCCTCATTCACCACCAGACCCATACGCTTCGCTTCTTTATCTAGTCTGGAAAACGCAGAACAAACGGCGCGGTTGTTGCTTCCGATGATATCAATATCATCGGCATACGCCAGGAGCTGTACACTCTTGTAGAAGATTGTACCCTCTCTATTTAGTTCTGCAGCTCGTATTATTTTTTCCAGCAATAGATTGAAGAAGTCGCACGATAGTGAGTCACCCTGTCTGAAGCCTCGTTTGGTATCGAACGGCTCGGAGAGGTCCTTCCCGATCCTGACGGAGCTTTTGGTGTTGCTCAACGTCAGCTTACATAGCCGTATTAGTTTTGCAGGGATACCAAATTCAGACATCGCGGCATAAAGGCAGCTCCTTTTCGTGCTATCGAAGGCAGCTTTAAAATCGATAAAAAGATGGTGGGTATCGATTCTTCTCTCTCGGGTCTTTTCCAAGATTTGGCGCATGGTGAATATCTGGTCCATTGTAGATTTTCCAGGTCTAAAGCCACACTGATAAGGTCCAATCAGTTCGTTGACGGTGGGCTTTAGTCTTTCACACAATACGCTCGACAAAACCTTATATGCGATATTGAGGAGACTTATACCACGGTAGTTGGCGCAGATTGTGGGGTCTCCCTTCTTATGGATTGGGCAGAGCACACTAAGATTCCAATCGTCAGGCATGCTTTCTTCCGACCATATTCTACAAAGAAGCTGATGCATGCACCTTATCAGTTCTTCGCCGCCGTATTTGAATAGCTCGGCCGGTAATCCATCGGCCCCCGCCGCTTTGTTGTTCTTCAAGCGGGTAATTGCTATTCGAATTTCTTCATGGTCGGGTAATGGAACATCTATTCCATCGTCATCGATTGGGGAATCGGGTTCGCCATCTCCTGGTGTTGTACTTTCACTGTCATTGAGCAGGTCGGAGAAGTGTTCCCTCCATAATCCCAGTGTGCTCTGGACATCCGTTACCAGATTACCTTCTCGGTCCCTACATGATAATGCTCCGGTCTTGAAACCTTCTGTTAATCGCCTCATCTTTTCATAAAATTTTCGAGCATTACCCATGTCGGCCAGCTTTTCAAGCTTTTCATACTCACGCATTTCGGCCTCTTTCTTTTTACGTCTGCAAATGCGTCTCGCTTCCCTCTTCAGTTCTCGATATCTATCCCACCCCGAACGTGTTGTGGTCGATCGCAACGTTGCGAGGTAGGCAGTCTGTTTTCTCTCCACTGCGGAACGACAATTCTCATCGTACCAACTGGTTTTTTGGCGTTGCCGGAGACCAATTGTTTCGGCTGCAGCGGTATGCAATGAGTTTGAGATGCCGTTCCACAGCTCCCTTATATCGAGATGCTGATGAGTGCTCTCCGAGAGCAGGAGTGCAAGTCGAGTAGAAAATCGTTCGGCTGTCGGTTGTGATTGCAGCTTTTCGACGTCGAACCTTCCTTGTGTTTGTTGACGGGCGTTCTTTGCTGCACAGAGGCGAGTGCGTATCTTTGCTGCTACTAGATAATGGTCCGAGTCAATGTTTGGTCCTCGGAGCGTACGCACGTCTAAAACACTGGAGACATGTCTTCCGTCTATCACAACGTGATCGATTTGATTGCGCGTGTTTCGATCAGGGGACAGCCACGTTGCTTGATGAATTTTTTTATGCTGGAATCTGGTACTACAGACAACCATATTTCGGGCCCCAGCGAAGTCGATCAGCCTCAGGCCGTTTGGCGATGTTTCGTCATGGAGGCTGAATTTTCCGACTGTTGTGCCAAAGACACCTTCTTTACCCACCCTGGCGTTAAAATCGCCAAGCACGATTTTGACATCGTGGCGGGGGCAACGCTCATAGATGCGTTCTAGGCGCTCATAGAAAGCATCTTTGGTCGCATCGTCCTTCTCTTCCGTTGGGGCGTGGGCGCAAATCAGCGATATGTTGAAGAACCTCGCTTTGATGCGGATTGTGGCAAGACGTTCATCCACCGGGGTGAATGCCAGGACTCGGCGACGTAGTCTCTCTCCCACCACAAATCCAACACCGAATTTGCGCTCCTTTATATGGCCGCTGTAGTAGATGTCACAAGGACCCACCTTCTTCCGTCCTTGTCCCGTCCATCGCACTTCTTGGACGGCGGTGATGTCAGCCTTTAGTTGTATGAGGACATCAACCAGCTGGGCAGAGGCACCTTCCCAATTAAGAGTCCGGACATTCCAGGTGCATGCCCTCAAATCATAGTCCTTTATACGTTTGCCGTGGTCGTCATCAAAAGGGGGGTTTCTCATCCGAGGCCTGTGTTTCTTATTCACTGGTTATTCGTTTTTATGTGGTGGGTCCCAAGCCCTACGCACAACCGCACAAGCGGGCTTCGCCTTCTCACTTTAGCTCGCCTCCAAACGGATGTCTGTTAGCTACCCAGGGGATACTTGGTCTAAAACCGGAAGTCGTGAGCTGCTTGAGTCATATGCAAAAGAATCGTTCCTGGCCACTCCCAAGTGAATGGCAATCAGAAACTTTCCTCACTTGCGTGAACTTCTACATATGACCCCATCCCCTAAATAAATATCCGGTTCTGGAGAAAACAGTTATATCTGCTCTATTAAGGGGTTTAACTGAACGACTCGGAAACTCAGAAAAAAACAATACCCTCACAATGGCTACATTTTTGGACCCACAATTTAAAACGTTTGCCTTCAGTAGCAGATACAGTAAAAAAACCGCATTGAAGACAAAGTGAGCCGAGAAGCTCAAACTCAACAAAAAGAGCAGCTTATAGTTCCTAGAAATTCGTTATCGGAACTCTCAATATGGAGTGAACTGGATAAAAATATTGCCACAAACTTGCCGAAAAGTTCTAGTTTATCGAGGCAAAGATCGAAGTGCAACGATATTTGGAAGATGAGGTTATTGCTAGAGCAGATGATTCGATGCAGTGGTGGAAAACAAATACCTATAAGTATCCGTACTTGTCACCAATTGCACGAGAAACTTTAGGATGCTTAGCATCATCCGTGCCTTGTGAAAGGCTATTTTCTTCGGCTGGAATGATAATAAGTGAGAGGCGAACGCGTTTGGATGATGAAAAGGCCAAAATGCTTATATTTTTAAATGCTAACATAAACAACATGTCTTAGTTATATAAGTTATATAAGTAAGACGTTAATTAATTTAATCATTATTTATTGTTGAAAATTAAAATGTGATGAATTTCAGAAATATATATGGGGTACAAATTTTAATTTTAATTTTTCTTTTGGTTCGATCGAAATAGCAATATAAAATCACAGTGATATAAAAATAGTAATCACTGAAATGTCAGTGATTTAAAAATAACAATATCATTACTGGTACTAACAAGTCTCGACAACAAGAAGAATGTCAATCATTCATTGAGATTAAATCAGACCAGGTGGTTGGCGCTTTACAATATATAAAGTAAGCTCTAGTGAAGATATCGGTGCAGAACTTTGCACAAATACTATGTTAATAGTGTGGCAGCCCCATTCTAAAAATCGCCGAAATCGGACCATAGGTTTTTAAGGCCCCATATATCGAACACGAGGGCCTCGGTGCTTCTAACCTAATATTATGGTTTCCAACTTTCAATCGACTTTATACAATATATATGACGAATATGTGGATCAAATTGTGTATTATATAATATTAATAAAGTTAAATAAATAAATTGCGAAAGTATAAAATGTTCGGTTACACCCGAACTTAGCCCTTCCTTACTTGTTTTCATAATAAAATATTTTTTATTTATATGCAAGTAATATTTTTCACAAGAAATGAACATATGCGGAATTATTAATAATTATTTAGTATTTTAAATTACAACTATAATATTAAACATTTATTTACAAACAAACAAATTCACTGGGAGCGTTGGATTAGCATGGTTTTAGAAAGTTTAGATTGGCTTTAAATTGATCAATACCAATATCTATCCAATCAATGCTAGAAACATTCACTGGGACTATCTAAACATATTTCTGATTTCGGCGTATACATATGTAAATGTGCTCCTTATTTGCAAAAAATATTCTGAAGTTTAATCTTTTTTTAAAGCGATAAATCCCGTTAGCACCATAAGACCTACTGTAGATCAAATGTAGGAATATGTAATTCGTAGTGTCCGACCGATACCAAAATTTTGGCCGATGCCGATTCTTTCATCAACAACTTTGTTTAGTAAAATTGTATCGTATCGATTTTTAACCTCTATATTCGCTAATTCGCGAGCAGGTTCTAAAAAGTGAGATCAAAGAAATCTATTTCTTGATTTCGCAAAGGCGGGACATTCCAGAAGAAAGTGATGAGACGATTCCATCTCATCCTCCTCCATGCAGCTTCTACAGCTAGCATCCGGTAAGATTTTTAACCTTACAGCGTGGATCCCAATGGGACAATGGCCAGTAAGAACCCCTACGACTAAGGAGAGGTAAGGTTTATTTAGAGCGAAAAGTTCAGTAGACCTACCGCGGTTAAACTTAGGCCAGAAGGATCTTGCGACTAAGCATGTGTTGGTAACTGACCAGCGCCTACCCAGTTCAGCCGAAGCCCATCTGTCCAATAGCAGACCGCAGTAGAACAATGGTGCTCCTACATGCTTTCATGCTTCTAACAGTGATTCCGTCGTCCCTGACCTTGCAAGCTCATCAGCCTTACAATTCCCCGCGATTCCGCAGTGGCCAGGAACCCAGACTAGTCTAATTGAAAAGTATAACGATGCCACCGACAGTGAGGATAGGCACCTTATTATGTCCAAAAAACTTCGAAGCATTCGATCGAGTACTTTCTTTAAAAAAAAAATCACTAAAATCACCTAATTTTTCATGGGTTACACTGGAATAGCCCCTTAAGGACAAATATGAGCGTTAAGGCCAATATTCGAAAATAGTAGGTCTAATAAAAAAAATCCGTTATTTTCAAAGATATGACTTTTGTCATTTATATCTCGCATTGTGAAAGGCGGCAAATAGTGATAGTGACTCAATAGAAACATCGGAAGCTTGTTTAGGAGGTTCTTTTCCATGCACTTCATAGTCCAGGCCAGCACCAAGTGATTATTACGTGATCCTGTCTATGTCAAACTTTTGAAAATAGATTAACCTAGTTACGAATGCTTCTATAATAGTGGCTTTATGACATTATCTTCAAAATCTCAACAACTTTAAACAAAACTGTGCATATTTGACATATGTAAATCGAATGTTTCTAGCAGTGCTAAATAGAACCTTTCATTAATGCAAAATTATTGAATTTATTTATACTAGACTTAAACAGAATAATTCAAATTTAATGCTCCAAGGAAATCAAAAAAAAAAATAAAAAAAATTATTTTAGTGTAATCCGAATGAAGTGGAAAGAATCGGCTAAGAATCGGCCAAATATGGCCGATGCCGATACCGATGCTTAATTTTGTGGCCGATACTGGCCGATGCCGATACCAAGGCCGATTAATCGGTCGGTCTCTAGTAATTCGTAGTTAACACAAGTTTTGTTAAAACATTGCACTTTAATACGCAGTCATACATATACCTTCTTTTTAGGCGTATTTGATCGCAGGAATGTACTGAAGCATTAGCCAATGAGTTTGGGTGATCTCGGATATTTAGATATTTGTATATTTTATTCTGCTGTCATTTACATCTTTCTTTACCATAAGAATACCAATATCTTTATGGATATTTTCATTACGTATGCAGAATGGCGAAAATGTGATTGTGGTAAACATTTTATGGGAACCTTTGTATTATATGCATCTATATTTGTTGCACGTACATGCCTTACATCCAAATCGGCTTTATGACCACATTGTATAAAAGCCCGTTGTCTGGGATAAGTTTAGAGTTTTTTTAGTCAATTTAAATTTACAGCTCGTATCTTCATGTAAGTTATATAACTTATTTAGTGAAACTTCGATAACTCGTATTTGCAAGGGACCACAATTTAAATACGAGTTATGGAGTTTTTCAAGTTATCAAGTTATAAAACTTATAGAGGCAACATACAGAATATACGAATTATAAAGTTTTTTTTATTTATTTTTTAAATTTTACATAAAAAACAAGAAATGATTGTACATATTTAAATTTTAAAATATAAAGTACATATGTATGTTATTCAATCAATATATGTATGTATGTATTTTGAAAAATTGTACAAAAAAATTAAGAAAAGTGTTCATTTTAAAAGAAATCCGTAATATGTTTTTGACGGACATTATTTTGGCGTATTTTATTTATAGCATTATCAATGTTTACAATGTCATTAAAAATAGTGTCTTCAACATTTGATGCCATGAAAAAAGACGCAAATTTTCTATTGAAGCTTTCGCAACCTTTGTGGAAACTGAGGGAATTTCAAATGTTTCATCGTTTTCATCGTGGATGTTTTCGAAACCCAGAATTTCATCATCATTGAGTGGAACACGAGCGCACTCCGCTATGTGAAGTACATCGTCCCTGATTACGACTACATTTTGATCCTTAACAAAACCGCAAGCTCGAAAACAGTTTTTAATAGTCGATTTACTGATATTTGTTCCATTGCTCAAAGGTTCCATTGCAGTGTGGGCGGTGCAATTATCAGTAAATAATAAAATCTTTCTATTTTGTTTTATCATTTGTTGGTTCACCAATTGTAGTCATTCAAGAAATAAATTACGTGTCATCCATGACTTTGAATTTGCACGATAAAGCATAGGGAACGTCTTGATGTTTTTAAAGTATCTGGGTTTCATGGATTTACCAATCATTAATGGTTTACATTTTTCTGACCCATCCATATTTGCAGCATGCAACAGAGTAAGACGATCCTTGCTCAATTTGCCACCATGACAACTATGGCCTTTTAAAGACAAAGTGCGATCAGGAAGACACTTGTAAAAAAAAAACCGTTTCATCCGCGTTGAAAATATTCTTGGGCTCATAATTCCCTATTAACTTTTGAATGTTTTCTCTCCATTGAACGCACACTTCATCATCAGCGGCCGCGCTTTCACCGCAAACTTTTTTGAAACTTACATTATTTCTCTTTTTGAAATTGTCCAACCAGCCATTACCTGTGTTGAATTGTGTTAAGCCCAATTTTGCGGCATACACCTTTGCTTTTTCTTTCAGCAACTGTCCTCCAACTGGAATAGTATTATATTCTCGGCTTGCAAAAACCAAGTGAGTACTCTCTTTTCTAGTTCCGGGTATTCTGGTAATTTTTGGCGCTTACGTTTGGTGTTTGAGGGCAAACCCAAATACAGATCACTGTTTTTCAAAATTGATGTGATAGTAGATGGCGCAATACGAGTTGTAGAGGCTTTTGAGGAAAAAATACGAGTTGTAGAGGCTTTTGATACACATTTTTCAATTTTTGTCTCAAGAATCATACGAGTTATCAAAGGGACCGAAATGCATGCATTTTTCGCGAATTTTTCTAGGGACCGAAGAAATACTATGAAATATCAAGGTTTTTCGCTTATCGAGGTTACGTCTTATCGAAGTTTCACTGTATATATTTTATTCTATCTATTCCTTTTATCTAGGTGAATACCAATCTAGGTTACTTTATTCGCTTGGGGCACTAAAATATTGTGCATTTTTACTGTCAGGCACATTTTTGGTCTTAGCAAAAATGTAACATGCTTACACTTTTGTAGAAGACATTTTTGATAGTAAAACCTTTTCAAATATTTTGGAAAGGCAGGGTAGACTCATTGGTCTGTATGAAGACGGCTGTGTTAAGTCTTCCCCAGGTTTCTCTATCCGGATAATTTGCGACTTTTTCCATGAAATTTGATAGCATTCAAAACCAAGAATTGCATTGAAGAGCAAAGATAGCAAAATATTGTGCGTTTCCTTGTCAATTTCAACCCATGTTTCGTATAGGCATGATGAAGACAACTGGTGGCTTCATGGACTTTTGGGCTATCCATAGGGAATTTTACTTGATTGAGGTGGACACAGCATCTTTATATACATTTCATTGTTGGCCTCCTTTCAGAGAGGTATGTATTCAGCAGCTATTCAGCAGCATTGCCAACAATGAATTTGATGACAATGCGCTCCAGGCTGGATGTGTTTAAGTTCGTTCTTCTTCTTGACTGGCGTAGTCAACGCTTACGCGGTTATAGCTGAGTCAATAACAACGCGCCACGGATCTCTCGCTTTGGCAGTTTGGCGTCAATTGGTAACACCAAGTGAAGTCAGGTCCTTTTCCACCTGGTCCTTCCATCGGAGTGGAGGTCTGCCTCAACTTCCTCCAGCGGGTACTGCATCGAACACTTTCAGAGCTGGAGCAATTTTTTCGTCCATTCGAACAACATGACCTAGCAAGCGTAGCCGCTGTCGTTTTATTCGCTGAACTATGTCAATGTCGTCGTACAAATCGTACAGCTCATCGTTTCATCGTCTGTGGTATTCGCCTTTGCCAATGTTCAGAGGACCATCAACCTTACGCCAATCATTCCTCTCAAAAACCACAAGAGTCATCTCATCGGATGTTTTCATCGTCCACGCTTCAGCGAGACACACGCAGGACGGGAATGATAAGCGACTTGTAGAGTTTGAGAAAGGACTTTACTTTTCAATTGCCTACTCAGTCCAAAGTAGCACCTGTTGGCAAGAGTGATTCTGCGTTGGATTTCGAGGCTGACATTGTTATTGCTGTTAATGCTGGTTCCCAGATAAACGAAATTATCTACAACCTCAAAGTTATGACTGTCAACAGTGACATGGGAGCCAAGACGCGAATGCGCTGACTGTTTGTTTTATGACAGGAGATATTTCGTCTTGCCCTCGCTCACCCCCAGACCCATTCGCTTCGCTTCCATATCCAGGCGGGAAAAAAGTTTAGTGTTGGTGTTGTTTCCAATGATATCAAATTACCGACACGGATAGGTCCTTCCCAATCATAACGGAGCTTTTGGTGTTGCTCAACGTCAGCTTACACAGCCGTATTAGTTTTGCGAGGATACCAAATTCAGACATCGCGGCATAAAGGCAGCTCCTATTCGTGCTGTCGAAAGCGGCTTTAAAATCGACAAAGAGATGGTGTGTGTCGATCCTCTTTCCTCGCATGGTGAATATTTGGTCAGATGTTGATTTTCCAGATATAAAGCCATACTGATAAGGTCCAATCAGTACACTTAGATTCCAATCGTCGGGCATGCTCTCTTCCGACCATATTTTGCAAAGAAGCTGATGCATGCACCTTATCAGTTCTTCGCCGCCGTATTTTATTTAGCTCTGCCGGCAATCCATCGGCCCCCGCCGCTTTGTTGTTCTTCAAGCGGGGGTTTGCTACTCGAATTTCTTCATGGTCCGGTAATGGAACTTAAGTTCCTTACCAATAGATTTTAGCAACTTTGCTATTCCACTGGTATGGGTACCCGATCTGAGAAACTGCAAAGTGGACAAGCGTGCAAGAGAGGGCACCCTATCAACATTAACAACGGAATGGGAGTGGGTTGGCAGTCCATGATCCGCTTGCAAATAAGAATTCAACTTGCAGACATCGCATGAGATCGCCAAGCGCTGGACAACAACCAGTTGCGAAGTTCTTTTGACACACAGGGGGTGAAAGGTCATTCGAACTGTTTTCTCTTAGCAAAATCCATCTCGGCGCATTCATAGGTGTGCTCATTGAACACAGTCGGATGGGGGCTCATGGGGTGAGATTAGGGATCTTGGCAGGTGCAAGTTGCCAAAGCTGTTTCCAGGAAGTAGAGGTGACAGCATTTCCTCCTCCAAAGTCCTGCTTTTACCAGACAGATACACCTTCTGAGACCCCGAATTGGCAAGAATTGATACTACCCGATTCAATATTTTTGTAATAGATCGAAAGAGCTTTGTCGAATTCTAAGTGTCTTTCTGATCCATTAGGAATTCAGAATTCTATTCTGGAATTCAGAGTTCTGTCTTATAACGTTGCCTAACCTAACATCTCACCAATACTGTAAAGTATTTTCATTGAGTTTATATACAAGACATACTAAAAGAAGGTTTTCAAACTAGAAGATTTGCATCATTCTCGATCTCTTGATGCAAATTCAACGTATCAAGTTTGCAGGATTTTACGGTTTCGACGTCTTTCATAAGCCAAACAGATCTTACCTCTTCATTGCGTACTACTAAAACATAAACAATAAATTAGTTGTGTCTAAATTACTTTGAAGTCCAAGGTTCCAAGGTAACCATGCCTTCTCCATAATGTTCATACTGTAACTGGCGTAGTCGCTTTATAAAAAAATGAAAAAATTCGTCCAATCTGAAGGTCTGAAATCTACCTAAAAAGCATAGAAGTTATAAAATATAAAAGGCACACAATGTGTTGCGGTCTCTTCCCACCATTGTCCAACAGTATGGTGGACAATATGTTTTCACTTGCGGAGTTTTATTCGCTCGAAACAAGCAACAACAATAAATCGTGTATCAACGAGAGAGCAACACTGTTTGTTTCGGCGGCGACATGCAACAAGAATTATGTTATTGCAGTTTACACTGCGTGCCACAAAAACCAAAAAAAAAAAAAAAAAACAACGCGCGACACCACATTTGTACAGCAATAACAATAAACCAACAGCAAACAACAAGCAGCACTCTCGAAGAAGAAAAACGAAAAAAAGGAAATAAGCGAAAGCGAAGCAGACAAATAAAAACTTTTTGCAGCGCGAATAATGTCAAAATGAAATCCTGTAAGAATATTTAGAATGTGGCACACAATAGAATAAAAGTGCAAACTTTAAAATGTAAGCAGCGGAAGAAAATCGAGAAACAATTGTGAACTTTTGTCGTCTGTGACCGCATGCCACAATTCCTTCTTATTTCGTTTGGCACTGTTTGTCTTTCATGTATTTAAGTTTACTTTACTTCCACACACACAGACACACGTTCTTTATTTAAAGCGCTCTTGAAGTTTCAATTTATTTCGAATAATAGCGCCAATAGAGCGATTTTTCATTGTATTTACTTGACAAACGCTCACACAAATACACACTTATATACATGCATGCATGTGTGCGGTTACAGATAAAACTCAATTCAAATATATACATACATACAAACACATTACACCATCTTCTCGATAGTTGCGGCTTGCGTTTATTTATGGCGATAAAATCGTCAGTAAGAGGATTTACTTCCGTTTGCTTCATTGCTTCCACTTTTCGCGCAACACTTCTCTTGAAATACACACTTCTTCGTTTATAAAGCTCGAAACTTTCATTTGAAACATAATTTCATAGTTGAAAAGTATTAAACTTATTTAATACCGTTATGACTATCGTTTGATTTCGAATGTGGCAAATAACAGTTTCCAATATCGTTTCCGTTGTATTATATTTGAATAAAATGAAACACTTACTTCCTGGAACAGAAGACAAAAAATACTCATATTGCTGAGTTCAAAATATATCTCTAACAAAATATATATAGAAGCCGAGAACTTGGTAGTATTTGCAATAAAATTATATCATTGACAAAATTCGAGAGACATCATCAAGAGAGACATTTCGAATTATAGTGCTCATCCAACTTTTCAATTCCATTATGATTGGTATTTTGCTTCAGTCTCAACTATTTTTTTCAAACAACTACAATCTTGCGGTTTGGAATCCGGACCAGATCCGAAAAAGTTCTATGCAGGGACAACTCGAAACCCAATGTACCCTGTGTCCAAAAAATAAGGTGGCATTTGAATTTGGAGAATTATTTTTTTTAAGTTGGTAGTACTGTCAGTCACATTTACATATGTCAAATTTCATGTCAAAATATTCACTAGAGTTTGAGATGTGTCGTTTTGTGAGCTACTAAAAGTGAGTTTTTCGTATTTTGCGATAAATTTTGCATTAAATTTTGTTTACGGAAACAATTTTCTGCTGCGGATACGTTGAGGATGGTGCAGAACGCCTTTGGTGATGAGGCTATGTCTAAAAAACATGTTTACAAGTGGTATAGTGAGTTCCAAGCCGGCCGCGAACGTGTCGAAGACGAAGAGCGTCCAGGGCGACCATCAACCTCAACCGACGAAGCTCACGTTCAACAAATCAAAGATTTGGTGTTGAAAAACCGCCGATTAACAATTAGAGACCTTGCTGATGAAGTTGGCATAAAGGCTCAGCCAATACCATTTTGAAGGATGTTTTGGGCCTCAAGCGCGTCAAGTCTCGACTGGTACCGAAAATTCATTCGTAATTCGTGAACATTTCGCCAAAAACTCAACCCAAATCGTTCCGCAACCACCGTATTCACCTGATCTGGCGCCTTCTGGGTGTTCACCAAGCTCAAAATACCGCTCCGATGACACTGTTTTTATACGATAGAGGAGATGCAAGCCGCAGCGAAGACGGAACTGAAGGCAGCTCATAAAACGACACGTATCTCAAACTCTAATGAATATTTTGACAAGAAGTTTGACATAAATGTGACTGACAGTACTACCAACCTAAAAAAATAATTCTCCAAATCATTCGACGCGCGCAGTTTAAATTCAAATGTTACCTTATTTTTTGAGCACAGGTATGCCTCAACGCTATTGATTTGGAACACGCTGAATAATTAGCCAGATGTTTCGTATGCCTAAATATTTATTTGATTTAACCTATTTGCAACTGACCTATACAATTTTATTGATATTTATTGCGAATCGAGATCCTGAGAATCCTCGAGAATAATAAAAAATAGAGACGGAAATCAAAGCCCTGAACCCAATTCTTTAACTTTTGACGATGATCCATATTTTCAATCCATACATCAATACACATTGACCGATAATATATGTTATAAAGTCAACTAGAAGATCGAAAATCACTATATCACAAGGCAACTTCCAGTGGTATTCTTTTGAGCCAAACTTTGGACTTTTGCACCAAATTTGAATTACAGAAATACAGAGGTAGTCAAAATTATTTACACATCGAACGTTTTTTACAAATTCCACAGAAAAACTTTTTTCTTGTTTTTGTTGACTAACAAAGACTTAAAATATAAACGTTGGTAATTAAAATGACGAAAACAAAGGAATTAACGATTATAACTAGATCGAGGACTGTTACTAAGTTTAAGACTGGTGTCTTGGCCTCAGAGTTAGTAAATTTAGAATTTAAAGGCATACTGTTTATAATGTTATCAAAAAGAAGGATACGAAAAATTCAAAGGTCAATTTAAAGAGAACTGGACGGAACCTGTGATAAAGTCTGGCGTGCACAGATTAGGCTGAATTTTTGTTCTAGACTTGTTTAGTAAAACCTTTGTGCATTTAACACGTGAGAATAAGAAATATGCAGTTCAGGCGCTAAACAGAGTCGAAGGTGGCAGGATAATTTTTTAGGAAGTTTTCCTTATAATAATTCACATTAGCATAACGTCTACTGGTCAATCGGCCTTTTCCAACTATTGACATGATTTTACCACATATTTCGTTAAATATCAGAGGACAATTGATATGAAGACCGAAAACGCAAATGTAGTAATAGTGCCAGATATAAACTCAAATATCGAATTTTCGTCAATGAAGGCTTTTGAATGCTTTTCCATATCATTGGGAAAGTCATCGCGTCGATATATCACCGTCAAGAATAAATCATCAACATCGATTATTAGAATGTTTGAAAGACAAAGTCGTGGAAAATGTTCCCATTTGAAGAGAAACAAATCAATGAAAATAAATGTAATAAATAAATTTCCATGATTTGGGCATTAATTCCTTTCCCAATTACTGTTTACTCAAAATCTGTTCCCTAGCGTTTTTTCCTGTTCGCGGATCTCACGACAATGCACATTGAATATAAGTTTACTAACAATGATGGGGTCATCGTAGTACGAACTGACTATCGAAATGTAGGAATTGACTATTATGAAAGCCCTCGATGGCAACTATGTGGGATAATACAGTCGAGTTATTCTAAAATATATCTTTTTCCGTTAAAACAATGCGAAACTTCGTTATTTCGCTAAACTTATCCACCTGTTTGGTACTTTTCGACCAACTGACTTATCAAACAACACTCGTTTGAAAATAATTTCGAAATTAAGAAGTAACTGCCTTTAAACTTACGAAAATTTATGTCTCCCATAAATAAATGTATATCTAAGCCTAAGCATTCTTGAGTAAAATTTAATCTCGATAATGGCTCGAAGATATAGACATAAACTCACACTGCGGTACATACGTATGTATGTATGTAACGCATTTGTACACACTTGTTATTAATATCACCGATTCCGTGTGCTGCTCGACAAACGCTGCCAACGCCGCTGCTTATCTTCGAGTGTCTAAATAAGCAAGTTGTTGACATCGCTGAGATTTCCACACTGCAACGCGCCACACTTTTCCAATTTTCCGCAATTTTTACGCCAACTCATTTCGCGCTGCTGCCACTGCCAACAACAACAACACTGCAGCTGAGGCAGTCGCAACACGCCTTGACAACATCCTTATTTGCACTTACCAAACATACAAACAAACAAATATGAATATGTATGCCCATAAATACATTTAGTTTATGCGGATGCTTCAATATGTGTACCCACATACATATATACATACGCGTGGTTGGGTGGTAATATATGCACCGTGCGACCTACAAATTGCCAGCAATCAACAAATTGCTCCATTTTCCAAACGTTGCTTACGTGGTGAAGCGCGCGATGGCTTCGTCACGTTGTTATTGCAATTGTTGTTGTTGTTGTAAACGCAGCTGGCGGTCATGCTCAAGCTGCTTGCATTGACTGTTTATTGTTGTTGTTATTATTTGGCGCTGTGCGATTGCGATTGACTTAACAACGGTTGTTGTTGTATTTGTTGTTGCATGCAACAACACTTTCACCGCTATGTCGATTGTGTAATTGTGCACGTTTGACTTGCTTTTACTGGAATCACAGCTAGCGTTACTCCCACGCAAGCGGCGATACACACACACATACATACAAACAAACATATTTGAATATGAACTCACAAAGACACACTCAAGCGTACCCTCATATACATATGTATGTATGTTTGTTTGTGTGTATTTATGCAAATTCATTGATTTTTCCGTTGTGTCTATTTCTATTGATGTTGCTTCCTATCTTTTTCGTTCTTTGCACTTTATTTTTGTTGTTGTTGTTGTTGCAACAGCTGCTGTTTGCTGCTGGTTTCTTTTGCACTTGCATTTTCATTTCCATTGTTTGCACATTTGTTTATGCTTGTCAAATGGAACTCGATGAGGCATTGAGCCATGAAAACGGTTAACTGACAGTCATACATATCTGTTTAAAACAACTAAAACAACAATATCTGCATGTAAAACAAATGTAACAACAACAACTTATATAAAATTGCTGCTATTGACTTATCTATTACATGGACATTTTTTGATAGAAATAAATTTCACCAAAAAGTTTCGAAAAAAGTAAAATTTATTTAAATAATTTTTGCTGTGCTGGATTTATTGAGAAATCAAAGCGCATCAATATTCTAGTTTTAACTGGGTCACTTTTATATAACCTAGCGGTTACAGCTGACAAAAGTTATTATTTAAATGTTTGACCTTGAGAATAACTCGTGTTTCAAGCAATAATTTTTCTTGATGACTTCACTTAGTGTTTGACCAATACTGAGCAAATTCTTCAAACTCAGTTGTTGCGATGAAGACCTTTGTGAATCCCACATGATTTAAAAAACACAGAAAAGTGTGAGTCGAGAATACTCATCATCATAATGTGAACTCTCACACTTCAGCTTTGGCTGAATTTACTTTCTGAACGACCAGAATTTTGAATTGATTGGTATTCTGGCTTAAACTAGAAGAAATCCAATTAATATTTTTATACTTTTTGTACTTTCCCTTAGGAATAACAAACTTTGTCGGACGGCAAACCATAAAGTTGCAACATTTAAAACGCCAAGAACCACTTGAACCAGTTTTTTACCTTCAAGGATCAAACATTTTATGAGCGTGAAACCAATCTCTTGCCCGAAAGATGACTAAAGGTAATGGATCAAAACGGAGAATATATAATTTCATAAAATATTTTTCACAGGGTTGGTTGGTATATTTAGTTCTGATTAATTTGTCAATCATAATAAATTTTTAGTTTCATTGAGGATCATGAAGTACTTTCATTACGAATTTAAAAGCAATGAATTATGTATATTTTTCTCACCGATCAGCATCATTCGTTTTCTTTAAGATGTCGCGCGTCATATAGTTACGTCACGTCAACTATC
Source organism: Zeugodacus cucurbitae (assembly GCF_028554725.1). NCBI lineage: Eukaryota > Metazoa > Arthropoda > Insecta > Diptera > Tephritidae > Zeugodacus > Zeugodacus cucurbitae. The sequence goes on from NC_071669.1 coordinate 22,400,137, forward strand.
ATGTTCTCCGGGTTTATTCCACATATATGTATGTGTCGTCATCAAGTTGACCCATAGATCTACCACTATCATCTCATCTTCGAGTTCAAAAAGCGGCGTTCATCAGCTTAACTTGTATGATCCTAGGATTAACATTATTATACCCCGAACAGGGTATATTAAGTTTGTCACGAAGTTTGTAACACCCAGAAGGAAGCGTCGGAGGTCCTATAAAGTATATATATAAATGATCAGTATATTGAACTGAGTCGATTAAGCCATCTGTATATATACGAACTAGTCCTTCAGTTTTTAATTTATCGTTTTGAAATTTGGCAGATGTTATTTTCTCTGAGCAGCTTGCTCATTTGTCCGAACCGATATCGGACCACTATATCATATAGCTGCCATACAAACTGAACGATCGGAATCAAGGCCTTGAATGGAAAACTTCCGCATTTTACTACATGTGATTGGCGTTGCAACCGTTTAGCCGGTTATAGCTGAATCGACGATAGTGCGCCACCTCTCTCTTTCCTTCGCAGTTCGGCGCCAGTTGGAGATCCCAAGTTTAACCAGGTCGCTCTCCACCTGGTCCCTCCAACGGTGTGGAGGCCTTCCCCTTCCTCGGCTTCCTCCGGCGGGTACTGCATCGAACACTTTCAGGGCTGGAGTGTTTTCGTCCATTCGGACAACATGACCTAGCCAGCGTAGCCGCTGTCTTTTTATTCGCTGAACTATGTCAATGTCGTCGTATAACTCGTACAGCTCATCGTTTCATCGTCTGCGGTATTCGCCGTTGCCAATGTTCTGAGGACCAAAAAACTTGCGCAAAATTTTCCTCTCGAAAACTCCTAGTGTCGTCTCATCTGATGTTGACATCGTCCAAGCTTCTGCACCTGACTTTACTGTTCAATTGCCTACTCAGTCCAAAGTAGCACCTGTTGGCAAGAGTTATTCTGCGCTGGATTTCGAGGCTGACATTGTTCGTGTTGTTGATGCTGGTTCCCAGGTATACGAAAATATCTACGACCTCGAAGTTATGTCTGTCAACAGTGACGTGGGAGCCAAGACGCGAATGCGCCGACTGTTTGCTTGATGACAGGAGATATTTCGTCTTGTCCTCATTCACCTCCAGACCCATTCGCTTCGCCTCCTTATCCATGCGGGAAAAAGCAGAACAAACGGCGCGGTTGTTGCTTCTGATGATATCAATATCATCTTCGTACGCCAGGAGCTGTACACTCTTGTAGCAGATTGTACCTTCTCGGTTTAGCTCTGCAGCTCTTATAATTTTTTCCAGCATCAGGTTAAAGAAGTCGCACGATAGTGAGTCACCTTGTCTGAAACCTCGTTTGGTATCGAGCGGCTCGGAGAGGTCCTTCCCAATCATGACGGAGGTTTTGGTGTTGCTCAACGTCAACTTACACAGCCGTATTAGTTTTGCGGGGATACCAAATTCAGACATCGCGGCGTAAAGGCAGCTCCTTTTCGTGCTGTCGAAAGCGGCTTTAAAATCGACAAAAAGGTGATGTGTGTCGATCCTCTTTTCACGGGTCTTCTCCAAAATTTGGCGCATGGTGAATATCTGGTCAGTTGTCGATTTTCCAGGTCTAAAGCCACACTGATAAGGTCCAATCAGTTTGTTGACGTGAGTTTTAGTCTTTCACAAAGTACGCTCGATAGAACCTTGTATGCGATATTTAGGAGGCTGATCCCACGGTAATTGGCGCAGATTGTGGGATCTCCCTTTTTATGGATTGGGCAGAGCACACTGAGATTCCAATCGTCAGGCATGCTTTCTTCCGACCATATTCTGCAAAGAAGCTGATGCATGCACCTTATCAGTTCTTCGCCGCCGTATTTGAATAGTTCTGCCGGTAATCTATCGGCCCCCGCTGCTTTGTTGTTCTTCAAGCGGGTAATTGCTATTCGAATTTCTTCATGGTCGGGTAATGGAACATCTGTTCCATCGTCATCGATTGGGGGATCGGGTTCGCCATCTCCTGGTGTTGTACTCTCACTGCCATTCAGCAGGTCGGAGAAGTGTTCCTTCCATAATCCCAGTATGCCCTGGACATCGGTTACCAGATTACCACCTTGGTCTCTACATGAGGATGCTCAGGTCTTGAAACCTTCATTAAGTCGATTCATTTTTTCATAAAATTTTCGAGCATTCCCTCTGTCTGCCAGCTTCTCAAGCTCTTCGTACTCACACATTTCGGCCTCTTTCTTTTTTTGTCTGCAGATGCGTCTCGCTTCCCTCTTCAGTTCTCGGTATCTATCCCATCCCGCACGTGTTGTGGTCGTTTGCAACGTTGCGAGGTAGGCAGTCTGTTTTCTCTCCGCTGCGAGACGGCACTCCTCATCGTACCAGATTGTTTTTTGTCGTTGCCGAAAACCGATTGTTTCGGCTGCAGCGGTACGCAGTGAGTTTGAGATGCCGTTCCACAGTTCCCTTATACCGAGATGCTGATGAGTGCTCTCAGAGAGCAGGAGTGCAAGTCGAGTAGAGTATTTCGTGGCTGTCTGTTGCGATTGCAGCTTTTTGACGTCGAACCTTCCTTGTGTTTGTTGACGGGCATTCTTTGCTGCACAGAGGCGGGTGCGTATCTTCGCTGCGACCAGATAATGGTCCGAGTCTATATTTGGTCCTCGGAGCGTACGCACGTCTAAAACACTGGAGACATGTCTTCCGTCTATCACAACGTGATCGATTTGGTTCCGCGTGTTTCGATCAGGAGACAGCCAAGTAGCTTGATGAATTTTCTTATGCTGGAATCTGGTACTTCAGACGACCATATTTCGGGCCCCAGCGAAGTCGATCAGCCTCAGGCCGTTTGGCGATGTTTCGTCATGGAGGCTGAATTTTCCGACTGTTGTGCCAAAGACACCTTCTTTACCCACCCTAGCGTTAAAATCCCCAAGCACGACTTTTACATCGTGGCGGGGGCAGCGCTCATAGGTGCATTCTAGGCGCTCATAGAAAGCATCTTTGGTCACATCGTCCTTCTCTTCCGTTGGGGCGTGGGCGCAAATCAGCGATAAGTTGAAGAACCTCGCTTTGATGCGGATTGTGGCAAGACGTTCATCCACCGGGGTGAATGCCAGGACTCTGCGACGGAGTCTCTCTCCCACCACAAATCCAACACCAAATTTGCGCTCCTTTATATGGCCGCGGTAGTAGATGTCACAAGGACCCACCTTCTTCCGTCCTTGTCCCGTCCATCGCACTTCTTGGATGGCGGTGATGTCAGCCTTGAGTCGTATGAGGACATCAACCAGCTGGGCAGAGGCACCTTCCCAATTAAGGGTCCGGACATTCCAGGTGCATGCCCTTATATCATTATCCTTAAAACGTTTCCAGGGGTCGTCATCAAAAGGGGGTGTCTCATCCGAGGCTTTCGTAGATTTTTCATTGATATTTCGTTTTCATGTGGTGGGTCCCAAGCCCTACGCACAACCGCATAAACGGGCTTCGCCTTCTCACTTTAGCTCGCCTTCAAACGGATGTCTGTTGGCTACCCAGAGGATACTTGGTCTGAAACCGGAAGTCGTGAGCTTCTTGAACCATGTGGAGAAGAATCGTTTCTGGCCACTCCCAAGTGAATGACAATCTTCTACACATGATCCTATCCTCCATACTACATATCTTCACGAAATTTGGTGTGAGTTATTGTTCATAGAAATAATTTAATCTCCGAAAAAATTGTTCAGATCTGTTCACTATAGCATATAGCTGCCATACAAACCGAACGATCGGAATTAATGGCTTGTATGGAAAATCTTCGCATTTGACGTGGTATCTTCACGAAATTTGACATGGATTACTGCTTAAGGTAATAATAGAATCTCCGAAGAAATTGTTCAGATAGGTTAACTTAATGTTTCTAGCAAGCAACCCGGCTAAAAAGAATTAGTAAAATGTTTTCTTTATTTTTTACTTACTTTTTCTTACGTCTTTAGATTTTCTTAAACACATAGTTACTAAAAGAAATGCACCTGTGAAGGGTATATTAGCTTTGGTACAGCCGAAGTTAACGTTTTTTCTTGATTTAACTCGTTTCATCTCTATGTATCGAAGTTGTTTCAGTTTTTTAGACTAAAATACTTTGGCATTACTACAGAAAAATTATATTATTTACTTTTCTACTCAATAAAGAGATTTAACAGAAACCAAACGATCTGCTATATTTATGATCCTTTGTTTGTCGGGATTACAATTGTCCTAATGTTTGAGTGAAGTCTCTACAACTTTAGAGCTCCTTCCAACTGCACTAACCTCATTTGTGCTTCGTTGTTTGTCATTGTAGAATTAAATTCATATGTTTATGTCCAATCTCAAGCCAGTCAGTAATAGACTTATACCAATCCAATGAATAAATGTTAACTCAGCAGCATTACCCAGGCTTATTAGGATATGGTTTTTTAGCTACAACACAACAAAAGACTTAAAAGTCAGACAAAATCTAGAGAGAAAGGTTAATTTCAGGTTGAAAACATTATGGTAGCTTCCGGTGTATTTAAGGATTTGGCTATTAAATGTTAAAAATATCCTAGGATTGTGTAAAAAAATTTTAAATTATTGCGATAAATTACGTGGGCTATTCACCAACCTTTTGTTTATAAATACTTACCGCTCTTAATTAAGGAGTTTAATGCTCTTAAACGGTATTTATTTTTCATCTAATTTAACTCGCTTTTTATTGCATGAATTGGCATTTTTTCGCTCAACTTCCTAGTTCTCAACCGGCGCCAAAGCCATCTTTATCATTATAGAAAAAAATAAAAATAATTTTCAGCAATATAATTTGAATCAGCTTCACTCATTTGCAAGTGTTGATAAAATCCTGATGCATCTCCATACGATATCGCAGAGGATGTAATTTATTTCACTCTTGTTATCTAATGATCTCCGCAGTCTTGCACCAGTATATCCCAGCTAAATCGATTGTTACTTGACGCTAAGAGACAACCATCAGTGCTTTCATATCTTTGAAAACAAAAATATTTGCTTTTTGCTAAAAGTACGCAGTTTCGTACAATGCACCACTCTCGAAAGAATATGTTTTTGCGTTTCTTCTGCAAGCAAAACCATTTTTCCATAAAGCTTTTTGTGGTTGCGGCAATTTATCAAAAGTTGCGAGTAGTTTATAAACACATACGCTACCCGTACACAAACATATTTCATGCATATGCATAGCGGTATGTTTGTGTGTGTGGGTTTGCATATCGCACCCATCAACCAATAGAATAATCCTTCATGAAGCGGATATCCGGCATGTGATATCACATATGGGACGCTGGTTTACACATTCAAACGCTTGCGCGTGTGTGTGTGTGTGTGTGCACTCGTTTATCATGTACGAGTTTGTCAACGTCATGTCTCACATGATGCCAACAACAACAGCAGCAAGTTAACAATAACAAGTACAAGTATGTCAACAGCGATAACTCAAGCTGCTACCGCGCGAAAAATCGTTTACACTGATGGCAACACTACAATTCGGCGCAAACATACATACATTGAGTACAGTTATATGTATATGCGAGTATATACGAAGCGATTTACGCTTTTATTCACCTTTTGCTTTTAAATTTAGCGAATCTCTAACACATTTCCGTCCGTTCGTCTGTCCAACTTCGCGTGATTGTTCGCCCGTTGCAATTCCGTTATTGACTCTTCACTCGTGCTGAAAATTGAAAATGTCGCTTTTGAATTAAAATCGTTGCAAGCAGAGCATTCGACAAAGTTTTCAAGTTGTGCTTGTTCAGCTTTTCGGTGGAAAGTTTCATCAGAAATGAACAAATTTTGATATTTTTGAAGTATTCGGTGGATGTGTTGAGGTGTTCTTAAAAGCTAAATATGTCACCAATTGTCAGTATTTGTTTGTATCTAAATTCAAAGCGAGAGTTTCTGGAACTTAATAAGAGCTACAAAATCTCTATACCGATTTTCATAATATAATGGGGACTGTATTTAATCAAGATCGATTAGATTCATATAACATTACTTTTCCTATACTGAAGGTTCGTTCAACATTTTACAACAAAAAGCAAGGGATATTGATGTGCTGAATAAACATACAGTCAGCCTTTGCCTCCATAAAAATAGGACATTAACATGGTATTGGGAGATTTCAATGCACAAGTCAGAAAAAAATACTGTATTTCAGAAAGGTTTTGGAAGAAACTTCAACTTAAAACAACTTGGCTTTCCACAAACCATCACACGGAAACCTAGATTCATCACTTTTACCTCATACAAATAATTATATGTGTATGAACTTTTTGCAAAAAAAGTAAAAGATTACAAAATTGCAAAATATTTCTGGGTATTCAAGTGTGTTATTATTATTATATATAATTTAAAAAACAAAAAAAATAAAAATATTAAATTTTTTCTAAACTATAAAACAGAATTTAATTTTAAGCTTGTAGTAAATATTTATATGTGCATTTTACCATTTTTATTATACCAGCGAATCCTATATATTTGAGTTTAGCTGAAAGAAATGTTTATTTTAATATTCAGTAGCATTGTCCTTATATTTTAAAATTAAATTTAGCGGCTTAATCATAAAATTAAATAATGACTGTAGAATAGATAAATAAATATCGGCCTATTCTTGCTCTATGGCTAATTTAAGGAGACGTACTGTCTCCAACTGCTTTTCGTTTTGGAAAACAGGAGCAGAGAGGATCCCCCAGAGATCCTGAATAGGATTTAGGTTCGAACTCAATGCTGCACATTGTAATAAGGGAATTTTCCGGTTGTTAAAGATGTTCTTCGTGTGGGTTTAAGCGTTATCCTGCTGATATATCCAGTTATATGCCATAAATATTGCAAGCAAATTTCATTTTTTTCGTCATTAAAGATTATATTCAATCACTCATCGGCCCAGAATTGGTCTTTACTTGCAGGTTTAGGTGCCATGGAGGTGTGTTTCAGAAACTGATTTTTATGTATAATTGGAAAAATTATATTTATTGTGATTTTCTGTCTTAACTAGGTCCATATTTGATCGCTGCTTATAAAGTCCGCAACTGCTAGCCGTCGAATCATCCTTTTGCACCGATCATCAATGTCGTTTTCCGTCCGCTGCGTCGCACTGTACCATAAATAGTGGAGTTTTTAAGAAATCTTGGTCTACAGTTTCGATGTAGCTTTGGTCTAACCGGAATCGTTTTCATGCATTCCTAGAACGTTTAGAAGAGTCTTAGATCATTTTCTTGCAATTGCGAAAATTAGAATGCTAGTTCTGACTATGAGTAAATATCATTAATTAAAAAGATTTAACACCAATGTCTTAAAGAACACGATAACACGCAATATCATAACCCCAAGAGGTAAGTTGCAAAATCCTTGTTACATATTTTTGCATAGATACCTTAAAAGGTATTGTCGCTCTGATAAACGAAACTGGATGACCAGCATACCGTGTTAGGCTGAAGCTTCTGCCCGGAAGAATATCACCTGTGAACTGTATAAACTAAGCCGTGTAGTCACAGGTAAGTATGGAAGTGCTCCTATTAATGGAAAAAAAGGGTACCTTAATTACATCTGAACAATACCTACTTGCCAGATAATTTAAGAATTTCATGGGAATTCTTAAACCAATAGGCACGAATCCACTTTCGACACACACCTCCTCACCAATCCGATCATCTAACACCAATAATTGCTCTGCAATACACTCATCCCCATTATTCTTGGCTGAAATTTAATGTATCGTTAAGGAAATAAAGTTTGGAAAGGCTTCAGAAGGGGACGCTATTTTGGCCTTCTTTTCAAAGAAAAACTACCAGATGAGTATTTCATTTATAACAAGTAAGGAAGGGCTAAGTTCGGGTGTAACCTAACATTTTATACTCTCGCAATTTATTGATGTAATTTTATAAAGACAACACAATTCGACCATATATTCGGCATAAAGTTCAATAGAATAACGAAAATCATCATAAATAGTATATGGGGACTGAGGTAATTCCTAAACCGATTTCACTCGTTTTCACCACCAAGATACAACGTATCGAAGACTATACGCTCACTTAATTTAATATTACTTATAATTAGGTATATGGGATCTGGGGGAAGTTATGACCCAATTTTTACCATTTCAGGTACAGAGAGAAACTGTTATAAGAAAAAAATTCAGAGGGAATGAATTATATTAAAATATCTGAGGGATTTACCTATATTTTCGGTGAAAAATTAACCTTAGGCACTGAGTTCTTCATGTTTGATATCAGGGGCCTTGAAAAGTCATGGTTCGATTTTGACAATTTTTCCACAAGTGATGTCACAGCTCAAATACAGTATTTGTGTAAAGTTTTATTCCGCTAGCTTCATTGGTTCCTTATGAATACATTATAAAGTGAACGAATCAGATGGAATTCAAAATTGGGTTATATGGGAAGTAGACGTAGTTGTGAACCGATTTTCGCCCGTGTCATCAGGGTGTCAAGAAAGTGTTATGTACCGAATTTCATTGAAATCGGTCGAATAGTTCTTGAGATATGGTTTTTGACCCATAAGTGGGCGACGCCACGCCCATTTTCCATTTTGTAAAAAAATCTCAGTGCAGCTTTCTTCTGCCTTTTCTTATGTAAAATTTGGTGTTTCTGACGTTTTTCGTTAGGGAGTTAACCCACTTTTAGTAATTTTCAACCTAACCTTTGTATGGGAGGTGGGCGTGGTTATTATCCGATTTCTTTCATTTTTGGACTGTATAAGGAAATGGCTAAAAGAAACGACTGCAGAAAGTTTGGCTTATATAGCTTTATTGGTTTGCGATTCTCCCTAATTGGATCCTCCCTAATGGGATCCTATGTTCCAAATTTCATTTTCATAACTTTATTTATGGCTTAGTTATGACACTGTATAGGTTTTCGGTTTCCTCCATTTTGTGGGCGTGGAAGTGGACCGATGTTGCCCATTTTCGAAAGCAACCTCCTCAGGGTGCCAAGGAACATGTGTTCCAAGTTTCATTAAGATATCTTAATTTTTACTCAAGTTATCGCTTGCACGGACAGACGGACAGACGGACGGACAGACATCCGGATTTCAAATCTACTCGTCATCCTGATCATTTATGTATATATAACCCCATATCTAACTCTTATATTTCTTGGTGACACAAACAACCGTTATGTGAACAAAACTATGATACTCTGTGCAACAGGTTGCGAGAGTATAAAAATTACAGAGGCATTACTCAATATTTTAACCAAACTCTTCCTAAATAAAATTCAAAAACATCTCGACCAGTCGATGCGTAAACAACAAGCGGGTTTGACAGCGATGAACGGAGTTGTATTAAGTAATCTTTTGCGCTCAAGAGGCATTCCATCAAAACGTATTAAAATCATTAAAACACTCTATAAAGAATGCAAAATCTTGCATAATAAACAATTATCGTATCCGAAATCCGGATAATGACTCCCTTCATTTCACTATTTATGGGAATGAAATTAAATGGTCAAAGTGAACTCTTGTGGACTTCTCTTCCCGAAAATCATCTGGCGGAACATGTAAATCAAACACCAACTGGAACAATTTAAAACTTTGGGAATGACTTACCTTTGTTTTGACCCCTATGCTCCAATAGGAGAAATTATATTTACATACATTACGGGGAGCTCCGTGAAATAAGAGCCATGAATAGATTCTCAATGGTGATTTATACTATACTCAACCGCAGACCGATTAGATGACAGTTTTTGGCCGAATAAAAAGTCGTTGCTATTCCCTTCGTGAAACCGACCTTATAAGATTGCTTAAGAATTAGTTCTAGTTTTAAAATGAGGCATTTCTCAACAATTTCTGTTGCATAAGTTCTGTCTCTACAGCCTACCATACTTTTAGGCAAGTGTACTATTTGAAAACACGCAGAGCTCTATAAGCTCATTTCGGTTTTTTGGAAATTTCACTCTAATTACGCGACAATTGTAATCTCAATCCAGAACCTTAAGTCTTTTATTCTTGATAATTGATAGTTTGAGCTTCTCTATATAAACCAATTGTCAATAAAAGCTTTTGGGATGGAATAAAAGACATTGTCCAAAAGTCCACATACAGTCCATAAAGAGATACTTTCGTAAATTCCGATTATTCCGAACATTTAAACTGGACAGGACATATCCGAACATTTTAACGAACTCTTCGAAAAGTATTCTGGAAGTTAAATCAGCACTAATCGCAGTTGACAAAGTTCGTGTTGCAAATTTTTCCTTGTTATATATATATATTTATATAACCTACTTTTCCAATCTCCACATGCCCACCAAGTCAACTCATCTAAGACCTCTCTTTTTAGCATAGGAATTTGTCGAAATAGCTCAATCTCCAGTTAGATGATGTCGATGACAATACACTGCCCTGGTTTCCACCCACCTGGGTTTTAAATTACCATTACAACACCAACAGCAACAGTGGCGGCACATACGCAGTTTGTAGAGCAAAGCCCCAAAAATGCATTTCCAACTGTTGTGTGTGTGTTTGCTTGCAATCAGCACCGTATTTGCAAGCGTCAAATATACGCTCGTATGCATTTCATTGTTAATTTATAATTGTTTGAGAATGCTAGCGTGTTTGCTCCATGCGGTTGACCAACTGCTTTTCTATGTTTATCAATTTGTGGCTTTTAATTATTATTGGCGCATAAAACAATGCAACAAACGCCGGAATGTATGCTTCTAATTACCGCAACCGTTGCTTTCGCAGCCCGTATCGTTTTCCTGTTTTCGCTCACATTTTTCGTGGTCATGCTGCTGATAGCACAACGGTATAACGAATGTATATCACCCCTTTGCTCTCTTCTCAATTTCACGCTGCTTTTGCATTGGACATTTGGAAAATATGTATCGTACGTATATCCCTCGGAAATTCACCATAAATTCAAAATTATATTTGTGTGCATGCACAAGGCAGTCGCTATGACTATCTCGTTTTTAATTTGATTAGAAATTTTCCGGATTTGGCGTATGCGTATTGAACAATAATTAAAATTTGGCACAGTAAATGTCAAAATTCAATGCACACTTTGTGCATGCAGCTTAGCAGCCTAAAAGTATGTAATTAAACGCGTGGGTGCGTTTTAGTTTCGCTCAGAAATTATTCGATGTATGTAAATACTTGTGTAGAATTCATAATTTAGTGAATTTTGTGCAAACGACCGCGTATAAAATTTTGTGTGAGCAATTATTATATCGCCTTTACTTGCTCCGAAAACCTCTCGTCTACAACTGAGAATAAAGTATGGTTGTCACACGGGGCTTGTTTATTCGTTACTTAATAGATTTTCAAATTAATAGGCATGCAATTAATAGCTTATTCATTATCAGATATTTATAGATATGTACTTAAAGAGCAACATAAATAATTTATTAGCCATCTAAGTGACGACCCTGATAATTTCTTATTTTCTTTTAGTTTTATAGTAAGTTATTTTTGGATTCAAGCTATTGGGTCGTTTGATAACATCAACTGATCTCAAGCCACTTCTTGTCTGTTTGATGAGATTTGAAAGGGACCAATTATTTTGTGCTTGTGCCCGACAATGCCCTGATTAAATCTGAAGTGTATTGGGATCAGCTTGACACTCAAACAGAAGAGATAATGCGAGACCTCTTAAAAGGTTGACGACTCGCCAAAAGCTTTTCCAGCTTGAATGGGGTGTGCTATCACACTTGTTTTGGTCTTAGCAAATTTTGGATGGAAGAACCTTATATCAGAACGCCAAAACCCACTTGTACCAGTTTTTACCTCCAAGGATCAAACATTTTATGAGCGTGAAATCAATTTCTTGCCCGCAATATCAAAGGATGTCAGATCAAAATGGAGAATATTTAATTTCGTAAAATATTTTTTACAATAAAATCATCGTGTTTAAATTCATCTAAAAAAATGAAAATACTAAGCGAACGACCAGTTGTTATTAATGATTCTTTGGTATATTTAGTTCTGATTAATTTGTCAATCATAATGAATTTTTAGTTTCATTTAGGATCATGAACTACCTTTGTGACGAATTTAAAAGCAATGAATTATGTATATTTTTCTCACCGATCAGCTGACGGAATGTTATAGGAAATCTAACTTCTGTTCTCTTCACTGGGCCCACGATCATATAGTTATGTCTCGTCAACTATCATGTTCTCTGGGTTCATTCTCACCCTCGAGTTCAAAAAGCGGCGTTCATCAGCTTAACTTTTATGATTCTAGGCTTAACATTATTTTAACTGGTTTCACCTCTATGCATCGAACTTGTTTCTGCTTTTTAGACAAAAATACTTTGGCATTACTACAGAAAAATTATATTATTTACTTTTTTACTCAATTTGAGATTTAACACAGACGTGGTAATAGAACAGAAACCAAACGATCTGTTTATATGTATAGTATATCCACTGTTTGTCGGGATTACAATTGTCCTAATGTTAACGTCTCTACAACTTTAGAGCTCCTTCCAACTGTACAAATGAGGCTATAGACTTCGTTGTTCGTCATTGTAGGACAAAATTCATATATGTATGTCCGATCTCAAGCCAGACGGTACAAAGTAGCCGTAATAGACTCCTGTTAACTCAGCATCATTACCCAGGCCGGTTAGGATACGGTTTTGTAGCTACAACAACAAAAGACTTAAAAGTCTGACAAAGTCTGGAGAGAAAGGTTAATTTCAGATTGAAAACATTATGGTAGCTTCCGGTGTATTTAAGGATTTGGCTATTAAATGTTAAAAATATCCTAGGATTGTGTAAAAAAATTTTAAATTATTGCGATAAATTACGTGTGAATAGCCCAACCTTTTGTTTATAAATACTTACCGCTCTTAATTAAGGAGTTTAATGCTCTTAAACGGTATTTATTTTTCATCTAATTTAACTTGCTTTTTATTGCATGAATTGGCATTTTTTCGCTCAACTTCCTGTTTCTCAACCGGCGCCAAAGCCGTCCGCCAACCAGTCTGCCTTGCTAAGTATTTACTTCGGTTCTTTTTTATCTTCTCGCTGTGTCACCAACTGATTAATTGCCACTTGTGCCCAGCCGTAAAGCAAACTCATCACACTTTGCAACCGAGAACAATACAAATTGTACCAAATGTGCATAGCTCACCGCAATCCGGCTTTGCTTTGCCTCGTCCGAAAATGTTCACACCATTTTGTCCGCATTGGCCACACATTTTGCAGGTTTACCGCTGGAATTTCTGTTATTTCACGTCATGCCGCTTCTACGATTCCTTCACCCCTTTCAATCGCTTGTGCTCCGTGCTTCGGCACGGATTCCGCACATTTTGCCAGCGTTGCTCACAAGCAGCTGCCAATACACACAGTTGACCACAAGCCCAACACAATCTTCCAAGCTTCAAGCCACAATCCGCTTTCGAACTACTCAACAAGACTGTCTCAACAGCATTCTCGACCTCATCGCTTTTAGCGTTGTCCTTCAGTTACAGTTTCGTCGCCGTCAGCTTTGGCTGCCTTTGGTTCCCTTTGGCTTCGGCCGCCGGTGGAGTCAAGTGTATATATGTCTGTGTTGTGTTATGAAATCCTTTTCGCCATTTCTTTTAAATGCCTTCGCTACAATGGTCTTGTAGCTGAATGCGAAATAATTCGCTTTTTATTTATTTTATGGCCAGTTAAAATAAATTATTGTTGTCTTTGTATTTGCGCCGTTTTTTGTATTTTAAATATGGCCGTTTTTCTGCATCCCAATCCGCAGTCATTGTGACCAAAAGTTTTTGCGGATCGTAAGTTTTCCATTGTTGTTTTCTTTTTTTTCTTTTGCTGGGAATTTCAAAAAGCCAGTTGTGTTTAAGTTTTTTGCAAAGTCTACTTTTGAAAGTTATTTCTTCGCAGAAGCTCGTTTGAGCGCCATTAAGACGAAAGTCCAAATCCTTTGAGGCTGAAATCATTAAAAATTAACTAAGCGTAATCCCTTGGTTTGGATCCTGCGCTTTTCTTAATATGCTAATAATTTTTTCAGATTCGATATATCTTTTATGATTCTATACAGTTTTAAACTATATTTTCATATTCCTATATCATTCATATTCCAGATTACTATTACTGTGGTTAGTTCTACGAAGAGGACAGTGGTTTTACAAAGTTGGCCGTAGTTTTGTCTCGAATGGGATACATGATTTCATGAGAGAAAACAGGGTTCCAGTTTGGAATCATGGTCCAAAGTTTCTGAGTTGTGCACCCACATTAAATTTAATTGGGGTTCCAAGAATTAGAAACCGTTTTATCAAAAATTAAATCCGTTTTAAATGGTTCAAACACAATATTGTTTTGTGCCTCCATTAAAAATAAGGTTACTGCTTTTGCAAAAGCCGAAGGGATGGATATGGATTCTTCTGATAGTTCTGATAAAGCTGAAAGCTCCTTTAGTATTTGGACTGATCATTATGAGTTAGTCAAAATAATTTGGAAAATGAACAGAAATAATTTGTTAGATATGTTAGACTAACTATCCTTATACACTTAAGCACTGCAGTTGGAAGACTAGTAGAAAATCTGCTGGAATTTGGAACGATTTACAAACACAATTTCCTAAGTTGTAGACATTAAGTATTTGAAATTTCAAATACTATTTCAAATACTACATACAAGTGTTGCTACATCAGTTCCATCCGAACTTTTATTTTTGAAAGCCAGTCACACTATAAGCAATCACAGGAATAGAATAAAACCTAAAAGGTTAAATAAAATTTTATTTTTCCAAAGCCTAGGAAAATAATATTGGGGTTTGTAAAAACTAACCAAAATTTATATAGAATAAGTTTTATTTTACTTTTACATAATTTTTGAATCCTTTTAAAGCAATTTTATTTATATTTCTTGTTTTGATACTTTCGATGCGTCATATCGAATAAAACATCGATGTTTTTTAATGGCTATCCCTTCTAAATATCCTAATCCATCATGGTGTATCAAGGCCATATCAAATGAAAGTCGTTACCATCAAATCTGAAGATGAAGACCTAACTTTAATCAAAGAAATCTTCTCTCCATTAGAATGTTGTCCAACTTTCGAAAGATTTCCTATTGTCTTTATTATAATTCATACCCCTTCTAGATCCATTTAAAATCTACTTAATTCCTAAAATTACACCAAGAGGTTTGAGTTGCTTACTGAACGAGTATGGATCGAATTAATAGCTTTAATTTAAAAAACATGTTACCTCTCTAATACCGTAGACAGACATATTTTTCGTCCTCTTTCTTTATTTATTGAATCTGCTATGTTTAAAGCCTAACAATAAGTATGAAAATCTTAAATCTATTTACAACTAAGTATGCTCAAGAATGTGGTTGAGCTGTTTTGGTAGCACGTTGCTCTTTAGTAGGCAGGTAGATCTCTTCTTTTTAAACGTGTTTGATTGCAGGAATGTACCAAGGCATTAGCCAATGGGTTTGGATGTTCACGAAGTTTAGAAATATATTTCTTTCTGCTGTCCTCTATTTCCTTCTTTACCATAGGAATATCAAGATCTTTATGGATATTTTCGTTACGCATGTACCATGGTGAACCCGTTATTGTTCTAAGCATTTTAGATTGGAATCTCTGAATTATATCAATGTTGGTTGCACAGGTCGTACCCCACAGTTGAATCCATACATCCAAATCGATTTTATGATTGCATTGTATAACAGGACTTTGTTGTCTAGGCTAAGTTTAGAATTTTTGTTTAAAAACCAATTTAAATTTGCTGCTCTTAACTTTATGCAAATTACTTTACTCGTTATATGTTTCCGCCACGTACGCCTTCTATCCAGGTGAACCCCAAGATAAGTTACTTCATTCGCTTTGGGTACTAGTACATTGTTTATAATAACTGTCCGGCATGTTTCCGATCTTAGCGACAATGTAACATGCCTGCATTTTTGCTCATTAATAATTATAAGCCAGTTGGCTAGCCATTCATCGACACAAGTTAAGTGCTCCTCCTAATACTCTTGATGCTCTAATGGGGCATTTGTTACGGCTTACTAGGGCTGTGTCATCCGCAAAAGTGGATGTCAATACGTTATTAGCTATTGTAATGTCTGCTGTATATATTTTGTACAGTGTAGACCCTAAAACACTGCCCTGAGGTACAGCAGCCCTTATTGCTCGTTCTTCTGATATGAAATCTGCTACTTTAACTGTAAATGTCCTATTTCTTAAATATGACTCAAATGTTTTATGCAATTCGTAAGGTAAAACGTTTTTAATTTTCCATAAAAGGCCTTCATGCCAGACCTTATCGAACCCCTGAGCTACATCGAGAAAAAAAGCTGAACAGTACTCTCTGTACACGAATGCTTTCCTGATTTCGTTTGTAATTCTATTTACTTGCGTGGAGGAAAGGAGACATTTTTGATAGTAAAACTTTTTCGAATATTTTGGAAAGACAGGGTAAGAGACTTATTGGTCTGTAGGAAGACGGTTGTGTTAAGTCTTTTCCTGGTTTATCTATCATGATGACATATGGTTTCCGTTCTACATTGTGTACTGCAATAAAAACTCAAGAATCCATGTACAAGTGACACTGGTTGCCTGCTTAAAATTTTTTCGATTTTTCCCTTTATGGAAACATTTGCTGCGGTTTTAAACTCCTAAAATATTTGAAAGCATTAAAAACCATAATTTTGGAAACGTTTCACTGTGTTATAATAGCAGTTTAGGATAATCCGGTCTTTTGCAACTCAATGATTACTTGTGGAAGATCTGAGGTGCAATTTTTCACTTCTGGCATTAATTGTCATTTAAATAAATACACTTCAATACACTTTCTAGTACCAGTTGGGCCAGTTGGTGTATCGAAGATAATCCAATTTTCAAAATTGTAAACAAACACCGAATCGTTCTTATGTATATATATTTATATGTGTATATATATATTTGGCGTAGGAAACTCTTACGCGATTATAGATGAATTCACCAGGGTCCACCATTCATCTCTACGTTTAGCAATTTGGCGCCATTTGGATATTTCAACCTGACAGCACGGTTACTTTCCACTTGGTCTTTTTTCAATGGAGGTCGTCCTCTTCCGCGGCTTCCTCTAGCGGATACTGCATCGAAAACTTTCAAAGCTGGAGTTTTTTTCATCCATTCGAACAACATTACCTAGCCAGCACAGCCGTTGTTTTTTACCATAAATCTTACACAAATCCTTTCTCTCGAAAACTCCTAGAGCCGTCTCATCGGATGTTGACATCGTCCATGCTTCTGCGCCATACATTAGGAAGGCAACAATGAGCGACTTCAACACACCATTCTTAAATATTTTTCAACGGCTGATGGTCTCATACCTCAGTTGATACAAATAAATTTAAACGTAAACTTACAATTAAAAAACAGAAAAATGGATCCCTACTTAGTTCAAAATTCCAAAAACCTTAATATATTAGTTTCCCTTATTATTATTACAGTGGCGGATCCCTAATTTCCCTAATTAAACCCCCTCCCCCCCTTGGAACCGCAGAACCTGAAAATTTCACTTGTTTGCTAGAAAAATAATATCTGCAATAAAAAAAATGAAAATACAACAGTGACACTCTTCTCACCAAATAAACTATGGAAATCACAAGATACTATCATAAGTTGCATTATATGACCTGTCTAAACTTATTTAACCCTTTTCTGGGCGACTCACAGCTGAACTACTAAATTCTGAATTGGGAAAGAGTCGAAGTCATGAGTACAGTATGAGACATATATGCCCGCAGAGATACCGAATTAATGGGGCGTTCGATAGTGGCAAGCGGCATCGTGGTTGTGTCACCTAGCGTCAATACTGTACAATTGGTACTACTGAGTATAAAACACTCGACGTATGATGACGTTTCATTTAAATCAGTTGTGTGAAACGAGATGGGTAGAAAGGCACATTGCTGTCCTTCAATTTTTTGCGAAGTTACCGTTGATCATCGAAGCTCTGTCAAATATCAGTGAGTGGAAGAACGTTGGAAAAAAAGAGGGAAAAAGTTGATGAAATATTCCGATTGATTTATTCAGAAGCCAAGAAAATGGCGGAAAAACTCGATGTTGTCTCTAGATAGTTTTGGATGGTTACCAATTGAGTGTGTTGCTCCCAGAAAAAGCAAGTATTTTAAAAGAAAACGAAATCGATGATCTAATCGGATGCTTGATAGAAAGATTCGGGAATCTTCTGGATAATGAAAAAAGCGTACAAAAATTGAAATTCAAATGTGAATTAAGCTACTGGCAATGACACTGGCTGCAGCAACAAAAAATTGAAGGCAGCGAAATTCCAACATCTGCACTGGAAACATTAAGAAAATGTGATGTCGACATATTCCCAACAATCTACACCTATCTCCGAGTATTTTGTACACTTCCCGTAACAAACGCTCTGAACGTTCTTTCTCTTATCTTCGCCGCATCAAAACATGGCTCAGGACGACCATGCTTCAAGAAAGACTAGTTGGATTAGCGTTGCTTCATACGCATCATGACATCGAAATCACCGCCGAAGAAGTCATCGAAAGATTCGAACAAAACTTGGCAGTCATCGTTTTGCGTTATGAAACACGCAATGTAAAAGGATTTTTCTGTTTGAATTTTTAATAAAATGAGCCACTATGTACATAATGCATGAATATGGTTGACTTTTCGATTATAACCACTTTGTTTACCTAAAAATTGGAATTGATAATTTTTGTTTCATAATTTGTACTGTATTTCTCTCGCAATAATAAGTTTGAAACCCAAATCGAAGGATAATTCAATTAAAAAATCAATACGAAAAATTTAATTACTTTTCACCAATATCGTTGTAATACAAAATATGTCGTTCTTTCTGAAAAGAAAACCAAATTCACTCTGTTACACATATTGTCACACAAAATATGTCGTTGTTTCGTAAAAAAATTATAACTAATTCTGGCACAACTGAGAAGTGTCGTTATTGTGGTTAAAAAATATTGCAACATAATAAGTTTAATAACGGCACATTCTTATTTCACCGCTGATTTTTCTGCGCATCGGAATGAAATTTTTATACAATATGGACGCTGAAATTGCGCACATTTCTACATACTCAGGTTTCTACACATTTGATTTGCTATTTCTTCTTATATCTTTTGGTCCTTGGTTTAAAGCTACCACTTTTAAAATACCAACATATATATGTATATGGATAGATACATATTCCTGCCTCTCGCAAACTTAAAGGGAGACTTAAATAAGGAACTGTTGTATATAGTAACGTAGGTATTCTTCCATATGTATATCTACATGAATTCCTGTTACATATAGACGATAATAAATTTCTCATCGATATTGTTATATTCTCTTAACGTCGACGTCTTCATTAATTTTCAATATTTTCATCACAGGATGATTTCCAATATCTTTATATCAACCTTTGCCTCAATAATTTAATTCACGCATACTGATGCAGGGGTCTACTTACACATACAAGTATCAGCAAGCGACAGAAAGAAGGATATCCATGAGCAAAATATATTAACACATGAAAAAGAGTTAAAACGAACGAAAGCAAAATAGTCTAAAGGAAGAAAATTTCGGCGAAAAATTTAAAAATAAATAAAAAGTGCAAAACAATTTTTCGCTTTTAATTAATTTTGAGTGCTGCAATCACTTTGTCGTGCCCAGTCACGCGTTGCCTTACGCGCCACAACAATAACAAGTGCGCGCCGTTAAAATTTAAAACAACAGCAGCACTTACACAAACAAACACATACACATATTTATATACAGTATGGCATACGTAAACACTTCTTATTATGCCACTGACTCTTAGCCGCAAGCTGCTTTCAGTCGCGCTGCCGAACCGCAAAGGATACTGCTGCCACTGGCAGTACCAAGCCAGAGGCCAAAAGGAGACTGCAAAAATGCGCTGTTGACCCGCAAACACATGCTCACACACACACACATATTCATATTTATATATAGATTTATTTATTATTTTTGTTAACACCACGTCAT
This sequence comes from Zeugodacus cucurbitae, assembly GCF_028554725.1. Lineage (NCBI taxonomy): Eukaryota > Metazoa > Arthropoda > Insecta > Diptera > Tephritidae > Zeugodacus > Zeugodacus cucurbitae. The sequence goes on from NC_071669.1 coordinate 22,420,085, forward strand.
ATTGTTAACGCTATAAGGCCAACAACAGCAAACACTTATTGAAAACGCAATAACAAGTTGTACAAAGCGAAGTAAGGTGAGAAGGAAGGAAGCAGGCCAACAACAAGTATGGCTTTATTTCGTCTTACATAATTTCGTTCAGTGATTTTTAATTATGACACAATCCGCACGCGCCCACGCCAACGCTGCAGCTCCTCTCCAATTGTGTATGTATGGGTATAAGGATATCAACTCTTACGTAGCGCAAAACTCCCGTTAGCCGCTTACGCCATCTCTGCGTCTACCGCTTTTCGTAAATTTCACATTCTTAACGCAATTTTCCGCAACTTTCTTCATATTTTCTCTGATTTTCTTCATCCGCTTATTCGCATTGCCGTCATTTACTATGCCAAGCTCTTCTCTATATCCATCCGCTCGTCCATATTGTTTCGATGTTTTGCGTGCTATTTATTGCGATCACTGTGGCCGCTGTGGTCATTTGGCCACAAGGTTCTCTCTCTCTCTCTTTACTTAATATTTCGTCCTCGTCTTGCCTTTACCTCTGTTAAAGGCTTATTACCGATTAATTATAAATCAGCTTTTCTTTCCTTTCTTCAGCTTTCCTTTCCGTGCATTTAATTTTCATTCAATTTCCATGCGTTTTATTTTCGCTTAAGTTTTTAAGACGTCTTATGTGCTTAAGGCAGTAAGGAGTATAACTTTAATCGGCTCTGTTGGGAATTAAGCGGTATAAGACTACATTGAAATGTCAAAGTGACTTATTTACTTAGAATGTTTAAAATCTCCAACCACTTTTGTTGCTAAACTGTTGCAAGTCTTTTGTGTCAAGTTCAAATGGAAACTTTTTATTTACTTAAGGGGGTATTTGTTTATAAAAGTTTGTATAGTTTAAGTAGAAAGCTCGCTTGCAACGTTCTCCTTTAAGAGAATTGTCAGTAATATAAATATATAGAAGCAGGATACAGGCCAGTCAAAATAGCAAGAGGTATAGAGTCTTCTTTGGCCTCAGCAAAGGTCTAATTGTAGGGGAGCTGGTCACTAATTTATCGGAATTTACGCTGTTGGACTAAAGATTTTATGTATTATCTGCTGCAGAAGACACATTAAAGAAGAAGAGTTACAATTATCTCAACACTCCCTTCTGGAATGCCACGACTACGTGAGATCATGACTAGATGTATCTTGGACCAGCTATTTTTGGATATATGGGCGCTTTGTCGGGACTTTAAATTCAACTACAAGGGTAATGTCATTAGGCAAAGGATGATCCCATCTTTTCGGAGTTCAACCTCAGGACCTCATCTAATTTAAATATTTGCCTCCGCTAAAATTTTAAATTTTTTTCATTAAAATTTTTTAATTTCAAGATTATTACTCATAAATGTTTCACGATGGTACTATACTATAAGCACAGTTCATTTGCCCTTTGTCAGTTTAAAGTGTTATAGTTACCCAGATATGGAAGATTAAGTTCCATTCCGATTGTTTAACTTTAGTAAGAACATTCAAGAGTATATACAAATGCAAGGGAAATAGTTCATATTTTCCTTGCTTCCTTATCCAGTCTGGAAAAGGCAGAACTAACAATGCGGTTGTTGCTTTCAATGATATTAATATTATTGGCGTAAGCCAGCAGCTGTACACTATTATAGAAGGTTGTACCTATTTAGCTCCGCAGCTCATATTAATTACTCCAGCATCAGGTTAAAGAAGTTAAACGAAAGTGAGTCACCCTGTCTAAAGCCTCGTTTGGCCTCGGAGAGAGATCATCGGCGAATACCGCAGACGATGGAACGATGAGACATTGACATAGTTCAGCGAATAAAAACACAGCGGCTACTCTGGCTAGGTCATGTTGTTCGAATGGACGAAAGTGCTCCAGATCTGAAAGTGTTCTATGCAGTACCCGCCGGAGGATGCCGAGGAAGGGAAAGGGCTCCACTCCGTTGGAGGGACCAGGGGGAGGGAGACCTGGTTACACTTGGGATCTCCAACTGGCTGGCGCCGAACTGCGAGGGGCCAAATTTACGGCTTGTCCATAAGTTCAGGTCTCTTATAAGTCGACCCGTCCATCTGCCGGGACTATCATTCCCATCCCATCTTCGTTGTCATGCTTATACAATGTCCGTAGTCGTTTGCATACTAACTTCTAGAAGTATATGCTTCTTTGTTAGCAGTAGTAGCTGTGTTTTTTTCTGTGGCGAGCTGGAGATTGTGTGAGTCAAGCCGTGCCTGCATCCGCATCATGAGCTGGTTTAGCTTTCTTCGGGCTTCTTCTGTGTTTCAGGCTGTAAATACTGCTTCAAATGAAAAATATTTCTGTATCACCCTATATTTTTTACTTCGTACTTAAGTTGGTGATACTTGGCGTAAAAATTTCGATTCTCATTGAGATCCACTTAGCAGTGGATGCTTTTGTGTGGTCAACGTGGTGCCGCTCTCTCTGCACTCTGCAATTTTTACACGAAATTCCTTTCTTATTCCAATTACAACATTTGCACGAGTATATGTGCTCTGAGTTTATTTGTATATAAATTATCTTGTTGCATATGTTAATTTCATGCGTAAGTAAATGTAATTAATTTAAATCACTACGCATTACTTCGGCCGCCATCGCATTTGCACCATTTCATTGCCGTCTGACTTTCTGGCACATTGGCCGGCCGACACGAATTACCAAGATCGACATAAGTCAAATGCGTAATGCCAAATGCGAAATGCGAGATGGGAAATGTGTAATGCGCGCGTTGAGTTTCACTTCAATCCACTTGAGCACCGCACACTTCGGCGCTTACACTGTGCAACAGCACGCCACTTTGGCTAGAGCCTTGTTATGGCGGCCGGGGATGTAAACGTTCATCGGTGGAGCGGTGCGTAGGGGTGGCATCTTCATTAATTTCGTATCCCATTTTATAGCCATCCGAGACTTCATATCAATTTATTGCGGCTTCACGGCCAGTTTCAAGTAGATCCCGCATAGGCGAGTGCGCTGGCGATTGTGGATATGACAGGAAGTTTGTGTGTGTGCATAAGTGTATGTAGCACTTTTGGCTTATCGTGACGCAGTGATAAACAGTTGTTGTTGTTGTGTATGTTCAATTGCGCCGTTATGCCTGTATTGAAGCGCGTTGAGTCCAGTTGGGATTGCGAATATATTATTTTTTCGAGTATATGTGTGAATACATACACATATGTATGGGAGTGTGTGTGTGCTGTTCGGGGGCATGACTGGCAATAAGTGGACTTAATTTCAATTTGAATTTCAATTGGGAATGTATTCACTCAACCCGATTTGCCGCAACTCGACGCAAATTTAATTTGATTTCTCATGTGGCCAACCGGTTGATGGTACTTTGTGTTGTGGGCGTTCGCTCTTCAGCTTAAAGAGCCATGTGAATATGCGCTCTATAAATAACGGTCATTAAAGTTATTTTGATTTTCATGTTGTGGCGTATTTCACTTGAGACTAAAACTTTACGGAACTTTTGGTGGTAGCGACAAAACAGGACAGTAGAAAGGTCAACAGGGAGCGCAGTTATTTCTAGAAACTAATCCGTTCGAAAAATGACTTTATTGATATAATTCAAAAATTTCACATATTGTGCAATTACAAAATAAAAAGAGTAAATAGTTTTTAAGCAGATGGTAACAATTCCCAACATATTTTTCAATATTCGGTATATAGCACAAATCTTGAAAATTAAATTTAAAATTTTTTTTAATTAGGTGGCAACACTTTTCAATTATATTTTTTTCTGCTCTTGCCCTTTTTAAACTTGTTTAATTTGAATTTTATATTGCAATTAATAAATTATTATATAATCTAACCCGCACCAATACCGCTAACGAGCCACTGAAATTAAAAGGATTATAAAAGAGCTAAATCAATTCTTAGTTTCGGTTACAGACCAATAAGTCTCTTACCCTGTCTTTCCAAAATCTTTGAAAACGTGTACGTCAAAAGGTCCCTTTTCCTCCACGAAATTATTACAAACTCATTTCCAATTTGGCATTCCTGAAAAGCAGTCTATAAAGATTAATTGATAGAAACTGTTTGGATTTGTATACTCTCGCAACAAAAGTTGCTAAGAGAGTATTATAGTTTTGTTCACATAACAGTTGTTTGTAACACCCAAAACTAACCGAGTTAGATATAGGGTTATATATATCAAAATGATCAGGATGACGAGACGAGTTGAAATCCGGATGTCTGTCTGTCGAAAACCAAAAACTTATAAAGTGTCATAACTAAGCCATAAATAAAGTTATGAAATTTGGAATAAAGGATCGCACTAGTAAAGGGCATATTTGGATGTAATTTTTTTGGGGAAGTGGGCGTGGCCCCGCCTCCAAATCGGTTATTTGTATATATCTCGCAAACCAATAAAGCTATTAAAACCAAACTTTTTGCAGTCGGTTCTCTTATGTACCCCACCACACACCATGAAAATAGTTGAAATCGGATAATAACCACGCCCACCTCACATACAAAGGTTAGGTTGAAAATTACTAAAAGTGAGTTAACTCACTAACAAAAAACGTCAGAAACACAAAATTTCACAGCAATAATAGCAGAAGGAAGCTTCACTGAGATTTTTTTACAAAAGGGAAAATGGGCGTGGCATCGCCCACTTATGGGTATTTCGTTAAATCTCTCAGGTATCTTAATTTAATTCAGAGGAAATATTTTTCTTCTAATAGTGTGTCCTGTACCAGAAAAGGTTAAAATCGTGTCATAACTTCCCTTATATATGAATATATGAGAATACCTAATTGTAGGATTTTCAAAAATACGATGAGCTTAATAGCTTATAAATCGTTAATATGTGAAATATATTTATGCCGAATATATGGGTCAAATTGTGTGTTTTCTTAATAAAAAATATAGCAATAAATTGCTTGAGTATAAAATGTTCGATTGCACCCGAACTTAGCCTTTCCTTACTTGTTCAATATTTTATTATCCATATTCAACGAATATAAACTCGAAGTAATGCGATGTCTTGTCAATCTATTGATTGCTTGATCTCCCTCCCATATTTGGCTGCCATTATAGTTTTCTATTGAAGATCAGACTCATAGATTTATTGTACAGGCAAGAAAATGTGGTTCTTCAGCAACATTTATCATATCCGTGGGATCTCCACTTGTGGCTCCATAGATCTCCGTTTGCAGTGTAATTTTAAGAGCGAAGGGTATACTGGTAATATTCCGATCATGGGCGAGCTCAGGGCAAGTATTCGTGGCAAATCGAAAAAGTAGTTCCAAAATATTTTTAGGAGTGCTACAGAGGTTCTTAAACAAAAAAACTTGATACTTTCTAGCTACGTAAACTCGACTGTCGTAGACATGGGTGTTCCAATTCTTCGTGGTCAGCAGCACAAAAGATGGCCTCAAACAACTCCAGATCTGCTATGAATTTCAATTGGAATATAAAAATTCATATTTTAGCGAGACTCATTCGGTGTCTACGAAAATTTAAAAATCTTTGCATATCCTTCCCCAAACTGTAAAACTCCACATGTTTGATTATATTCCGTAAATTGCTTATCTGTGGTCAAAAGATTCGCTCCAACCAATCGATTTAGTTACCGAGTTGATGAAAAGAGTGCCCCGAAGCAGAGCTGCCTTTGCGTCAGCCAGAAAAGCAGTTGCTGCAGCAAATTGTGGCAACCGCAAACGATAACGCCGGTAACGGTAATAACACGCTCGTTTCTGGGTGAACGATTCCGAACGGCAATCAGCGAAATGCAACAACCAATGCACGAATGTTCGAATGCTGCCACAATGCCGCCATGCAACGCACATCTGGTTGGCCGCAAATTCGTAGCAAGACGAGCTGGCACAGGCGAATAACGGTCGGTATGTATGTATGTTGTTCATTGATTATTGTTGCAATGCAGAAATGCATGGCATTCGTTACAGTTCAATGCGATGCAGTGCAGCGAAGTTGTGCGCATAAAATAATGCTGCTGCAGCTGCTACTGGTCGCTGGTGTTGCACCATAACACCCGCGAGTGCTGGCAGAGCGCTGCTTGCTGCCATGCTACTGCACCAAACCATATGACGACAATGGCCAAGCCAAGCCGCTCATTAACGGCTACACGGATGGCAATGTGGCGGCAACAAAAATTACAGCAATGCAAAAATAATAAGGCGCAGGCAACAGTCATATTGCCACATGGCCGCACACATGCCATGCCATACAGTTGTAGCGATTAAAAGTAAGGTAGCAGGCTAGCAGGTGGCGGAATGTGGCATGCAACATGGCTACTGCCACTGCAGTTGTTAATACAGTTGCAACCAACGTAGCAAGCCGCTGGCTGCGTTGCAGGCGTTGTTGTTGACGATGCGTTAAAATGCGATAAAATGCAACAACAACAATGATAATCGGGGCCAGCGGCTGTGGCGAAAACGCAGGCGACAAGAATAGCTGATAAGTAATGAAAAGTTTGAGTATGGCTTATGCGGCAGTTGTACGCTGTTTTTATTGCTGTTGTTGTTGTTGTTGCGCATTTAATTTTTATACGCTTTTGATGGCAAGTCATTGTGCATTGTTTGTATCTGTGTAAGTACGTGTGTGTGTGTATGTTGCAGCGCAACCGGGCAATGTTGCATGTTAATTGAAAACGAAATTAAAATTGTTGCAAACATTTTAAATGCAACAATCGCAATAAGCGGAAAACGCGATGTGTGCGTGCGTGTGCCAACAATGCAAATGCACAGTTATCTACGGTATTTATATATTTATACATACATATATACGTGTCACACATACACACATGGCACCCTTATATAACAATTACAACAGGAAATGGCACGGAATTTCCGTCGCCCATTCACACTCAGCATCAGCGGTGGAGCAGCGGGGGCGTCAGCTACTATGCACATTGCCACTGACCCATTTTCATTTGGTTTTTTTTTCCCGGCATTATTATTGCTTTTCGTGATTTCTTTATGCACTCGCAATGCTACAGTTAGCAGCTCAATGCGTGCTCTCTCGCATGCATGAATTGCTGTTGTCGTCCATTGTGCCCCACTCGCCCTCCTGCCGTTCATTGTTTTTATTTAATTGCATTTTAAATTTCACTGGAAAATTCACCGCATGCGACCCTTTTGTGTTCGACATCAGGTATTTCGCTCTGTTTGTTTTGTTTTTGTTTTTTAGGCTTGCTTTAGCAAAGGAAATAAAGCAGTGCCAAAAGGAAACATGAAAACGTAAATATTTTTAAAGCATCGAAGTGCAAGTGCTAACAGCAAAAATACAAATATGTACGACAACAGAGCACAACTTTATTGAACTGCAATGCTTAAATTATATAGAAACTATATGCATGGGTCTTCCATATACATAGAAACTACTAAGAACTAGCTAGACTCACCAACTCAGTTGCTCAAACCAACCAATCGCTCAAACCATCTCTTCTGGGCGAAATATGTATATTTAAATAGAGTTGCCATCTCCTTAAACTCCGCTTTGAAAATTGGAAAAAAGTTATTATTATCATTACAAAGTGGTATCAAACTGATCAAGTAAGGAAGAGCTAAGTTCGGTTGTGACCGAACATTTTATACTCTCGCAATTTATTTATTTAATTTTATTTATATTAATAATACACAATTTGACCCACATATTCGTCGTATATATGGTATAAAGTCGATTGAAAGTTGAAAACCCTAATGCACCGAGGTCCTCGTGTTCGATATATGGGGACTTAAAAACCTATGGTCCGATTTCGGCGATTTTTAGAATGAAAGTTGAAAGTATTTGTGCAAAGTTCTGCACCGATATCTTCACTAGTGCTTACTTTATATGTAAAGTAAACGATTCAGATCGACTTCAAAGTTCTGGTATATAGGAAGTAGGCGGGGTTGTGAAGCGATTTGGCCTATTTTCACAACATATCATTGGGATGTAAGGAAACTATTACAAACCAAGTTTCATTGATATTGGTCGAGTAGTTTCGGAGATATGGTTTTAGACCCATAAGTGGGTGGAGTCACACCCACTTAAATATATATTTTGTCTACCAATTTGGGTGAAGCCCTTCTGTACCTTCTTTATAATGAAATTTAAGGTTTCTGGTGTTTTCCCTTACTGAATTAAAGCATTTTTAGTAGTTTTCAACATAATATTTGTATAGGAGGTAGGCCTTGTAACAATCCGATTTCCTCCATTTTTTAACTAGATAAGTAGTACCTAAAAGAAACAATTCTAGAAAGTTTGGTTGATATTGCTTAAGTAGTTTACGATATTTTACAAAAAACTTAGTAGGGGGCGGAGACACGCCCACTTCCCCACAAAAATTACATCCAAATATGCTTCATAGTGCGATCCCTTGTTCCAAATTTGTTTTATTTTATTTCCATAGCATTATTTATGGCTTAGTTAATGCACTTTATGTGTTTTCGGTTTTCCCCATATGTAGGCGTGGCAGTGGTCCCATTTTGCCCATATTCGAAATCAACCTTCCTATGGTTTCCAAGCAATAAGAGTGCCAAGTTTCATTAAGATATCTTAATTTTTACTCAAGTTACAGCTTGCACAGACGGACGGACATCCGGATTTGAAATTTACTCGTTACCCTGAGCACTTTGTTATATATAACTCTATATCTAACTCGTTTAGTTTTGGGTGTTACATACAACCATTATGTGAACAAAACTATAATACTCCCTTAGCAACTTTGTTGCGAGAGTATAAAAATTAAAAAAACGATCATACTATAATATTTTGTGAGGAGAGCTGCCAGCTATATACTAAATTTTGTAAAATAAATATAAAATAGGAATATATCAGTAACAAAACGAAGATTTTAAATTGTTGGAATTATGTTAAAGAATTGTCCCTTAAAAAACATACCTCATTGAAAGCAGGTACCGAAGTGAAGAGTTTCGAAAATTTTCAAAATAGTAAAATATGTTTTAGGAGAGTTACCAACTATTTCAAAGCATTAATTAAATTTAATTTAAGAAACCCTAATTGCTATCATATCCGTGCCAATTTAAGGAGCTGAAAGAAATTGAAATTGTTTGAAATTTATAAATTGAAGAAGTTCGGAAGGTTCCATAGTTAATATTGAAATATGGCAACTCTTCCAGAACAAAACTATAAATTTAATGCATTTAAAAATAATAATAAACGTTTATTAATATATCCGTTTTAGAATTAAGAGGACTTTGAAGTATTGCAACATTGGGGTGGCAAGCTTTTTAAAAAATGTAAGTGCAATAAAATTATAAAAACAAAGAAATGGAAAATGTTTTTAGCAGGACTGCTATTTAATATTTATCGATATATGTTGGTATCGAAAGGTTTTTTATATATAAGAATTACTACTTAAAAATTTAATATAACTTTATTGATAAAAGATAAAAAGTATTATATTTTTGTTTTTAAATAACTCAGGTTGTATGTCGTTGATATTTTTGTAAAAAGTTACCATATGGTTTAACGTTTCCATTTGTTTCAATTCTCAGAGTCAATGTTATATTGCAATAAGGACATCTTTCCAAATCAGCATACGAGGGAGAAAGGGGTTGCACTCAGCTTGATATACAAAATAGACAATGGGCATATGAATCTTAACTTATGGATTAGAAACTTCATCTCAGGAACTGCCTGGCCAATTTCAACGAAATTGGCTAGGCATTTAATTGGCATTTTCTATTACAGATGGAAAAGCGGCGAAACGATTAACAACCCAGTCTACACATAAAACACAATTTTGAATTCCATCTGATTCATCTACTTTACTATAACAAATCAAGCATCAATAAATATCTCGGAACGAAACTTGGCACAAAGTCTTGTGGTTAATTTGTTACCGAAAATATCGGTGAATCTCTCAGATATTCTGTAGAAATACAGAGGGAATATTTTGCTTTTAATAATGTTAAAAACGGGTTTTACCTTTCGGAACCAGGAATTACCATAACCTATACACTATATATAATGATTTTCGCTTTTCTTTGTGAACTTTGTGCCGAACATACAGGACGAATTATGTGTTATCTTAATAAAATTACATGCATAAATTGCCAGAGTATAAGTTGATCGGTTACACCCGAACTTAGCACTTCCATACTTGTTCGATAGATATCTGAAGTTGATAATTTTGTATTGAAGTCAAATGTCGTCTGTCTATTAAACTATTCAATGGTACAATACCTAATAATAAGAATAAAATTAAAAATCCAATATTATCAAATTCCACTTGATTACGGAATGAATTCTAATGAAATATAAGCTATACCAGTACAAGACAATTGAGAATTTATATTTTTATATATGTACATTAGGGTGGCCCTTAGTTGTATGGAGGATAAAAAAAGTTTCGGGATTCTCGATCGCACTCCCTAGAAATATGCGAATAGCCCAAAAACTAGTATATACAAAGTTTTGGGTCAATCAAAAAAGGTTTAGAGGTTGCGCAAGGAGCTTGAAATCCTGAAAAATTAAGAATTTTTGCCAGTTTTATGTCTCAGACTTCCATATTTCAAAGTCACACTATCTGGTTTTTGTACCGTAATAAGATCTGCATTATTACCTTTCTAAAATTACCACAATCTTAAAAATCGGTCGATTGATGATAGAGTTACAGAAATACAAATATGAAAGTAAATTAATTGTGGCACGTGCATACTCAAGCGTCGCATGCTCGTGATATACCGTTATAACGGTTCTAATGTTATTCTTATTATCTTATTACGGTATGGAAAACCAGTAAGGGATAGTGTGGATTTGAAATATGGAAGTCTGAGACATAAAACTGGCAAAAATTCTTAATTTTTCAGGATTTCAAGCTCCTTGCGCAACCTCTAAATCTTTTTTGATTGACCTAAAACTTTGTATATACTAGTTTTTTGGCTATTCTCATATTTCTAGGGGGTGCGATCGAGAATCGGAATACTTTGGGAAATAAGGGCCACCCTAATGTACATAGTATTTAGGTATCTTTATATATAAAATTATTCTGTACGTGTGTATGTCACTGAATTCCTCCTAATGGCTAGACCGGTTTGAATGAAATTTTTTGTGTGTCTTCTAGTGGTTTCGATAGTAAAAAATCGGTAAAATTTTTACATTTTTTGATGTTTTATATTTGTTTTGCGTTACTATATAGAACCCGTCTAAAGGTATATACAGTTGTTTTTGATTGGGAAATGTTTTATAATTGGATGTCGGTATAATATATTAAAATATCATGCAGGATAAAGTCTGTCCGGTGGTACATATTATACAAAAATCGAAGACTATTTTTCGAAATCGCTAATTATTGCTGCAAATGGTCTTGAATTGCTCGGGTTGAATCATTAAAAGACATCGTTGTGAACTTTTGGACATTTAAACATTGATGTCGTTTGTTTTATGAGTATATTTTCCGTTGTCAACAACAGCTTAAAGTGAAAGTCGTGTTTTAACCAATTTAAACAAATGAAACTACATTGAATCGAAGTTGTTAATAAGTTTGAACGCTATCACAAGTTGGAACTTTTCGGATTGAAACCGATAAAGTTAGATTTTTAAACATTTTTTTTTTGTAAATGTTTAAATTTAGTTTGTTATAAAAAATTTTGGGCCAAGACATGCAGCTAAAGCAGCTATGAATAAGTTCAAATATTGAAACTTTAAAATTTTGGTCTCTGTATTTTAGTATTGTCCTGCAACTATAATTATATGCAAATGTGCACGCAGCCATATCAAACCGAGAACAAAACCAAATTTAAGTCGATCGGCACAAAATGTGCACAGGACAATGGCGACAACTCGGCATATACATTGCAAAGCCATATATAGTACCAATGGGTCGAAAATCATGCGAACAAGCATGCAAACTCACTGAAGCAAAGAAGCCAAGCGGTGCCAACATCGATATGTCGACACACACATACACAAAAGCAGAAGCGTTGCAACTATTTTGGACAATTGCGGTTTGGTGTTTGGCGTTGGAAGCTTGTTTTAAGCATTCAACAAATTAACCGCAGGTAGCGAGCAACAACATTAGCAAGCACGCAGACACACACACACACACGAGTAAAATTTGTCGACCACAATTACCGAACAATGAGCCGGACGTCGACTCAATGAGACCGCTAGCCACAGGCGGTGTGAAAACGGGGACAAACGGTATACGAGCGTTTGTGGCGCTACCAATGCGCGTGGCATACTTATAGGCGCATTGCCAAATTTTTCCGGATTTCATTTTTGTATGGCTCGTACTAAGCTTGCGAACAAAAGCGAGCGTAGAGAGCAAAAGAAAGGAGGAATCGCAGGTGTGCTGCCACGCCTACACGATGGCTTAGGTGCCAACGGCAACGCTATATGCTGTTGTTGTAGTTGCAATTCGAACGAAATTCCAAGCAAAGGTTAATAATTCGTAATATCCGGCACATCCTGTGCATCCGGTGATAGAGCGCATCATGCGCCATTCGCATCGGTTGGCAATATTTTCGTCATTTGTTGTTGCCAACGTATTTGCTTTCGGTTTTATTCCGGCCGGGCCGTGTAAAATATGTGGCCAAATACATAGATATATGCGATTTCGTAAAACGACGAGTTCGGTTGAAAACAAACGAACGAAATGTGAACTTGGGATAGTCGATAGTTTGGCGCTGAGTGTGTATGTGTGTATGTCTGTGTATGTATGTTAATATGTTACTGCTATAGCTGTCGTTCTCCACATTTTTCATTAAGCTCAGGCCAACATTCGGCATTGTCCTTCAATGTGTGTATATTTGGTGCTGTGGGTTTTCGATTTTGCAGCTTATATGCCTACACAGACATACATACATATGTCAATATGGATGTTAATGTATATTTACACTATTGAGAAAATATTTTTAATTCAGAATTTTGGGCCTTGAAAGTTTACCGAATTCAGTTTTACATTTGCTTTAGTGAAATTTAATTTGAGACTTCTCTTCTTTAAATCGTCTAAATATATTCTAACATTGTGAGATCTCAAATATAATTTTTTTAAAACATATATTCAGGCGATTTAGATATGAATATGCTCTTTGAGGATTTTCTGAATTTTGACTCGATTGTAAAATTTTAAATTTTGTATCATGTTCTGGGCGAAAAGTTCGATTTATAGAAGGAAATTTGTATGAAATTTGACTTCTATTGCCGATACAAGAGTTCGACTTATGGAGAACTTCCAGTTATAGAAGTTCGAGTTATGGAAGTTACACTGTATATTTAATAAATGAAAATAATGTTTGGAATAAACTGTAAAAGCCGTATTTGAAAATGAAATGAGAATGCCTCTTTCACGAAATTTATTTTATTAAAAACTAGTTTCTTTATACCGTTATAAAAGGAGAATAAAGATATATCAGTAGTAAAACAAAAACACCGCCTACCTTTAGGCTGAATACTTATTTACAAAAAGAATATAAATGTCCATAGAACAGTATTTAAATAGTAAAGATAATGGTTACTAATATACCAATAAGAAATATTATACTTTTCTTTTATTGAAAATCAGTCTATCCACACTGTATATAATACAGAGTTCTGCTATATTCATATAGTTAAAAAATGTTGCCTATATTTAAGGAATTATTTTACATAAGAAATACATTTGAGAAATTAAATCTAAAAATTAGTACAAATTTTCAATCTATTCCTTTAAATTAATATTCTTATATTTAATAAAAGAAAGTTAAACGAAAATATTACTAAGAATAAATATCAGTATTTGGAAGTAAGGATGTCACTATCACGAAATACATTTTATTAAAAATTCGGTTATTAACCCAATTTATATAAATGGAGCATACATCTACCTTTAAGTAGCCTAACGTTGCCTATCTTTAGGCTGAATACAAAGTTTCACACCAAATTTTAAATATAATATACTAATTAAAGATAATAATTATTAATAAACTAATAATACACATTTCTAAATATTTTTATTTTGTTAAAAAGCATTCCATACTTTCATGAATGATGAATAGTGCTACATTCATGTAGTAAAAAATGTTGCCTACATTTAGAATTATGCTTCAGCAAAGCTTTTACTACATTTCGAATTTTATTATTCAAAGTTACTTCAAACTGATATATAGACAACAAATTGTTTATATGAGTCTACCTTATTAAAATTAGATATTTCAATAGCGTGGTAAATAGCGCTATATTACCTCACATAAAATTGTTGCCTACCTTTAGGCTTATTTTAAAAACGTCTCATATCGCTATTGATATACTCATTCAAAGATGTTGTTTAAGGCAATAAAAATGAAAAATAGCAATTTCTTAAATGTTTGTAGCCTTTATACTATCAAATATAGAATATAAAGCAACTAGCATACTTTAAGGGGCTATAACAGTGTAACTCATGAAAAATTAGGCGATTTTCGTGAATTTTCTTTAAAGAAAGTACCCGATCGAATGTTTCGGTTTTGGACATAATAAGGTATATTTTCAGCTATATTTTAAGATATTTTTTTTAATATTGAAAATAACGGAGCTATGCTATGTGCTGTCTAAAGTTGAAGTTGTATTGTGAATATATTCAAGAATACTCATTTTAAATTTGAAGTCGATCGGTCAATTTCTCGTAGATTTATGATGTCAGCAATTTTGAAAAATGTCGTTTCGATAAAAACAATTCCTGAAATATATCTGAAATTTGTTTTCATAAAAAAATCACAAAAATTAGTTCATGCTTAAATTTTCACCCACACTGTAGCAACGTATGCAAGTAAACTCATATAAATAAGCATACATATTTATGGTTATGCTGCGTAAATTATTACTACTCTGCGCACCATTGTATGTGGCCATACTCGCATGCCAGCGATCCAGTCCATTCAGCCAGACCGACTCGAACCCACCAAATTGTGAATGAGTGCGACGCATGAGTTAGTATAGGCGCACATAACTCTAGGGTATGAGTGCTCGAAAGTATAAACATATGTCGATATACGTACATACATATACGTACATACATATGAAATATTCGCGTGTGTGCCTTGAAATATTATGTGCGCCCATTTGTAAACACACACACACAAACATATGTGTATGTTATTGCATTTGCCTGCGGTCGCTGTGCCCTTTGAGGGCATTCTGTTGCCAGCTTTTCAATGGCTTTTTGGCATTATATTTCGACCTGCCCCTCTCCTCGACACACACATACTGTTATTCTTCATGCCATCGCGCTCTGCTCAACCGCCAATGCCCTTTCTATTAGATCTTTTTGTATACATTTCCCGTTATACTTTAGCTGGTTTCACGCACGCCACATAGGAATACATCTGCATTTACTTATACACGCGCCATGCACTGAATCCCTTATTAGTAGTCCGCATATATTTAAAATGTATGTAGATATATACTCGCATGTAAGTGTGCCACAGTGCTGGCATGTCCTTCGTCAGTTTCGTGCGGCCACGATTCGACACTCGAATTCCGCTCACATCGTAAATTTGACTTTTATTTCGTTTTGCCTTCCTAACGAACGGACATGTGGAAATCGAATGGCAACGTGCGACGCGATATCGCTGTAACCCAGTCGCCGAATAAGGTGAAAGTGAATGAGCACGAGTGAGCGCTGAATTTGGCGAGAGCACCAGTCAGTATGTCAGCGTGAGTGCGAAGAGCGCAATGTTAAGTTTATCCGCAGGGGAAGTGTAGCGCGTGAGCACTATGAGCGAGTGCGCCGAATACGCTCTTGTTTTTGATTATGTTATTGTCCAAATGCAACTCTGTAAAATGCTGAATTGTAGTAAAATGTTAAGTGATTACATTGTGGCAATACTTTTTCGAATATTTGGCGGTCATTATTATAATTAAACAATTAAAGTATCAAGGACTTTTAATAATAATTGGAGTGTTCTGAAATAAGTAGAAAAGTTTCATAGCTGGACAAGCGCTACAAGCGCCAAAAGGGAAAGGAATTACATACCAAAATATTTAGGATGAATGGAATATATTATCACATAAATATTGAAATATATAACCTATACATAAGCTACAATACCAACTATCTAATATGGATATTTTTGGGAACCCAAACACGACTGCACTTCACTTTCCAATCACCAGCAATTATTCTATATAAATATAATATCATCTAACAACACAGTAATGAAAAGGAATGAAATACTATTAAAACCAATATGTCAGAAATAAAACGAATCAAATTGTTCCTTGAAATTTATAACCAGAAACTAATTTTTGGTGTCGAAAACAATGGTTTTGATACTAAAAATCGGACAAAAATATCTTAAGTGTTTACTACTCAAACCCGAAAAGAATATCGAACAGTTCTAAAGGGAAAATAATTTCATTGTAATTCAAAAAGAAATAGATTACGGACAATCCAGAAGATATCTGAATATATCTTATACTCCAATAGCACCCTAGTAATACAAACAACAAATTTGTTTAATGATTAATTAAATATTTTCCCTCATCCCACCCACCTTCTGAGCAAGGTGTATGTTATAATGCCACTAAATTTTGTTAACATTTACCAAATAATACAAACATCTCTTTACAAGCGCGCCGCACACTTCGCTTTAAGAATGTCCTTAGACACCTATGTTATGTGTGTCTAGGCATCTATGAGAGCTAAAAATTGCGTCAGGTCAGTAACATTGCCGAGGACATTTAAATCAGCTAACTGCGCTGTTAAATTAAATTTTCACGCACAACAAATTTCATATTAGCTCAATAGCTAGTCACTTGCCTAGATATACAGAACACAGTACATATACATACATAGCATAACATTGCACTTTCACTTATTAACGTCATAACATAATATATAAACAGCTGCTAACATAATGTTGCTTAACATGGATGTAAAGTTAGCAATATTGCATAGCTGTTGTTAACATTTGTATACTTCTAGTACTGTTAACTTGATATTAAGAACATGTTGGAGGGAGTTTCATTGGGCAGATTCAGCAGCACTGTTGGACTGTTGGTATTCACGGGTAAATTAACTATTAATAACGGCACTTTTAACATGCTGTTGATTTACAATTAAAAATTGAAGTCCATTGAATTGAATTATAATTAAGTATCAATTAGTACTCGAATCTTTGATCTACTTGCGACTTGCTTTTCTACTGTCAATGTCATCGCAAAAACATTTGTTTGTTTAATGGAATATGTGGTTTTCTCTACTTTCTTAACAATTAAATTCACTTATGCTAATCGATGAATGGCATTTAGTTTTTCTGAATAGTACTTATTTTGAGCTGATATATTTAAACAATTGAAAAATCAAGTTGGTTCTCTAGTTTTCGAAATAAAGGTCCTCAAATAAACAAGTTTTCGAGTAGAATTAAGGAACTGATGATTATCTAAAGTTTCATCAATTCTGTACTTATTAATTTAGGTTAGATATTTCCATGACCAAATACGTGCTACAATCTACGAGTATATTCTATCCTTGCTTAAGCACTTTAAACCAACGATAAGCTGTCTCATTTATTTATCCCAGGTTAATTGAATAAAATGAATATAATGATAACCCATATAACCATAACAAATTATTCATATCACACTTATTAGAATTACAGATTTCTTAGGATCAAGTTTATTCGCATGATTTATCAAAATGGAATCGAAAGTAATTGTAAAGCTGATAGGGTGGCAAGGGTCCATTCTTTCCACAGTAATAGCCGTTCGGAGTTTTGCTGTCATTTTTCAGTTTATATTGTTGGTTGGATCTTACGTTAACAGTCGCAAAGTTCTTTAGGCCCAAGATAAAGCAAGGTTTGCCTTTCCCTAATTGTAGAGTTTTTAGTTGATCATTGTCTAATCGATGTCAGTTGTTTGGAAGACGACGAGGTTGTATCGTGTTTGCACGTCCATCTGTATTGTCCCGTCGTTGCGGTATGGTGACGGTAACACACATTGCATTTCTCTTCCGTTGTTTTCGGAGTTAGGTTGGTCGTACATACATAAAATACTACAGATATTAAAGTTCCAAAAGCAAATGTATTTAAACTACTGATAGACTATAACTGAAAACTTTGGACAATTCCCATCAATTCTTAACATGACCACTTATAAAAAACTAGAAATACATGAGAATCCATAAAATAAATTCTTTTGGGGAGGTGGGAGTGGCCCCGCCCCCAAATAGGAAACCATTAGAGCTATATAAACCAAACTTTCTGTAGTCGTTTTTTTAGCGACTGAAAGAAATCGGATAATAACCACGCCCACCTCCCATACAAAGGTTAGGTTGAAAATTACTAAAAGTGGGTTAACTCACTAACGAAAAACGTCAGAAACACTAAATTTCACATAAGAAATGGCAGATGGAAGCTGCACTCAAATTTTTTTACAAAATGGAAAATGGGCGTGGCGTCGCCCACTTATGGGTAAAAAACCATATCACAGGAACTACTGGAACGATTTCAATGAAACTTGGTTTGTAATAGTTTTCTTACATCCCAATGATATGTTGTGAAAATAGGCCAAATCGCTTCACAACCACGCCTACTTCCTATATACCAGAACTTTGAAGACGATCTGAATCGTTTACTTTACAATATATAAAGTAAGCACTAGTGAAGATATCGGAACAGAACTTTGCACAAATACCATGTTAATAGTGTGGCAGCCCCATTCTAAAAATTGCCGCAAATAAAACAGAATCAACATCATTTTTACACTGACTTGATGCCATTTTTTAACTGAGTAATACACTAACATTGTCGTTACTGCTATATTAAACAGGTTAACATTCACTATTGTGCCTCTTACAAATAATAATACTGTTTACTTTCGGGTTAATCAAAGTGCTGCCATCTTTGATTTAAGAAATAAATTAAAATATACTTATCGATGAAGATCAGCCCAAAGCAAACTTAAAGAACTGAAGATTAATATTTAAGTGTTTTTCAATGTCTAGAATCAAAATTCAAGCATGGGAACAGAAACCCAAAAAAAAAATTGTTTGTTGACCAGTGTAATTTTTCAAAATAACGCCTCAGCCATATTTGAGTAAGAGTTCAGGACAATTTCATCAGCAAACTTAAAATCCATCTAATAACTATACTAATCAGAAAATTTATCTCCGTTTAACTCTTCACCGCAGATAATACTTTGAACTGAGGAGGTGTCTATTGGGATGAATAATTTATATTTGTCAAATGGAATTTAATGCTTCATATATAACAGTTTAGTGAGATCGTCAGCATGAAGTTCATCAACTGCCAAGACACTCGTATGAACAGAACTGACTGGAGTTACCCGGAATCCACAAGAGTCACACAGTCGCCACCCAAAACATTTTGGCAACCGCGACGAATATTTAAGAATAATGAATCTCTATATTTCACTCTGTCTTACTTCTTTTGGTACACCCTGTAAATATTCTTTAATTTATTTTTTTTTTTTGCAATATAAAATTTAAAATTCGCAATCCAGTAATAATTAATTCCCCAAACAATTAACTCAGCCACTACTGTGCTTCAATTTATTACGTAAGTTCAATAACTGAAAATTTTGATTTGGTTTTTCATTAAATTTAAAATGATTTTAATTAAAATTGCAAGGTTAGACTACAGTTATTAAATTGTTGATTTTCTTTTTTTATTTATATAGTTTTTGTTGCTGTTTTTGGTAACCACAAACTGGATTTTCGACTCATTTGACCTGTTGACCTGCGGATAATTTGTCCAATGTCGACCACAACGGTAAACGGAAAAGTTTTGTTGCATTTGTTTGCCACTCAATTATCTCCGCTTCATCGATTTTGGTCTCTGTGGTCTTCAATGCTGTTGGTATGCGCTACAGTTTCATGTTGCTTTTCATAATGTTTTGTTTCCAACAATTTTTAATCGAAAAATTATGCGAACATTCTTATTAAGCTGCAAGGTTCTCACCATACACTCTCTCACACAAACTTACAAATACTTGTGGAGAGTAGTCGCAGTGCAGCGCTTTTGAGAAGCGACACTGATTGCAATCGATTTATTTGTAAAATTGCTTCATTACCCTTTAATAAAAAGGCAAATTGCATTTTTTATTTGAATAATTCATGAATAATTTTCGCATCGAATGAACAGTTGGGTAGAGTAGGGCAGGGCACTTTAAACGCGCACAAAAGCTTGTTGTTGAGTTGCAACAGTGAAAATAAATTTGGTGGTCGTCCAAAAGGAGTAGTAACATGAGATGCTTGTCATTGCTAATAAACTGTTATGAATTCATGAAATTATAGTCCAAGAAGGGAATTCTGGGAGATAATGGCACCGAGCAAAAAGCTTTCACTAAGTTTTGTCAATTTAATTTTCTTGAGAATCATCTGTTATTAAGTTTAAAAATAAGAAAGGATTCTGCGAATAAGATGATAACAAGCTTTCACTAAGCTTTTTGGGCTTGTATTTCCATGAGTTTAAAATATTATGAAACTGTAGACCAAAGTTGTAGGCAGAGAAAGACTGTAAATGTAAATATATTTCCTTGAGAAATGAGTACATTGCTTTTGAGAGAGAGGCGCATCAAGCTTTCACTAAGCTTTTATTTCCTTAGCTTATAGTTAATTGAGAAAATCTCATATAGTATGAAATTGTAGACCCAGATTGGAATTCAGGAAAAGAACATCATCAAGTATTCAGCATGCTTTTATAACTTGCAAACTAACACAGAAGTCCTGTGGGTGAAAGGCACCAAACTTTCACTAAGCTTTTAATATTTGTACTTCCTTATGAAAAAAATAATTTAGTATTAAAGTGATGTACTCACACAGACGACCCAAATATTTGTTTGGCCTCGATCGAATCGAATGTGGATCCTCCAAAAGCTCCGACTCTAACCGGTACCAACGCAAAATGAATTGGTTTCCGCGAAAGTCTGCAGCTAATCCGACACATCACGTGTATACATTTACCCCTATGTATGTTTGTATGCTTGTTTGGTATGGCTGTCAGTCAAAAACGCAATGATATTAGCTGAAAAGTGGCAGTCAAGTGGTTACAACCACACAAAAATAAAACCATTCACAACGCTGCCATGGAGCCGCCATGCTGTTGGCCGCAAAGCCACAAGCGTGCTTATATGCGAAGCGCGCACAAAAGGGGTCAACGGGGATGTGCAGAGACTGGCAGACAAACAAGCGGCAGACTGATAGACGGTATCTACGGCAGACTATTGGTTCTGACAGGCGGGCTAAGCGGCGAACGTAGACGAAAAAAAATCACAGCCAGCCAACAGAGGTGATGAAAAGTCAAAAGAATTTTTCACATAAATTGCTATTGGGGATTAGGCTGCGCAACACGCACGCACACACATACATATATAAATATTTGTGTATATTTACATATGAGTGTGTAAAAATAAGTGAAATGTGAAACGAGCGAGATTAGTAGTCATATTTCAGTCTATTCGTGGATTACCGAATAATAGCAGTGATTTTATGCAAATTTTCAATCAGTTAATTAGCATTTTAACTTTAAGCATTTGAATGAGGTAAATTAATTCAAAGAAGACATTATCACAAAGAATGTAACGCTTACCTCTGATCTTATAAGTGAACGTCCTAAACTATAGGAAGGGATATGCTGTAGTGCGTTTCGTCTCCGAGCGGTGCGTCTTGGTTAAAGCTCATCGAGCGACCATCTGCCTTCATCGCTTCAACATCTGGATTGGTCTCGATTAAACCCTGAGCTAGAAGTTTGGGCTTTCCGCTTTTCGCTGGTTCGTACTACGTGTTAAAGAACGGATAGTGGTTATGGGAGGCCCAATTACAATGAATTCAGTGAAAAAGGAGAGCAAATGAATGAGAACTACGTAAGGAATGTTTAAAAAGGTGAAGAAAGTTCGAAACCGGCATTCAGATGTGTCCCATTCACGGATGAAAGTTTTATACTTAAGCCAATGGTATCTTCACCCTCAAAAGGTAATAAAAGTACCAGTATGGCCTCATCTCTGATATATTTTGATCTGTCTGGTAGGAAAATATTGTTCTTAACAGTCTCTGGCAGAATTCCTGTACTTCATGGATAGCTTGACTAGGTCACATAATGAAATACATTATTCAGTTTTAACCTTTTACCATCCTATGGAAGAGAATTGTACATCTCGAACTTGAGCATCTATAGGCGAAGTTGGCGGACTCTTTATACAAACAACCAAAATTTCTTCGGATAAATCTCATTTGCTCTGCTCGACGGAAAGTGAATTTTCATATACGCACGCTCATCTCTCGGAGGCTTTCTATCGCAGCCATGTCTGCCTAATGTGCACAAGAATCTGTATATGTTATAACACGCTTATTAATCAGTTGGCAACATTTTGAAAGTATAAAGAGCCTCATTTCGATTCGCGGCGATATAACACTAACCTTATGACTGTTAAAAGGACATGTCGCTGTCAACACTATATAAATGTAATTTGGAATTAGCTGTATCTTTGCATTGAGGTATATAGACATTTTTTGGACGCTTTACACTAAGGCCAAGATGTGCTTAAAGTAAGTTAAGATAGCTACATTTTTAGCTCGCTTGTGGACTTCATCTAGGCCACTCTAGACATCTAAGTCAGAGTTCATTTCTCTCTCTTTTGTATTGCCGCGAATGTGGCTATTCGATCAAGAAGAGGCGTGGTGACCTTTTTCGCGGATGGATCAAAAATCAGAAGTAAAGTTGGAAGAGGAGTATTCTGCAAGGAACTTGGCGTCAAAAACAGCTTTAGGTTACCAGATCACTGCAGTGTTTTTCAATCGGAAGTGGCTTTCACTTTCTATCACTATCAATAGCTTCTAGCTACTTTAGTATAGGACTTGTTTGGGTTCCAGGTCATAGCGGTATCGCTGGGAACTGCATAGTCGATGGAACTGCGCGTAAAAGCACCCAAACTGCAATCTCATCAGATTGGGAACAAGCTGGTTCCCCACTATCTAGCATCTCCGCGTTGAATAAATATGCGTCGAATGAACATAGTAGGCGTTTGAGAACGACCAGTATATGTATGAGCGACTATGAGATCATTCTGGTCTAAGGTAGATTGCAGGAGATCTTGTGGGTTATATGCTTTTAGCAAGATACAGCTCGCCGTAATAGTAGGAGTCCTTATTGGACACCGTCCGATGGGGATACATGCCGTGATAATATCCTGTCGGTTGCAAATTGCTAAAGTTGCATGAAAGAAGGTGAGAATGAGATTTCGGCGAAGTCTGTAACCAGCGAGCCACTTCTAAAATTTTGAAATAAGGACTATCTGGATGCCCAAAATTTGGCGAATACGGTTGGTGGTCTAGTATTTTCTACTTAATTTATCGGTTTTTAATACAAACTAAATGAATCGATGTATGAAGTGGTAGGGTTTATTGACTGATCCCGGCCAACTGGCACTTTGAGCGGCCTTCACCAGGCAACAACCATTCAATGGACTGCCAATTGGACTCAAGTGTCTAATAATGTATCCATACTTCACTACTATATATTTCTGCACACATAACCAATATATATTTATCGTTAACAAAAGAAAGCAACAATACATAACGATACAATGGCTTGCAATTGATGAATTATCGGTAGTGCATAAAGAAAACTAAACGAAGCAAAGTAAATATTTTTCCATAAATTCCCAACAATTGAGATAAAACTAAACAACCGACGCGTGCGAACCAACAATGCCTGACAGACTGCACAATGCAAACCAAAGAAAAGAATGGCAACAAAATAAGAAAACTTGCAATGCACGAGCTTATTATTACACACACACACACACACGAGGCACGTGTGGCAGTCAATAGCAGCAACAATATGGTGAGGCAATCAAAGTGAATGTGAGTTAAATTGGCGTTTGAATTAAATGCAAAAGAGGAGAATGGATAATACGGAAATGTAATACTACAGTTAAATTAACTACAAGCGCACGGACTTACATTTGTATGTATGTATGTATGTGAGTATTGTGGAAAAAAGCGAAAATCAGATTTGCGCGCGCAAAACACAAACACACACACACAAATACGTTTTTATCTGCTCATATTTACAGCGACGAGCAGAATGGACAAACAGTAGGACCAACCAGCTGGCAAAAGCATAACTTGCAGCGCATGCAAGCAACGGCCACAGCAAAGGTGGTAGCAATAACAACTGCGGGCACAGGGAAAGCATTGCAAGCCAGTGGCGGAAGTCAGCTACAACTACAAATGCTTATCTGCAAACAGTATATATAAATATATACAATTGCATATATTTATGAAAAAGTGCGCCTGTGATTCCTGGTAATTTAACATTACTTATACGCCATGGCGTACACCATGTAAATGTGCATAGCAATGGAAATGTAAATGTGTTTGCTCGTTCAAATGGCAGAGGATGGAAGGCGATGCAGCTGTAGTTGGTATTAAACAATTGTTGGGCTGAAAAAATGCTTCCGAGCGCCATAAAATGCAATCAAATAAACAAGCATTTGAACATTGTACCATATATATGTGAGTGAGTGCGTGCGGAGGTGCATGCGCTAACAAATTTATGAAAATGTAAATAAAATATTTCTTTTTGGTAAAAGTGAAGTTTAAATAATGCAAAAAAGTGTAAGCAAGAAATAATGCCAAAATAATTTAGATTTGAGTGTTGGTAAATATAAATTAACAATAAACCTGAAATTGGAGATACAAGTATATAAGTGTATACGCTGGAAATAAGTTTAGGATCTATTATAAAGTTGTGAAAATAGTATATAAATTTATTGAAAATATTAAACATGTATACTATTTGGATATAATAAGTGATATTAGATAATTCTAGTTAAATCCCAAAAATGGTTTACCAGAAGTTTGGCAATAGCGATTTTAAATTTTAAGAATTTGCTATTAAGTTAAAATATCGAAAACGATAATATTTCTTTAACAACTTTTCAAAGCCCAGCAGAGAAAATATTTTGTCGCAATGTCAGATTTCTCTTCGCTTTTTAGAGTAATCTCGATTTAGCTTCTATCAACAGTACCGGCTTGAAGCTCAATATACTCGGTGAACAAAAAACGTGTTTCAATTTCAATTAGTAACTGCGACGGCCAGCCACTGCTTTGGAGCAGGAGTTTCGCATTGCAGAAGTAGCCAATGAAAATGCAATGAAGTCATTCAGAAAGGCACTATAAAACAGATATTTAATTATTACGTTAAAGGGTGTAGCATATCTTTAAGCTGATTTAGTAGTGAATCAATTCGCATCCGAATGCCTAAGTACTCCACTGGGACTGGAATCCCCTCACACTACCATGTCCTCTCTGAACCAACATGTGGTCTTGATAAAGTTGTTCAATTCAAGTTTTTTAAGTGCAACTTCGGAGATATCTTCTTCGGTTCACAACCACGACTACTTTCTTTATAACTCAATTTTGAATTCCATCTGAATCCTTCACTTTATAATATATGCATTAGGAACCAATGATGATAGCGAAATAAAACTTTACACAAATACAGTATATGATCTGTGGCATCACTTGTGAAAAAATTGTCGAAAACGGACTATAATTTTTCAAGGCCCCAGATATCGAACGTGTTGAACTCAGCGCCTAAGGTTAAATTTTAACCGAAAATATGGGTAAATCTATCAGCTAATTTAATGTAATTCAGAGGAAATTGTTTTCTTATTATTAAAATCGGGTCACAACATATCCTAGCTCCCATATACATAATTATAGGTTTTTCAAAAATATCATCCCCTAGCTCCCATATACCTAATTATAAGTTTTTCAAAAATTCGTTGGGCTTTATTACGCATATATGTATTGGCTAATATGTGATATATCTTAGCAAAATTAAGTGAGCGTATAAAATTGGATATAGTGTACCTTGCTGTCGAAATTGAATGAAATCGGTTCAGGAATTGCCTCAGCCCTCATATCCATATATGACGATTTTCGTTATTCTATTAAACTTTATGGCGAATTTATGGGTAAATTTGTGCGTTATCTTAATAAAATTTCTTCAATAAATTGCGAGAGTATAAAATGTTCGGTTACACCCGAACTTAGCCTTTCCTTACTTGTTAAACTAAAGAATACTGCCATTTAAGGACTGACAGAATATTTCTCGAAGCAATAATTTGTATCTCTTTAATTTAATACTTCCTATTAATGGTAAACTCAAAAGATCATTTTAAGCGAAAAATATCTGTCTTCGATTCGTTAAGCGTTAGAGAGTGGTGAATCGAATATACCCCCCAGCTGTTCAAATAGATTGACAGAACTTGCGCTAACATGTTTTTTATACTCTCGCAACAAAGTTTCTTCGAGAGTATTATAGTTTTGTTCACATAACGGTTGATTGTAAGTCCTAAAACTAAACGAGTTAGATATAGGGTTATATATATCAAAATGATCAGGGTGACGAGAAAAGTTCAAATCCGGATGTCTGTCTGTCTGTCCATCCGTCTGTCCGTCCGTCTGTCCGTCCATCTGTCCGTCCGTCTTTCCGTCCATCTGTCCGTCCGTCCGTGCAAGCTGTACCTTGAGTAAAAATTGAGATATCTTGATGAAACTTGGAAGACGTATTTCTTGGCACCATAAAAATCTTAAGTTCGAAGATGGACGTAATCGGACCACTGCCACTCCCACAAAATGGCAATAACCGAAAACATATAAAAAGTTATAACTCAGCCATTAATTAAGCTATTGAAGTATCAGAAACCTTAAATTTCATTATAAGGATGGTACAAAAGTGCTGCACTCAAAATGGTATACACAATTATAAAGGGGCATGGTTCCGCCCACTTATGGGTCGAAAACTATATCTCCGAAACTATTCGACCAATATCAATGAAACTTGGTTTGTAATATTTTCCTAGTTTCCCAATGATAGTCCAAATCGGTTCACAACCACGCCTACTTCCCATATACCAGAACTTTGAAGTCTGAATAATTCTGAATCATTTACTTTACAAAATATAAAGTAAGCACTATTGAAGATATCGGAACAGGACTTTGCAAAAGCACTGTATTTAAAGAGCGGCATCGTTCTTCTAAAAATCGTCGAAATCGGTCCATACGTTTTCCAGACCCTATATATCGAATATGAAGACCTCAGTACTTCTAACAAATTTTGTACCGAAAATATAGGTAAGCCTCTCAGCTATTTTGAAGAAATGTTGAGAGAATTTTTTTCTACTATAAATATGTCTCCAATGAGTGAAATCGGGCCATAACGTCATCTATCTCCGATATGCTTAATATTAGGGTTTTAAAACTTTCAATGGACTTTATACCATATAATATATGCCGAATATGTGAGTCAAATTGTTTGTTATACATATTAATAAAATTAAATAAATAAATTGCGAGAGTATAAAATGTGACAATGAAAATTCGGTGACACCCGAACTTAGCCCTTCCTTATTTGTTGTTAAGAATATTTAACAAAAGCGGCGCCCATGCCTTAATTCTTCTAAACAACAATACAGTTAGCGAGCAGACATATAGCGAATCGAAGATACATTCGCATGTTCAGATGATGTCACTATGCCTAAATGGCTTGTTAAATTTTCGATGAAATAGCCAAAAGCCTGACAAACGATAGCAAGCTAAGTTGTCTAAGTCTCTACTAGGTGTATTCCAGATCTACAATCAATGAGCAAAAAGTACACTTATTTAAAAATTCTAGTTAGAAGTCTAGCGGTTGTTGCAAACCATAGAACTTTAAATTGTTATTAAGAGTTATAAAACCGCACTTTCACTTTCTCAGAATCACGCTAATATCTTGCACTAAAAACTCTTTAGCTGCATACCTGTTGCAGAAACACAAAAACTTATATCGCCAAAGTTTCGAAATTAAATTTCTTAGCACTGATTTTCATACTCCATATTCACTTACTCCACACTCCGCTACCACTACAACACACAAGCGCGCCTGAACAAACAGCTGTTTCGTTGAATGCATACAAGCATTGCTGTTGCATAGAGTAAACAATTAAAATAAAAGTATGAGTTGGCAATTAAAGTGTTCGACAATTAAAGCAGCAACAACAACAACAACAACAACAATAATAATATACCACATAAAAAGGTCAACAGTGACTACAACAACAACAAATAAGCAGAGTATACAACAAAACTAAAACGATGACTGGTCGATAGCTGTAGTGAAGTGTATGTTTGTTTGTATGTATGCAATGCAATCAAATGTTACGTATACGCCATCGGCAACAGCAGTTGCAGCTACAGAGGTATAGTGTAGCAGCAATTTGGTTTCTACAACCGTAGCAATCGTGAAGCAAAAATTACGAAACAATAACAATTGCATATATGTATGTATGAGTGTAAGTGTGTGTGTGTGAGCAACAATAATATCAGCAACGGTTGCCAACGCTTCAAAGCACACAGTACACAAGAGCGCGCAACAACGCTTAACATTTAAATTACAATAATAATTTCCATTTCTAATTTCCTTTTCTTGCATTTTCCGGCTGACGCTGTTCGCTGTGCTGCAATTGCCGGTATTATTATTGCTGCTGCTGTTGTTGTTGTTGTTGTGCCACTTGTACCAGCAACCGGTGTTGTGGCAGTTGTTTCATACAGCCAGTGACTTTTCAACAAACAAACAGCAGCAGCGCGCTTCAGGTGAATGCATACAAACGCTTATAAATACACACACACATACACACACATACATTCAAATATTTGTATATAATACCGTTTTACTTAAAATCGTTTAAAGGCACGAGGAATACCGTAAATGCAAATGCAATCAGCGGTAAACTGTATATACATATGTAAGTCGAATTCCGGCTTTTTGCATCTGTAATTGTAGGTGTATGTTCGTATGTATATGCAAATAAATATATACATATATGTACAATGAGAGTAACTTAAAATCCCAGTTTTCCTTCGATTTAAATCGATTTATTTTTTAGTTTCACTTCAGTTTCTAATAAAGGGTGTGGTCCAATCTAGTTTTTCATTTATTCCCCTTCACTCGAAGCAAATCTATATTTTATATAATATAAAGTCTTCAGAGTAGTAAATTTGAGGGGTTACACGCGTCTATTATTGGTTTCAAATTTGCCTTTAAGGAGATATACCAGTGTAACCCATGAAAAATTAGACGATTTTCGTGAATTTTTTTAAAAGAACTACCGTCTTTTTGAATGTTTTTTTGGACAAAATAAGGTATATTTTCAGCTATATTTTAAGATTTTTTTTACAAAGATATTGAAAAACAAGTAAGGAAGGGCTTAGTTCGGGTGTAACTGAACTTTTTATACTCTCGCAATTTCTTTATTTAATTGTATTAATATAACACACACAATTTGACCCACATATTCGACATATATATGGTATAAAGTACATTGAAAGTTGGGAGCTAGTTGAAGTTTTGAGCCGATTTCACTCATTTTTGGCACGGAGATATATTATTAGAAGAAACATATTCCCTCCGAATTTCTTCAAAATATCTGTGAGACTTAACCATATTTTCGTTAAAAAATTTATTAGAAGCACTGAGGTCCTCATGTTCGATATATGGGTCCTTGAATACTTATGGTCCGATTTCGGAAACGATTAAGAAGGGCGATGCCACACTATAAATGCAGTATTAATGAAAGTTCTGTTCCGATATCTACACTAGTGTTAACTTTATATACAGAGGTAGTCAAAATTATTTACACATCGAAGGTTTTTTACAATCAATCTATTCCTGATCGAATGAACTCAGTTTGGCCAGAATAGTTAGAAATATGACGCAGAAATAAGCAAATGAACTGAAGACTCGCAGTAGCCAAAAGTATTTACACACCGCGATTTAGCATTTATTCTTGGATTTGGGATGCCAGGGAAATATTACGAATCGAATTTCATTGAAATTGGTCGAGTAGTTTCGGAGATATGGTTTTGACCCATAAGTGGGCGGAACCACTCCCATTTGGTTGATATATCTTTAGTAGTTTTCGAGTTTTGGCATTATATGAGTTTTCGGTTTTCGGCATTACCTTCTTATGGCATAATGTCACGGTCTCGAAATATCGTTATACGAAATTACATGAATATACGTGTAACGTTTACAAGACGTCATAAACGTCGAATTTGGCTGTAATGGTAATACAACAAAGTTGTATATGGACTAAATTAAAAAGTTTAAAATGGGCATTGAAGTTCGTTGTAATTGAAGATGAAATCAATCGTCAATCGGTTGGGAATTCTTAATAAGGAAAATTTATTTTATATGCACCATTATATCAACACCGATAATAATGTCAGACTTGAAATCCAGCGCAGAATCACTATTGCCAACAGGTGCTACTATGGACTGAGTAGGCAATTGAAAAATAAAGTCCTCTCTCGACGAACAAAAAGCAAACTCTACAAGTCCCTCATCATTCCGGTCTTTCTTTTCGGACCCGAGCAAGATGGAGACCTCCACTCCGTTGGAAGGACCAGGTGGAGAAGGACCTGGCTTCTCTTGGTATTACCAATTGGCGTGAAACTGCCAAAAGGAGAGATGCGTGGTGCGTTGTTGTGGACTCGGCTATAACCGCGAAAGCGGTGTCTACGCTTGAGAATCAACTCAAACTTAGCATGATTTTACTTTCTTTATAGTCGATAATCGAACATTACTTTCGCCACTTTTATCCTTTTAACTTCGTCTTTAAATTTTTGTTTCTCCCTCTCTTTCCGATGAATATGACTGTCATACGTATATCTTGACTGTGACAATATAATTATCCAAGTATTTGAGTAATCCCTAGATCACACGTCTAACACAAAAAGCCTGGAGGCCAGCCTTCTAATTATCATAATTTTTATCTGGCCCTAACGATCTAACCTTACACAGAGCCACTGCTCCCATCTCCCGATACTTTATGAAGAGCTAGAAAAAAGTTCTCTAAGTCATTGCTTCCGACTTTAACAGCCGTGCATAATCTATTAAATACCCGCAATTGGCTTTGAGCCATCAGCAAGCGCTTGGTATTCGTGCTCCAAACCACTTGGCGCATAAGTTGGCCAATATTTGAATGCTTAAAAGCAAATGCAAACAACTTACGAATGCACAACAAATACCGAATTATAAAGAACCCCGGAGTCGAATTGAAAAATCGTAAACTACTAAATAATGTACGAACAGCAACAACAACAACAAGAGTGGGTAATAGTTGCTAACGATATACACCATTGCGCACATGCACTCATAAAGTATTTGTGTTTTTGTTGCCCTCGAGCCGAGCATTTCAAGTGTAGCCTTCTGCAAATAAAAGGAAATGGGCGGAGATAACAACGTGCGCCACACTGGGTCACTTAGTCGTTGGTAACGTTAGTGTGCTACACTTTGCTGGCGCAAATCTTGGCTACGAGGTTAATAGCAAAAATGACAAAAACGGAAATGAAAGAAAATAGTGGCAAAGACAAGGCGAGAAAGAAAGCAAGCCACAGCGTGGCAACAAGCTTTAAATATGGGAGCAATGACATTGTTGCTGCTCTCGCCGCGTCGCACTCAGCCAGCCAACCAGTCAACAGTCAAGTCGAAGACGGTGTAGTCCTTCATACCACGCCGTTGCACTCACTACCCACTCGCAAATTGTAAACACTCACTCACTTATTTATGTATGTATGTACGAGTATGTGACTAGTGTTTCTTGTAGGCAGCCGCTGGCGAAATGCGCTGCAACACGTTTCCAGCTCAACACTTAGGCACACAGCACACATCACAAATGCCTAGGCTGTGGGCTATGTTGCACAACAAATGCAAAATCAATACCTCTAAGTCGTGGCACGCATGCACTGAGCCGCAGGCGGGCCTTCGACTAGCTGCTGAAGTGCCACGTCACAGCGTGAAATGTGCACCCGCACCGCAGTGCATGTCACGTTTCACATGTACGCTGCCGTCTCTCTAGCCACTCCTCCTCCTCTTCCGCGGAGTGTATGCAACTCATTTATGACCGCTAAAATACACGGCGCGCACCTCGCGCTGCCGTAATGAAAGTTATATGCGTGCATGCGTCAAAAACTTTTTTCTCTCCTTCCCTAGCTAAAAATGTGTGTTTGTGTGTGCGTAGCATACATTTTGGCGCAATGGAAAATTGTTTTGCATAAACAAGTTATTTGCATGGCATATTTATTTTTATAACACCGTCGCTCGTAAATAAGGAAATTTCTGCAAAACCTCATGTGAATTGTCGTCATCACAGCGTTGCTGCGTGTGTGTTTGTGTATGTTATGCGACTTTGCGTGTGAAAAGCGCCTAAAAGCCGATTTCATTAAATATATTTTGCATGCACATTTTTTTATATTCTCTCATACACTTATATTTGCTAACGAGTCTTCAGCGCTTTGTTTTTGTAAAATATTCGCATTAAATTGTGTAAAATGTCAAAGTTACAGTTTTGATACGTGGAGATTTATGGTGATAATTAGTAATTTTAGAACATATAGCGCAGCAGGCAGTATTTTAGTAAGCATTAAAATGCATTGCTAATGGTTAGAACCTTTTTAAAATTAAACAAGTTGATGAACAAATGTAAGGGACTAAGCCGACAAGCTCAAGTAGCCTTTATCTTATTTGAACTGCAACAGTTGTAGATCTTTAATATCTCGAATGTCATATAATTAATAGATTTTTAGTATCGCCGAAGAGCTCAGAGAGAGAAGACTCTGCTTCTCAATTGCTTACTGAGCCCGTGATAGCACCTGTTATCAAGAGTGATCCTCCGATAGACCCATTTGCTGCGCTTCTTTTTCCGGGGTTGAAAACCCACATACGGCCCTGTTGTTGCAGCCGACTATGTGTCAGTGCACTTAAGATCTGCAGCGCAAATTATCTTTTAAAGCATTAGGTTAAAAATTTGATCGATTAAAGTAGCTTGTTTGAAACCTAGTTTGGTATCAAACGTCTTGGAGAGGCCCTTTCATATTATAACAATTCCTACCTAACCAAATCCCTACATAATAGAAAATACATAAGTTAGATTTTGGTATTTCTTGATTGGATTGGACTTTTTACCGGCAAATTTGGGTGCTGTGAGTGACGAACTAAGCGGGAGTTTGATCAGAACATTTGTTTAATGGAAGAGCGCTATCAAGTGAAATTGAGCGCAGAAATAATAGTAGATTATTGTTGGATACATAAAATAGACCTTCCAGAAGACAAATATTCATGAATTCATGAAGTATGCTTTCTACATAATATAATAATTCTAATAATTCTAAAGTAATAATTTGTCTAAGTGTATCCGATAATTGTACTTTTTAAGAAAATATATGTTTGGATGTCAAAAGAAAACCTGGTGTCATGCATTCCATCAAGCAGTCTTTGTAGGAGTTAAGCGGTATAAGGCAGCAGATGTGAACTGGGCACAACCGATTATTATATAATTAGTAACAATTAATTATTATTTTTAAAAGAAAAATCATCCTCTGATTATTAACATTGTTTATAAGTATGAACTTTGAAATTGTGGAGTACCTCTGATGAATAATAAAAATCAAAACGCGACACGCGATGTTATACGCGACAGGAATTGTCAAACTTTCATAAAGGTCTTTGCCTTCTTTCGTGCTTGCCATCACGAACTAACGAATTTTCCCGTCAAATGTTCTCCAAAGAAAGTAACATGGCGAAAATGTAATTCTATCATTCGTGACAACAATCAAAATAACCTTCTAAAAGAGCCAGTTAAAAGTCAAACTAATATTACAAGCCAACTGTTATACTCAAATATTTACGACTACTATTGAGAAAAGTTAGCATAAACTTTCTCCTACTGCTAAGTATGACTGTTAACACCAGAAAAGTTAACAGCTTCTACAAAACTTAAACAACAAGTTCGATGTGTGTTGCATACGGAATGCCATCGACTGACTCCGGCATCTGTAGTCATACATACAGCATACGAATTGTAAGTGGAGTCGAAATCTCATTCCTGTCAACGACGGCTATTTTGATCTGAATCAGGAATTAAGAAGAAAAATCATCGAACAAAACAAACCCTTTCATATAGTAATGGTCGAACGTAATAAAAGGTTATAATGATAAAAGAGGAAGACCTTCTTCTCTTCTCGATAACACTATCGAAAATCTAAGCAAAATAATAACTTATGGAAGGTAATCTCTAAACACTGAGTTACTTAAATCTAGAAACTAGAATATATGAATCTTCACTAGATTTACAAAATATTAGTTGAAAGAGTGAAATCCCTCATTAATACTATTTCTTTATATTCCAATCGTCTATAATGGTATGCAATGGTATCGAAATCACTAAACAGGAAATTGTTAAATTAAATATTCAATAATGAAACCCAGATGGAGCAATATGAAAATGAGACCTATAAATATTTCATAAATAAGTTTATAGCATTGCGCACCTTCATTTATATTTCAGTTATCCGTAATAAATATGTTTATAATAAAGTGAAATAAACTTTTAAATACTAGGAATAACTACAAATTCGAATGACTAAAATTATAGCAGAATCGTTCGTTTACTTCGTTAAGATTGTTTTCGAAAAATCCCTTAAAATATTATAGATCATACACTATCTTCATGTAGCTAAGTTATAAACTTAACCTGGTTGTACCATGGTGTACTAACTACTCTTATTTTAACAATAAACATAACAGTGGGAATTCCCAAAGCATAACAACCCCTTCCAACCACCAAATGTAGATTAAATTAGGGAAATTTTGTCGCCATAAAAACCATCCCCAAAAAATCCTGTCGTTAGTGCTTTTATTTACTAAAAGTTCTATAAGCGTTTCGTTGAGGCTTAAAGCACTTTTAGAATAAGCTTTAAGTAAGATATTTATAACACAATAGGGTGGTAGATTGATAAGTAACTGTTTCATTATATTATAGCGAACCTAACAGACGTTGTCCTGAATAATATTTCATGCTAGTAGGATGTTAAATAAAGTTTTTTTGAGACAAACTGGAATTAATATGTAATTGGATTAAAGATTATTTACACAGGCAGTAGCAATATCCAATTATAAAATATTTACCAAAAAAATTTTCTCAACACAATTTTATATACCTTTACGAGGTTTCTATACAGTAACAATACACAGTGGTTCCGCCCATAGGCCAAAAATCAGAAAATCCATCTCACGAATTTTTGTCAAAGTGTATGTATTCCGATGGCTTCTAAATCGTCCAAACTTCTTATTTGTAAACTAGGGTTTCCCAAAAATCTAACGATACTTTCTGAAAATAAAGTTAAATAAATCAACACCTGTACATTTTCAAAGCACATCAGTACTTTTTTGAAAAATTTCGCAGCAACGACGCACTTCAAATTGTTTTGTTAATTGTTCAGGTTAACGAATCAAGATTATTTTTAGTGGATTTTGAAGTTAAAGGTATTGTGTTTTTTGTGAAATTAGTGTTTTATATCACCTATCTTTGGATTTTTTGTGCATCTTCAATCTGTTTACATAAAGTTTTAATAGTGTTCCCCCGAACCCCTTTTGGGTTTATTTTATATTGTCTTTATCAGAGTCATAAGGTAATAAAAGTGTTAAAGTTAGGTGCAGATATTTGCGGATAAACTAATTATAACTGGACTAAGAAAGCTTGGAAAGAAGAATAAGTCAACGTTATTTAAATCTGTGTACTGCTTAAGTTTTTGTTCTAATTATAATGGCTTTTGAATGGCTGTGAAAAAATTAACTGTATTAAATTGGTTGATAATTTGCTTTTGACTAAATGATATTTTATATGATATCATTCTTATAGATGGGATATGAGGATGGATGGGGGAATCATATTCAGCTTTTTTCTTGCTTTCTTGAATATTTTTACAAAGCCTTACTAAAAGTTGCTCGTTTGACGCTCCGACCATGACCATGAGAAGTACTTTGGCGCATCATCGTCATATAAGTGCAATTACTGTGCTATGTGAGCTATAGGATTTAGTAGTCCGATGTGGCCAATTTTTTTCATTTCATAGCGATATCTAAACGGAAATTACTTATGACCGCGCCTTCATACAAGCCGAACCACTGTGCAATGGCGACATCTAGTTTTGGCAAAAATTAAAAATCAAAAAAATTGTTAATTCAAATTTAATTAAATATACTATTTGAATTTGACCGCATGGTGTCTACAAACCATTCTGGAATTCACCTGTAGACACACAAAAAATTTCATTAAAATCGTTCCAGCCGTTTAGGAAGAGTTTAATGACATACACACGTACAGAAGAATTATATATATAAATACATATAATTTCGAAATTCCCGTGATTTATAAGACGTGTGAAGTATTTAGAGAAAGGACCAAATTCATACACATTATATTTCACAATATTGAACCATTATCTTACATATTTGTTGAGATAGCTCTCACACTCTACTGATATTTATGTACTAGCAGACCCGGCCACACGTTTTTGTGGCTAAGGTATACATTAAATTAAGTTGGTCCAATCTTGACTTCGGCGACGATATTGATAACAACTCTCACTACTTTTAATGGCAAAGTTAGTGGTGATAGTATAGGCAATTTTAAATAGTTTGGGATAATTGACTACGTCATCCTAGTTTGTAGCTGTGCCAACTCTCTTGGACCGAAATTCTAAATTGTTACATTAAGATCATCGATATCTTTGTTTTTTACCACCAATATAGGTCATTCAATCAGTCATTTATGGTTATCATATTGAGGTTTCATTTCAGGAAAACTTGTCTTTCGAGTCAATGAAGTGACAGAAATCTGAGTTGGAAATGCTATTAATCCATCGAGATGTCAACTACTAACTATATCTACAATCGCAATTTTATATTGTTGCAAAAACACTCATATGTTAGTTGTTAATTGGCGATTCATTATGTGTCGCCACAAATTAAATGATTTTAGGCATGCGATTAGCCCGGCAGTAACAGTTGATCCAGGAATAATTGGAGGAGTCTGGCGTAAATCACCTGCTAACAGAATCCTGGCTCCACCAGAAACGTTCATCGGCAATCAAGATCTTTTAAAGTCCTGTGCAGTACCTCCAGCGAGTTCTTGAATATTTCGTTCCGTGTTTCGTTCATTTGCAATTTAGCCTTTCCTTATTTGTTACAAATTGTTTTGGGCTATCGACACAACCTTATACAATTGAACTATAACAAAAATATTTTAACAAAGCAACAATTACAACCTTCAAAATATAATTTCTTTGTTTTCTCTTTTTATATTTTTCTTGTCAAATCGAATAAAATTTTCTTATTATTATCTTCCTCGCAATTTTTTCATATTTACTCACTTTCTAATGTTTTTCTGGCCTTCCACGAATATTTCAAGACTAAAATTAGCCAGATCGGTTTGGCCCTTCTCGTTTTTTTGCGGCACAAACGAACAGCAATTCATTTTTATATTATATTATTATCAAGCGACAATTTTTTTAATTCCGCACAGGACCATTCAGTAGGGGACGCGCGAGTGATCTTAACCCCGCTCCCATACCTCCGTGCCCGAGTGACGCCTACAACTCTACAACGCATAGTTAGCCGCCGAAAAATTTCAAAATTTTTAACTAGTGGTATCTTTTGAATGGAATGTCAGAATCTAATCATTCAAAATGTTATATATAGATCTTAAATAATAAATCATTTATTTCGATAAGGATTAATACTAAGGTATAAATAAAGAGCCTTTTCAAGCAGTGGTATTTTAATTAATTTTTTTATATAAAATCGCTTATTGTGACAAAACTATAATAGTTAGAGATATGAAGTCCCGACGTTTTTTGTAGATAATGATAAGTTCTACAAAATTGTAGTACATCACTTTGTTATATCTTCAATCGTTTTCGCAGTATTCGCGATTAAAGAAAGTTTTTTGGTATTTTTTTACATTATCGGAGTTTTGGTAAGGAACCCTATTTTTTTTTTTAAACTAAATATAGCCTATGTCACTCAGGGATAGTAAAGCTTTCGGAGCCTATTCGAGACAAACAAACAAAAAAACAAACATTTCCTCTTTATAATATTAGTACAAATAGATTAAGGTTTAACACTCTGGGAATCTTTAATCATTTTAAATTCAATCCGCAAAATATATGTATATTGAATATTAGTTAAATTACACCATATCTGCGATATTTCGTCCATTTAGTGGTTTCCCGTTCATGAAATTAAAATAAGGCTCATTGAGTAATGCATTCGTTTAATTCAATCTGCTCTATAGTAATAAGCTTTGCGGTCTTCAAAAAATGTAAAAGGGCTGATTGAAGTAAAAAGATCTATTTAATAAATACTTTTGCACTTAAATCCTTTACTCTCAGGCCAAATAAATACCACATACTTTTTTACCTTTTGAAATTTCACTTTATTCATGTTTCTATTAACTTACAATGTATTTCCCGCATATTCATATTACAATTACCATCGATCGATAAACAATATTCATAGCTTTTGCTTATCAAAAAAGTCACAAAACATTTCACATTTGCATTTCGTGTTACGACTTACTATAAATTTAAACAAAATCACAATAACATACGAGTACGTACAACAAATATACATATTTCACGAACAATGATAACAGTTGCCATTTTTCTCCATTTCTATTTTTTTTTTTTTGCTTTTTACTTTTGCTATAAATGAAACTATATAGTTTTCATAATTTTTTTTTGTGTTTTGATTTCAGTGATACCTTATGGGAGCAGCCAATAGCTATGGAGCTGCTAAGAGATGACCAGATCTGGGTTTATATTCAAAAATATTAGTTAATATTATAAAATAATTATAGAATTTAGTGAAATAAGATAAAAGTGATAAAGAAATTCATAAAAAAGTTAAAGATTTTTGTAAAATTTAGTTATGTTTTCAAGCCAATCCAATATGTAATTAATAAGATATAGGGCGTTCATTATGGGGTTCATAAATTCGCAATACTAAAATATATATCGAAGAAGAAGATAATATATCGAGAATATATAATGTCACTTAAATGAAATTATATACTAATTTCTCGAAGAAGACATTGCCACCACTTCATTAGGTTCAATAGCTGGATTAAGCATTTTAAAGAACACCCATATTTTGCAAAATAATCCCAAATGCAAACATTTCTAAACTACAACTTTTCATTACTTAAAACCCGACAAATCTCGCTTTTTGTGGAGCAACTTCATCATAAACCCTGGAGTTTTTTAGTGACACCAAAGCCGTAGGAATCCGTAGAACTGAAAGACTTGCAATAAATCTTGAAAAATATCATCACATTGGAAACTGGTGGGTCACCATTGTCTTCATACATTTAATTGTGGACTACGATGTATCGGTGAATACTGATCGGTAGTAGAAGGAAAAGGTTGGTATAAGGTGGTAATAAGACAATATCTCGATATTTTTTCTTTCGCTAGACTAATATAGGTACATATTTGAACTCATTCGAGCAAATTAACAGGAATCGAAATCAGCAAAAGGGTTCGAGGCTCACGTCGCTTTGCCGACATGTACGGTTCTATTCATATAAGAGAGTTCGAGATATCTCCGCTGTGTACTTTTTTAGTATCACAAAAGAGGGGTCTACAACCGTAGTTTGTTATCTGGAAAACCAGCCTCAATACCTAACCTATCCTAACCATTCCTCGGTACATTTGTTTCTATGAAAGTTATGCTCATCGTAATTTACAACTCAATTATAATCGGTCTATGAACTTAAATTTTTCCAAATTACTTACGCACCCCAAAAAGACATCAGTTGTGAGTCCAAGAAATTTAGAGACATATATCGTCATATATTCATCGGCAAAGCAAGAGGAAGTCCAAAATGGAAGTCCGAATTAAACGAAATATCTGAAGAAACTTCGACTGGAAAACTGGAGAGAGACTATAGGTGTATTGTTCAGCAGGCTAAAGCTCACAAACAGCTGTAGAGCCAAATGATGATGAAATCGTTTATATAATAGCACTTTTGTCTTAATGTTGCATACTTTAGAACCCCATTGCGGCCTTTT
Source organism: Zeugodacus cucurbitae (assembly GCF_028554725.1). Lineage (NCBI taxonomy): Eukaryota > Metazoa > Arthropoda > Insecta > Diptera > Tephritidae > Zeugodacus > Zeugodacus cucurbitae. The sequence goes on from NC_071669.1 coordinate 22,459,951, forward strand.
TCTTTAAACAATAAAAACGAAAGCGATTAACAATTACAATAATAAGGCACAAAAAGGAAATTGTAAGTAACGGAAATCGTAAATTTTTGTTCTTCAAATTTAAAATAATTTTTGTTTTCAGTTATTATGACATAGTCATCGGCAAATCCGATTGCTATAATTTCAAATCGGTTTCTTTTGCTTTATTTTTTGTTTTTGTGGGCTTATTTTTTCACTTTGAATTCTTATATATGTAATTCTGTATGCATATATAATATTAAAAATATATCTCATGTAATTTTAAGAATTTATATTTCTACCAGCCCTTTTTGGTTATTCTGGAAAAACATGGTAACACGCCTAAAAGTATACGTCACACTGTTTTCTAATACATGCACTTAAGTACCAACTTCACTTTGAAGTTTATGAGTTATACGCGTTTTATAGGTTTTGTTTTCATTTCTTCCACAATTTATGTACGTAATTCTCTCTAAATTGCACGCGACTTACTGTTTCATTCTAATATTAAAGTTTTTGTATTTTTATTTTTAACTGAGTAAAATTTACGGTGATATTTATGAGTATATGAAACAAAACAAGCAAATTTTGGAAATACTAGCGCTCAGAGTTTAGTTAAAAAATGGGCGCTTAAAGGTAGGCAACGGCCACAGCAAATTTTCATATATTTTTAGTCTACCTTTCGGCGCAAATTTCTTTCCACATGCTCACAATTGCGTTAGAAGTAGGCGCTTAAAGTAGGCAAACGCTGAAGTCTGTTTTTGATAAAAACATGTTGATTAGTTATTAAATTTTTTGTAATTCTTGTAGCCTACCTTCGAGCGCGCATTTTTAATCGCATGATCTAATCTTTTACTTCAGTTACTTGGAAATGTTAGTATCTAATTATGAATGTTTGTATGCTAATTAACTGTATGAGTATATTATTTATGTATTTGGTATGAGTATGGCATGCCGTTAGCAGCAAGTATTAGTTAATTGTATTATCTCTTTTTTAAAACCTTTGATCGCTTATTGTTGTTAACAATTTCGTTTCATGCTTTGATTTCTGTGGAATTAATTGGGTGATGAATAATAGTTTTATTTTATAAACACGACCACCTACCATTTTAGTCATGCACACATAGCGAGGTCTATGTATATAAGAAAGTTCAACACACCCAAAAATTATGCGGCTTGAATACAAAAACATAAAGCAGCTATTTACAATACTTCAAAATGCGCAACAGACGGAACAACACTTCTACACACTGTCTTGAAAATTATAATGTCTTTCGTGACGGTACACGCTAAAAAAGTCCAAACACCTTCAGCGCTTGGTCTATGCACTAAAACACTTTTCAGTCTCGCTCCACTTCAATCTAGTCAAGTGCCGCCCAGCAAACAATTTAGATCTGTTGCATCAGCTCTATTGGCGTTTGTGGATCTGTGGTGCTTATGCTCGTCTCACCGGTCAAATCGCCTAAAGCTGCCGTTGAGACAGTGCTCACCACGGCCGAGACGACATTATCGATGGTACCCGCTACTGAACTTAAGATCGCCGCCGCTGTAGAGGTCACGAACGCGGTAGTCGGTGTTATTAAAGTGGGCAAGAGCGGCGCCACAGTTGTGCTGGTTGTGGTCACAGCTGCCGCTGCTGTGGTGGCCGCCAAAGCAGTTGTACTCGCCTCGGTGGTGGGCAAGAGTGTGGAAACTGTGGTGGTGAGTAGCGCCGCAGCAACGGCTGTCGTATTCAATATGGGCGCTGCGGTACTGGTCGTGCTAGTGGAGCTCATGAGCTGCGCATGCGCACCAGTAGGATCTAACATGGAGGCCGGCGCATATGGGTAAGTCGGACATGGATTGGTGAGCTGTGCGCCCAGCATCGATTCAAAAACGTAACCGATAAGCGAACCTGCCGTTAAACCGACATTGTACGAGAGTGTCATCATATTGCCGGTCACTTCTTTTAGTGTACCGGGTACTTTGGCTGGCGCTAGCATCATTGGAAGACTGCCAGCGAGACCGTTACTAACGCCCAAACCGATTGTGAAGATAAAAGCCGCTGTCTCACCGGAAATGACAGGTTGATGACGCGGCGCACAGCATAACAGCAATAGCGGTACCAATACAATACGCAGGCCAGACATCAAAATCAACTGTCGCCGTGACCATGGATATGGCACAGCAGCGAGTATTTTGCCAATCACATCCGCCGTGTTGAAGGTAAACATAAGCAGCACTGGCAGCCATGTGCCGAGACTGCAAGAGATAATCTCCGATTCGATGCCTGGATACAGTGAGAGTGTGACACAATAGGCCAACGCAATGCACACCATATATGGATAGATAGCTTGCGCGACGGTCCAACGTGAGACAAAGCCATTCTTCAGATCGCTCAACTTGCCTGGCGTACAAGTACCAGGCGTGAGTACATGCTCCACCTTAAAAGCCACTGTGGTGGGCGTGGTGGGCTCTTGCGGTGTGCTTGGCATATCGGGTAAGCTGTTCAAGCCTTCAATAACACTTTCACCAGCCGTCGGATTTGAGAGCTCATAAACAGGATTGCTGAAACTCAGCGCGCCTGTTGTATTATTTGTGGCATTTGCTGGCGGCGAAGTGGGCTCCAGCGTTAATACACCGTACTTGGCGATGGTCGTGTCCCCATCAAGGTCGTTTTGCTGTAAGAGAGGAAACTAAAGTTAGAAGATTTATGGGGCTGTTAATTTAACAAAAAATACACACCAGTCGATCTTCATCCGGTCGGAGCACAATCTTAGCACACGCTTTCATGTGATACCGCACAAACGGTGAATTTATGGTGAATAAATGCATAGCATAACTGACTAGCACATACAATGTCGATGTGAGAAAGAACATCACCGTTGATAGACGATCATTTTGTATTAATAGCTTTGTGACCACACGATTGGAAGATACCAAAAAGCCAGCAATGCTCTCGCCAGCCATCACCGCTTGGGTGTACTGCTTTGGTAGCATGCTGGCGAAGCCATAGAAACTAGATTGTTGGACTGTGGGGGAAAGAAGAGAAATAAGAATGAAATAGATATTTGAAATACAATTTTTTGGCTAATAAATACAAATTGGGAAATTAAAAAGTATTTTAAACTTACATAAAGTCACAAAATATTAAGGAAAACTAAACTAAAGTTTTTACTTAGACCTGACTTATATATTCAATACTTGCTACTGTTTTAATGGAAATTAGAAAGTTATGTCTAAATTTTAATCGTCGCCCATCTAGGCATTATATTAGTATTATTTAAGGGACTATTCAAATGTTCCATTAGATGTAGTCCCAACTTTTGATAATAATTAGCGAAGGCAATGAGGTTCCCATATTCGGTATCTGGGGCATTGAAAAGTTATATTCCGATTTCGATAATTTTTACTACACGATTTCGCCCATGAATAAAATATTCGAAAAGATTTCAAAATATTGCTTTGTTTACCGCACAAAAGTCCAATAGTATCGAATTTCAAGAATTTCAATCTCAATGCTTCATTGCCCATAACTCTGTAGAAATTAAAGCTACGAGACTTGAAATGCTAACAAATTGTTGCTGCAAGAATCTACTATAAAAATAAACTAAGTTTAATTTTTAATGAACTTTGTGGAAAATTTCTAACATTTTAATATTTTTATTTTTTTACTAGTAGAATAAAATTTGGCCTTTAGAAAAAATAAATAAACCTGACGACCACTCAAAATATAAATAAATAAGAACTCACATGGCCCACTAAAAACATAAACAAACCTCATATCACGAAACCACATAACATGGAAACAAAACTAACCTCAAGTGATTATTTACAGCCGGTTAAAGGTCGTTGACCTCGGGCTAAAATGTAAACAAACCCCGACCAAAGGTCAATGACCTCTGACCAAACTTTAAACAGACCCTTGACATAGGTCCATGATCTCTGTCCAAAATGTAAAAAAGCCCTGTTAAAGGTCAATACATATTCTCAATACAATCCAGCGAGTATCACCCTGGAATACGATACATTATCAACCATTAACAACTTTTTCTAAACTTAAGATTTTGCGAGAATTTAGAATAATAGAATTTATAGACAATTTAACGAGAATCACTATATATAGCACATAGGTGCTGGAATAATTCCTATACCGTTTTGCTCATTTTCACCACCCACCTACATCAAATCCAAGATTATATGTTCACTTAATTTTGTACGGTATAAAATCCACGGCGAGTTTGAAAATCCGTATATTAGGTATATGAGGGCTAGTGGAAGTATTGACCCGATTTTGTCCAATTTTGGCCCAGATACTAGTAGAAAAAGCAAATACCCTTGGACAGAGATATTTGAACGTATTTTCGGTAAAAAAATATGTCACTAGCACTGAGGTTCTCATGTACGGTATCTCGAGTCTTGAAATTTTATAGTCCAATTTCGGTGATTTTTAGAAGGTTTATGCCACACTTGAAATACGGTATTTGTGCAAAGTTTTGAATATCTTCTTCTTCTTGACTGGCGTAGTCACCGCTTACGCGGTTATAGCCGAGTCCAAAACAGCGCGCCACGTATCCCTTCTTCTGGCAGTTTAGCGCCAATTGGTTATACCAAGCGAAGCTAGGTCCCTCTCCACCTGGTCCTTCCATCGGTGTGGAGGTCTCCCTCTTCCTCGGCTTTCACCAGCGGGTACTGCATCGAATACTTTCAGAGCTGGAGCACTTTCATCCATTCGAACAACATGACCTAGCCAGCGTAGCCGCTGTGTTTTTATTCGCTGGGCTATGTCTATGTCATCGAATAACACATACAGCTCATCGTTCCATCGTCTGCGGTATTCGCCGTTGCCAATGTTTAAGGGACCATAAATCTTCCGCGAAACCTTTCTCTCGAAAACTCCTAGTGCCGTCTCATCGGATGTTGACATCGTCCACGCTTCTGCACCTTAAAGTAGGACGGGAATGATGAGAGACTTGTAGAGTTTTGTTTTTGTTCGTCGGGAGAGGACTTTACTTTTCAATTGCCTACTTAGTCCATAGTAGCACGTGTTGGCAAGAGTGATTCTGCGTTGGATTTCAAGGCTGACATTGTTATTGCTGTTAAGGCTGGTTCCCAGGTTGACGAAATTATCTACAACTTCAAAGTTATGACTGTCAACAGTGACGTGGGAGCCAAGACGCGAATGCGCTGACTGTTTGTTTGACGACAGGAGATATTTCGTCTTCTTATATGTCTTCACTGATGTTAAATTTATGGGTTGCTAAGTGAACGAATCAGATGGATCTCTAAATTATGGTATAAGGACAGTATGCGTGGTTGTACACCGATTTCTCACATTTTCAAAATATACCATTGAGATGTACAGGAACTATTATGAAATTGTGGAAATTGATCGAGTAGTTTCTCAGATATGGTTTTTAACCCATAAGTGGACGGAATTACATCCATTTAAAATTTTGAATACTAATCAGAGGGTAGCCACCATTTTGTGCCATCTTTACCATGAAATTTAAAGTTTCTGGTGTATTTCTTACTGAATTAAAGCATTTTTAGTAGTTTTCAACATAACCTTTGTATGGGAGGTAGACGTGGTTATAATAGACACATGCGGCACATAATAAAACACAGTATAAAAAATTTAAATTTGAATAATTTCAGAAAATTAGAATACATTTTATTCCGTTTAAACTTAATCTTTATTCCCCCTAACCCCCTCCACCTACCTGTACAGCCGATAGCTACCAACGACACAGCAGCTAAGTTCACCGAGTACGCCGTATTGGCGGCGAACATATGAAAGGCCACCTCGCAGACGGCCACAAAGATGAGTGTAGTAAATGACACAACATAGCCGAAAAGAATACGCACGCGAAACGGCGCCAGCGATAGGAATACGTTATTGAGTAAAACGGTGGCGAATGCGACAATTATATACGTCATGGACATATCCAATGCCACGGAGCGGCCGGGGAACCTTGCCTGCCAGTAATCGGCGGCGATGATGAAACTGCAATAAAAGCATTAAAATAAATTAGACATGACTTGGAGGGTGGAGAATAGACAAAAATAATATTTGCATAAAGTTACACATGTACAATAACAACACCAATATACTTTTAAGATAGTAATCGCGGTTGAAATATTCTTTAATTTTATTGTTGTGGCATTGCGTGTTTTCATATGAATACTTTTAACGCCGACAAGTGGGTGAAAATCAAGGCCCACTTAATGATACATGTTGCTACAATTTCATACACATATCTACAGTTGCTTACATACGAGTATATGCATCAATAATCACGTCTCAACAACATTCTACGTAGGAGTATATGTGTATGTACTTAATAGTAATGCCATTATTGACAGAGATTCATCGCAACAATATGTACTGTACATTGCAGGTAGTATAATTACGCAGCGAATATTTAATAATCATAAATAGCATAGCCACAATGAGCACGAACTCTCGTACTCGTTCAATCAATTACGTCGCCTGGAATTGTCAGTTACCTAATAATTAGTTGACAATAAGGACAGCGTAATTACATAGATATTTATTGGTTAATATGTAAATATTGACTGCTACAGAAAGCCCAGACAACATTTCCAAGCTCATTTGATTCATTTTGCTCATTTGCCCACATTAAAATAGACTCCAAAAAGTCTAAAACTCGTACTTGTAACGAATGATCCGAGTAGAGCCTTTTTTCAATACCCTTTTTAAAGGATGATATCTGTCGTTTAAAGCAGTCACCTTATTTTTGTTCAGTATTTCCTTATTTCAGGTTATTTTTCACTTTTCGTTCAGCTTATGGTCAACATAATCAGCCTACTACTACTCGCAACACCAGCACCCCTCTTGAGACCCGGCATTCAATTTTAGTTAATGTTCGACCGAATAGACCTCGTCCAGCACGGTTTGATCATGTAATATCACACCGTTAAACTTTTTCCTGGGGGAAATATAAAGTCTAAATGCTATGCGGACAATACCGATTCGATTCAGGCCTTGGAGAAAAACATCAAGCGTGTCATTCGCCATGTACCAATCGAAATGCTCGAACGAGTATTCAAAAATTGGACTCAACGGATGGACCATATGAGACGTAGCCGCTTTCAAAGAGATAATTTTGAAAAATGTATATACCTGATATATAGCTAAAGGTCAACGTACTATTATTCCTATGTCACCATTTACCAAATACGTATTTAATAAAAGGAGCAGTTTCCCCCGTTTTCGACTTAATATTTTCTAAAAGGAATGTCTAGTAGAAGTTAAGTCCAAGAAAATTGTAATAGATTCAGTTAAAAGTGCAAGTTATATAAGGTCCGGAAGAACATATGTTATTCACTGGTCAGTCCTTAATTAAAGGTCTGTCGGCTACGCAGTTCATAGCACTCTACGGACTTCCTAAGATTAAGATAAGGTAAAATTTGGACTGATCATAAAAGCAACGATGACGATGAACACAATAAGCATCCGAAAGAGGTTGTTACGGACAAAAAAATAACTCAGATGACCGTCAAATGAATTCGATCGATTGATATTTTAATACTTCGTACAAGAATCTTTGGACATGAGAAAACAAAGTTTATATATAAACAGATACCAAGCTTACATTGAACGAAAAATCAATAACTAATTGATTATCCTCAGAAGTGTTAGAGACTACTACTATTATATTAGGGCCTAAGGAGAGGAACACTTTGAGATTCAAATTGCTTCTGCATTCAACCAATTTGATCCAAACACACTCGCTGAAACGAGAATAAAATGGTATTCGGTTAGACTAAAGGGCAGGGTTTAGAAGGCAAAAGTCAGTTTTAAGCGAGTTAGTTGACGGCTTTTCGATTGGCGATGATTTCAAAATAATAATAGAAGAATATCAAATGGGCTTTCAGTCTTCCACTATATTCTACACATGAAATGGTTCACTTCATTATAATAAAGAATGTTTACTAGTATATAAACTCTCAAGTCGAAGCTGCTGGCTAGACAAACAATTCAACACGCATATATTACATACATACGATTACCGACATTATTTAATCCCTGAAAAAAGTCTTTATACATTATCCAACTCACCTGTTATAGGGCAACACAAAGCCAACACCGGCGGCCAACAATGCTATATACACAGAATGTTTGTGATCTTTGGGTGAACGTACGTCCGCCTCCGGGCTGTCCATGGGCTCGTGGCGTATGCCGGCACTGCGACCTTCTAACGGTTCATAAGTTGTTGCCTGAGCGGATTCCATTTCCGCTATTTAACAATTCTATGCACTTTCAAGGTATACAAATGTGCTTGATAATGTTCAGTAGATAGACGAGTCAATGCTAAATTGTTGTACACGTAGTTGTAAGAGACACTCGTTGCAAAGCACAAATGCAAATAGTTTAGTCTACTTTGCGGCGCGCAAGCAACGAAATTTAAGCGATATGTCAATTTTGATTTAAGACAATGTTTGCAATGCTTTTGTTGTAGTTTTTCATGTCAGCACAACAATAAATATTGTATTTTATGATCTTTCTTATAATTAATACAACTTTATTATGGATTTTTTCTATATTATTAATATAATTTTCACTATCTCTTTACCATTTTGATTTCACACATTAAAGTGGCTTCCACGTAATCACTTAGGGCTGTTGTTGACACCTCAAATAAAAAGCCAACAACACCTTTCGCGGTTTTAATCGATAAAGGAAAGGCAACACTGCTGCTGCTCAAGCACTACACACCCCAAAATGCCCGAAATTTCAGTGCGTTTCGAAACCAAAAACTTTCATATTTCACTATACATTTGTATTGGAAATGATTTAGGAGAATTATTATTCATTTTATATACCACATTCCCTCAAATATAGTTTAGTAAATTTCTTTTTTTTTCGACAAAAGTTTCACAACATCTTCATGTCTGCCACGAGAGTTGGTTTTACATTTTCAACACTGCACACCGCAGACAAGCATGAACTCTCTCTTTATTTTCGAAATTTGATTTCAATAATTTATTATTAATATTTCTTTATTAATTATAATGTTTTACTAAATTTTTAAGAAGCGTTTCGAATCGTGCGAAGAATTTTGTGTGCTTTCTATGTCGTGTGGTGCAAAAACTTGGCTGGCATTTTCCTCAGCGCGCATTGCGCAAGTCTTTTTAACGTTATTGATTTTTGTTATGCTGTCACTTTCAAACACTGCCAACTGTCAAAGTTTGTTGTGGCTTCCATTGCGCTTGTCATCTGTTTTGTGGTTGTTTTTGTTTACATCAGCATGAGATTGCCGAACCGTATTGTTTTTGTTGTTACTCTTCTTGTTATTTCTTATCAGTGGATTTGTTTACATTTTGTGCTCGCTGCAGTATAGCGGAATTTCTCTGAGTATGCTGCGCTTAGGCTATGTTCACACTGAAGTACTTTGTAGGAATATATTTATTTATTGATTATAAATAAATTATATACTAGGCTTTGTGAAACTGTTTGGTGTTTATAGTAACTGTATTATTGAATATTAGCACTATATTTCCATTTATTGGCTTCATTCTTAAAAAATAAGTGAATTAATCACATTTTTCACAAAAACAGAAAGTATATCAGGTATACTGAAAAGTTCAAATCATTTTGGAGAAAAGTACATTACAATAGAACGTCCTAGTAATACTAGAGTCGCTATTGACCGTTTTTCCCTTTCAAGATGATCGATAGAAATTATTTTAATGATTAACCCAATGCCAATATATTCCACAATATTTCAAATTCGTATAGCCGTTTTTAAAATGTTTCGCAAAGTTGGATATTTTTGAAGTAATCTAAATAATTATTATTTTAAATAAAAAAAAACCGGTAGCTGAACATGATTGCCATTCCATTTTAGGTTCCACACCCTAACTATTTTTTATTCAGCCTTATTCCCGTTGTCGCTCCCAAATTGTTGTCGCTGTTATCGTCGATTCATTCCTAAATTCCGATTCTTGAAGTATATCGCAGCGCAAAAGAAAATTTATCAAACATTTAAATTTACTTTTATTTTGAGGCGATCTTCTTCCAACAATTTTTTTTCTTGTTTAATGTAAAATATTAGATACTCATCTCATCTTGATGCTCCTCGCTTCCGGGGAATCAATTAACAGATACTCGCTCCCGTTTAAATGAACAGTTTGGTCAATTACAGGAATCACGCTTATTTGGACAGTTTGGTGAATTAAGCGATTACGTGGGAATCAAAATTTGAATGTTGTTTGTCTTATTAAATAGTTCAATATTAAAAAATTATCCAAAAGTTTGAAATCAATATGATTAAAATTTCAGTAATGTAAAACTTTAAACGGATTTATCTCAAAACTCGAATTTTGAAGTCAGTGGACAGGATTTTTGAGATGTTATGAAGCGATTCTGTTGAAAAAGGTCCACACATCTTTATTACAACTATTTTTCGAGTCAGTATATGACGAAAATTTTACCACAAAAGTTAGCTTTTTTCTTCAAAATCTTTCAAGAATTCAGTTTTTGATCTTTTATTTTTTCAATCCTTCATTAACAACAAATATTTTTGGTTTGTTGATTTGGATGAACCAATAATGAGTTATGATGTCCACGGCAAGAACCTTTTTTTGGACACTTCATGGGAGATGAGGTACCAACGGCTAAGCTTTTAGAATTTGTAAATATAAATTTCACAAAATACTGTTTAAAAATGCATCTTTAATATGCTGAATTAAATATATGATGGTATAAATAAAAAATATATAAACATACTCATGTTTTCAACCTCTTAAACCCACCTAACCCCTTAAAGGAAACTGCATATATACATATGTGCACTTAATGTTTTCCAAATATTTGAATATTTTTTACCATTATATGAAAAAAATCAAAATTTCACAATTTTATATACTTACATAGGTATCTATGAATCTATTTATATATTATACATATGTATTATATCTTAATATATAAAAATCACGTGTCACGTTGTTTGTTTTCGATGGACTCCTAAACTACTGAACCGATTTTAATGAAATTTTTAACACTGTGTGCAGTTTGGTCCAACTTGAAAGATAGGATAGTTTATAACTCTCCTTATAGTCGCATTATTTATTTATTGCAAATTATTTGTTTATTATTAGCAAAGAGCTATCCACCAGTTGGTGGCGCTAAGTGCGCTATGTTACAGTAGATGGCGCTACATTTCTTTCTAAATTTTCATGGATTTAGGCTGTCATAACAAAAGCTGCCACTTGCTAAAAACATTAAATGAAAATGCGTTGTTTGAAGTTTATATTATTTGGATGTGAGTACATTCATTTGAATATCTGTACGTTAGTTTGTGGTTTGTCGTAGTTTTCTAGCGCTTTGGGATACATATTTATGCATTTTTTTTTCCAAATATATACATAAATTATCTGTTTTTATAATATTAAATGCATTTTTAAACTTAAAAAAATCATTCAATTATTTGCTTCAATAGAACATATGGATTTACATGAAAAACATATTTACATTTACATACATACATATGTATTTACTATAAAGAGAAAAAATCTATTCCTGTGGTTTTTTTTCTTTTGCAATATATTTTCTGACCATTTTTGTACGACAATTCAAAAAGTCTGACACCTGATTTGCATCGTTTTCATTTTTAAACCAGTTGATCAAGTAGGATAGTTTATTTACTAAAAATACGGGATAAGCAAGAGAGTAAGTGTTTTTGCAACATCGTAAAAAACGCTGCTTGCTTCCTTTCGAATTTTTTATTACACTCCCTGAAAAGTAAATTAAAAAATTTACTTTTTTCGAGGTGCATGTGTAATCTTAAAGGTGATTAACTTTTCCGCGATTATTTACTTTCTGAGAATTTACTTTTCGAGAGTATACTGTATATTCATTTATACGTGTGTGTATATATGTGTGTTTTTTTCATAAAAATATTTCATTTTCAATATATGTTCGATTGTGTGTGTAGATAAAATTTGTCAGTACATACGTGTATACTTTTTCTGTAGTTGGCTTTGTATATTTTTACATTACCGCAAATGTTTGAATATATTTACGATTGTATGTATATTTTCTCATTTGTGGGTGAATATCATAGCTGGCTTTTGAAAATTTTTACATTGCGGCAGGTGTTTGTTTATATACGTGTAGTTGATTGTATTATTTGAAATTTGAATTTGTTTTTGTGGAAAAAAATTTGTTTAAGCAAATGGTTTTTGTGTGACGTAATTTGTTTCGTTATTATGGTTGGTGATCCTGTTGAAAATCGATCAATAAAAATCACACAGCAGGACATTACTCTCAGCATTATTTCAGATCTACATCGCTCATTTGACACACTTTAATATTCTCTAATATTTTGACAAGGACAGGACGAATATCATATAAATATATGAATTTTAATACAAACTATACATTTTATAACTATATTCCTAGGTAATAATTTAAATGTATTAAAAAATAAAAAATATATGTATAAATATATGTATATATGTATATAAATTATTGACAGCAAAGCGTGGCCGGGTTTACTAGTATGTATATATTTGTTATTTAAATTTATTACTAAAAAATATTCGGTGTTGATTAGAAGATTAGTTTTTTTAAACAATATTATTTGGTGGAATTAACCGGGGAAATTTATAAGGAAAATGATTTTTGATGACTTATATTTTTAACCAACTAAGCGGGAAAATCAATTATCCGTGTCCAAGTATCCGTGAAAATTTGCATGTGCTTTCATATGCTATATTTTTTGCCCGATAACACCATTCAATTAAACGGGGAAACCTACTAACCATAGGGTCAATTAAACGAAAAGTACTGTATATGTATAAATAGTTATGTGTACTGAGAAGTTTATTGTAATTGAGGTGTGTATTTTCAAAAGAGGATAGTTACATTTTAAATTATTTTTATACTCTCGCAACCTGTTGCACAGAGTATTATAGTTTAATTCACATAACGGTTGTTTGTGTCACCAAGAAATATAAGAGTTAGATATGGGTTAACTTGAGTAAAAATTAAGATATCTTAATGAAACTTGGAACACATGTTCCTTGGCACCCTGAGGAGGTTGCTTTCGGAAATGGGCAAAATCGGTCCACTGCCACGCCCACAAAATGGCGGAAACCGAAAACCTATACAGTGTCATAACCAAGCCATAAATAAAGTTATGAAAATGAAATTTGGAACATAGGATCCCATTAGGGAGGGGCACATTTGGATTTTATTTTTGTTTTTTGGGAAAGTGGGCGTGACCCCGCCCCCAAATAGGTTTTTGTATATAACTCACAAATCAATAGAGCTATATACACCAAACTTTCTGCAGTTGTTTATTTCAGCCATTTCCTTATACAGTTCAAAAATGAAAGACATCGGATAATAACTACGCCCACCTGCCATAGGTTAGGTTGAAAATTACTAAAAGTGCGTTAACTCACTAACGAAAAACATCAGAAACACCAAATTTTACATAAGAAATGGGAGAAGAAAGCTGCACTGAGATTTGTTTACAAAATTTAGAATGGGCGTGGCGTCGCCCACTTATGGGTCAAAAACCATATCTCAAAAATTATCCCATCGATTTCAATCAAATTCGGTATATAACACTTTCTTGACACCCTGATGACACGTCTACTTCACATATAACTCAATTTTGAATTCTTTTGCTTCGTTCGCTTTATAATACATATATACATTAGGAACAAATGAAGATAGCGGAATAAAATATTACAAAAATACTGTATTTGAGCTTTGACATCACTTGTGGAAAAATTGTCAAAATCCATGACTTTTCAAGGCCCCTGATATCGAACATGAAGAACTCAGTGCCTAAGGGTAATTTTTCACCGAAAATATAGGTAAATCCCTCAGATATTTTAATGCAATTCATTCCCTCTGAATTTTTTTCTTATAACAGTTTCTCTCTGTACCTGAAATGGTAAAAATCGGGTCATAACTTCCCCCAGATCCCATATACCTAATTATAAGTAATATTAAATTAAATGTATAGTCTTCGATACATTGTATATTGGCGGTGAAAACGAGTGAAATCGGTTTAGGAATTACCTCAGTCCCCATGTACTATTTATGATGATTTTCGTTATTCTATTGAACTTTATACCGAACTACAGTCAGAGTCATTAATATTCGGTTTTAGTTTTGTTTTAAGCTAATGCCCCTATATTTTTAAATAAAAGTACTAAATGCGTTAATTTTTTTTTAGAAAATTAAAGAATGATGAATGTACTTATTATTTACTACTTTTTTGGGTTATTTGAATCACGTTGTAAAACACAACGGTGTAATTTTTACAGCTACCTAAAAATACGACGCGTCATTATTATTCGGTTTTTCCCCGCGATTGGAATTCACAATTGTAAAAACTAAGCTGAAAGTGGTTTTATGGAAAATTTTGTTTGAGGTATTATAAATAAACATTAATTATGCACTAGAAAGGTTTCAAATAGTTTGATTTCGAACAGAAAATTGCAATGGGACGGAAAGGAAAAAAATCTACTTTGGAGCAAATCCGTGTAAAAGTATGGCGAAAACCTAACGAAGAGCTACAACCGCAAAATTTGAGGCCTACCGTAAAGCATGGCAATGGTCACGTTATAGTGTGGGGGTGTATGGGAGTAAACGGGGTCGGGAAACTAGTTTTTATAGATGGGATAATGAACAAAGAGTCGTATCTTAATATCCTAAAAAACAATTTAAAAAGTAGCGCAGAAAAACTCAGTATTTTAGAGTCATTCAAATTTTATCAAGATAACGACCCGAAACATAAATCTCGGTTAGTACAAGAGTGGCTACTTTATAATTGCCCCAAAGTACTCCATCCACCCCCCCCAATCACCGTACATTAATCCCATCGAAAATATGTGGGATGAATTGGATCGTCAAATTCGCAAACATACGATTTCGTCAGTCACCGACCTGAAGATTAGGCTGCAACAGGAATGGGATAAAATTTTGCCGGCTTACACTGCTAAAATTGTTGAAAATATGCCAAATCGTTTGAATGAGGTGCTGAAACAAAAGGGATATCCCACCAAATACTAATGTTTTTTGGTTTTAATTTTTCGAATAATTTTGTGCCTTAAATACCAAAAAACCGAATATTAATGAAGGCTCGTTTTATGTGTACCTGAAGTTATTTGCTTTTTTTCTTCTTAAGAATGGAATTCTGTATTATTTTTTTTATGTATATTATTTACTGTTAATTTGATCTACATAATAAAAAAAACAAAACCAAATTTTAATTTTTTTTTTTTAATTTTTGGAATAGTTTGAATAGACGAGTATGACAACACCGAATATTAATGACTCTGACTGTAGCTGATCTCGCAGGCGTTGCCCTGTAAATTTTTTCAATGTAATGCAGCTGGATAAACAACATTTTTTGTCACTATTAGTCGGGTTCAATCACACAGTTTCGGCGAATGAAGATTGCGAGGCATAATAATGACAATGATGATGATCCAACTTTGAGACGCAAAAGATGCGGCGGCATCCGCCGTTTTCAAATAGAAATAATAGAAATTCCATCGGATAATTCACTGCTTCGTCTTCATTTCAACACGATAGATCGATTTGTATGAACACAAATCTCCCGGAATTTTACTTTGAATTGTATAGTTTAAGTCATCGGTATTTTCGGCAGCTAAAATTGCGCGTGCATTCAACCAATCGTAGTTAATAATAATAATTTTGACCAATGTTCGGATAATCATTCGTGATGAGTTCATCTCTCATTGAAGTAAATTGGCAAATGGTAGGTGGAAACGATATCAAATCATTGGAAGTATCAACCGGAATTTGCCCATTTCCAATTCTTGGCAGTTCTTCTGCGTAGTTATCCTGTTGCAGGAACACTCGCATATTCATAGTCAATCAAACCGACACAAATACGATGACTTGAGACATGCGTTCAATTCATCCGCCGCTGTTAATTTCTCAATAACAGGAACTGTTTGTCAAAAATCTAACAGTATCATTACGGCACCAAAGCGACGATTATTATTCCACAGATCTTTCATTGTTCTGTCAAGTGCTTCTAGAGTGCACTCATATCAGTTTATAAATCTTCAACACTTTTGCCATAGCTCATTGCGTTGCAAACAGGTGTTTCATTGATTTGCATGTTTAACGAAAACTTCGGTGCCGAATGTGCCGTTCTTCCAACTTCTAGTAGCGTTGCAGCAATTCCAGTAGATGCGAGAGCCAACACAATGTCATTTTGAGATCGTATTGTTGCCAAAATCAATGTTATCAGGAACATTTTCCCAGTTCCACCCGGGCGCATCAAGAAAAAATAGTCCAATGTCTTCATCATTGACAGCGATCATCAATTCATCATAGGCACTCTTTTGCTGCTCATTCAATAATGGAACATTACTTTGTACTTGTATCGAATAATGTAACAACCTACCAAAATTGCTAATTTTAACATTTTAAATTAAAACACTTTTCACATTGTTTTTTCGGCTATCGACCCCCCTTATATAATTGAATCATGTTCAATTACAATTATCAATATATTTTAGTATAACTTCAAAACATTTCTTAACAAAGCAACAATGACAACCTTCTAAATATTTTATTATGTTTTTTTATTTATGTTGTCAATGTACATACATATGTACATATTATTTAGAAAACATTTGTATGGGAAAAAGAAAATGGTAGTTTTTAGGGGTTTCCAGGCATTTATTCGAACTTTTCTCACCTTTTAAACGTTCTCTAGATCTCCATGAACATTTCAAGACTAAAATTAGCCAAATCGGTTGAGGCGTTCTCGACTAACGAACATCAATTGATTATTATACATGCATATATTATATTTCCCCCGTTTTTTACACATTTACCACTGTTTCTTCGCTGCTATTGGTGATGCTATACGTGATGCTATATTGTTTATGAAAAAGATCAAAAGTTGTATCCCCTTTTAAAAACTTTGACAAAACCAGGTCTTTTTTCCTTTACGGAGAATAAAATTTCAAACTTTTTCTGATTCATAATTGCTTTACTTCAAATATTCTTTCAGATAACCGCGTTCTTTTCTATCTCGCCTCAATTATTACAACAACAATGAACGACTGTTTCTATGTCGTTACTATGCTCGTTTCAAAATGGGGAATCCCAATTTATTTTCGATAAATGTCGATAACTGGAATGCCACTTATATCGTTTTAAAATGATCACGACTACGGAAATAGTGACGATTATTTTATCTAGAATATTGCTCTACAATTTCATGTCGATCCGAATAACACAATCGGTTTGGAAATATTCTGAAGAATTTCCGCCTCCAGAGTAGCTTTATTGTCACTCAAAACTTCAAAAGCGTTTATTTTGAAGTCGATTGTAAATTTTCTCCAAACCCACTACATTTTCAAGCAGGACCAATTTTCAAATTTTTACTTTGTCCAATTTCTGGTTTAAAGTCTTGATGAAAAACGTATTTTTATTTTCACTTCAGATGATCCTGCTTGGAGTTATGCTGTCAACACGTGCTCATCTTTTCATGAAGGATAAATGTTTTTTTAATTTTTTTTTATTTTGTGTTTTTATTTATTGAAGTGAAAGGTTAATAGTGATACTACAAGCAGACTAAATAGAAACAACTTTTAAAATGTTAACATAGAGAGCGAAGAATACTTAAACAATAAATAACTAAAGAGTACATAAAGAAATCAAGTTAATATACGAAATAAACGCCAAAAAACTCCAATTCAAGCACGATAATATAACTTAACAAAACTAACTAAAATGAAAAATATAAAAAAGAATTTAAACTCAATCAATGGCAACACTTTAATTCGAGTGCAACGGTATGGTGCTCTTATCGAAAGTATGCTCCAACAACGGAATTTGTGTGTACGTCTGTTGCAGAGCGAATTGCTCGCGTTCGTGCTGCTGAGGATTCTTACAACGCATGCAACTGCCAAACAAACGCAGCCAGCGACGTGAGATGGACCTACCACCGCTCCTCTTAAGTGCCGATCTGCGCGCTGCACCTTGCGTTGTATCTACAACCGCTGACATATCCATAGCGGTGCTGTTGGGGCAACGCTCGATATATAGACCCGATGGCGAAGGTGTACGCTGATCACGATCATAATGCAAATTACGCACTTTCGACACAAAAGTGGCGTGTTCAGTGGTGGTGAGTTCGACGCCATAGCGCTTACGACGTGCTGGTTTCGGCGACGAAGACAACTCAATCACTTCGACATCGATGGCTGAATCAGAGCTGCTCGGCTGACTGGTGCGCGAATTGTGTTGCGACTTGACGTTGTGGTGTGTGGCGTTCGTTTGGACTTGTATATGTCGAAATTTAAGAGAATTACTGCGCCTGCGCAAAATAGCTGTAGGGGAATACATTGAATGAAACAAAATAAATACTAACAAAGTACATTCTGCATACCACTATCTTTAGCCAAACGCCGTTCGGCGCTCGCCGCATCTGTGTAGTTGCTGAAATTCAATGACATGGGTTGTATTGCCGCCACACTCTTCATGTTCCGTTCCGTCGTCTCGGTTGTACCATCCACGCAATGGTTATTGTTGTCGTCCGACATTTCGGGTGTCACAAAAAGGTGCTGTTCATTGTGTGGCAGTCCGAGATGGAGCGGCGATGGTGATGGCGGCGGTGGTGGGGGTGGCGTATGGCGCGCGAATTCTGTCTGTGTCGCCTTCGTCGTTTTGCTGGCGCAATAAAGCAAACCCTGCAACGACTGTCGTCCTGTAGCCCAATAAGGCATGCCATTCGTAACCGACTGGCTGTGGCCAAACGAACCGCTTGTCATGCCGGTCAACCCTTGACGACCGCTGCCATTTCGTTTCAGCTGATCCTCGATGGTACTCAACTGTACACGCAAGACGTCCACATTATGTCTGAGACGTATAATTTCACTTTGCTTTTCATCCAGTATTATCTGCTGGTGATCATTGTACGATTGCAAGCGATCGCGCTCGTTTAGCAATAGCGCATAAGTAGCTTTATCAACTACGCCCATTTTATGAGCAACACACGAAACACCATTAGCACTTTCGTCTGCTCGCCGTCTATGATTGTCCTCATCGTCATCATCGTCGTCAGCAGCGCCACCACTGCCGCTTTGCGTGGACATAGTCGCTGATGTCAACGCTGTTACATTGCTGACGGATAAGTCTGTGCTTGCTTCCTGCTCCGCTACGCCCTCCTCCTCCTCGTTCTCCTCTTCGACACCATCAATTACATGCACAAGTGCTTGATTCAACTTGTCCGCCATCATGGTGACTCCCCGCTGCAGCTGCAACCTCTTCAATGCTTGCGGATCGTGCACCAGCGCTTCGGGCATGGAGCGATGTCTTTGGAAGCGCGCTAACTTGTTCCGCCGCCGCTCATCTTCGCTGCGTATATTGGCGATATATTGTCCGACTTTGCTCTCCACATGCTTGTAGCGACGCTTCGTGTATGCCGTATGTATGTCATGGTAAGAGTGTGATTTCTGTTTGCCTTCAAGCAGCTGTCCGCGAGTTTCACCCATGCTAGCTAGACCACTTTGATCGCTCTTGATCATACGATCATTGTGTAACATGGCCGCGTTATGTGCTTGCTCCGTTGCGGATTCAGCTGAGGAGATGGTCTGGTCTGCGGATGAGCTAGATGTGTTGAAATTGTGCACCAAAGTAAGTGGGCTTTTGGGAATTTCACCGTTGTACAGTTTTTGTTGTTGCCGTTCACGCAGGCGGTGCGGAAATTGAAATCTATTAAGCGGTGTCGGCGAGAGATCCATCTCGAAGAGTTCGTCATGTGGAAAGCTTTCATCCTGTATGCTCATTGTTGGTATATGCCGGTGAAATAAAGTGCATGCGGGCGATAAATAACTCTACAACATATGTTTCTTTAATAACAACAACAACCAAGAACTCGTTCAAAAATATATTTACACAATGCAGTACCCTTTATTCAAGCGAAAAAAACGAGTAAAAGGTACGAACATAAAAGGAAAATTTTGAAAATTTTATTTTGAATAAATAACCAGTATTTTTTTGGAAATATTTTGAAAACGCGATCACTAAAACAATTAAAACGAAGGAAAAAACAGTAACGCGTAAATAGTTATACTGACGTGTTGACATCTAAGCCGCTGCAATAACAAAACAATTTCGTAAATAATACTGCTGAATAAGTTAACGGCACTGAGGGCATTAACACTGTCAAACACAGAAATTTATATACAAAGTAATGTAAATACATAAGTGGGTTTGTATATGGGTGATTCTACGATAAGAGGTTTCAATTGCATGGAGAATACGGCCAAAGAAAACTTTGGATTTTTTTTCCATGAAGCCTTTATATTATGATTTTTGTCCCTTTTATTTATCTTCTCACGTAAGGGCAAGTCACTTAATACATTTTTTATTACCTTTTAGATGACCAGCGTAAAGATATCGGCCAGGGGAGAGGCGTAAAGTTTATGGTAGATAATTATTTTACCAAAAGCAAAGAATTGATTTAAAATAGTTTTACAAATTAAAGGTACTCTCTTTCCTAGATGAATAAACAATATCAAATAACACATCAATAAATTCACTCTTTATCCTAAATAAACGAAACAAATATTAAATATAAAATCTTAAGATCTTTCAAAAACATTCACTGACTTTTTAAAGAAGTAATACATCCTCTGCCCTTTCAAAAGAAGATTTGTCATGGGGAGAGTCTGGCCAACCTGATCTTATTTATATATACATACATATATGTGACCTGGTCTACGAAAAGGGAGCTAACGTACGAAAACTAGTTTTCTGGGAAACAGCTGTTAAAAATAAACAACTCGTTTCGTCAGCCAGAATCAACTAAAACGGGAAAATTGATTTTTCGACATCTAAGCCCCCTTTCCGTAGACTAGGTCACATATATACATATTTGGCGTATGCACCGCGTATGCCATTATAGGCGAATCATGACTGGCGCCAATTGGAAATACCAATATAAACCAGGTCACTTTTTACCTGGTTTTTCCAACGGAATGGATAGCTTACTGTTCCTCTGCTTCCACCAGCGGGTACTGCACCGAACATTTTCCAAGCTGAAGCGCATTCGTCATTCGAACAACATGACCTAGCTAACGTAGCCTCTGTCTTTTTATTCGCTGAACTATGTCAGTGTCATCGTTTCATCATCTGCGGTATTCACTTTTGCCAATGTTCAAAGGACGATAAATCTTCCACAAAACCTTTTTCTCGAAAACTCATATTGCCGTCTCATCGGATGTTGACATCGTCCATGCATATGCACCATAAAGCAGAACGGGATGATAAGGGACTTGTAGAGTTTGGTTTTGGTTCATCGAGAGAGGACTTTAACATTTTGTCCACTCAGTCCAAACTAGCATCTGTTGGTAAGAGCGATTCTGCGTTGAATTGCGAGGCTAATATTTTTGGTTTTGTTGATGCTGGGGATGGCTGGAGGTGGGGAAGGGGTCATGTTCAGAAGCTCACTCAAGAAAGTATCAATACCCAAGCAGCTCACGACTTCCGGTCCGGGTGTCATGATGAAAAGTAACTCCACTGGTCTCTAACTCTCTCCCCTGGCAGTTATTTTGCCCGTTATTTTGTTTTAATTGACTGAATTATATTTTGGATTAATTATTTATTTCACTTTAATTATCACAGTATTAGTAATTTAGGACAATAAAGGCAAATAAATTAAATTAATAGTATACATTATATGAATTGCCAGGGGAGAGACAAAATCAGTTTTTGAATACAGTACACTGCACGAGGGTCGGGTCGCAATAACTAAAAAACTACAGCGCTCAAACGGTATTGCCAACTTCAGGCTGAAATGAGCCGATGAGCACTTTTTTCAATGCGACTGTCCTTGAATTTATGTCGTACAAGAGGAACAAAATTTAGCAGGGTAGATAAATCAAACAATCTAGACAAAAGTTAATTTTAAAAATTATATGAAAGAAACAAAATAATTTTGTTTTTTATTTAACAATACTTAATTTTAATTATTTTAGTTCCGATTGAACTTAGTTTAGGTTTAGCATCTCATACAAAAAAGATATGTATTGTTCGAAAGTTAAATAAAAAGTAACAAGGGGACAAACCAGGAGAGATACTTTTTTACAGGTTTTGAAATTTTGTTCAGCAAGCAGCTGCGAGCGCTCGTTACTCGACTCTCAGGCACGCGATTGCGATGCGAAGAGATTGACTTACATGACGGTTTTCGGTTTCAGATTAAGATTCTCCATCACGGAGTCTTTTTGATACCCTCACCTGGGAACTATTTCCAGAAAGTTGAGATTCTAGCAATATATATAGCCTATGCTGCTCGGGATGAATGTAGCTTTCCAATGGTTAAAGAATTTTTGAAATCGGCATAGTAGTTTTTGAGTATTATTCATTGAGTTTATTCATCAAACATACATACAAATCTTTCCTCATTATAATAGTAAAGTATAGATTGACTCTAAATTCTGTCTTAAAAATAGTGTTTTCTACGTACAATTCATGCAAGTCGTTGACTCATCCTGGCATCCAGGGAGCATAAAGAGTAATTTTGCTTATTTACAAACATGTCTAGAGGGGAAACGATAAGGATTATTGAAATCTTTCAATCCATATACATATGTATGTATGTTAGCACATTGCTCTATGTCTTTGAAATTTAAATATCGTTCAGCAACATCTCAACAGTTCCACTAGCAGGCTAGAGCTTAATGTTGATATTCATATCGAAATCCTTAAACGTAACAAATTGATTTAAAAATAGTTGTACTAGTTCTGGAGCTTGGGGCGTTAAATACCGTAATCATGCTAGCGATGAGGAGTGGGAAACCTTTTCAGATTCTCATTTATGTAGATTTTTTTAACGGTAATAGAAAGTGATGGGATTGAGGAACGAATCAAGTATCCTGTTCAGATACAATGTATATCAGCAATGTATATCAGCATTGAAATCGTAAAACTTTGGTCTTACTCAATGCTTTCAGAAGAGCGAATTGATAAGCAATAGATTTATTGTCATCGCAATGAATCGTTAAGTATGTTGCATACACGAAGAGACTCCATAAAGTAATTTGTGTCAACATTTTTCTTACTCAACTTTTCGTCATCCAGCAGTCTGCTCCAGGCGTAATCGCAGAAGCATGTAACGGCTCTTAAATTTTCTTGCGCTCTTAAAGCATCTGGTATCAGATGATTTGTAAAATGGTGATTAAACAGACCGTGTTTAGTAGTAAGAAATTAGGTAATATCACCGTCGTCATCTAAAGGTAGGTCCGAGAAAGAACAGGGTCGAGGTTAAACATTAATCAATAGCAGTTTTAACTACAACTGAATCCATATTGAAGTTATGTGAGCGTTACGCAAGTCTCGAGGGATAAACTAAAGCACCTCGTTAGCGGTATAAGTTACCTTGACTACCAGATGGCGGTACATTATTGACTCCAAGACATCGATTAGCGAACAGCGTCGAGTTTAAGTTCTAGTTTTACCGACTAGCATTTTAATGGGGCTGTTAACTTTGGTAACGATCACAGTCGAATGTAGAGTGAAGGAGTACAGTCTGTCAAATGCATCTTCCAATATTTTAAAGTTCTTTTCTGTCGGTATATTTCTGTCATGGACTAAATATGTCTTGAATTCCATTGTCTGAAGTCATTGTGGCGAAGTCATGAGAATATGAGATTTGAGGTGATTGGAGTTTGAAGTACTTTTGAAATACAACATTTAAACTAAAATGGGAAGAGAACAACTTTCTTCTGCAGCTTTTTTGTTGTTGTTGTAAGGATTAGCCAAACCCCAATTGCACGCGAAGTTGAAGCCTAGTTGTCATCGTGATCATCTAACGCGAGGCCCAGGAAACGAGCTATTTCAACAGAGTCGAACCATTGAGGAAGGGGTGTTAGGTGAATTGGGTTCGTTAGGTATGCAAAAAGATGGTAAGGTTATAGGAGTCCTAGGGTGAATGAGCTTACAAGATGAACTTACCGAATTTAAACTGCTGAACAAAAAAAATGCAATGTCATTCAGCTTAGGCTTACTTTATTTATTTCAATTAGATTGATAATATATAAATACAATAATCAAAAAAAAACAAATTTGTGTACCAGTTTAACTGTAACAAAATGTACACAATTTGCATAATACAAAAGATTTTACAAAACAATTTTTACGATAGCCAATTGCTTACAAGGAAATACTGCATTAGAAATTTTGAAAATACTTCAACGATTATATAAAAATTAATTATTGGCATTTAATATTTTTTTTTTTACAAAAAAATGCTTTGATTATATTTAATGGGTGCACTAATTTGTTATTGCAGCTACTTTCGTAATATGTGTATATATATTTTGTGGGTATAAGCATGCAGGTATATAGTTTTAATAGATTTATATAACGTTTAGATTGGAAACATATAAAGAAGGCATATTTTATATAAGTATACGTATGTATAGAGGGTGTATATGTAATTATTTTACGCGCAAGTTGAGCGGAATGAATAAAATATGCACATAAATTTCACATACAATGAATCAAAGCCTTGCAGCCAGCTTGTTAACCGCATATTATAACAATTTTTACTAATTAAACCATATCTACATTTCAAAAGTTGTGACGTGTTTTGTGTGCTCGTTCTATAGATTAGCCGTTATGTGAAAAATTGTAAACAAACGCATCTTCAGGTTTATGGATGTTGTTATTGTACTGGTTACTGATTCTTCTTATTGGCGCTGTCATAGTTGGGTGGTAGAGCCTAAATTAAAAGAAAAAAAAAAATTTTATTTAATAAAATATTTTTTAAATAAAAAAAATAAAATATTTTTTTAATTTTTTTTTTTAATAAAATAATAATTATTTATAAATTAAATATTTGTCTTATTAAAATGTGTTTTTTTTTTAATAAAATAATAATTATTTATAAATTAAATATTTGTCTTATTAAAATTTGTTTTAATGAAAATTAAATGGAAAAAAATAAATATTTTTCTTATTAAATATTTTTTGTCGTTAAATAATTCTATAAACGAAAAAAAAACTATGTATATTAACAACTAAATATTTTTTTTAATAAAATATTTTTATAAAAAAAAAATCTTTGTTTTAATTAAATATAATTAAAAATAAAAAATATATATTTTTTTAACGATATAAAATTTAAATATTTTTTATCAAAATTTTTATAAATTAATTACATATATATTTTTTAAATGGACAAATATTAAAATATTTTTGCAATTAAAAACATTAAAATATTGAACTACATAACTCGAATCACCATAATCCATAAAAAACTTCGACTTAGAGAGACTTTGAGTTATGGAAGATAATTTGTATGTAATTTGACTTCTATTGTCAATTCAAGAGTTGGAGTTATGGAGAACTGGAAGAATGGAAGTTCAACCGTATTTTTTTATATATATTTTTTTAATTAAATTAATTAAATATATATTTTTTTAAATGGACAAAAATTTAATTTTTTTTATTAACAACTTTTTTGATTAAATATTTTTTTAAATGAACAAAAGTAATTTTTTTTTAATTTTTTTTTAATTAAATATTTTTCAAAATGAAAAATAAACATTAAAATATTTGTTTCTTTAAATAAAATATCTTTTCTAATCAATAATTCTTTATATTAAAAAATTGTTTTAAATAAAAAATTTTTAAGGAACAAAAATTTAAATATATTTTTAACAAAAATATCTTTTTAAATAAAAAAAATTTAATACAATTTTTGTAATAAAATATTCTTTGTTTAAATTAAATTTATTTTTTTCAATTAAATATTTTTTGTTAAAATTTTTTTTATCAAAATATTTTTTAGTAAAATATTATATATATATTTTTTTTAAGTGGATAAAAATTAAAATATATTTTTTAATTAAAAACTTTGTTAATGAAATATTTTTTAATAAAAAAATTTTAAATTAAATTAATTAAATAAATTGAACAAAAATACTTTTTTTAATATTTTTTTTAATTAAATATTTTTCAAAATGAAAAATAAACATTAAAATATTTTTCACTTTAAATAAAACATGTTTTTAATCAATAATTCTTTATAAAAGAAATTGTCTTAATGAAATTTTTTAAAAAGAACAAAAAATTAAATATCTTTTTAAATTAAAAAAAAAAATGAAATAAAATTTTTTAATAAAATATTCTTTGTTTAAATTAAATATTCTTTTATATTAAATATATTTTTTTAAATTAAATTTATTTCTTTCAATTAAACATTTTTTTAGTAAAATATTTTATATAATTAAATGTTTTTTAAATAACTTTTGAAATTGAATTGAATATAAATAAATTGAATATATTTTTTTAATGAAATATTTTTTTAATTATTTTTTTTTTGTTTTAATTGAAATTTTTTTAATAAAATATATTTTTTTACTAAAATATTACTCAATCAATACGTACATCATATGCTGGTGGCAAATCACTGGGTGCAGCGTTATTGGAATATTGGTTGTTTGTTGTATTTTGGGCGCTGGCCATTGCCTCCGCTTCCTTAGAATCTGTGTAGTAAACAGTATTAAAATAATATATAAGAAATTGATCACGAAATCCTAATTTGTCAATGAAAAAAGCAAATCAAAACGCAATAAGTGGTAACACTGCCAAAATGCATAAAATTGCTTACATTTAAAGGAAAATTTTAAATTTTCAAAATTTACTTTCTTCATGTTCTAACACACAATACACACAGAAAGAAAAAGTATTTACGGGAGTATAACTGGTATTGGTATGAACGCCAAATTTACACAAGGCTGTGGTGTATAGTACGGATAGTAATAGTATGTGGTATTACCTGTAGACAATAAAAAATTAAGGCGTTTGAGTAAAATATATGCAAAGCAGAAATGTGTGCGCTTGTGGAAAAGTGTAACTTCTCGGCTTTTGTGTGTTTGGGTTTTTTGTTTGCAACTTTTAAAGTTTAAATATAACAATTAAAAGAAAACTCAGAGCATATAGTACCTGGTATGGGTTTTTGTTTTTGGACCTATGGTTTTTTGCGACGTTAAATATTTGTAGTTTAGGCTGTTGCATGCTTGTGCGACACTTTTTTTAAAACACTGCAGGTGAGATTTACAAAATAAAATTGTAAAATAAATACTTTGCAAATATACGGTTTCAACAACACGTGTTAAATAGTGTGAGAAATGCGCTTGTGTTAGGAACTGAAGAATTTTTGGTCTCATACCAAATTTAAATTAATGTTAGGTTATGATGAAGTAGTAAAAGTGACAAAAAGTAATTGTAAACATTAATAAATAAATACATTAGTTTCACTTACTTGCTGGCGGCATGCCAAAGCCCATTGCGCCGGCCGCAGCGCCACCTGGTGCACCGCCTGGTGGTGGATAGCCACCCGGTTGGGGATAGCCACCTGCTTGATAACCAGGATTGTAACCTGGGTTATAAGCTGGATTGTAGCCACCGGGAGCAGCCGAGGGATAACCGCCTGGTTGGCCGTAACCACCAGCTGCATAAGGCGGTGGTTGGTTGCCAGGTGCTGGTTGTTGTTGTGGTTGATCGGTTGGTGGTGCTGAAAAGCCGTTCCAGGCTGTATCATTGTTGCCGTATTGTTGCTGTGGATTGCAAGCACCTTGTGGCTGTTGTGGATTATAACCAGGTTGTGGCTGTTGTGGGTTATAGCCAGGTTGTGGATTGTAACCAGTTTGTGGTTGTTGTGGATTATAGCCACCATAGGGCTGTTGCGGATTAAAGCCAGGTTGGGCATATGGTTGCGGCGCATAAGCTGGTGCTAAATATGCCAAAGCACACATAATTGAGGAGTACACAAAAATTAGTATTTGAAAACGTGTTTAAAGTGCCTTACAGTAATTATAAGCAATGCGTTAACAATACATATACATATATTTATTTAAAGCCATAAAGCGCCGACACCACTAACTACATATTTTGATAAGCTTTATACTATAGTAACAAAAAGCCGAGAAGTCTTACACGATTTCCACGCTTTAAAAGACGCACAAATAAATATCTCATTTTGTACTTACGTCCGCCAATGCCAGGATATGGTGGTGGATTATCGCTTACGAACACCGTGCCGTTTGCTGGGCCGCTGAATGCCTCGTGTGTAGGCAACCAACCATAGTAGCCTGGTGGTGGCTGATAGGCTGGTGGTGGCGCCTCATGCCAAGCACCTGATGGTGTGTATGGTGGTGGATCATCGTTGGGAGCGCCACCACGATGGTAATTACTTTGAGCTGTGCTAGCAGCGCGTAACAAAGCTTGTCCATACTCAATGGCGCCACCAGATTTGAAGTGCAACTTGAATTTTACCTCTCCAATGAAGTTGCCATTTGGTTGCGCACGTACCTTGGCCTTAATATAGTTGGCACCGAAGACTGGTTGCTCCAATTCAACCTAATATAAATAATGGAAGTGACATTTTAGAATAATATACATTTTTAAACATATAAAATATAAGAAAATATCTTACATCAGACAGCGCGATGAAGGGTGCGCTAAACGATTGCAGCTGATCCGCCGGTTTTTTATTGTTAAAAATCAGGCGATGTGACGTCAGATAAATACGTCCTTGCTTTGAGCCCTTAAACACCGGATTGTCCTGACCGGAGAAATCCATAGTAACGCCATCACTATGCAGTAAAATACTAAGGGGAAAAGCGACGTAATTAGAACATATTTACAAACATATGTACTAAGTCAATAAAATGTATAAAGCTTGTGAACACGTCATATCCTAATTTACAACTTTGTCAATATACGCCACTGTTTTAATACACATTGGATTACAAGCTTAATTATTACTAAAACACTACGCATAACGTATGCCCAACATATTATTTACGCAATGACTTCTACAACCGTTTTTATTTGATAATTAAGCTTACATATGTTGGTGGATCTGCAGTAATTCTATGTAATTTTTCTTCAATTTAGCAATATACTTACTACTCTCCGGCGTGTATCAACACACCATTATTGGCGTGTGCTGTATTTACAGACATTATTGGAAAATATCTATATATATATATAGCTTTTTAATATAATTACACTTATAAGAATACACAATTCTGAAATTTTCTCGAACGTCAAAATTCTAATTGCAGATGAATCACTTTTATGTTTTGATATGTCTTGTTGTTGATTTTTGGTAGTTGTAGCCAATCTACCGCAAGGTGTCGCCAAATACTAAACATATGGTACTTATGCCGGTAACACGGATGATACGTCAACGTATACGTTGGAGATAATGTAAATAAATTTATTTTCAATGCAAATTATTTAGAGAAATAAGTCATCGTCATTTAATTTGATTATTTCTGCATTTTTATTTATTTTTTTTACCTAAATACAACAAGGGATATCATGGGCTTTAACGCACAATTACGTTGTTTTACTAATACGTTAGAACTTAACGTTATGCGTTAATCTTCACGTTATATGTTATTGATTTTTGGTTAAGTAAACTTTGTGGATTATTCTATAGTTACTACTTAATTTTATTACAACAATAATATCTTTTTACATTGCTTAATATTAAAGAAAACTAATTTATATACATGTTTGTGTAAAACTTATTTCCTGCAGAATTTAAATAGTGGTATTGGCAACACTGTCAAGTTATATTTTCACTCGAGAAGTAGAGAATTTTGTAAACATTTGCTCCTGCAAAATACCAATTGAATTGTAATTTTTTAGTGATAAAGTGAAAACAAATGTTGCAAAATACTTATTGGGAGGCGATTCAATTAGGCGCTATCAAGTTTAATGGATTTTAACTATACTCACTTGGAGAAAATGTGTATGTACTTT